>NC_135232.1:997593538-998302038 GCF_051348905.1 Ranitomeya variabilis | reverse complement strand
TTGACAGCAACAAATAAAGTTACTTTGGTTAAGATTTTAAAACAGTGAGGAAGTCTGGTGCAAGAGGTCGTCGTGGGCGTTCATTGTCAGCTGGTAATGATGGTAGTGGTAGTGGAGCATCAGGTGGTCGTGGGGATAAAAATATTCCACCTAAGTCTGGAGCTGTGGAGCCAGTTTCGTCGTCAGGCTACACAAGGCCTCGAACGCTCTCTTTTCTGGGAGTAGGAAAACCGCTTTTAAAGGCGGAGCAGCAACAGCAAGTTTTGGCTTACATTGCAGACTCAGCCTCTAGCTCTTTTGCCTCCTCTTCCGAAACTGGTAAATGTAAAAGCAGCGCGTCGCTTGTGGATGTTCACGGTCAGGGACAAGTCGCTTCCTTGTCCTCCTCAGCAAAAACTACAACAAGAGAGAAGGATGCAGCAGGCGACACAACGGGTCACTCCATGGAGCTCTTTACACATACCGTCCCTGGCTTAGAAAGTGAAACATTTAACAGGCCATGCCCATTACAAGTATATTCTGACATGGAGTGCACTGATGCACAGCCACAGCCAGAGTACTATGCTGCTCCTTTGACTCAGACCACCACATTGCCCTCTCAGGGTACAGATCCACAATCAGACCCTGATGAGACTATGTTGCCCCGCCACGAACGCTATACCACCGACCGACACAGTGACACAGACGAAGTTGCACACGAGCTCGAAGAGGAGGTAATAGATGACCCAGTTATTGACCCCGATTGGCAGCCATTGGGGGAACAGGGTGCAGGCGGCAGTAGTTCAGAAGTGGAGGTGGAGGAGGGGCCGCAGCAGGCATCAACATCGCAACAGGTTCCATCTGCCGGGCCCGTATCTGGCCCAAAACGCGTGTCAAAGCCAAAACCTGTTGGAGGACAGCGTGGCCATCCGGTTAAAGCTCAGTCTGCAATCCCTGAAAAGGGATCCGAGTCTAGGAAGAGTGCAGTCTGGCATTTTTTTAAACAACATCCAACTGATCAGCGCAAAGTCATCTGTCAAAAATGTTCAACTAGCTTAAGCAGAGGTCAGAATCTGAAAAGTCTAAATACTAGTTGCATGCATAGACACTTAACCACCATGCATTTTCAAGCCTGGACTAACTACCAAACGTCCCTTAAGGTTGTAGCACCCTCGGCCAATGAAGCTAGTCAGCAACGCAACATCCCTTCCGTCACTGTAAGGCCACCATTTTCCGCACCACCGGCAGTATCTGTGCAGGTTTCTTTGCCAGCCAAAAGCAGTCAGGGTCAGGGAACCACCAGTTTTGTAGGAGGAAATATTGCATCTAGGGCACCGGCGGAAACAATACCGTCTCCAACCGTCTCTCAGTCTGCCATGTACACCGGCACACCCGAAAGTTCCACGATCTCCAGCTCTCCAGTCCAGCTCACCCTACATGAGACTCTGGTTAGAAAAAGGAAGTACTTATCCTCGCATCCGCGTACACAGGGTTTTAACGCCCACATAGCTAGACTAATCTCGTTAGAGATGATGCCCTACCGGTTAGTTGAAAGCGAAGCTTTCAAAGCCCTGATGGAGTACGCTGAACCACGATACGAGCTACCCAGTCGACACTTTTTTTCCAGAAAAGCCATCCCAGCCCTGCACCAGCATGTTAAACAGCGCATCGTCCATGCACTCAGGCAATCTGTGAGTACAAAGGTGCACCTGACTACAGATGCATGGACCAGTAGGCATGGCCAGGGACGTTATGTGTCCATCACGGCACACTGGGTGAATGTGGTGGATGCAGGGTCCACAGGCGACATCAATTTAGGGACAGTTGTGCCTAGCCCACGGTCTAGGAAACAGTTGGCTGTAGGCGTTCGCACCCCCTCCTCCTCCTCCTCCTCGTCCTCCTGCAGAAGCTACAGCTCTTCCACAGAATGCAGTCTGCCAACCACTCCATCGGCAGATGACACTGTTGCACACCAGTTGTCCCATTATGGGCCAGCTACTGCCAAGCGTCAGCAGGCTGTATTGGCTATGAAGTGTTTGGGCGACAACAGACACACCGCGGAAGTTCTATCCGAGTTCTTGCAACAAGAAACGCAGTCGTGGCTGGGCACAGTAGATCTTGAGGCAGGCAAGGTAGTGAGTGATAACGGAAGGAATTTCATGGCTGCCATCTCCCTTTCCCAACTGAAACACATTCCTTGCCTGGCTCACACCTTAAACCTGGTGGTGCAGTGCTTATTGAAAACTTATCCTGGGTTCTCCGACCTGCTCCTCAAAGTGCGTGCACTTTGCTCACATATCCGACGTTCGCCTGTACACGCCAGCCGTATGCAGACCTATCAGCGGTCTTTGAACCTTCCCCAGCATCGCCTAATCATAGACGTTGCAACAAGGTGGAACTCAACACTGCACATGCTTCAGAGACTGTGCGAACAGAGGCGTGCTGTTATTTATTTGTGGGAGGATGCACGGGCAGGCAGTAGGATGGCAGACATGGAGTTGTCAGGTGTGCAGTGGTCTAAGATACAAGACATGTGTCAAGTCCTTCAGTGTTTTGAGGAATGCACACGGCTGGTTAGTGCAGACAACGCCGTAATAAGCATGAGCATCCCCCTAATGCGTCTGCTGATGCAAAGTTTGACGCACATAAAGGAGCAGGCGTCTGCACCAGAGGAAGAGGAAAGCCTTGATGACAGTCAGCCATTGTCTGGTCAGGGCAGTGTACAGGACGAGGTAGCGGGCGAAGAGGAGGTGGAGGACGAGGAGGATGATGGGGATGAGTATATTTTTAATGCCAAACCTTTCCCGGGGGCACAGGAAATTGGTTGCGTGTCACGGCCGGGTTCTGGTTTTTTGAGGGACACAAGTGACGTAGATTTGCCTGCAACTGCCCCTCAACCAATCACAACCGGAGATTTGACAACTGGAACTTTGGCCCACATGGCGGATTATGCCTTACGTATCCTAAAAAGGGACACACGCATTACGAAAATGATGAACGATGACGATTACTGGTTGGCCTGCCTCCTTGATCCACGCTATAAAGGCAAATTGCAAAATATTATGCCACATGAGAACTTGGAACTAATATTAGCAACCAAACAATCAACTCTTGTTGACCGTTTGCTTCAGGCATTCCCAGCACACAGCGCACGTGATCGTTCTCACACGAGCTCCAGGGGGCAGCAGACTAGGAGTGTTAGGGGTGCACACATCAGAAGTGGCGTTGGACAGAGGGGTTTTCTGACCAGGTTGTGGAGTGATTTTGCTATGACCGCAGACAGGACAGGTACTGCTGCATCAATTGAAAGTGACAGGAGACAACATTTGTCCAGTATGGTTACTAACTATTTTTCATCCCTTATCGATGTTCTCCCTCAACCGTCATTCCCATTTGATTACTGGGCCTCCAAATTAGACACCTGGCCAGAATTGGCAGAATATGCATTGCAGGAGCTTGCTTGCCCGGCAGCAAGTGTCCTATCAGAAAGAGTATTCAGTGCTGCAGGTTCAATATTAACCGAAAAAAGGACTCGTCTGGCTACCCAAAATGTTGACGATCTAACATTCATTAAAATGAACCACAACTGGATTTCGAAATCTTTTGCCCCACCTTGCCCGGCCGACACCTAGCTTTCCTATGAAAAGCTCTTGCCTGTGAATTACTTTTCTAATGTCTAATTTGCTGCAGCTGATTGTACAGCATACGACATGTTTACACCTCCCTAAATGGCAAAACTCCCCACACGGGGCCGTGGTATCGCGACTTGGCGCAAGCACCCGTGAGACTGCTGTTTGTCTGAAGAGGTGGGTGTGCTCGCTTTTGGTTGACGGCATTGCTACTGGGTCCCTCATAGTACAATGTAGTGTCTCTGGCGGTGGTGGTGCGCACCCAACGTCAGACACACCGTTGTAACATGAGGGGCCCTGGGGCGGTCCCGCCGGCCTCAAGAGAGTTCCCCCCTACCCCAGCTCAAAATGTGCTCTACCACGTGCAAAATTATGTCGCACAGCTCCACCAATCTTTAGTCTATTCGCTGACATCATTCAATGTCTGGCACTGACAATACAAATTTGTAGACATCTATGATGCAACTTAAAGTAGTCTGTGTCTGTGTCCTATATTGGCACCATTAAATAGTTACTGCCAAATTACTATGTCAGAAACTCAGTAGATGAGCCCACCCCTGTACCTAAGTATGCCACCTTTTTTTTTGTTTTGGTTGTTTTGCGAGACATTAACATCTATTTATATTTTGGGAGTACTGGGACAGACACTCCTTGCACTACTCCTCCACTCACCACCAAGCTGCCTGTGTATCCATGTAACCGCTGTAAAGCTGCCATGAGCCTATTGTTTGTTATTTTAGGCCTTTGATAGCCTGTCTGCGGTCCCTACTTTAAATACTCCTCCACTCATCACCAGCTGCCTGCCCGTGTATCCATGTAACCGCTGTAAAGCTGCCATGAGCCTATTGTTTGTTATTTTAGGCCTTTGATAGCCTGTCTGCGGTCCCTACTTTAAATACTCCTCCACTGACCACCAAGCTGCCTGTGTATCCATGTAACCGCTGTAAAGCTGCCATGAGCCTATTGTTTGTTATTTTAGGCCTTTGATAGCCTGTCTGCGGTCCCTACTTTAAATACTCCTCCACTGACCACCAAGCTGCCTGCCCGTGTATCCATGTAACCGCTGTAAAACTGCCATAAGCCTATTGTTTGTTATTTTAGGCCTTTGATAGCCTGTCTGCGGTCCCTACTTTAAATACTCCTCCACTGACCACCAAGCTGCCTGCCCGTGTATCCATGTAACCGCTGTAAAGCTGCCATGAGCCTATTGTTTGTTATTTTAGGCCTTTGATAGCCTGTCTGCGGTCCCTACTTTAAATACTCCTCCACTGACCACCAAGCTGCCTGCCCGTGTATCCATGTAACCGCTGTAAAACTGCCATGAGCCTATTGTTTGTTATTTTAGGCCTTTGATAGCCTGTCTGCGGTCCCTACTTTAAATACTCCTCCACTCACCACCAAGCTGCCTGTGTATCCATGTAACCGCTGTAAAGCTGCCATGAGCCTATTGTTTGTTATTTTAGGCCTTTGATAGCCTGTCTGCGGTCCCTACTTTAAATACTCCTCCACTCACCACCAAGCTGCCCGTGTATCCATGTAACCGCTGTAAAACTGCCATGAGCCTATTGTTTGTTATTTTAGGCCTTTGATAGCCTGTCTGCGGTCCCTACTTTAAATACTCCTCCACTGACCACCAAGCTGCCTGCCCGTGTATCCATGTAACCGCTGTAAAGCTGCCATGAGCCTATTGTTTGTTATTTTAGGCCTTTGATAGCCTGTCTGCGGTCCCTACTTTAAATACTCCTCCACTGACCACCAAGCTGCCTGCCCGTGTATCCATGTAACCGCTGTAAAACTGCCATGAGCCTATTGTTTGTTATTTTAGGCCTTTGATAGCCTGTCTGCGGTCCCTACTTTAAATACTCCTCCACTCACCACCAAGCTGCCTGTGTATCCATGTAACCGCTGTAAAGCTGCCATGAGCCTATTGTTTGTTATTTTAGGCCTTTGATAGCCTGTCTGCGGTCCCTACTTTAAATACTCCTCCACTCACCACCAAGCTGCCCGTGTATCCATGTAACCGCTGTAAAACTGCCATGAGCCTATTGTTTGTTATTTTAGGCCTTTGATAGCCTGTCTGCGGTCCCTACTTTAAATACTCCTCCACTGACCACCAAGCTGCCTGTGTATCCATGTAACCGCTGTAAAGCTGCCATGAGCCTATTGTTTGTTATTTTAGGCCTTTGATAGCCTGTCTGTGGTCCCTACTTTAAATACTCCTCCACTGACCACCAAGCTGCCTGCCCGTGTATCCATGTAACCGCTGTAAAACTGCCATAAGCCTATTGTTTGTTATTTTAGGCCTTTGATAGCCTGTCTGCGGTCCCTACTTTAAATACTCCTCCACTCACCACCAAGCTGCCCGTGTATCCATGTAACCGCTGTAAAACTGCCATGAGCCTATTGTTTGTTATTTTAGGCTTTTGATAGCCTGTCTGCGGTCCCTACTTTAAATACTCCTCCACTCACCACCAAGCTGCCCGTGTATCCATGTAACCGCTGTAAAACTGCCATGAGCCTATTGTTTGTTATTTTAGGCCTTCGAAGCCTGTCTGCGGTCCCTCCTTCCACTAGGCCTCCACTGACCAGACCACTGCTGCCCGTGTACCCCTGGAACCAATTTTAAAGTGCCTACAGCCAGCCCATTTTATTGTGTTAGGCCTTCGAAGCCTGTCTGCGGTCCCTCCTTCCACTAGGCCTCCACTGACCAGACCACTGCTGCCCGTGTACCCCTGGAACCAATTTTAAAGAGCCTACAGCCAGCCCATTTTATTGTGTTAGGCCTTCGAAGCCTGTCTGCGGTCCCTCCTTCCACTAGGCCTCCACTGACCAGACCACTGCTGCCCGTGTACCCCTGGAACCAATAATAAAGTGCCTACCGCCAGCCCATTTTATTATGTTAGGCCTTCGAAGCCTGTCTAAGGTCCCTCCTTCCACTAGGCCTCCACTCACCTGACCACTGCTGCCCGTGTACCCCTGGAACCAATAATAAAGTGCCTAGAGCCTATTTTTTTATTTAATTTAATATTAATAAAGCCAGGATGAACTACGATATACCACGCTATGAGCTACCCAGTTGACAATTCTTTTGCGAGAAAAGCCATCCCACCCCTCCACCTGCATGTTAAAGACCGCATTGTCCTTGCATTCTGTCAATTTTTCAGTCCAAAGGTATACCTGACAACAGACACATGGACCTGTAGGCCTGGCCACGGAAGGTTACGTGTCCTTTGTGGCTAAATGGGTTAATGTATTGGATGCATGGTCCACACAGGGGACAGCCTGCAAAGTCTGTCTGCAGTCCCTAATTCAAGTTGTCCTCAACTGAATAAAGCTGAGCTTCTACCTTCTGGCTCTGATTAACTGCTGTTTTTAAAAAAATTGGCTGTTCCGTCCTTCTAAAGGTGTCTGCCCCTGCCTGGTGTTGTCCTCAACTGAATAAAGCTGAGCTTCAACCTTCAGTTCCAAACATACAACAGAAAACTGGTACAATACAAAAAGTGGCCTCCAGCTACAAAAACTTTCTCCTACAAGTAGTTAACTGACAGTTTTTTTTCCAGTGAAAACACAGATATGGCATCCAACGAGTGTTGTCCTGTCTCGTCTTCTTTATATTATTGCCAAGAAGCTGCAACTGAATAAAGCTGAGCTTCAACCTTCAGTTCCAAATTACCATTTTTAAAAAAGCAATTGGCTGTTCCGGCCTACTAAAGGTGTCTGTCTGCCCCTGCCTGGTGTTGTCCTCAACTGAATAAAGCTGAGCTTCAACCTTCTGTTCCAAATTACCATTTTTAAAAAAGCAATTGGCTGTTCCGGCCTACTAAAGGTGTCTGTCTGCCCCTGCCTGGTGTTGTCCTCAACTGAATAAAGCTGAGCTTCAACCTTCTGTTCCAAATTACCATTTTTAAAAAAGCAATTGGCTGTTCCGGCCTACTAAAGGTGTCTGTCTGCCCCTGCCTGGTGTTGTCCTCAACTGAATAAAGCTGAGCTTCAACCTTCTGTTCCAAATTACCATTTTTAAAAAAGCAATTGGCTGTTCCGGCCTACTAAAGGTGTCTGTCTGCCCCTGCCTGGTGTTGTCCTCAACTGAATAAAGCTGAGCTTCAACCTTCTGTTCCAAATTACCATTTTTAAAAAAGCAATTGGCTGTTCCGGCCTACTAAAGGTGTCTGTCTGCCCCTGCCTGGTGTTGTCCTCAACTGAATAAAGCTGAGCTTCAACCTTCTGTTCCAAATTACCATTTTTAAAAAAGCAATTGGCTGTTCCGGCCTACTAAAGGTGTCTGTCTGCCCCTGCCTGGTGTTGTCCTCAACTGAATAAAGCTGAGCTTCTACCTTCTGTTCCAAATTACCATTTTTAAAAATGCAATTGGCTGTTCCGGCCTACTAAAGGTGAATGTCTGCCCCTGCCTGGTGTTGTCCTCAACTGAATAAAGCTGAGCTTCTACCTTCTGCCTCTTACTAACTGCTGTTTTTTTAAAAAATTGGCTGTTCCGGCCTACTAAAGGTGTCTGTCTGCCCCTGCCTGGTGTTGTCCTCAACTGAATAAAGCTGAGCTTCTACCTTCTGTTCCAAATTACCATTTTTAAAAATGCAATTGGCTGTTCCGGCCTACTAAAGGTGTCTGTCTGCCCCTGCCTGGTGTCGTCCTCAACTGAATAAAGCTGAGCTTCTACCTTCTGCCTCTTACTAACTGCTGTTTTTTTAAAAAATTGGCTGTTCCGGCCTACTAAAGGTGTCTGTCTGCCCCTGCCTGGTGTTGTCCTCAACTGAATAAAGCTGAGCTTCAACCTTCTGTTCCAAATTACCATTTTTAAAAATGCAATTGGCTGTTCCGGCCTACTAAAGGTGTCTGTCTGCCCCTGCCTGGTGTTGTCCTCAACTGAATAAAGCTGAGCTTCAACCTTCTGTTCCAAATTACCATTTTTAAAAATGCAATTGGCTGTTCCGGCCTACTAAAGGTGTCTGTCTGCCCCTGCCTGGTGTTGTCCTCAACTGAATAAAGCTGAGCTTCAACCTTCTGTTCCAAATTACCATTTTTAAAAATGCAATTGGCTGTTCCGGCCTACTAAAGGTGAATGTCTGCCCCTGCCTGGTGTTGTCCTCAACTGAATAAAGCTGAGCTTCAACCTTCAGTTCCAAATTACCATTTTTAAAAATGCAATTGGCTGTTCCGGCCTACTAAAGGTGTCTGTCTGCCCCTGCCTGGTGTTGTCCTCAACTGAATAAAGCTGAGCTTCAACCTTCTGTTCCAAATTACCATTTTTAAAAAAGCAATTGACTGTTCCGGCCTACTAAAGGTGTCTGTCTGCCCCTGCCTGGTGTTGTCCTCAACTGAATAAAGCTGAGCTTCAACCTTCTGTTCCAAATTACCATTTTTAAAAAAGCAATTGGCTGTTCCGGCCTACTAAAGGTGTCTGTCTGCCCCTGCCTGGTGTTGTCCTCAACTGAATAAAGCTGAGCTTCAACCTTCTGTTCCAAATTACCATTTTTAAAAAAGCAATTGGCTGTTCCGGCCTACTAAAGGTGTCTGTCTGCCCCTGCCTGGTGTTGTCCTCAACTGAATAAAGCTGAGCTTCTACCTTCTGTTCCAAATTACCATTTTTAAAAATGCAATTGGCTGTTCCGGCCTACTAAAGGTGAATGTCTGCCCCTGCCTGGTGTTGTCCTCAACTGAATAAAGCTGAGCTTCTACCTTCTGCCTCTTACTAACTGCTGTTTTTTTAAAAAATTGGCTGTTCCGGCCTACTAAAGGTGTCTGTCTGCCCCTGCCTGGTGTTGTCCTCAACTGAATAAAGCTGAGCTTCTACCTTCTGTTCCAAATTACCATTTTTAAAAATGCAATTGGCTGTTCCGGCCTACTAAAGGTGAATGTCTGCCCCTGCCTGGTGTTGTCCTCAACTGAATAAAGCTGAGCTTCTACCTTCTGCCTCTTACTAACTGCTGTTTTTTTAAAAAATTGGCTGTTCCGGCCTACTAAAGGTGTCTGTCTGCCCCTGCCTGGTGTTGTCCTCAACTGAATAAAGCTGAGCTTCAACCTTCTGTTCCAAATTACCATTTTTAAAAATGC
This sequence comes from Ranitomeya variabilis, assembly GCF_051348905.1. Taxonomy (NCBI): domain Eukaryota; kingdom Metazoa; phylum Chordata; class Amphibia; order Anura; family Dendrobatidae; genus Ranitomeya; species Ranitomeya variabilis. Next base: position 998,292,361 of record NC_135232.1, on the reverse strand, counting down.
AATTGGCTGTTCCGGCCTACTAAAGGTGAATGTCTGCCCCTGCCTGGTGTTGTCCTCAACTGAATAAAGCTGAGCTTCAACCTTCAGTTCCAAATTACCATTTTTAAAAATGCAATTGGCTGTTCCGGCCTACTAAAGGTGAATGTCTGCCCCTGCCTGGTGTTGTCCTCAACTGAATAAACCTGAGCTTCTACCTTCTGTTCCAAATTACCATTTCTAAAAATGCCATTGGCTGTTCCGGCCTACTAAAGGTGTCTGTCTGCCCCTGCCTGGTGTTGTCCTCAACTGAATAAAGCTGAGCTTCAACCTTCTGTTCCAAATTACCATTTTTAAAAATGCCATTGGCTGTTCCGGCCTACTAAAGGTGTCTGTCTGCCCCTGCCTGGTGTTGTCCTCAACTGAATAAAGCTGAGCTTCAACCTTCTGTTCCAAATTACCATTTTTAAAAATGCAATTGGCTGTTCCGGCCTACTAAAGGTGTCTGTCTGCCCCTGCCTGGTGTTGTCCTCAACTGAATAAAGCTGAGCTTCAACCTTCAGTTCCAAATTACCATTTTTAAAAATGCAATTGGCTGTTCCGGCCTACTAAAGGTGTCTGTCTGCCCCTGCCTGGTGTTGTCCTCAACTGAATAAAGCTGAGCTTCAACCTTCTGTTCCAAATTACCATTTTTAAAAATGCAATTGGCTGTTCCGGCCTACTAAAGGTGAATGTCTGCCCCTGCCTGGTGTTGTCCTCAACTGAATAAAGCTGAGCTTCAACCTTCAGTTCCAAATTACCATTTTTAAAAATGCAATTGGCTGTTCCGGCCTACTAAAGGTGTCTGTCTGCCCCTGCCTGGTGTTGTCCTCAACTGAATAAAGCTGAGCTTCAACCTTCTGTTCCAAATTACCATTTTTAAAAATGCAATTGGCTGTTCCGGCCTACTAAAGGTGTCTGTCTGCCCCTGCCTGGTGTTGTCCTCAACTGAATAAAGCTGAGCTTCTACCTTCTGCCTCTTACTAACTGCTGTTTTTTTAAAAAATTGGCTGTTCCGGCCTACTAAAGGTGTCTGTCTGCCCCTGCCTGGTGTTGTCCTCAACTGAATAAAGCTGAGCTTCAACCTTCTGTTCCAAATTACCATTTTTAAAAATGCAATTGGCTGTTCCGGCCTACTAAAGGTGTCTGTCTGCCCCTGCCTGGTGTTGTCCTCAACTGAATAAAGCTGAGCTTCTACCTTCTGCCTCTTACTAACTGCTGTTTTTTTAAAAAATTGGCTGTTCCGGCCTACTAAAGGTGTCTGTCTGCCCCTGCCTGGTGTTGTCCTCAACTGAATAAAGCTGAGCTTCAACCTTCTGTTCCAAATTACCATTTTTAAAAATGCAATTGGCTGTTCCGGCCTACTAAAGGTGAATGTCTGCCCCTGCCTGGTGTTGTCCTCAACTGAATAAAGCTGAGCTTCAACCTTCAGTTCCAAATTACCATTTTTAAAAATGCAATTGGCTGTTCCGGCCTACTAAAGGTGTCTGTCTGCCCCTGCCTGGTGTTGTCCTCAACTGAATAAAGCTGAGCTTCAACCTTCTGTTCCAAATTACCATTTTTAAAAATGCAATTGGCTGTTCCGGCCTACTAAAGGTGAATGTCTGCCCCTGCCTGGTGTTGTCCTCAACTGAATAAAGCTGAGCTTCAACCTTCAGTTCCAAATTACCATTTTTAAAAATGCAATTGGCTGTTCCGGCCTACTAAAGGTGTCTGTCTGCCCCTGCCTGGTGTTGTCCTCAACTGAATAAAGCTGAGCTTCAACCTTCTGTTCCAAATTACCATTTTTAAAAATGCAATTGGCTGTTCCGGCCTACTAAAGGTGTCTGTCTGCCCCTGCCTGGTGTTGTCCTCAACTGAATAAAGCTGAGCTTCTACCTTCTGCCTCTTACTAACTGCTGTTTTTTTTAAAAATTGGCTGTTCCGGCCTACTAAAGGTGTCTGTCTGCCCCTGCCTGGTGTTGTCCTCAACTGAATAAAGCTGAGCTTCAACCTTCTGTTCCAAATTACCATTTTTAAAAATGCAATTGGCTGTTCCGGCCTACTAAAGGTGTCTGTCTGCCCCTGCCTGGTGTTGTCCTCAACTGAATAAAGCTGAGCTTCTACCTTCTGCCTCTTACTAACTGCTGTTTTTTTAAAAAATTGGCTGTTCCGGCCTACTAAAGGTGTCTGTCTGCCCCTGCCTGGTGTTGTCCTCAACTGAATAAAGCTGAGCTTCAACCTTCTGTTCCAAATTACCATTTTTAAAAATGCAATTGGCTGTTCCGGCCTACTAAAGGTGAATGTCTGCCCCTGCCTGGTGTTGTCCTCAACTGAATAAAGCTGAGCTTCAACCTTCAGTTCCAAATTACCATTTTTAAAAATGCAATTGGCTGTTCCGGCCTACTAAAGGTGAATGTCTGCCCCTGCCTGGTGTTGTCCTCAACTGAATAAAGCTGAGCTTCAATCTTCAGTTCCAAATTACCATTTTTAAAAATGCAATTGGCTGTTCCGGCCTACTAAAGGTGAATGTCTGCCCCTGCCTGGTGTTGTCCTCAACTGAATAAAGCTGAGCTTCTACCTTCTGTTCCAAATTACCATTTCTAAAAATGCCATTGGCTGTTCCGGCCTACTAAAGGTGTCTGTCTGCCCCTGCCTGGTGTTGTCCTCAACTGAATAAAGCTGAGCTTCAACCTTCTGTTCCAAATTACCATTTTTAAAAATGCCATTGGCTGTTCCGGCCTACTAAAGGTGTCTGTCTGCCCCTGCCTGGTGTTGTCCTCAACTGAATAAAGCTGAGCTTCAACCTTCTGTTCCAAATTACCATTTTTAAAAATGCAATTGGCTGTTTCCGGCCTACTAAAGGTGTCTGTCTGCCCCTGCCTGGTGTTGTCCTCAACTGAATAAAGCTGAGCTTCAACCTTCAGTTCCAAATTACCATTTTTAAAAATGCAATTGGCTGTTCCGGCCTACTAAAGGTGTCTGTCTGCCCCTGCCTGGTGTTGTCCTCAACTGAATAAAGCTGAGCTTCAACCTTCTGTTCCAAATTACCATTTTTAAAAATGCAATTGGCTGTTCCGGCCTACTAAAGGTGAATGTCTGCCCCTGCCTGGTGTTGTCCTCAACTGAATAAAGCTGAGCTTCAACCTTCAGTTCCAAATTACCATTTTTAAAAATGCAATTGGCTGTTCCGGCCTACTAAAGGTGTCTGTCTGCCCCTGCCTGGTGTTGTCCTCAACTGAATAAAGCTGAGCTTCTACCTTCTGCCTCTTACTAACTGCTGTTTTTTTAAAAAATTGGCTGTTCCGGCCTACTAAAGGTGTCTGTCTGCCCCTGCCTGGTGTTGTCCTCAACTGAATAAAGCTGAGCTTCAACCTTCTGTTCCAAATTACCATTTTTAAAAATGCAATTGGCTGTTCCGGCCTACTAAAGTTGAATGTCTGCCCCTGCCTGGTGTTGTCCTCAACTGAATAAAGCTGAGCTTCAACCTTCAGTTCCAAATTACCATTTTTAAAAATGCAATTGGCTGTTCCGGCCTACTAAAGGTGTCTGTCTGCCCCTGCCTGGTGTTGTCCTCAACTGAATAAAGCTGAGCTTCAACCTTCTGTTCCAAATTACCATTTTTAAAAATGCAATTGGCTGTTCCGGCCTACTAAAGGTGAATGTCTGCCCCTGCCTGGTGTTGTCCTCAACTGAATAAAGCTGAGCTTCAACCTTCAGTTCCAAATTACCATTTTTAAAAATGCAATTGGCTGTTCCGGCCTACTAAAGGTGTCTGTCTGCCCCTGCCTGGTGTTGTCCTCAACTGAATAAAGCTGAGCTTCAACCTTCTGTTCCAAATTACCATTTTTAAAAATGCAATTGGCTGTTCCGGCCTACTAAAGGTGTCTGTCTGCCCCTGCCTGGTGTTGTCCTCAACTGAATAAAGCTGAGCTTCTACCTTCTGCCTCTTACTAACTGCTGTTTTTTTAAAAAATTGGCTGTTCCGGCCTACTAAAGGTGTCTGTCTGCCCCTGCCTGGTGTTGTCCTCAACTGAATAAAGCTGAGCTTCAACCTTCTGTTCCAAATTACCATTTTTAAAAATGCAATTGGCTGTTCCGGCCTACTAAAGGTGTCTGTCTGCCCCTGCCTGGTGTTGTCCTCAACTGAATAAAGCTGAGCTTCTACCTTCTGCCTCTTACTAACTGCTGTTTTTTTTAAAAATTGGCTGTTCCGGCCTACTAAAGGTGTCTGTCTGCCCCTGCCTGGTGTTGTCCTCAACTGAATAAAGCTGAGCTTCAACCTTCTGTTCCAAATTACCATTTTTAAAAATGCAATTGGCTGTTCCGGCCTACTAATAGTGAATGTCTGCCCCTGCCTGGTGTTGTCCTCAACTGAATAAAGCTGAGCTTCAACCTTCAGTTCCAAATTACCATTTTTAAAAATGCAATTGGCTGTTCCGGCCTACTAAAGGTGTCTGTCTGCCCCTGCCTGGTGTTGTCCTCAACTGAATAAAGCTGAGCTTCAACCTTCAGTTCCAAATTACCATTTTTAAAAATGCAATTGGCTGTTCCGGCCTACTAAAGGTGTCTGTCTGCCCCTGCCTGGTGTTGTCCTCAACTGAACAAAGCTGAGCTTCCACATTCTGGCTTTCGCCCTATACTATCAGATATTAAACTGCATTTGGCCTACTAGTGTGGTTATGCCCTTGAAACAGTGTCTGCTGCTCTTGGGTTTGCTACTCCACTGAACAAAGCAATGCCGCCTGTTTAGTCCTGTTACCAATTTTGAACTGCATTTAGCCTACTTTATTCTTTGGCCCTATATCTGTTTCCTCCTCATCCTGCCCATTGCCCAGCCACTGCTAGATGAGTCTGCTGGTACATTGACCTAGACCACTACATTCCCCTTATACTCTACACAGCCAGAATCTGACCCTGCTGAAAGTAAGGTTCCCCTTCCCGCATGTTATACCACCTTACACAGGGACAGAGAGGAAGGTGCAGATGAAAGTGCAGGTTCCTTCATCAGGTGGGGGGGCATACTCGTTGGCGACGTCACTGGCACAGGGCCCCTCAGAGTACGCAAAAGTGTCGCTGCTGGTGGGAGGCGCCCCCGCCATGCAAACACACATCGCTGTACTTTGAGGGGCCCTGTGCCAGTGCCAATGCGAACGAGTGGGCCCCCCCTGCTTGCTCAGGATCACAGCACTTGCAACGTTGAAATACTTACCTTTCCCTGCAACACCGCCGTGACGTAGTCCGCATTTCCTGGGCCCACGAAAAACTTGAGCCGGCCCTACTCCCCCCACAACTTTTGCCAAATGACCCCCAATTCCCTATGCCCAACTATTATTATAAAGTTAATTAAGATTGACAAGCTTCAGAAACAAGAATGGATGTTTTTGGCATTAAAATGGGCACTGTAGGTGTTTTCCTGGCCTCCACTCACTGCCGACTATGCTTCCCCATTGACTTGCATTGGGTTTCGTGTTTCGGTCGATCCCCGACTTTTAGCGATAATCGGCCGACTGCACTCGACTCGACTCTGGACAAAATCGGGTTTCACAAAACCCGACTCGATCTTAAAAAAATGAAAGTCGCTCAACTCTAGTGACGACCATCTACAGCCCCTAACAAAGCACTGGATCACAAACTAATAGGCTCTTTTGGTTTTTTAAAAATGTCCCTCAACTAGAAGGTGAATCCACAGAAAATCTTTTTTTTTCCATTTCTAGGGAGTGAGTCTCCTACTCTGGTAAAATATATGCACTAAGAGCAAGGGATGCCAAAAATTAGAAGGAGGCACTCCAAAACTCCTTTGAAGAGATGTAATGGAGTGCCTCATAAAACATTTTTTCCCATTATAAAGGAGTGGGTATCCTAGACTGGTAATGTCCATGGGCTGAAAAACATTTAACCCTGGGAGGTATACATCTATATAAAAGAATATTCAAGGTGGGCCTCTAAAAATTGTCAATGCGATCATCATAAACACCCTTAACATTTTATAGTGAGTGTAGCATGATCACCCTGTTGATATGGTGGTGGTGGAGGAGGAGGACAACAAAAAAAAGATGAAATCCTAAAGCATATACCCATGTTTGGGTGGGAAGGTGTTGTGAATTCTGTTCTTGGGCTCCCTCCGGTGGTTATAAGTGGTAGCGCTGCTGTCTGTCCTTCACAGCAGTCATCAGGTGTTTCCACTTTGGACTGGGCTATTTAGTCTGGCTTCACCCTTTAGCCAGTGCCAGTTGTCCATTGTTTCTGGAGGATTCACAGGGTCCTGGTCTCTCCTGCTTGCTGTTCTTTTCAACAAGATAAGTCCTGCTTGTTTTTGCAGTCCACATTTTGTGGGCCTCATTGTTTAGTGCATTTCATGTATTTTCTTGTCCAGCTTAATCTGTGTAAGGATTTATGCAGTCAAGCTGGAATCTCTGGAGAGGCAGATATACCCTCCATGTCTTTAGTTAGATGTGGAGTTTTTTGTATTTTCTGTGGTGGATATTTCCTAGTATTTTAATACTGACCGCATAGTTCTCTGTCCTATCTTTCCTATTTAGCTAGATTGGCCTCCTTTGCTAAATCCTGTTTTCAGCCTGTGTATGTTTTTTCCTCTCCTCTCACAGTCAATATTTGTGGGGGGCTGCCTATCCTTTGGGAATTTTCTCTGAGGCGAGATAGTTTTCCCTTTTCTATCTATAGGGTTAATTAGTCCTCCGGCTGTGTCGAGGTGTCTAGGATCAGTAGGTACATCCCACGGCTACTTCTAGTTGCGATGTTAAGTTCAGGGTCCGCGGTCAGTACAGATACCACCTTCTCCAGAGTACGTCTTGTGCTGCTCCTAGGCCACCAGATCATAACAGTACAACTGGCCAACAATGAGTTAACCGCATCTCAGAAGAAGGGAAAGAAAGTGCTGAGCCATTTTTTTTCTGTACTCTGTTGTGTTTTTTTTTCCCTCTTTACCTCTGGGTGGCTCAGGAGTTTGGCGCTGACATGGATATTCAGGGACTTGCTTCTCGTGTGGATCAACTTGCTGCTAGAATACAGGGTATTTCTGATTATATCGTTCAGACTCTGGTTTTAGAACCTAGAATTCCAACTCCTGATCTGTTTTTTGGGGACAGGTCTAAATTTCTGAGCTTTAAAAATAACTGCAAACTGTTTTTTGCTCTGAAGCCCCGTTCCTCTGGTGATCCCATCCAGCAGGTTAAAATTGTCATATCTCTGTTGCGTGGCGATCCCCAGGATTGGGCATTTGCCCTGGAACCTGGGAATCCGGCGTTGCTTAATGTAGACACCTTTTTTCAGGTGCTTGGGTTATTGTATGATGAACCTAACTCTGTAGAGCATGCTGAGAAAACCTTTTTGGCCCTGTGTCAGGGTCAAGAAGTGGCAGAATCATATTGCCAGAAATTTAGAAAATGGTCTGTGTTGACTAAATGGAATGAGGATGCCTTGGCGGCAATCTTCAGAAAGGGTCTTTCTGAATCCGTTAAAGATGTTATGGTGGGGTTCTCCACGCCTGCTGGTCTGAGTGATTCTATGTCTCTGGCCATTCAAACTGATCGGCGCTTGCGTGAGTGCAGAGTTGTGCACACTATGGCGTTGTCTTCCGAGCGGAGTCCTGAGCCTATGCAATGTGATAGGATTGTGTCTAGAGCTGAACGACAAGGATTCAGACGTCAGAATAGGTTGTGTTTTTACTGCGGCGATTCTGCTCATGTTATTTCTGATTGCCCTAAGCGTGTCAAGAGAATCGCTAGTTCCGTTACCATCAGTACTGTACAACCTAAATTTCTGTTATCTGTGACCCTGATCTGCTCATTATCGTCATTTTCTGTCATGGCATTTGTGGATTCAGGCACCGCTTTAAATTTAATGGACTTAGAATTTGCCAGACGTTGTGGGTTTCCCTTACAGCCTTTGCAGAGTCCTATCCCTTTGAGGGGCATTGATGCTACACCATTGGCTAAAAATAAACCTCAGTTTTGGACACAGCTAACCATGTGCATGGCTCCAGCCCATCAAGAAGATTGTCGTTTTCTGGTGTTGCATAATCTGCATGATGCTATTGTGCTGGGGTTTCCATGGTTACAGGTGCATAATCCTGTGTTGGATTGGAAATCTATGTCTGTGACTAGTTGGGGTTGTCAGGGGGTTCATGATGACGTTTCTTTGATGTCAATTTCCTCCTCCCCCTCTTCTGAAGTTCCTGAGTTTTTGTCAGATTTCCAGGATGTTTTTGATGAGCGCAAGTCCAGTTCCCTTCCACCGCATAGGGACTGTGATTGTGCTATTGACTTGATTCCAGGCTGTAAGTTCCCTAAGGGCCGACTTTTCAACCTGTCTGTGCCAGAACATGCCACCATGCGGAGTTATGTTAAGGAGTCTTTGGAGAAGGGGCATATTCGTCCATCTTCTTCTCCATTGGTAGCAGGTTTCTTTTTTGCTGCCAAGAAGGATGGCTCCTTGAGACCCTGTATTGATTATCGCCTCTTGAATAAGATCACGGTCAAATTCCAATACCCTTTGCCTTTGCTCTCTGATTTGTTTGCCAGGATTAAGGGGGCTAGTTGGTATACTAAGATTGACCTTCGAGGGGCTTATAATCTTGTTCGTATTAAGCAGGGCAACGAATGGAAAACTGTGTTTAATATGCCCGAGGGCCATTTTGAATATCTTGTGATGCCATTCGGACTCTCTAATTCTCCATCTGTGTTTCAGTCCTTCATGCACGATATATTTCGGAATTATCTTGATAAATTCATGATTGTATATTTGGATGATATTTTGATTTTTTCGGATGATTGGGAGTCTCATGTGAAACAAGTCAGGATTGTATTTCAGATCGTTCGTGATAATGTTTTGTTTGTGAAGGGGTCTAAGTGCCTCTTTGGAGTACAGAAGGTTTCTTTTTTGGGCTTCATTTTTTCTCCCTCATCTATAGAAATGGATCCGGTTAAGGTTCAGGCAATTCATGATTGGATCCAGCCCACATCCGTGAAGAGCCTTCAGAAATTTTTGGGCTTTGCTAATTATTATCACCGTTTCATTGCCAACTTCTCCAGTGTGGTTAAACCCCTGACCGATTTGATGAAGAAAGGCGCTGATGTGACGAATTGGTCCTCTGCGGCCATTTCTGCCTTTCAGGAGCTTAAATGCTGATTTACTTCTGCCCCTGTGTTGCATCAGCCGGATGTTTCTCTTCCTTTTCAGGTTGAGGTTGACGCTTCTGAGATTGGGGCAGGGGCCGTTTTGTCTCAGAGGAATTCTGATGGTTCCTTGATGAAACCATGTGCCTTCTTCTCTCGAAAGTTTTCGCCTGCAGAACGCAATTATGATGTCGGTAATCGTGAGTTGATGGCTATGAAGTGGGCATTTGAGGAGTGGCGACATTGGCTTGAGAGGGCTAAGCACCGTATTGTGGTCTTGACTGATCATAAGAATCTGATTTACCTCGAGTCTGCCAAACGGCTGAATCCTAGACAGGCCCGATGGTCCCTGTTTTTCTCCCGTTTTGATTTTGTGGTCTCGTATCTTCCGGGTGCTAAGAATGTTAAGGCTGATGCCCTCTCTAGGAGTTTTTTGCCTGATTCCCCTGGGGTCCTTGAGCCGGTCGGCATTCTGAAGGAGGGGGTGATTCTTTCTGCTATCTCCCCTGATTTACGACGGGTTCTTCAGGAATTTCAGGCTATTAAACCTGACCGCCGTCCAGTGGGGAAACTGTTTGTTCCTGATAGATGGACTAGCAAAGTGATTTCTGAGGTTCACTGTTCTGTGTTGGCTGGCCATCCTGGGATTTTTGGTACCAGAGATTTGGTTAGTAGGTCATTTTGGTGGCCTTCTTTGTCACGGGATGTGCGTTCCTTTGTGCAGTCCTGTGGGACTTGTGCGTGGGTCAAGCCTTGCTGCTCACGCGCCAGTGGGTTGCTTTTGCCTTTGCCGGTCCCTGAGAGGCCTTGGACGCATATTTCTATGGATTTTATTTCGGATCTTCCGGTTTCCCAGAGGATGTCGGTTATCTGGGTGGTTTGTGACTGGTTTTCTAAGATGGTTCATTTGGTACCTTTGCCTAAATTACCTTCCTCTTCTGAGTTGGTTCCATTGTTTTTTCAGCATGTGGTTCGTTTGCATGGCATTCCGGAGAATATTGTGTCCGATAGAGGTTCCCAGTTTGTTTCCAGGTTTTGGCGGGCCTTTTGTGCTAGGCTGGGCATTGATTTGTCTTTTTCTTCCGCATTTCATCCTCAAACAAATGGCCAAACCGAGCAAACTAACCAGACTTTGGAAACTTATTTGAGATGCTTTGTATCTGCCGATCAGGATGATTGGGTGGCTTTCTTGCCATTGGCCGAGTTTGCACTTAATAATCGGGCTAGTTCTGCTACCTTGGTTTCACCTTTTTTTGTAATTCTGGGTTTCATCCTCGTTTTTCTTCGGGGCAGGTTGAGCCTTCTGATTGTCCTGGGGTGGACTCTGTGGTTGTCAGGTTGCAGCAAATTTGGGCTCATGTTGTGGACAATTTGGTGTTGTCTCAGGAGAGGGCTCAGCGTTTTGCTAACCGTCGGCGGCATGTGCGTTCCCGGCTTCGGGTTGGGGATTTGGTCTGGTTGTCTTCCCGTCATGTTCCTATGAAGGTTTCTTCCCCTAAGTTCCAGCCTCGGTTTATTGATCCTTATAGGATTTCTGAGATTATCAATCCAGTGTCTTTTCGTTTGGTCCTTCCAGCCTCTTTTTCCATCCACAATGTTTTTCATAGATCTTTGTTGCAGAAATATGTGGTACCCGTCGTTCCCTCTGTTGATCCTCCTGCCCCGGTGTTGATTGATGGGGAGTTGGAGTATGTTGTTGAGAAGATCTTGGATTCTCGTTTTTCAAGGCGGAGGCTTCAGTATCTTGTCAAGTGGAAGGGTTATGGCCAGGAGGATAATTCTTGGCTTGTTGCCTCCGATGTTCATGCTGACGATTTGGTTCGTGCCTTCCATTTGGCTCGTTCTGATCGGCCTGGGGGCTCTGGTGAGGGTTCGGTGACCCCTCCTCAAGGGGGGGTACTGTTGTGAATTCTGTTCTTGGGCTCCCTCCGGTGGTTATAAGTGGTAGCGCTGCTGTCTGTCCTTCACAGCAGTCATCAGTTGTTTCCACTTTGGACTGGGCTATTTAGTCTGGCTTCACCCTTTAGCCAGTGCCAGTTGTCCATTGTTTCTGGAGGATTCACAGGGTCCTGGTCTCTCCTGCTTGCTGTTCTTTTCAACAAGATAAGTCCTGCTTGTTTTTGCAGTCCACATTTTGTTTAGTGCATTTCATGTCTTTTCTTGTCCAGCTTAATCTGTGTAAGGATTTATGCAGTCAAGCTGGAATCTCTGGAGAGGCAGATATACCCTCCATGTCTTTAGTTAGATGTGGAGTTTTTTGTATTTTCTGTGGTGGATATTTCCTAGTATTTTAATACTGACCGCATAGTTCTCTGTCCTATCTTTCCTATTTAGCTAGATTGGCCTCCTTTGCTAAATCCTGTTTTCAGCCTGTGTATGTTTTTTCCTCTCCTCTCACAGTCAATATTTGTGGGGGGCTGCCTATCCTTTGGGAATTTTCTCTGAGGCGAGATAGTTTTCCCTTTTCTATCTATAGGGTTAATTAGTCCTCCGGCTGTGTCGAGGTGTCTAGGATCAGTAGGTACATCCCACGGCTACTTCTAGTTGCGATGTTAAGTTCAGGGTCCGCGGTCAGTACAGATACCACCTTCTCCAGAGTACGTCTTGTGCTGCTCCTAGGCCACCAGATCATAACAGTACAACTGGCCAACAATGAGTTAACCGCATCTCAGAAGAAGGGAAAGAAAGTGCTGAGCCATTTTTTTTCTGTACTCTGTTGTGTTTTTTTTTCCCTCTTTACCTCTGGGTGGCTCAGGAGTTTGGCGCTGACATGGATATTCAGGGACTTGCTTCTCGTGTGGATCAACTTGCTGCTAGAATACAGGGTATTTCTGATTATATCGTTCAGACTCTGGTTTTAGAACCTAGAATTCCAACTCCTGATCTGTTTTTTGGGGACAGGTCTAAATTTCTGAGCTTTAAAAATAACTGCAAACTGTTTTTTGCTCTGAAGCCCCGTTCCTCTGGTGATCCCATCCAGCAGGTTAAAATTGTCATATCTCTGTTGCGTGGCGATCCCCAGGATTGGGCATTTGCCCTGGAACCTGGGAATCCGGCGTTGCTTAATGTAGACACCTTTTTTCAGGTGCTTGGGTTATTGTATGATGAACCTAACTCTGTAGAGCATGCTGAGAAAACCTTTTTGGCCCTGTGTCAGGGTCAAGAAGTGGCAGAATCATATTGCCAGAAATTTAGAAAATGGTCTGTGTTGACTAAATGGAATGAGGATGCCTTGGCGGCAATCTTCAGAAAGGGTCTTTCTGAATCCGTTAAAGATGTTATGGTGGGGTTCTCCACGCCTGCTGGTCTGAGTGATTCTATGTCTCTGGCCATTCAAACTGATCGGCGCTTGCGTGAGTGCAGAGTTGTGCACACTATGGCGTTGTCTTCCGAGCGGAGTCCTGAGCCTATGCAATGTGATAGGATTGTGTCTAGAGCTGAACGACAAGGATTCAGACGTCAGAATAGGTTGTGTTTTTACTGCGGCGATTCTGCTCATGTTATTTCTGATTGCCCTAAGCGTGTCAAGAGAATCGCTAGTTCCGTTACCATCAGTACTGTACAACCTAAATTTCTGTTATCTGTGACCCTGATCTGCTCATTATCGTCATTTTCTGTCATGGCATTTGTGGATTCAGGCACCGCTTTAAATTTAATGGACTTAGAATTTGCCAGACGTTGTGGGTTTCCCTTACAGCCTTTGCAGAGTCCTATCCCTTTGAGGGGCATTGATGCTACACCATTGGCTAAAAATAAACCTCAGTTTTGGACACAGCTAACCATGTGCATGGCTCCAGCCCATCAAGAAGATTGTCGTTTTCTGGTGTTGCATAATCTGCATGATGCTATTGTGCTGGGGTTTCCATGGTTACAGGTGCATAATCCTGTGTTGGATTGGAAATCTATGTCTGTGACTAGTTGGGGTTGTCAGGGGGTTCATGATGACGTTTCTTTGATGTCAATTTCCTCCTCCCCCTCTTCTGAAGTTCCTGAGTTTTTGTCAGATTTCCAGGATGTTTTTGATGAGCGCAAGTCCAGTTCCCTTCCACCGCATAGGGACTGTGATTGTGCTATTGACTTGATTCCAGGCTGTAAGTTCCCTAAGGGCCGACTTTTCAACCTGTCTGTGCCAGAACATGCCACCATGCGGAGTTATGTTAAGGAGTCTTTGGAGAAGGGGCATATTCGTCCATCTTCTTCTCCATTGGTAGCAGGTTTCTTTTTTGCTGCCAAGAAGGATGGCTCCTTGAGACCCTGTATTGATTATCGCCTCTTGAATAAGATCACGGTCAAATTCCAATACCCTTTGCCTTTGCTCTCTGATTTGTTTGCCAGGATTAAGGGGGCTAGTTGGTATACTAAGATTGACCTTCGAGGGGCTTATAATCTTGTTCGTATTAAGCAGGGCAACGAATGGAAAACTGTGTTTAATATGCCCGAGGGCCATTTTGAATATCTTGTGATGCCATTCGGACTCTCTAATTCTCCATCTGTGTTTCAGTCCTTCATGCACGATATATTTCGGAATTATCTTGATAAATTCATGATTGTATATTTGGATGATATTTTGATTTTTTCGGATGATTGGGAGTCTCATGTGAAACAAGTCAGGATTGTATTTCAGATCGTTCGTGATAATGTTTTGTTTGTGAAGGGGTCTAAGTGCCTCTTTGGAGTACAGAAGGTTTCTTTTTTGGGCTTCATTTTTTCTCCCTCATCTATAGAAATGGATCCGGTTAAGGTTCAGGCAATTCATGATTGGATCCAGCCCACATCCGTGAAGAGCCTTCAGAAATTTTTGGGCTTTGCTAATTATTATCACCGTTTCATTGCCAACTTCTCCAGTGTGGTTAAACCCCTGACCGATTTGATGAAGAAAGGCGCTGATGTGACGAATTGGTCCTCTGCGGCCATTTCTGCCTTTCAGGAGCTTAAATGCTGATTTACTTCTGCCCCTGTGTTGCATCAGCCAGATGTTTCTCTTCCTTTTCAGGTTGAGGTTGACGCTTCTGAGATTGGGGCAGGGGCCGTTTTGTCTCAGAGGAATTCTGATGGTTCCTTGATGAAACCATGTGCCTTCTTCTCTCGAAAGTTTTCGCCTGCAGAACGCAATTATGATGTCGGTAATCGTGAGTTGATGGCTATGAAGTGGGCATTTGAGGAGTGGCGACATTGGCTTGAGAGGGCTAAGCACCGTATTGTGGTCTTGACTGATCATAAGAATCTGATTTACCTCGAGTCTGCCAAACGGCTGAATCCTAGACAGGCCCGATGGTCCCTGTTTTTCTCCCGTTTTGATTTTGTGGTCTCGTATCTTCCGGGTGCTAAGAATGTTAAGGCTGATGCCCTCTCTAGGAGTTTTTTGCCTGATTCCCCTGGGGTCCTTGAGCCGGTCGGCATTCTGAAGGAGGGGGTGATTCTTTCTGCTATCTCCCCTGATTTACGACGGGTTCTTCAGGAATTTCAGGCTATTAAACCTGACCGCCGTCCAGTGGGGAAACTGTTTGTTCCTGATAGATGGACTAGCAAAGTGATTTCTGAGGTTCACTGTTCTGTGTTGGCTGGCCATCCTGGGATTTTTGGTACCAGAGATTTGGTTAGTAGGTCATTTTGGTGGCCTTCTTTGTCACGGGATGTGCGTTCCTTTGTGCAGTCCTGTGGGACTTGTGCGTGGGTCAAGCCTTGCTGCTCACGCGCCAGTGGGTTGCTTTTGCCTTTGCCGGTCCCTGAGAGGCCTTGGACGCATATTTCTATGGATTTTATTTCGGATCTTCCGGTTTCCCAGAGGATGTCGGTTATCTGGGTGGTTTGTGACTGGTTTTCTAAGATGGTTCATTTGGTACCTTTGCCTAAATTACCTTCCTCTTCTGAGTTGGTTCCATTGTTTTTTCAGCATGTGGTTCGTTTGCATGGCATTCCGGAGAATATTGTGTCCGATAGAGGTTCCCAGTTTGTTTCCAGGTTTTGGCGGGCCTTTTGTGCTAGGCTGGGCATTGATTTGTCTTTTTCTTCCGCATTTCATCCTCAAACAAATGGCCAAACCGAGCAAAGTAACCAGACTTTGGAAACTTATTTGAGATGCTTTGTATCTGCCGATCAGGATGATTGGGTGGCTTTCTTGCCATTGGCCGAGTTTGCACTTAATAATCGGGCTAGTTCTGCTACCTTGGTTTCACCTTTTTTTGTAATTCTGGGTTTCATCCTCGTTTTTCTTCGGGGCAGGTTGAGCCTTCTGATTGTCCTGGGGTGGACTCTGTGGTTGTCAGGTTGCAGCAAATTTGGGCTCATGTTGTGGACAATTTGGTGTTGTCTCAGGAGAGGGCTCAGCGTTTTGCTAACCGTCGGCGGCATGTGCGTTCCCGGCTTCGGGTTGGGGATTTGGTCTGGTTGTCTTCCCGTCATGTTCCTATGAAGGTTTCTTCCCCTAAGTTCCAGCCTCGGTTTATTGATCCTTATAGGATTTCTGAGATTATCAATCCAGTGTCTTTTCGTTTGGTCCTTCCAGCCTCTTTTTCCATCCACAATGTTTTTCATAGATCTTTGTTGCAGAAATATGTGGTACCCGTCGTTCCCTCTGTTGATCCTCCTGCCCCGGTGTTGATTGATGGGGAGTTGGAGTATGTTGTTGAGAAGATCTTGGATTCTCGTTTTTCAAGGCGGAGGCTTCAGTATCTTGTCAAGTGGAAGGGTTATGGCCAGGAGGATAATTCTTGGCTTGTTGCCTCCGATGTTCATGCTGACGATTTGGTTCGTGCCTTCCATTTGGCTCGTTCTGATCGGCCTGGGGGCTCTGGTGAGGGTTCGGTGACCCCTCCTCAAGGGGGGGTACTGTTGTGAATTCTGTTCTTGGGCTCCCTCCGGTGGTTATAAGTGGTAGCGCTGCTGTCTGTCCTTCACAGCAGTCATCAGTTGTTTCCACTTTGGACTGGGCTATTTAGTCTGGCTTCACCCTTTAGCCAGTGCCAGTTGTCCATTGTTTCTGGAGGATTCACAGGGTCCTGGTCTCTCCTGCTTGCTGTTCTTTTCAACAAGATAAGTCCTGCTTGTTTTTGCAGTCCACATTTTGTTTAGTGCATTTCATGTCTTTTCTTGTCCAGCTTAATCTGTGTAAGGATTTATGCAGTCAAGCTGGAATCTCTGGAGAGGCAGATATACCCTCCATGTCTTTAGTTAGATGTGGAGTTTTTTGTATTTTCTGTGGTGGATATTTCCTAGTATTTTAATACTGACCGCATAGTTCTCTGTCCTATCTTTCCTATTTAGCTAGATTGGCCTCCTTTGCTAAATCCTGTTTTCAGCCTGTGTATGTTTTTTCCTCTCCTCTCACAGTCAATATTTGTGGGGGGCTGCCTATCCTTTGGGAATTTTCTCTGAGGCGAGATAGTTTTCCCTTTTCTATCTATAGGGTTAATTAGTCCTCCGGCTGTGTTGAGGTGTCTAGGATCAGTAGGTACATCCCACGGCTACTTCTAGTTGCGGTGTTAAGTTCAGGGTCCGCGGTCAGTACAAATACCACCTTCTCCAGAGTACGTCTTATGCTGCTCCTAGGCCACCAGATCATAACAGGAAGGGGTACATGAGAATAGACAAGAAAAATCAAACACTGGGTTTCAGTTTATTTTCCTCTGCTGTCATCTGGTGGTGTGCAGAAGACTGGCCCAATCCAGCACTTGTTCATTTTGATAAGAGACAGCCTATCAGCATTTTCATTTCAAAGGCGGATGCGCCTATCAGTTTTAATACCCAAGGTGACAGTAAAAACCCACTCTGACAAAGCTCTTGCAGCAGTGCAGGCCAAGACCTCCAAGGAATACAGAGACAAATCATGCCATGTGTCTAGCTTGGATACCCAATAATTGTAAAGCACAGAGGAATCACAGAGGATTCTGGTCTGGTCGGCAAGGCACTATTTCAGAATCTTCCAAAACTTTTCCCTCCTTGTAAGAGAACCCCTGGGCGATTAGAGGGACTGAGAAAACTGTTCCTGACCTTTGATAGCATTCCCCTGCCTCTCCTGCATCTGGTGTGTGTTGCACTAGTCTCCACCTTTTGGTTACTCAAGGTATAGTTATCTTTGCAAAACAGGAATGCAGATTCACTGAACAATGACGTCTGCTGATATATTGATTATACATTATACCAAGCCCTGCAGTTTGTTGACTTGCAAACATTGAAGGATAGACTAAATAATCAAACAATGTGAGTTCATCTCATCACACCTTCCTCTTGACCTCTGGACAATGGCTTGAAATTGTGAGCTATGTAAAAAGGATTTGCCTCTGTAACAACACATCCATATAACCAAAAATACAAAAGATCGAGAGATCGAAAGAAATAAAGACTCTTAAGGCCCCGTCTCACATAGCGATTTACCAACGATCACGACCAGCGATATGACCTGGTCGTGATCGTTGGTAAGTCGTTGTGTGGTCGCTGGGGAGCTGTCACACAGACAGCTCTCTCCAGCGACCAACAATCAGGGGAACGACTTCGGCATCATTGAAACTGTCTTCAACGATGCCGAAGTCCCCCTGCAGCACCCGGGTAACCAGGGTAAACATCGGGTTACTAAGTGCAGGGCCGCGCTTAGTAACCCGATGTTTACCCTGGTTACCAAAAAAAACAAACAGTACATACTCGCCTTTCGGTGTCCATCAGGTCCCTTGCCGTCTGCTTCCTGCTCTGACTGAGCCGCCGTACAGTGAGAGCAGAGCGCAGCGGTGACGTCACTGCTGTGCTGCGCTCTCACTGTACGGCGGCACTCAGAGCAGGAAGCGGACGGCAAGGGACCTGACGGACATCAGATGGTGAGTATGTAGTGTTTGTTTTTTTTTACATTTACGCTGGTAACCAGGGTGTAAACATCGGGTTACTAAGCGCGGCCCTGCGCTTAGTAACCCGATGTTTACCCTGGTTACCAGTGAAGACATCGCTGGATCGGTGTCACACACACCGATTCAGCGATGTCAGCGGGACCTCAACGACCAAAAAACGGTCCAGGCCATTCCGACACGACCAGCGATCTCACAGCAGGGGCCTGATCGCTGGTACGTGTCACACATAGCGAGATCGCTACTGAGGTCGCTGTTGCATCACAAAACTAGTGACTCAGCAGCGATCTCACTAGCGATCTCGCTATGTGAGACGGGGCCTTTAGGAAAGCCACAAACAGGAACACTGTAAAGGATAGCTGTCAAAACATCATGGCTCCATCATGATGGACACAGATTTGACATTCTTCAGGATGACAGCTTAGGGAACCTCAGCACAGGCTGAAAGAATGCATATCTGATCCATTGACTATCACTGAACCCATGTGTTCATTTTGGAAAGCCAGGATTGGGACTCACCAGTCACCTGGCTCCATGGAGATGTTTAGAGAAGCCAGGTTATGACTCTCCAGTCATCTGGCTTTGTGCCACAATGCAATATCAGTTGTCACGCTGGGTGAGAGAGAAGTAAAGTGCACAGTAATGGGGAGAGGGAGGAGAAGCCCAAACACTAGGGGAGTGGAGACCCCTAGGCAGATCTAACAAAACCCTGTCTCATCTGACATCCCTAAATAGGTTCCGCACCTATCACCAAGCAGGAACCTAATCCCTGCGTGACCCTAGAGATAGGCCATAGATAGGGAGGGGACAGGGTGAGCGTGAGTCAGCACCCACTAAAACTAAAGACATAGAGGGTAGACAAATGAGGGGATATACTTAGCTTGAGAGGGCTACAGAGATAACACACCAGCAATACTTCCAGAGTACTCCATGGAGACACTAGTCGACTGCTAGTTCTTCCAACCATACAGAGGGAAATTGAGCTAACACCAGCACCTTGTTGAAGAGATTGAGGTATTTAAACCTTCAGCAAGGGTGTGTTAATTAGCAGCAGAAGATAGAGGTAACTGTTGGGTCCTAGAGGGAGAAGGATATCACTCCATAGCAGAGGTGCAAATATCAAGAATACTCTTGACTGTTTATCACACCTGACACACCGGCGACAGTACCCCTCATTCTATGAGTGGCCTCCGGACAATGAGGACCTGGTTTCACAGGATGAGAGGCATGGAATGAATGAACCAGTTTATGGGCATTCATCTAATGCTGAAACCCACATCCTTTCCTCTGGTCTATAACCCCTCCAGTGCACCAAGTACTGCAAGTAACGATGCTGAAAATGAGAATCAACAATCCTCAAAATCTGGAACTCCAAATTACCATGAAGAATGATTGGGACTGTGGCAGGGAAGAGGACTCAGGAGGTTCAACATACTTCTTGAGCAGAGATCTGTGGAACACATTGTATATTTTAAGAGCCTGCGGTAACTCAAGATGAAAAGCTGCAGGGTTAATGACGGCAGAAATTTTATAGGGTCCAATAAATATAGGTCCCAGTTTCCAGGAAGGGATCTTCAACTTGATATTCCTGGTAGACAACCGCACAAAGTTATTCACACTTAGGTCTGGATATGATGAGCACTTCGTGTCAGCCATATGTTTGTACCTGTCTCCCAAGATCTTCAAATTACTCTGAACCACCCACCACACGGAAGACAGCGATGAAGCAAAACGTTCCTCCTCAGGAACTCCCAAAGCCTCTCCCCCACTAAAAGTATTAAACTGTGGATGGAAAACATATGCACCAAAGAACGGTGTCCTGCCGGTAGGGCCTTGGTGGTGATTATTAATTGCAAACTCAGCCAATGTACAATCCTTGTTTTCCAATGCAAAACACCTGAGGTAAGTCTCCAAATACTGATTAGTGTGCTTGGTCTATCCATTTGACTGAGGATGGAAAGCAGAGGAAAAGGAGAGCTGCACCTTTAGTTGAGTACAGTACAATTTCCACAACTTAAAAACAAATGGGTCCACTGATCTGACACCTCATTGGAGGGTACCCTGTGAAGCTTCTTGTTGTCATTAACAAAAACCTGAGCAAGAGGCAATAACCTCCCTGAAGGGCAGGACACAGGGGCATTCCCCCTGAGCCTCCAACACCTCACCCTCCAGGTCAGGGTATAAGGCTGAAATGACTATCCCCTTCTGCAAAATTGGGGCAGGGTCCTCATGGTCACCACCACCAGGGAAGCTGAGGGACAAAGCATCCGCTTTGGTGTTTTTCACTCCTGGATGGAAAGTGACTACAAAATTGAATCTAGTAAAGAACACAGACCACCTAGCCTGTCTAGGGTTTATGTTGTGAATTCCGTTCTCGAACTCTCTCCTGTGGTCATGAATGGTACTTCAGTGAGTTCTGTCCTTGGACTCCCTCTGGTGGTTGTGAGGGGAGCTGCTGGTTCTGAGATTCCTTCCCCAGCTGCCCTCGTTTAGGGCTAGGCTAGGATTCTCTATTTAACTCCACTCAGATCCTTACTCCATGCCAGCTGTCAATGTTCTAGTACTGGTTCAGATCTCTCCTGGATCTTTCTGAGGACCTGTCTACTCCAGCAAAAGCTAAGTTCTGGCTTGTTCATTTGTTACTTATGGTTTTTCTTGCTAAGTTCTAGTCCAGCTTGCTATCATGAAACTGCCTGGCTAGCTGGAAGCTCTGGGGGTGCAGAGTGGCACCACCGCACCGTGAGTCGGTGCGGGGGTATTTTTTCACACTCTGCGTGGTTTTTGTAGTTTGTTGTGTTGACCGCAAAGATCCCTTTTCTATCCTCAATCTGTTTAGTTAGACTGGCCTCTCTTTGCTAAAGCCTATTTCATCCTGCGTGTTATGATGTGTTATGTGTGTTTCGGGACAGGCAAAGGCAAAAGCAAACCGCTGGCACGAGAACAGCAAGGCTTAGCCCGAGCACAAATCCCACAAGACTGCACAAAGGAACGCACATCCCGTGACAAGGAAGGCGGAAGAATACCGGTGCTTCAGTTCTCGAAAGGCCTCCACGGCCGCAGGAGACCAATTAGTCACATCAGAACCCTTCTTGGTCAAATCCGTCAAAGGTTTAACCACGCTAGAAAAATTAGCGATGAAACGACGGTAAAAATTAGCAAAACCCAAGAACTTCTGAAGACTCTTAACAGACGTAGGCTGAGTCCAGTCATGAATAGCCTGGACCTTGACTGGGTCCATCTCCACAGTAGAAGGAGAAAAAATAAAACCCAAAAAGGAGACCTTCTGTACTCCGAAGAGGCATTTTGAGCCCTTCACAAATAAAGCATTAGCACGCAGGACCTGAAACACCATCCTGACCTGCTTCACATGGGACTCCCAATCATCAGAAAAGACCAAATGTCATCCAGATAAACAATCATAAATTTATCCAGATATTCTCGGAAGATGTCATGCATGAAGGACTGAAACACAGAAGGAGCATTAGAGAGTCCAAAAGGCATCACTAAGTACTCAAAATGGCCTTCGGGCGTATTAAATGCTGTTTTCCATTCATCTCCCTGCTTAATGCGCACAAGGTTATACGCACCACGGAGATCTATCTTAGTGAACCAACTGGCCCCCTTAATCCGAGCAAACAAATCAGACAATAGTGGCAAAGGATACTGAAATGTGACTGTGATTTTATTCAGAAGACGATAATCTATACAAGGTCTCAAAGAACCGTCCTTCTTGGCCACAAAAAAAAAATCCTGCACCAAGAGGGGAAGAGGATGGGCGAATATGTCCCTTCTCCAAAGACTCCTTTATATAACTCTGCATCGCGGCATGCTCTGGTATAGACAAATTAAAAAGTCGTCCCTTAGGGAATTTACTACCAGGAATTAAATTTATAGCACAGTCACAATCCCTATGAGGGGGCAGGGCACTGGACCTGGGCTCATCAAATACATCCTGGTAGTCAGACAAAAACTCAGGGACCTCAGAAGGAGTGGAAGAAGCAATAGACACCAACGGAGTATCGCCATGAATTCCCTGACAACCCCAACTTGACACAGACATAGCTTTCCAATCTAAAACTGGATTATGAGCCTGCAGCCATGGCAGACCCAAAACGACAACATCATGCAAATTATGCAGAACGAGAAAGCGAATCACCTCCTGATGTACAGGAGTCATGCACATGGTCATTTGCGTCCAATACTGAGGCTTATTCTCAGCCAATGGCGTAGCATCAATTCCCCTCAGAGGAATAGGAAATTCCAAAGGCTCCAGGACAAAACCACAGCACCTGGCAAACGACAAATCCATCAGATTCAGGGCAGCACCCGAATCCACAAAAGCCATAACCGGGTAGGACGACAAAGAACAAATCAAAGTAACAGACAAAATAAATTTAGGCTGTATCGTACCAATGGTGACAGGTTTAGCGATTTTTTTTAAACGTTTAGAGCATGCTGAGATAACATGAGTAGAATCACCACAGTAAAAGCACAACCCATTTTGACGTCTATGACTTTGTCTCTCAATTCTGGTCAGAGTTCGGTCACATTGCATAGACTCAGGTCTCTGTTCAGAAAATACCGCCAAAGGATGAGCAGATTTGCGCTCCCGCAAACGCCGATCAACCTGAATGGCTAAAGCCATAGAATCACTCAGACTTGTAGGGGTGGGAAACCCCACCATAACATTCTTAACGGCCTCAGAAAGACCTTCTCTGAAATTTGCAGCCAGGGCACACTCATTCCATTGAGTAAGCACCGACCATTTCCGAAATTTTTGACAATCACCTCTGCTTCAACTAGACCTTGAGAGATAGCCAGCAACGCTTTTTCTGCCTGATTCTCAAGATTAGGCTCCTCATAAAGCAGTCCAAGAGCCAGAAAAAATGCATCTACATTAAGCAATGCAGGACCTCCTGGCGCCAGAGAGAAGGCCCAATCTTGAGGGTCGCCACGCAACAAGGAGATAACAATTTTAACTTGCTGAGCGGAATCACCAGAGGAACGAGGTCTCAGAGACAGAAATAACTTACAATTATTCTTAAAATTCTGAAACCTAGATCTATCTCCAGAAAACAACTCAGGAATGGGTATCTTTGGTTCTCACATAGGGCTATAAATAACAAAATCCTGAATACTTTGCACCCGTGCAGTAAGATGATCCACACTAGAAGTCAGAGTCTGAATATTCATGTCTGCAGCTGAGCTCAAAACCACCCAGAGTTCAAGGGGATGAAAGAAGCTAAACAGACTGCAGCAAAGGAAAAGCGGGAGGAAAAAAAAAAATGTACTCAGGTCTTCTTTTAATCCCACTTCTGCGATTCATTAAACACTTTTCAGGCCTGCTATACTGTTATGATCCTTAGTGGTTGAGGATCACGAATAACTCCAGCTAAGTAACAAACATAGGACAAGCTCTAGGGAGGTGGCAACCTGGACTGACCGCAAATCTGAACCTATC
This sequence comes from Ranitomeya variabilis, assembly GCF_051348905.1. Classification (NCBI taxonomy): domain Eukaryota; kingdom Metazoa; phylum Chordata; class Amphibia; order Anura; family Dendrobatidae; genus Ranitomeya; species Ranitomeya variabilis. Next base: position 998,268,938 of record NC_135232.1, on the reverse strand, counting down.
CAAACACACTAGAAGTAGCCGGTGAACGTGCCTAAAAATCCTAGACGTCTCGAGCCAGCCTGAGGAACTAACTACCCCTAGAGAGAAAGAAAGACCTCTCTTGCCTCCAGAGAAATAATCCCCAAAGATATAGAAGCCCCCAACAAATAACAACGGTGAGGTAAGAGGAAGGCACATACACAGGGGTGAAAACAGATTCAGCAAATGAGGCCCACTAATACTAGATAGCAGAAAATAGTAAAGGGGTCTGTGCGGTCAGTAAGAAACCCTTACAAAATATCCACACTGAGATTTCAAGAACCCCCACACCAACTAACGGTGTGGGGGGAGAAACTCAGTCCCCTAGAGCAACCAGCAAGCGAGGAGATCACATCTTAGCAAGCTGGACAAGAAACATGATGAATGCTGATAAACAAAAAATGAACGGACAAAAACTTAGCTTCTCTTGGAGAGGCTGGGAGCAAGGTAATCACAAGGAATCTGAAGAGCACTGAATACATTGATAGCAGGCAAGGAACTGAGTATCCAGGTGAGTTAAATAGGAAACCAACCAAGGATAACGAACCAGCTGATGCAGCCAACCTGCAGAAAGACAACACTACACAGTACCGCTTGTGACCACTAGAGGGAGCCTAAAAATAGAGTTCACAACACCTGTGTTTGTGATTTCCTCTTAACTCACAGTCAATACTTGTGGGGGGCTGCTTTTACCTTTGGGGAAATTTCTCTGAGGCAAGTGAGGCTTTGTTTCCTTTCTTTAGGGGTAGTTAGCTCTTAGGCTGTGAAGAGGCGTCTAGGCAGAGTCAGGCACACTCCACGGCTATTTCTAGTTGTGTTGATAGGAGTAGGGTTTGCGGTCAGCAGAGTTCCCATTTCCCCAGAGCTCATCCCGATTCCGTGTTTAACTATCAGGTCATTCCTGGTGCACCTAACCACCAGGTCCATAACAGGTTTAAACGTTTAGCCGATTGAAGATATGACAGGTTCTTGTGGTCCGTGATAACAGCAATAGAATGGACTGCCCCTTCAACCAATGTCACCATTCCTCAAATGCCAATTTTATTGGCAAAAGCTCCCTATTACCCATGTCATAATTTATTTCAGTGGAGGATAATCTTTTGGAAAAGAAGAAGCATGGATGCTATTTACCAGGGAACGGATCCTGAGACAACACAGTGCCAACCCCCACCTCTGACCCATCCACCTCTACGACAAAAGGTTGAGAAACATTGGGTTGACTGAGTATAGGTGCAGTGTCAAAACACCTCTTTAAGGAGGAAAAAACCTGCTGAGCAGCATCTGACCATGTAGAAAAATCAGATCTCTTCCTTGTCATGTCAGTAAGGGGTTTCACTGTTAACGAACAATCTTGAATGAACTTCCGGTAAAAATTAGTAAAACCCAAAAAACGCTGCAATGCCTTCAGGTTCTCGAGACGGTCCCAATCAAGTACAGAATGAATTTTCCCAGGATCCATTCGAAACCCTGAGATGACAACAGATACCCCAAAAGCTGCACCTCCTGGATGGCAAAAACACATTTCTCTAGTTTGGCATAAAGCTTTTTATCCCTTAATATCTGAAGCACCTGTCTCACATACCCCTGATGTGTCTCCAAATCAGGTGAATAAACCAAAATGTCATCTAGATAGACCACCACAAACTTACCCACCAAATAATGGAAAATATAATTTATGAAATGCTGGAACACCGCCGATGCATTGGTCAGACCAGTATCTCAAAATGTCCCTCAGGAGTATTGAACGCCATTTTCTATTCATCCTCACCCCTGAATCTAACCAGGTTATAGGCCCCCCTTAAATCCAGCTTGGAGATAACCTTAGCTCCCACAACCTGGCTGAATAAATCTGGAATCAGAGGAAGAGGATTTGGATCTCGGAGAATATTTAGATTCAATTCCCGGAAATCTAAACAGGAACGGAGACCACCATCTTTTTTTTCTCGAAAAACAACCCTGCCGCCATGGGCGAAGATGAAGGTCTGATATGTCACTTCTCAAGACTCTCAGTAATAAAATCTTTCATGGCTTGTCTTCAGGACCAGATAGATTTTACAGTTTGGGCTTGGGTAGTTTAGCTCCAGGAGTCAGGTTAATAGGACAGTCATATGTATGATGGGGGGCAAATCCTGACACCCCTTCTCAGAAAATATGTTCTCAAAACCAGACAAAAACACAGGTAAGGTCCTTGCAGATACTGCAGAAAGAAAAATATTTAGGCAGTTATGGCAGTAGTCTCACAACTCCACAATTTCTCTGGATTACCAATACACTATAGGATTATGTTTCACCAACCAGGCTAAACCCAGTACAATTGGAGTGGGGAGACTCTCCAGGACATAACAAGGCATTACCTCATAATGAAAAGACCCCACCCTCAGTCTTATGTTATATACAATCTGCATCAATGCTCTCTGTGCAAGTGGTGCTGAGTCTATGGTCGAAATAGGAATGGGCTTAGCTAAGGTAGAGCAAGCAAGCCAATGAATTCTAGCAAACTCAGCATCAACCATGCTGAATCCAGCTCCACTGTCTACAAACACAGAAATTCTCTCAGTCCTGCTTTCTAGCACCAACTCTGCTGTCAGGACAAAGCAAGAATAACAGGTTGAAAATGAACATACCCCTTGATTATCAAATTCCAGACTTACAATGGTTAATCGAGTCTCTTTTTGTGTAGAAATCAAAGGTCAGGCACCAATAAAATGTCCCTTCTTCCCACAAAAAAACACACGCCCTTTTTTTGGCAAAGAGACATATGACGTAGGGGAGACATATGACATAGAAGCACCTCCTAACTGCATGGGTTCCTCTAACTCCACAAGTATTGGATCACCCCTGAACCTTCCCACAGCACAGGGGTATTGCTCCAGAAAGAGGGCTCAAGAGAAGGAGGTCTTATCCATCTTTCCCACAGGCGTCTATCCCCCATATAGCCAATGACATGGCAGCCTCCAGTGACTCTGTGGTTTCATACACTGCCAAGGCATCTTATAACCTTTCAGTAAGGCCTTGAGAACATTGGCCTCTAAGAGCTGGGCCATTCTGTTATGGACCTGGTGGTTAGGAGCACCTGGAATGACCTGATGAGTAAACTCAAAAACGGAACAAGCTCTGGGAAAGTGGGAACTCTGCTGACCGCAAACTCTACTCCTATCGCACACACTAGAAATAGCCGTGGAGCGTACCTAACTCTCCCTAGACGCCTCTTCACAGCCTAAGAGCTAACTACCCCTAAAGATAGAAATAGAAGCCTAACCTTGCCTCAGAGAAATTCCCCAAAGGTAAAGGCAGCCCCCCACATATATTGACTGTGAGTTAAGAGGAAAGTCACAAACACAGGAATGAAACAGGTTTTAGAAAAGAGCCCAGACTTCACTAAATAGTCAGAGGATAGAAAAGAATACTATGCGGTCAGCATAAAAAAAACTACAAAACCACACAGAGTATGCAAAAAGACCCCCGCACCGACTCACGGTGTGGGAGGTGCAACACTGCACCCCAGAGTTTCCAGCTAGCAAGGAAATATCATGATAGCAAGCTGGACTAGAATTAAGAAGTACTAAGAAATATATTCAGGCAGCAGTAACAACATATGAACTAGCAGGGACTTAGCTTCTGCTGGAGTAGACAGGTCCTCAGAGAAGTCCAAGAGAGATCTGAACCAATTCTGATACATTGACAGCTGGCATGAGGTAACGATCTGAGTGGAGTTAAATAGGGAAGCCAGCATAGCAACATAACGAGAGCAGCTGATAAAGTTCACCTCAGTGAGCAGCAGTTCCGCTCGAAGCCACCAGAAGGAGCCCAAGAGCAGAACTAACCAAAGTACCATTCATGACCACAGGAGGGAGTCCGAGAACGGAATTCACAACAGTACCCCCCCCCCTTGAGGAGGGGTCACCGAACCCTCACCAGGGCCCCCAGGCCGATCAGGACGAGCCAAATGAAAGGCACGAACCAAATCGGCAGTATGGACATCGGAGGCAACAACCCAGGAATTATCCTCCTGACCATAGCCCTTCCACTTAACCAGGTACTGAAGCTTCCATCTCGAAATACGAGAATCCAAAATCTTTTCCACCACATACTCCAACTCCCCCTCAACCAACACCGGAGCAGGAGGATCAACGGAGGGAACCATAGGTGCCACGTACCTCCGCAACAACGACCTATGGAACACATTCTGGATGGCAAAAGAAGCTGGAAGGACCAAACAAAATGACACAGGGTTGAGAATTTCAGAAATCTTATAAGGACCAATGAAACGAGGCTTAAACTTAGGAGAAGAAACCTTCATAGGAACATAACGAGAAGACAACCAAACCAAATCCACAACACGAAGTCGGGGACCAACACAACGATGGCAGTTAGCGAAACGTTGAGCCTTCTCCTGGGACAACGTCAGATTGTCCACTACGTGAGTCCAAATTTGCTGCAACCTGTCCACCACAGAATCCACACCAGGACAGTCAGAAGGCTCAACCTGCCCCGAAGAAAAACGAGGATGAAAACCAGAATTGCAAAAAAAAGGCGAAACCAAAGTAGCCGAACTAGCCCGATTATTAAGGGCGAACTCAGCCAATGGCAAGAAGGTCACCCAATCATCCTGATCAGCAGAAACAAAGCATCTCAGATAGGTTTCCAAAGTCTGGTTGGTTCGTTCAGTTTGGCCATTTGTTTGAGGATGGAAAGCCGAAGAAAAAGACAAATCAATGCCCATCTTAGCACAAAAGGACCGCCAAAACCTAGAGACAAACTGGGAACCTCTGTCTGACACAATGTTCTCCGGAATGCCATGCAAACGAACCACATGTTGAAAAAATAATGGCACCAAATCAGAGGAAGAAGGTAATTTAGGCAAGGGTACCAAATGGACCATCTTAGAAAAGCGATCACAAACCACCCAGATGACAGACATCCTTTGAGAGATAGGAAGATCTGAAATAAAATCCATTGAAACATGCGTCCAAGGCCTTTTCAGGACTGGCAAGGGCAAAAGCAACCCACTGGCACGAGAACAGCAGGGCTTAGCCCGAGCACAGGTCCCACAGGACTGCACAAAAGAATGCACATCCCGTGACAAGGAAGGCCACCAAAAGGACCTAGCCACCAAATCTCTGGTACCAAAAATCCCAGAATGACCAGCCAACACTGAGCAATGAACCTCAGAAATAACTCTGCTAGTCCATCTATCAGGGACAAACAGTTTCTCTGCTGGACAACGGTCAGGTCTATCAGCCTGAAACTCCTGCAGCGCCCGCCGCAAATCAGGGGAGATGGCAGACAGAATTACCCCCTCTTTGAGAATACCAGCCGGCTCAGGGACTCCCGGAGAATCAGGCACAAATCTCCTAGAAAGGGCATCCGCCTTCACATTCTTAGAACCTGGAAGGTATGAGACCACAAAATCGAAACGGGAGAAAAACAGCGACCATCGAGCTTGTCTAGGATTCAACCGCTTGGCAGACTCGAGATAAGTCAGATTTTTGTGATCCGTCAAGACCACCACGCGGTGCTTGGCTCCCTCAAGCCAATGTCCCCACTCCTCGAATGCCCACTTCATAGCCAGCAGCTCCCGATTGCCCACATCATAATTACGCTCAGCAGGCGTAAACTTTCTAGAAAAGAAGGCAAATGGCTTCATCACAGAGCCATCAGAACTTCTTTGAGACAAAACAGCCCCTGCTCCAATCTCAGAAGCATCAACCTCGACCTGAAAAGGGAGCGAAACATCTGGCTGACGCAACACAGGGGCCGAAGAAAAACGTTGTTTCAGCTCCTGAAAAGCCTCAACGGCCGCAGAGGACCAATTCACCACATCAGCACCTTTCGTTATCAAATCAGTCAAAGGTTTAACCACACTAGAAAAATTAGCGATGAAGCGACGGTAAAAATTAGCAAAGCCCAGGAATTTCTGGAGGCTCTTCACAGATGTAGGTTGAGTCCAATCATAAATGGCCTGAACTTTAACAGGATCCATCTCGATAGTAGAAGGGGAAAAAATGAAGCCCAAAAAGGAAACCTTCTGAACTCCGAAGAGACATTTAGACCCCTTCACAAACAAGGAATTAGCACGAAGGACCTGGAATACCATTCTGACCTGTTTCACATGAGACTCCCAATCATCCGAAAAGACCAAAATATCATCCAAATATACAATCATGAATCTATCCAGATACTTTCGGAAGATGTCATGCATAAAGGACTGAAACACAGATGGAGCATTTGAAAGCCCGAATGGCATTACCAGGTACTCAAAATGGCCCTCGGGCGTATTAAATGCTGTTTTCCATTCATCGCCCTGTTTAATACGCACAAGGTTATACGCCCCTCGAAGATCTATCTTGGTGAACCAACTAGCCCCCTTAATCCGAGCAAACAAATCAGACAGCAGAGGCAAAGGGTACTGAAATTTGACCGTGATTTTATTGAGAAGGCGGTAATCTATACAGGGTCTCAGAGAACCATCCTTCTTGGCCACAAAAAAGAACCCTGCTCCCAACGGTGATGAAGACGGGCGAATATGCCCTTTCTCCAAGGACTCCTTTATATAAGTCCGCATAGCGGCATGCTCTGGCACGGATAAATTGAAAAGTCGGCCCTTAGGAAACTTACTACCAGGAATCAAATTTATAGCACAATCACAATCCCTATGAGGGGGTAGGACACTGGATTTGGGCTCATCAAATACATCCTGGTAATCCGACAGAAACTCAGGGACTTCAGAAGGAGTGGAAGCAGAAATTGACACCAACGGAACATCGCCATGTACGCCTTGACAACCCCAACTAGACACAGACATTGATTTCCAATCCAATACTGGATTATGAACCTGTAGCCATGGCAAACCCAACACGACCACATCATGCAAATAATGCAACACCAAAAAGCGAACATCTTCCCGATGTGCAGGAGCCATGCACATGGTCAACTGAGTCCAGTACTGAGGTTTATTCTTGGCCAACGGCGTAGCATCAATTCCCCTTAATGGAATAGGATACTGCAAAGGCTCCAAGAAAAAACCACAGCGCCTGGCAAACTCCAAGTCCATCAAATTCAGGGCAGCGCCTGAATCCACAAATGCCATAACCGAGTAAGATGACAAAGAGCAAATCAGAGTAACAGACAAAAGAAATTTAGGCTGTACAGTACCAATGGTGACAGACCTAGCGAACCGCTTAGTGCGCTTAGGACAATCAGAGATAGCATGAGTGGGGTCACCACAGTAAAAACACAACCTATTCTGACGTCTGTGTTCTTGCCGTTCAGTTCTGGTCAAAGTTCTATCACATTGCATAAGCTCAGGCCTCTGATCAGAGGACACCGCCAAACTGTGCACAATTTAGCGCTCGCGCAAACGCCGATCAATTTGGATGGCCAAGGACATTGACTCATTCAGACCAGCAGGCGTGGGGAATCCCACCATAACATCCTTAAGGGCTTCAGAAAGACCCTTTCTAAAAATTGCTGCCAGGGCACACTCATTCCATTGAGAAAGCACAGACCATTTTCTAAACTTCTGACAATATATCTCCGCTTCATCCTGACCCTGACACAAAGCTAGCAAAATTTTTTCTGCCTGATCCACTGAACTCGGTTCGTCATAAAGCAATCCAAGCGCCAGAAAAAACGCATCTACATTAAGCAATGCAGGATCTCCTGGCGCAAGGGAGAATGCCCAGTCTTGAGGGTCGCCACGCAACAAAGAAATAATAATTTTTACTTGCTGAATGGGGTCACCAGAGGAGCGGGGTTTCAAAGCAAGAAACAGTTTACAATTATTTTTGAAATTCAGAAACTTAGATCTATCCCCAGAAAACAAATCAAGAATTGGAATTCTAGGCTCTAACATCGGATTCTGAACTACATAATCTTGAATGCTTTGTACCCTTGCAGTGAGATGATCCACACAAGAGGACAGACCTTGAATATCCATATCTACACCTGAGTCCTGAACCACCCAGAGGTTAAGGGGAAAAGAGAAACAATTTATATAATGAAAAATTCTACCAATCCAAAAATTAGCTGCCAGCAAGGTAGTAATGGTAATAAAAATTAACCTTTAATAATAATATTAAAATCTGGTTGAGACAAAAACAACAAACCAACATATAATACACTGAGAACCACCCACTGAGCCCAATTGTTTCTGGTAAATATGGGCGCAAGTTATTGCTTAATCAATTCAAAATTATCCCTTAGAGGGTAACTTTATCTACACTATATTATTTCAAAGCAATATAAGAACAGGTGCTCTTTTTATCATACCAATTCTCACTAAAGCAAATGTGATTGTATCAGATGTTTTCAATAGTCCACAGAGGTCGGATATTACCCTACAGGAACCTTATGTCTATTACATCTGTGCCACATTGCTAGATATATAGCCGCATGATAATTTCAAAAAAGCAACTGTAAAATGGAACAATCTCACCCGGTTCTCATGTAAGACAGACTCTCCCGGTCTTTGTGAGATGCTCGATACAATTCCTCTGTTGGTCCGTAGATGGGGGATAGATGTGCGCACCATCAAACTTTCAGCCCACCAAGCCGGTATTCAACTCAAGGTAATTGTAACCCCCTGGCCTCCCGACGCGTTTCCTTTCATCATCAGGGGAGGATTCAGAACACTGCCACCTCGGGGAGAAGGTGTTTTCCTCACAGGGAATAAACAACCTTCCTATTTAGATTACTCTTGCGGTCTGCCGCCGCTCATGTCTCCACCATTTATCTAAAATCCCCACCTCTTCATTTCCGGAATCCGGGCTCCACGTGTGTTTCCTCCAAAGGACGCCATATAGAATCAGACATTCACTGCCCGCGTCCCACGTACGCCCCCTTCCTACGTCATCACTGAACGCCTGTGTAAATTTGCGTTCCAGGCGGCTGAGAAATGCCTAACTTCCGGTGTGCAGAACCGGGTGTAACAAAAAATGCTCTCCCCGCTGCAACTTGGAAATCCCGGAACCTCCAATTGGCAATATTTTTACCGCTCCTGGAAATAACCCACAGAGCTGTGAATTATCCTCTTTTTAAGGAAAACCGAAAAAGAAGAAAAGAAGAGAGAAGGATTCCATATTTATAAACATAGTGCATTAAACTGAAATTATATTTTCATTTTTCAAAATCAATTTTGACATTAATATCAATGTCCTACTACCTCAAAAAGTGAGGGAGGACAAAAGAAAACATGTACTAAATCCGGCTAGGACCCATAAAACACGGCTTGCATGGATATGAAGGAAGAATAGGTACAAGTGTGCAGATACTACAATGCCCCTACTCATTACTCTCTATGCCCTACCTGACTGCGGAGGTTGGCACCCTAATAAACGAGATGGCGCCCCCGCTCACCGGAGGCTAACCCTAACTATCCCTCTAACGCCCTATCTCATAGTGATGAAAGATAGAAAAGACAACTTACTTCTACTAGTACAAATTGCACTTCATTTCTCAGAAATCATGGGAACCGGGATTGTATGCCTTTTATCAAAGCTATACTATAGCCTGCCTAACCAGTGGAGGTCGGCACCCTACCAGATACGACAAATATGGTGCCCCCACTCCAACGGCGGCTAAGCCCTATATCACCCTAGCCTAAGAAGTTTACAGCAGTCAGCTCATAAAAAACAGCTAAAGGTGAGGATCTCATTAAGGCCGGTGGGCGATTGTGTCTTTAGGCGATGTATCCACCTAGCTTCGCACTGTAAAACCTTCTGATCCCAATCGCCCCCCCTTTTTGGTTTTTCAACTTTGTCGATCCCCATAAATCTCAATTGGGAGTAGTCCCCATTGTGTATGGTGTTAATGTGTCTAGAAAGCGGAGTATCTCTCTTGAGTTCTATATCCCTCAGATGTTCACCTACTCTCCTCCGTAGTTCTCTGATCGTCTTTCCAATGTACTCTAGACCACAACCACAGTCTGCCTTATACACCACTCCCTTTGTCCTACAATTTATGAAATGTCTTATTTCAAATTCCTTTTTAGTGTTATTACTCTCAAAAGATTTGCCTTTTGTCATCACTGGACAGGCCACACATCCACTACAAGTATAGCACCCTTTTAGCTCCTGTGTAAGCCACATTTCCTTTTTTGGTGCCACATAGTGGCTAGATACAAGTCTGTCCTTTAATGATCTCCCTTTTTGGAACGTGATCTTTGGCTGAGGGCCTACCATGTCCCCAATATCCTCATCCATTCTCAGGACTGGCCAATGTCTCTTTAGAATTGATCTTATCCGGTCTGCTCCATTATTGTAGGTAGTAATAAACCTACAGACTTGTGGCTCTGGCTGAGATACCACAGATCTTAGAAGCTGTGTCCGGTCAAGTTTTTTAGTCTCATTAAATGCCTTCTTGAGGATTCCTTGTGGATATCCCCTATTGTGGAACCGTTTACGCAGATCCTCCGCCTGATCCAAAAAGTCAGTCTCCAGGGTACAATTCCGTTTTAGTCGGAGATACTGCCCCTTTGGAATGCCCTTCCTCAAAGGTGCCGGATGATGGCTCTCCCATCTGAGGAGGGCATTAGTGGAGGTCGGTTTTCGGTAGACTTTAGTGTTGAGCAAACCACTCGCATCTTTCTGGATAAACAAGTCCAGAAAGGCCAGCTCTGTAGAATGACACTCGAAAGTGAAAAACAAACCCAGGGGATTAATGTTTAATTTTGCCACGAAGGCCCTCAGACTCGACAGATCACCATTCCAAATCACCAGGACATCATCAATATAGCGTGCCCATAACGCTATTTTAGCTGATTCTTCCACAGAATCGTCCCCAAAGACACAATTCTCCTCCCACCAGCCCAGGAGCAGATTGGCATACGAGGGCGCACATGGGCTGCCCATCGCAGTGCCCCTGAGCTGGTGGTAGAAGTGCCCATCAAACAAGAAAAAATTAGTGGTCAGACAAAAGACTTTTGTCTGACCACTAATTTTTTCTTGTTTGATGGGCACTTCTACCACCAGCTCAGGGGCACTGCGATGGGCAGCCCATGTGCGCCCTCGTATGCCAATCTGCTCCTGGGCTGGTGGGAGGAGAATTGTGTCTTTGGGGACGATTCTGTGGAAGAATCAGCTAAAATAGCGTTATGGGCACGCTATATTGATGATGTCCTGGTGATTTGGAATGGTGATCTGTCGAGTCTGAGGGCCTTCGTGGCAAAATTAAACATTAATCCCCTGGGTTTGTTTTTCACTTTCGAGTGTCATTCTACAGAGCTGGCCTTTCTGGACTTGTTTATCCAGAAAGATGCGAGTGGTTTGCTCAACACTAAAGTCTACCGAAAACCGACCTCCACTAATGCCCTCCTCAGATGGGAGAGCCATCATCCGGCACCTTTGAGGAAGGGCATTCCAAAGGGGCAGTATCTCCGACTAAAACGGAATTGTACCCTGGAGACTGACTTTTTGGATCAGGCGGAGGATCTGCGTAAACGGTTCCACAATAGGGGATATCCACAAGGAATCCTCAAGAAGGCATTTAATGAGACTAAAAAACTTGACCGGACACAGCTTCTAAGATCTGTGGTATCTCAGCCAGAGCCACAAGTCTGTAGGTTTATTACTACCTACAATAATGGAGCAGACCGGATAAGATCAATTCTAAAGAGACATTGGCCAGTCCTGAGAATGGATGAGGATATTGGGGACATGGTAGGCCCTCAGCCAAAGATCACGTTCCAAAAAGGGAGATCATTAAAGGACAGACTTGTATCTAGCCACTATGTGGCACCAAAAAAGGAAATGTGGCTTACACAGGAGCTAAAAGGGTGCTATACTTGTAGTGGATGTGTGGCCTGTCCAGTGATGACAAAAGGCAAATCTTTTGAGAGTAATAACACTAAAAAGGAATTTGAAATAAGACATTTCATAAATTGTAGGACAAAGGGAGTGGTGTATAAGGCAGACTGTGGTTGTGGTCTAGAGTACATTGGAAAGACGATCAGAGAACTACGGAGGAGAGTAGGTGAACATCTGAGGGATATAGAACTCAAGAGAGATACTCCGCTTTCTAGACACATTAACACCATACACAATGGGGACTACTCCCAATTGAGATTTATGGGGATCGACAAAGTTGAAAAACCAAAAAGGGGGGGCGATTGGGATCAGAAGGTTTTACAGTGCGAAGCTAGGTGGATACATCGCCTAAAGACACAATCGCCCACCGGCCTTAATGAGATCCTCACCTTTAGCTGTTTTTTATGAGCTGACTGCTGTAAACTTCTTAGGCTAGGGTGATATAGGGCTTAGCCGCCGTTGGAGTGGGGGCACCATATTTGTCGTATCTGGTAGGGTGCCGACCTCCACTGGTTAGGCAGGCTATAGTATAGCTTTGATAAAAGGCATACAATCCCGGTTCCCATGATTTCTGAGAAATGAAGTGCAATTTGTACTAGTAGAAGTAAGTTGTCTTTTCTATCTTTCATCACTATGAGATAGGGCGTTAGAGGGATAGTTAGGGTTAGCCTCCGGTGAGCGGGGGCGCCATCTCGTTTATTAGGGTGCCAACCTCCGCAGTCAGGTAGGGCATAGAGAGTAATGAGTAGGGGCATTGTAGTATCTGCACACTTGTACCTATTCTTCCTTCATATCCATGCAAGCCGTGTTTTATGGGTCCTAGCCGGATTTAGTACATGTTTTCTTTTGTCCTCCCTCACTTTTTGAGGTAGTAGGACATTGATATTAATGTCAAAATTGATTTTGAAAAATGAAAATATAATTTCAGTTTAATGCACTATGTTTATAAATATGGAATCCTTCTCTCTTCTTTTCTTCTTTTTCGGTTTTCCTTAAAAAGAGGATAATTCACAGCTCTGTGGGTTATTTCCAGGAGCGGTAAAAATATTGCCAATTGGAGGTTCCGGGATTTCCAAGTTGCAGCGGGGAGAGCATTTTTTGTTACACCCGGTTCTGCACACCGGAAGTTAGGCATTTCTCAGCCGCCTGGAACGCAAATTTACACAGGCGTTCAGTGATGACGTAGGAAGGGGGCGTACGTGGGACGCGGGCAGTGAATGTCTGATTCTATATGGCGTCCTTTGGAGGAAACACACGTGGAGCCCGGATTCCGGAAATGAAGAGGTGGGGATTTTAGATAAATGGTGGAGACATGAGCGGCGGCAGACCGCAAGAGTAATCTAAATAGGAAGGTTGTTTATTCCCTGTGAGGAAAACACCTTCTCCCCGAGGTGGCAGTGTTCTGAATCCTCCCCTGATGATGAAAGGAAACGCGTCGGGAGGCCAGGGGGTTACAATTACCTTGAGTTGAATACCGGCTTGGTGGGCTGAAAGTTTGATGGTGCGCACATCTATCCCCCATCTACGGACCAACAGAGGAATTGTATCGAGCATCTCACAAAGACCGGGAGAGTCTGTCTTACATGAGAACCGGGTGAGATTGTTCCATTTTACAGTTGCTTTTTTGAAATTATCATGCGGCTATATATCTAGCAATGTGGCACAGATGTAATAGACATAAGGTTCCTGTAGGGTAATATCCGACCTCTGTGGACTATTGAAAACATCTGATACAATCACATTTGCTTTAGTGAGAATTGGTATGATAAAAAGAGCACCTGTTCTTATATTGCTTTGAAATAATATAGTGTAGATAAAGTTACCCTCTAAGGGATAATTTTGAATTGATTAAGCAATAACTTGCGCCCATATTTACCAGAAACAATTGGGCTCAGTGGGTGGTTCTCAGTGTATTATATGTTGGTTTGTTGTTTTTGTCTCAACCAGATTTTAATATTATTATTAAAGGTTAATTTTTATTACCATTACTACCTTGCTGGCAGCGAAAAGAGAAACAAAACACACTGAAAAGAAAAAAAATGGGTTCAGAACTTCTCTTATCCCTCTTTTGAGATGCATTAACACTTTACTGGCCAGCTGTACTGTTATGGACCTGGTAGTTAGGAGCACCTGGAATGACCTGATGAGTAAACTCAAAAACGGAACAAGCTCTGGGAAAGTGGGAACTCTGCTGACTGCAAACTCTACTCCTATCGCACACACTAGAAATAGCCGTGGAGCGTACCTAACTCTCCCTAGACGCCTCTTCACAGCCTAAGAGCTAACTACCCCTAAAGATAGAAATAGAAGCCTAACCTTGCCTCAGAGAAATTCCCCAAAGGTAAAGGCAGCCCCCCACATATATTGACTGTGAGTTAAGAGGAAAGTCACAAACACAGGAATGAAACAGGTTTTAGCAAAAGAGGCCAGACTTCACTAAATAGTCAGAGGATAGAAAAGAATACTATGCGGTCAGCATAAAAAAACTACAAAACCACGCAGAGTATGCAAAAAGACCCCCGCACCGACTCACGGTGTGGGAGCTGCAACACTGCACCCCAGAGCTTCCAGCTAGCAAGGAAATATCATGATAGCAAGCTGGACTAGAATTAAGAAGTACTAAGAAATATATTCAGGCAGCAGTAACAACAAATGAACTAGCAGGGACTTAGCTTCTGCTGGAGTAGACAGGTCCTCAGAGAAGTCCAAGAGAGATCTGAACCAATTCTGATACATTGACAGCTGGCATGAGGTAACGATCTGAGTGGAGTTAAATAGGGAAGCCAGCATAGCAACATAACGAGAGCAGCTGATAAAGTCCACTTCAGTGAGCAGCAGTTCTGCTCGAAGCCACCAGAGGGAGCCCAAGAGCAGAACTAACCAAAGTACCATTCATGACCACAGGAGGGAGTCCGAGAACAGAATTCACAACACCATTCCATTTGGTGTCAGTTGCCCACTTGCAGAATTCAGAGCTATAAGTCTCCACTGAATGACTCCCCTTCTGAAGGCGACACAGCCTGGACTCAGCCAAGGAAATTCAGTCAGGATCATCATAGATAAGGGATAAAGCCCTGAAAAACCCCTCTATGGACTGGAGACAAATAGACACCTGTGGCAAAGAAAAATCTCAGTGAATTCCCACTCATTGCTCCTCATCCCCAGAGGAGTAAGAGCAAAGTTTAAAATACAATTTACATGCTTCTTTAAATACAAAAAGCTTGTCCCTACCTCCTGAAAACCTGTCAGAGAGGGCAATTTTGGGTTCAAGCTGGACTGGCCTACCCGCAGAGCCCCCACAGTAGGAGTCTGCAGCCAATGCCATTGCCGCTGAACCAGAGATTGAAGGTCAGTTAGTACCAGTAACAACCTCCTCAGCTGCTCTATCAGCACAGAAACTGGATCCATGAACTAAGAAAAAGAAAAAAAACTACACTGAAAAAAACACACACCACAAAAAAAACAAGTGTCAGGTTTTCTTTCTTTTCCTCTTTTGAAAAGTGTATGGGAGAAGTAATGTCCACAAAAACGGGGAGAGGGATGGGAAGCCCAAACACTAGAGAAGGGGGAGTGGAGAACCTTAGGCAAATTTGCCACCTTGTCTCACCTCACCTAGCATCCCTAAATAGGTCTACACCTATCGACAAGCAGGAACCTAATCACTGCCTGACCCTAGCAATAGGCCCTGGATAGGGAGGAGACAAAGTGTGCGCTAGTGAGTCCCCACTACAACTAAAGACAGAGAGGGTGGACAAACCAGGGAATACACTTAGCTTGAAAAGACCACCAAGATAACATGCTAGCAATACTCTCAGAGTACTCAAAGAAGACACTAACCAACTGCTAGCACATCCAACCAGACAGAGAGAAATTGAGCTTACAGCAGCACCTTGCTGATGAGACTGAAAGTATTTAAACCTTCAGCAAAGGTGTGTTAATTAGCAGCAGAAGGTGGAGGTAACTGTTGGGTCCTAGAGGGAGAAGGATATCACTCCATAACAGAGATGCAAACATCAAGAAGGTGCTTGTAGCGGTAATAGCAATGACCTTTTACAGCTGGATCCAGGATGACTGTCTGTCACACCTGACACACCCGTGACATCAGCTTCCTAAGCGCTTGTCGTTACTTGCTCTCTGTGCATGCCAAATGTGGGGGTAGTCAACCTTGGAAGCTCTGAAGTCACAGTTGATCTTATCCTGGCAAGTCAGCCGAATGATGAGACTGTGCAATCTTAAACCATCTTGGGTATTTTGCTGGGACTATTCTATGTGTTATTTGCCTTTTTTGTAGTTCAATAAAATATTGCCTCATTGTTTTACCCTCACCCTGTATTGTCTAAATAGTGTTACACCCATGATAATAGGAAAGCGGGCGTTTGGTGGCATGAGCTCTGGTCCATGTGGTTTTGGCTAGCGGACTAGAGCACCTGCTGACCACCGTGTCTCCACAGGGTCCGACTGGGTCTCGCCTTCCACAATGTTCATCCAGTGTCCCGTCAAGGAAATTTAGCATCCCTGGCCACAACAACTAGTCCAGGTGTCTGTAATTAAGTGGATCTTCCCAATAACAGCATTGTTTAGGTCATGGCTGATATTATGGGGCATATATGCTTGTGTAAGGCGGCCATGGTGCACAGAAACAACTAGTGGTGGCTGGGGACCAAGGAATGGCGGCCGCTATGAGGTTGAGGAAGGTTCCCTCTCTACAAATCTAAATGGCAACATTTCCAGGGAAAGCTGTCCAAATTTGGCCATTTAGCATTGTAGCCTCTGGGTGGGTGGCCACGTATTTACCTTTTCGGTCCAAGGAAAGGGGTAGGGACAACTGAACGCTGTGCTGTGAAAAGGATGTGGACATGGTTGCTGATGGTGGTTGCAAGTAAGCAATGATAGGAGCAGGATGGGAGGCATCTTTGTCAACATTATGGACTGGGGATTGGAATGCATGTAGAATAGGCGAAGGGCATGTGACTGAGCATGCTAGCATGGTCAGGCTGGCAGTTGTGCTGAATCTGCTAAAGCTGGCATGGCAGATATTGCAAATGACCATTTTTGGGTAAAGCGGGCTGACTTTAAAAAAGCTCCACACTCGGAAATATCTAGCCCTTGTTTGTAAACATCACCCGTGTTTGTGCTCTGGGGAACAATTGCCCACATTGTGTCTCTGGCGACCCCACTGCCTCCTCCTGCCTGCTGTGGTGCTGTGGATCCCTCCCCCTGTGCGTTACTGTCCTCACTCTGCATGTCCCCTTCCCAGGATGGGCCAGGGACTTCATCGTCCATCACCTCGTCTTCCAATCAATACAGCAATGATATTTGTAACCAAATAATTTTTTAACAAACAATTTCTTTTTGGGGGATTTTAGGTCTAGCTGTAGCATGATAAATGCTGTATAAAATGTAACAGCTGAAAAAAAAAGGCAGAATTACAATGACAGGCAACTTTTCACATCTCAGATGAGACTGCAGTATAAAAATTGCAATGCAATTTAATTAACAAATGATTTTGGGGGGGCTTTGAGGCCCAACTGTAGCATGATAAATGGAGTATAAAATTTCACAGCTCAAAAAGAATGCTGTATTACAATGCCAGGCAAATTTGCACACAGCAGATGGATGTATCAGACTGCAGTATAAATACACTCACTGGCCACTTTATTAGGTACACCTGTCCAACTTCTTGTTAACACTTAATTTCTAATCAGCCAATCACATGGCGGCAACTCAGTGCATTTAGGCATGTAGACATGGTCAAGACAATCTCCTGCAGTTCAAACCGAGCATCAGTATGGGGAAGAAAGGTGATTTGAGTGCCTTTGAACGTGGCATGGTTGTTGGTGCCAGAAGGGCTGGTCTGAGTATTTCAGAAACTGCTGATCTACTGGGATTTTCACGCACAACCATCTCTAGGGTTTACAGAGAATGGCCCGAAAAAGAAAAAAAATCCAGTGAGCGGCAGTTCTGTGGGCGGAAATGCCTTGTTGATGCCAGAGGTCAGAGGAGAATGGGCAGACTGGTTCGAGCTGATAGAAAGGCAACAGTGACTCAAATCGCCACCCGTTACAACCAAGGTAGGCCTAAGAGCATCTCTGAATGCACAGTGCGTCGAACTTTGAGGCAGATGGGCTACAGCAGCAGAAGACCACACCGGGTACCACTCCTTTCAGCTAAGAACAGGAAACTGAGGCTACAATTTGTACAAGCTCATCGAAATTGGACAGTAGAAGATTGGAAAAACGTTGCTTGGTCTGATGAGTCTCGATTTCTGCTGCGACATTCGGATGGTAGGGTCAGAATTTGGCGTAAACAACATGAAAGCATGGATCCATCCTGTCTTGTATGGAGCATCTTTGGGATGTGCAGCCGACAAATCTGCGGCAACTGTGTGATGCCATCATGTCAATATGGACCAAAATCTCTGAGGAATGCTTCCAGCACCTTGTTGAATCTATGCCACGAAGAATTGAGGCAGTTCTGAAGGCAAAAGGGGTCCAACCCGTTACTAGCATGGTGTACCTAATAAAGTGGCCGGTGAGTGTATATCAATGTGATTTTTTTAACAAACAATTTCTTTTTTTGGGGGGGGGTTTAAGGCCCAACTGTAGCATGATAAATGCTGCATCAAATTTTACAGCTCAAAAAAAGCAATATTACAATGTCAGGCAAATTTAAACTCCTCAGATGGACGATAAGACTGCAGTATCAATATAGCAAAGCTGTTGAGATTCAAACAATTCTGGCTGTATGATTTTGATGCCAACTGTCAAAGTAAAAATGGTGAATAATAATTCCTTGCTCAGAACAATTAGCAGGATTAACCCATTAAGGACCTCAGGTATTTTTGGTTTTGCATTTTCATTTTTTTCTCCCCTTCTTCCCAGAGCCATAACTTTTTATTTTTTTTGTCAAAATGGCCATATGAGGGCTTGTTTTTTGTGGAACAAGTTGTACTTTTGAAAAACACCATTGGCTTTAACATATCATGTACTGACAAACAGTAGAAAAATTCCGAGTGCGGTGAAATTGCAAAAAAAAGTGCAATTCCACAATTGTTTTTTGTTTTGCATCTTTTACTATGTTCACTAAATGCTAAAACTGACCTGCCACTATGATTCTCCAGGTCATTAGAAGTTCATAGACACCAAACATGTCTAGTTTCTTCTTTATCTAAGTGGTGAAAAAATTTGTTTACAAAAAAATTGTGCCATTTTCTGATACCCATATTGTTTTCCATTTTTCGTGATCTTGGGTTGGGTGAGGGCTTATTTTTTGTGTGCCAAACTGACATTTTTAATGATACTATTTTGGTGCAGATATGATCTTTTGATCGCCCATTATTGCATTTTAATGCAATGTTGCGGTTATCAAAAAAACTAATTCTGGCTTTTTGACTTTTTTTCTCGTTATGCCATTTAGCGTTCGGGTTCATTCTTTTTTTTATTGATAAATCGGGGGATACCAAATATCTGTATGCTTGATTTTTTTATTGTTTTACTTTGAATGGGGCGAAAGGGGGGTAATTTAAACTTTTATTTTTTTTTATTCTTTTACCATTGTTAAAAACATTTTTTCTAGTTTTTGCATGCTTCAATAGTCTCCATCGGAGACTAGAAGCTGCCATAACCTGATCGGCTCTGCTAAACACAAGCGATGATCAGATCTCCTGTATGTAGCAGAATTCCTCACTTGCTATGAGTGCCGACCACCGTTTTTGAGCAGTACTAATCATCTGCCCTGCGGGATGGACCACGCAACCCCATATTTGACTTGCACACATGTATCTTGTGGCTGGTTTTACCACACTCCTTGCCACATCTAAATACCTCTATATCATTGGTGGCTATTCTTTTACTTTCTCTTTATCTAGGTGCTACTGTATGCTCAATTGCTGACTTTGCCTGGCCATGTCTTGTGGTTATCTTGCATACTAAATAACTGCACGTTATATTTTAGTTGCCATGTGTTCTATCTAGTTTTAAGTGTTTGCACTATTATTGATATATACATAGAAGCAGGATTCATGAGGGTTTCTGATTCTGATACATTGTTTTTAACTGTTTTTAGCATTGTTGTCAATAAAGTTTTCCTTTTTTATATCACCATAGGTGGTGTGCATACTTTATACTGGTTTCTTTTCCTTTCTTTCCATTGCCACCCTCAGGATAGTGTATAAGATTCACTAGGAAATAGCTTGTAAGCATGGGACATGTTCAGATATGATTTCAAGATGGCATAACTTTGGCAATGAGTTAAAAACTGTAAAAAAAAACAGAGCTAGCAGAGAAAAGGGACAAATTTTAATAAAATGTAATGTATTAATTTTTTTAAAAAAGGTTTTTTTATAAGCACTATTCAAATATATCTTAGAAGATGGAATTACCTTTTTCAGTAATTTAAGGAAACTAGAAATATGAACAAAATGGATATTTGTCAATATTAAAAAACAGTTCTGGCCTTCCTATAGAATAAAAGAAACAGTATGCAGATGCAGAACTGCCAGACAGAGGCCAAAAAAACACACTTTTGACCTGCTTCTTGTGAATAGGGGCCTATGGAAAAATTACAGTATTAATGGGGGGAAAATTCCCAAACTATACTGTAAACTAAGTTCACAGAGCCAGTACCTATGTAACCATGCCTAATAGTGCACTGGTCTGTTTTTTTAACAAAAAACAAAAAAATAAATAACTAAACGTAATAATATAAATTAAATACACTAAAAAACACTACCTATTCTTCAAAACAGTGAAGCATCCATGTACTGATGAATGTAATATTTCTTATAGTCTGCATAGTATTTTGCATAGTATTTAACAAAGCAATAGATTATTCTTCAAACTTGTTCTTCTTTCTGTACCTGGTGACAAGAAGGTACAACTATTGTCAGTCATATTTGCTGTGATAAAGAGCTGTCATACATACATGTACAGATAAACTTATCGTATGCTGTTATATTCTGTCTCCTGTGTATCTGTCAGTCTTGCACATATTACCCTCATGGTCATGCCATAGTGCCAGTTTGGCCACTCCTGCGCTGAGATAGGAACACTTAGGGTATATGCACACGCTGCCGATTTTGCTGCGGATCCGCAGCGGATTTGACGCTGCGGATCTGCAGCAGTTTTCCCAAAGTTTACAGTACCATGTAAACCTATGGGAAAAAAAATCCGCTGTGCACATGCTGCGGAAAAATCCGCGCGGAAACGCAGCGGATTATTTTCCGCAGCATGTCAATTCTTTCTGGGGATTCCGAAGCGGTTTTCAACATGCACCAATAGGAAAGTGCAGTTGAAAACCCGCAGAGGAATCCGCAGAAGAAACCGCGATGAAATCCGCAGTGAAAACCGCAGTGGTTTTGCACTGCAGATTTTCCAAATCCGCTGCGGAAAAATCCGCAGCAGAATCCGCAACGTGTGCACATACCCTTAATGTCAACTAACTTGTGTCCTGGTAGTTGCAAAGGCAAATCTTTTATCAAAGGAAGGTGTTGAAAAATAATGAGCTGTATTTTAAAATAAAATGTAATCTTATAAAATGAACAACAAAATCCAAGAAAAATAGCTGGAAATAAACTTTGAATAGTTGTTTTGATGAAAGCCTGTTAGCGTTTTCAAATTGCAACCAACACAAGATTTATCTATACACCAGTCGAATATGCATGGAAAAAGATCTTTTTGCAAACCAATAACAGACTAAAAATCCATATAATAGTGTATAATCTTTCTCTAGAGTTCAAATCTCCTTATTAAAATAGCTGTCATGTGGCGCTCTAAGAACACCGCTCTGATGTAAATCTGAAGGAAACAGTGCTAGTTTTACTGCCAATTTTCTCCTCACAACTTGACAGAAAATGTATGAGACAGGTCTCCTTCAACTACTTTTCACATGCAAATTTAATCTTCTTCTACAGTAAATATTTAAATATCAGCAATGTCAAATTATACTGCAATTACACTGACAGCCCGATTCAATGTGCAACCTTCCAAATGACATTGTAAATGCATTCAGCCATAACTTTTACTTACTGTAAATCCTGTTTCATTACAGCGTCTTTCTAACTCTATGTAACACATTTACTGAATGCACGCCTTCCAAACCTCCCCAAACTTTTTCTGGGCACTGTCTATACCCTTCAAAACATTGAACAATCATGGTAATCTAATTCCATGTGGTGACACTTAACAGCTAGCCAGAGAATGTACATCACTTCTGACAGCAAAGCTCTTAATGTGGTACACGCATAATTATTATATAAATGTCAAGTAATTTATTGTAATATGAATGTCAGAGTCTACAATCTGTGTTGGTGCTGCGAGAATCTGAGTTTTCATTTGGCTTCAGCAAGTTTGTATCTGCTAGAGAGTATGAAAAAGACATCAGATTGTGAAGCATCTTGGAGATGTTTTGACTAACAAAATGCAAATGTGTAATTATGCTTCATAAATTACACGAGAAGGGACAGCTTATGAAAACAAAACACAGCCATGTTCACAAAGGATGGAAAATTGAAAATAAAACAATAAAACATTATAAATAACTAAAATATTTAATGAAGTTATGAACACAGTATACCTAATAATACAATTATTTATTTCATTAAAGCAGCACTCCAGTATTTTTTTTTTTATTTCACCGCTGGAGTGGTGGTTAAAGTCCAAGTTTCCTGCCCCCCTGTCTGACACGGTTTTAGGAAGTTTCGCCCCCAGCAGTTTGCCCCCAGGTACACTTCGCCCCCGAACATTTCGCACCCAGCATTTCGCCCCCAGGTTGTTTCGCCCCCGCACATTTTGCCCCCGCACATTTTGCCCCAGCAGTTCGCCCCCGGATGTTTTGCCCCCGGATGTTTCGCCCCCCAGCAGTTCGCCCCGGATGTTTCACCCCCAGCAGTTCGCCCCCAGATGTTTCGCCCCCAGCAGTTCGCCCCCGGATGTTTGGCCCCCAGCAGTTCGCCCCCGGATGTTTCGCACCCAGCAGTTCGCCCCCGAATATTTCGCCCCCGGATGTTTCGCCCCCAGCTTTTTTCCCCCAGATGTCTCGGCCCCAAATTAGGCAGGGAATTTCAGCCTTGTGGTTTAGCCCTAAGACCTCTTTCACAGTGGCCACTTTCCCAAGTGCTAAGCACTGGAAAATCGCTAAGAAGATTGCCAATTTTGAATATACTAGATGGTGGCCCGATTCTAACGTATCGGGTATTCTAGAAGGCACAGCCACGTGGCATGTTGCACAGGTTATGTAGTATATTGGACAGTCCACGTAGTACATTGCACAGGCCACGTAGTATATTGGACAGCCGACGTAGTATTTTGGACAGCGCACGTAGTAAATTGCACAGTCCACGTAGTAAATTGCACAGCGTATGTAGTAAATTGCACAGTCCACATAGTATATTGCACAGCGCACGTAGTATATTGGCCAGCCGACGTAGTATATTGCACTGGTCACGTAGTATATTGCACTGCCCACATAGTCTAGGAATGTGGGCAATATATTCGTGTTAAAAAAAATAATAATAAAGATATACTCACCTCAGCCACGGGCCCTAAATTCCTGCGCCTCTCTGCAGTGCTGGCGGTGGCTTCCGGTCTGAGCGTAGGACCTGCGATGACGTCGCGGTCACATGACCATGATGTTATCACAGGTCCTGGACACACAGCATCATTCGGACCGGAAGGCACGGCGTGCATCAGAGAGAGGCACGGAGGACAGCGTGATGTCGGAGGGGGTGAGAATAACTTTTTTTTAATTATTATTTTTAACATTACATCTTTTCACTATTGATGCTGCATATGCACCATCAATAGCAAAAAGTTGGTCACACAGGGTTAATAGCAGCGTTAACGGAGTGCAGTACACCGTGATCCGTTAACGCTGGCATTAACCCTGTGTGAGCGGTCAGCGGTGAGTGCAGGGCAGTGAAGCAGCAGCCATTTTTCTGGCAGACTGTGACCGTCGCTGATTGGTCGTGGCAATGGTCGTGGGCGTTTTGCCACGACCAATCAGCGACTTGGATTTACATGACAGACAGACACCGCGACCAATGAATATACGAATAAAACGTTACAGACAGAAAGACGAAAGTGACCCTTAGACAATTATATAGTAGATAAGTCAATGGCTGGAAAAGCGAGGTGTTGTTTCGGCCAGCTCTTTTTATTTTATTACAGGGGCTATTTTTGAGCACTTAGCGTTCATCAATAGCCTGTATCTTATGGGTCATTAGCGAGAGCGCTCGCAAAAGCGCTCTGAAAAATGCCAGTGAAGCACGTGCTTTGGAATTCTAAAACAGTGGCAGCATAAGGGTGCTTTCACACTTCCGCTACATATGCACTACAGGCCGCCTGTTCGCTTCTGTAATGCCGCATTCCGCTAACCTGCAGCGGAACGAAAAGAAGAAAATGCTCTTCTTTTTGTTCTGACACTGATAGCGGAATGCGGCATTATGAAAGCGAACGGGCGGCTGCAGATCGCTTCTATGGGCAATGCCAGCATTCCGCCAGCATTGCCCCAGGTTCAGCTGGATGTCAGATCCAGAGCGGATCGACCTCTGGTGGCCACAAACACAAGTGTGAAACGACTCTAAAATTAAAGTGTGCAAGAGGCCTAAAATCTAAACAATTTTGAACTTTTACCTGACCCAGCACTGACCTGCTTTGTTGTAAGTTTTGTTGCAGATGTAACAAGTAGCAGGTCACATGTCCTGCAAGTTACATTAGACTAGCTTTTATTCCATCTGTACATCAGAATATAGCAGTGTCTGAAATCTCCACAAAGAGAGAAGTGTACTGCCACAAAAAAATCAGTCAGCTTCCACAGCAATTCACTTTCTACAACTATGAATTCAGTTCTGTGCAAACGTGGAGGAAGTTGGTCCATGATAATCACATTTACTTATTTTCCAAATGAACCGCTGATGATTAGTGTTGAGCGATACCGTCCGATACTTGAAAGTATCGGTATCGGAAAGTATCGGCCGATACCGGCAAAGTATCGGATCTAATCCGATACCGATACCCGATACCAATACAAGTCAATGGGACTCAAGTATCGGACGGTATCCCTGATGGTTCCCAGGGTCTGAAGGAGAGGAAACTCTCCTTCAGGCCCTGGGATCCATATTAATGTGTAAAATAAAGAATTAAAATAAAAAATATTGCTATACTCACCTCTCCGACGCAGCCTGCACCTTACCGAGGAAACCGGTAGCCTTGTTTGCTTAAAATGCGCGCGTTTACTGCCTTCCGTGACGTCATGGTTTCTGATTGGTCGCGTGCCGCCCATGTGACCGCGACGCGACCAATCACAACAAGCCGTGACGTAACTTTCAGGTCCTGAATGCCTAGAATTAGGCATTCAGGACCTGAAAATTACGTCACGGCTTGTGATTGGTCGCGTCGCGTCACATGGGCGGCACGCGACCAATCACAAGCCGTGACGTAATTTTCAGGTCCTGAATGCCTAGAATTAGGCATTCAGGACCTGAAAATTACGTCACGGCTTGTTGTGATTGGTCGCGTCGCGGTCACATGGGCGGCACGCGACCAATGAGAAGCCGTGACGTCACGGAAGGCAGTAAACGCGCGCATTTTAAGCAAACAAGGCTGCCGGTTTCCTCGGTAAGGTGTAGGCTGCGTCGGAGAGGTGAGTATAGCAATATTTTTTATTTTAATTCTTTATTTTACACATTATATCGATCCCGACACCGATTCCCGATACAACAAAAGTATCGGATCTCGGTATCAGAATTCCGATACCGCTAAGTATCGGCCAATACCCGATACTTGCGGTATCGGAATGCTCAACACTACTGATGATGTACATTCCATCTGGGTATGTGAAAAATGGTCGACTTGCAAGGGACGTGTTTGGACCAATGAAGAATCTGGCGAAGTTGTGAAAGTAGTCAATCTTCACAGTCACGCAGCACAAGCTGCAAGACCTGAAGCAATCCGACTTGTTTATGAGGCAGTCACCAGGGCAAGGATAACACAGGAGACACCACAACAGATTCTCACAGACGTCGTTTCAGGAGCCCATTCTAATGTTGCAGCACTTCTCCCAAGGAAAGCATCACTGAAGAGGACAATACGATTAGCAAGGCAACTTGGCAATATCCCAAGGTTACCTCAAACCCTTGATCAACTTGTTATCCCCCCGGAGTTCCAGGAGATCAGTATTGATGGTGTCCAGCAGCAGTTCCTTCTGCATGACTCTGGTAAGCTACTTAACCATTTAACATTGTATTAAAACAATTCCATTATGCATTATTATTGCAAAGTTTATTTTGCACAAATGTGAAAAATGCTAGACTATAAGGAGCTGATATAAAATACTATGTGATTTTTGCCTTCAAGGGAAACTTTGAGGGTAATATAATGTAGTGAGGCCTACTGATTCCAACTAGTGTTGGCCGATCACTGGAAAGCTAGGATCAGATCAGGCTGATCATACCGAAAGATTGAAATGAATTCCGATCCAATCTCCAGAGCTAGATATATATATATGTATATATATATATATATATATATATATATATATATATATATATATATATATATATATGCACACTGTACACCCGAATAGTGTGTGTGTATATATATGTATATATGTGGGTGGGTGATGGTGGTCTGGCATGTTTGGAACTTTAAAAAGAGAAAAGACAAGGCGCCCCCAATGTGTCACACTGTTTAAAAAACACACATACAGTCCTTTGTAGGGAATGTGCTCACCTATTGGTGTTGTGAAACTGGGTCACAACTCCCAAGAAGGCATAATCGTAGCAGCAGGTCTCCACAAGAATCCAAAGGGATGCTGGAGGTAATAGTCTTAGGCGAACTGAAGACCGCGCACACGAGGTAGATTTAAGGTGGTTTATTGAAGCCTACGCGTTTCAAGAGCTATCTTGCTCTCTTCTTCAGGGCATATCCTTGATATGCCCTGAAGAAGAGAGCAAGATAGCACTTGAAACGCGTAGGCTTCAATAAACCACCTTAAATCTACCTCGTGTGCGCGGTCTTCAGTTCGCCTAAGACTATGTTTGGAACTTTGTAATGCAACAAAGGATTTGTATAGGACTTCAGCAGCGCGGAGGTCTTTCTTCATGGATGCATGTTAAGTACGGGCAGAAGCCAACCCCTGCTCTAGCAGCACACTGAGTCCTCAGCAACAATCTCAGTTGAGCCACTCTTCTTCCAGCTTTCTTGCATATATATAATGGCCCCAAGCTGCTTTGTTAAAAAATAAACAAACCAAGTTATTCGACTCTCTCTCCGGTGTCCAGCGCTGTCTCCGGCGGTGCAGGGAATTCCGAAATCCCCACGCTATGCATTCTGGGTTGTGCATCACCACCTCTGCACATGTGCCGGGCTGTTCTGTGACGTGATGTGGTGCTTTCCCAGGACCGTCTAGTGAGCGTCATGGAGCCAGGGGCAGTATTGGACACTGGAGTGTCAGGGAGAGACTAGGTGAGCGAGAGCTAATAACCCGGGCTCCTGCAATTTCCCTAAGACTAGGGAAATCCTGACTGACCCTCTACCTGAAGTTTACACTGATGGTGTGCATGTTCAGGCCTCAAACCTCACCCTAACTCCTGAGCTCAGCCCTAGGCTGAAACCTCCACACACCACCCATTCAAGAGGTAATACTTAAATACCCACAGTTAGCACAGACAAGGATAAAGGAAAATATACACCACGCCGCAGACACTCAGGAATACACTATAAATGTGCAGGGCAAAATAAACACAAATATAGGAAGGAGTAAATAAGACGAAGGAATATACACCACCAGCAATGAATCTCCAACCACCAGCTCTCCACTCCAGACCGAGATAACAACGCAAGACAGAAGCTATAATTGGCGACGCCCAATGATCAGGAGATCTATTTAAAGGCCATGGAAATGGCCCAGCTTCCAATCCGAGGATCAGGTAAATTATCCCCGGAACAGCTAGACAAAATCTAGCAGACGCCAATGAGTAAATAGTGGTCAAAAGTGGAATTACCGCTGTCTGTCGGACGACCTGGTCTGAACAGCGTCCGACATGACAGTACCCCGCCTTCTACGAGGGACCCAAGGGCCCTCACGGCTTATAGGACCCGGCTTGTCCGGATGACGGCGGTGAAACAACCTGACCAGTCGGTCAGCATGAACGTCCGAGGCTGGTACCTAGGACCTCTCCTCAGGCCCATAACCACACCAGTGTACCAAGCACTGTAAAGTGCGACACACTACACAAGAGTCAACCACCTTGGAGACTTCAAACTCCAAATTACCATCCACCAAGACTGGAGGTGGCGTAGGCGCCGCGTCCACAGAACCCACCACCTTCTTTAGAAGAGACCTGTGGAACACGTTGTGTATCTTATACACCGTAGGGAGCTCCAATCGGTACGCAACTGGGTTAATGACGGTGGTGACCCTAAATGGACCAATAAACTGTGAACCCAATTTAAGGGACGGTATCTTGAGTCTTATGTTTTTTGTGGATAACCACACCCAGTCATCCACACTCAGGTCCGGACCTGGCACACGCCTACTGTCAGCCACACGTTTGTACCTAGCACCCACACTCAACAGGCGCTGTTTAACTCTCCTCCAGACTGATGACAATTGTGTTCCTAACTGGTCCTCCTCTGGAACGCCGGAAGAGCCCCTCTGACTCAAGGTACAAAATTGAGGATGTAGCCCGTAAACATAAAAAAACGGAGACTCCCCAGACGACTCCTGGCGGTGATTATTTATGGCAAACTGAGCCAAAGGAAGAAAGGTAGACCACTCCTCCTGGTTATCAGAGACAAAGCAGTGTAAGTACTGTTCCAAATTTTGGTTCATACGCTCAGTCTGACCATTTGACTGAGGATGAAATGCCGAAGAATGAGATAACTTGATTCCCAGCCATGAGCAAAACGCTCTCCAAAATTTTGCCACAAACTGAAACCCCCTATCAGACACAATGTCAGATGGAACCCCATGAAGTCTGACCACCTCCTGCACAAATACCTGAGCCAGAGTCTTAGCATTAGGCAACGCAGGCAAAGACACAAAGTGCGACATTTTAGAAAAACGATCAACAATCACCAAGATGACCGTGTTTCCAGCTGGAAAGAGGAAGTAGTGTGCCAACAGGACGGGAGCGGGGCGTCTTAGCCCTAGCGCACGTGGTACAAGCTGACACGTATGAGACCACGTCCTGTCGGATCTTGGGCCACCAAAACCGACGTGACACCAACTCCAAGGTACCTCTAACCCCTGGATGACCAGGAAGGACGGCATCATGATGCTCCGCCAAAACCTTTAGGCGGAGATGAAGCGGAACAAAAGATTTGTTGATGGGAAGCTCAGATGGTACCTCCTCCTGAGCCTCGTCAATCTCTGCCTCAACCTCGGTAGTGAGAGCCGAAACCACAACACCCTTTTGGAGGATGGGTACTGGATCCTCCCGAGGTTCTCCCCCCGGAAAACACCTGGACAGAGTATCCGCCTTAGTGTTTTTAGACCCCGGTCTGTAAGTGACCACAAAATTGAACCACGTGAAAAACAATGCCCAGCGAGCCTGCCTGGAAGACAGACGCTTGGCTGACTCCAAATACAGCAGATTCTTATGATCAGTAATAACAGTTACCTGATGGACCGACCCCTCCAAGAAGTGTCGCCATTCCTCAAAGGCCAACTTGATTGCCAACAACTCCCTGTTGCCGATATCGTAGTTACGTTCGGCAGACGACAGTTTCTTGGAGAAATAGGCGCACGGATGTAACCCACTCAAAGATGAGCCTTGAGATATTACCGCCCCCACACCAACCTCAGACGCATCGACTTCCACAACAAATGGTTTAGATACGTCTGGCTGCACAAGAATGGGGGCTGAAACAAAACGGTTCTTAAGAAATTCAAATGCGCACACAGCAGACTCAGGCCAAACAGAGAAATTGGTACCCTTTTTAGTCATGTCAGTTAGCGGTTTAGCAATGATGGAAAAATCCTTGATAAATTTCCTATAGTAGTTAGAAAACCCAAGGAACCACTGAAGTGCTTTCAGGTTATCAGGACATTCCCAATGCAGCACCGCCTGCACCTTAGCGGCGTCCATTTTAAAACCAGAAGCAGACACAATAAAACCCAAGAAAGGCAACTCTTGAACAGAAAATACACATTTCTCAAGTTTAGCATACAGCTTATTCTCTCTGAGAAGCTGTAACACCTGCCTGACATGATCTAAATGAGCCTCACGGTCGCAAGAATATATGAGAATGTCATCTAGGTACACGATAACGAATTTCCCCAAAACATGCGAGAACACATCATTGATGAAATGTTGGAACACTGCAGGTGCGTTAGTCAACCCAAAAGGCATCACCAAATTTTCAAAATGACCCTCAGGGGTATTAAAAGCCGTCTTCCACTCATCACCTTGACGGACTCTTATGAGGTTGTACGCCCCCCTGAGGTCAAGCTTGGTGAACCACTTAGCACCTGCCACCTGGTTGAACAAATCTGGTATCAGAGGCATAGGGTATGGATCACGAACCGTAATCTGGTTCAACTCCCTGAAATCCAAACACGGGCGTAATCCGCCATCTTTCTTCTTCACGAAGAAGAACCCTGCTGCCACCGGCGAGGATGACGGCCTGATGTGCCCTTTGCTCAAGCTTTCCGCAATGTAATCTTTTAACGCTTGTCTCTCCGGCCCGGAGATGTTAAACATCCTTGCTTTAGGTAATTTGGCCCCTGGTTTAAACCTGATAGAACAGTTATAAGGACGATGTGGCGGCAACTCTGAACAACCCTTCTCAGAGAACACATCCACAAAATCCTGAAGTGACTCCGGAACACTTGAAGTCACCGCAGCCACACATGTGGCCAGGCAATTCTCCTGGCAGAACTCGCTCCACCGAATTATGTCCTGAGTTTTCCAGTCAATTACCGGGTTGTGCATAGACAACCAAGGAAAACCCAAAACCACCTGAGCAGGAAGATTCCTGAGCACCTTACATGTAACCCGCTCAGAATGTAGAACTCCAATGTGGAGTTTCACCTCAGCCACAAATTCAGTAATCTCCCCCTGAGAGAGAGGAGCAGCATTGATGGTGACCACGCGGATAGGATGAGACAGTTTTTCAATCCTAAAACCTGCTGTGCGCACAAACCCCTCATCAATGAGATTTGTGGCTGAACCACTATCCACAAACACAGTAATTGGCAGCTCACTGCCAGCAACAAAAACCTTAGCAGGGAGCATGCACTGAGAAACCACCATGGAGGATATATATAAGCTCAGACTGGTCTCCTCCACACCCTCTGAGATCAGAAGTTTTCCGCCGTTGCGTTTTTCTTAGGCAGCAGAGGACAGATGTTAATAAAATGACCAGTTTTACCACAGTAAAAACAGGCTCCCTGCTTCCTGAGCTCAGGGGCTCGATGCTTGACATGTGACACCCCTGCGATTTGCATAGGCTCCGTGGGCTCACCTGCAGCAACCTCACGTGAACCTAAACCCTCTTCCATAGGCGGTGTCTCATGCTCCCCCTGACGCAAACGGCGATCAATGCGGACAACCAGACTCATAGCGGAATCTAGAGAAGTAGGAGTCTCGTACATCAGAAGGGCTTTTTTAACCCTTCCAGAAATCCCATGTATAAACTGACTCCGCAATGCTGCATCATTCCATTGGGTATCGATCGCCCAGCGACGAAATTCAGAACAGTAATCCTCTGCAACTCTCTCCCCCTGGCGAATAGAGCATATCTTAGATTCTGCCAGAGCCATTCTGTCAGGTTCATCGTAGATTTTCCCAAGAGAAGAAAAAAAAACTCTCCACAGAGACAAGTGCCGCAGAATCAGATGGCAAAGAAAACGCCCATGCTTGGGGATCCCCACTTATCAATGACAACACCAGGCCCACACACTAAGCCTCATTACCCAAAGATATCGGGCGCATATGGAAATATAGTTTGCAAGCTTCATGAAAAGAAACAAATTTACTGCGTTCCCCAGCAAATTTTTCAGGCAACAGAAATTTAGGCTCAGTAACTCTTCCTGTCGCTCCAGCTTGCACATTGGACTGCTAGTCCCTGTTGCTGCACTGCCCCCCTCAACTCAGTGACCTGTAGGGACAGCGCCTCCAACTGGCAGGTTATGGAAGTCATGGGATCCATGACAAAACAAAAAAAAAAAAAAAAACCTTATTTTTTTCTTTTTTTTTTTGTTGGGCCGATTATAATGTCAGGGAGAGACTAGGTGAGCGAGAGCTAATAACCCGGGCTCCTGCAATTTCCCTAGGACTAAGTTTACACTGATGGTGTGCATGTTCAGGCCTCGAACCTCACCCTAACTCCTGAGCTCAGCCCTAGGCTGAAACCTCCACCCACCACCCAGTGAAGAGGTAATACTTAAATACCCACAGTTAGCACAGACAAGGATAAAGGAAAATATACACCACGCCGCAGACACTCAGGAATACACTATAAATATGCAGGGCAAAATAAACACAAATATAGGAAGGAGTAAATAAGATGAAGGAATATACACCACCAGCAACGAATCTCCAACCACCAGCTCTCCACTCCAGACCGAGATAACAACGCAAGACAGAAGCTATAATCGGCGACACCCAATGATCAGGAGAACTATTTAAAGGCCATGGAAATTGCCCAGCTTCCAATCCGAGGATCAGGTAAATTAACACTGGAACAGCTAGACAAAATCTAGCAGACGCCAATGAGTAAATAGTGATCAAAAGCGGAATTACCGCTGTCTGTCGGACGACCTGGTCTGAACAGCGTCCGACATGACAGTGAGAAAGAGGTGAGTAACTGGGTTTGTTTATTTTTTAACAACGCAGCCTGGAGCCATTTACTAAAGTTAAATATGCACACACGCTGTACACCCGTACAGTGTGTGTGTGTGTGTGTGTGTATAAATATATATACTGTATATATATATATATATATATATATATATATATATATATATATATATATACACGCACACTGTTTGGGCATGTATGCCCGGACAATGTTTTCAGATTACGGAGGATTCCGATTTCTAATTCAGATCATCATCATGATCTGGCTACAAATCGGATCGTAATTTAAAATAACGATCAGCCTGAAAATTGTAATAAATTACGATCTTCAGTGATCGGGTCGGCCAACACTAATTCCAAATATGCAGCATTGTACTGGCCATACCTGTCCTGGATGCTGCCCCGGAGTTCAGCCTCGCCTGTCTGTGGCATGCACGGGCTGAACTGCCATCGCCGGCTGATTCCTCGGCTCTTGTAGTTCAGTCCTGCAGATCCGTGGACAGGTCGGGCTGAACTCCGGAGGTCAGGTGAGATACGCCAGGATTTGCAGAGGCGTTTTGCCTGCTGCTTGCAAGCACTTTTTAAGCACTTTGCAAGCGCTTTGGCAAAACGCTTCTGCAAATAGGGGACATGGCCAAGCTCTGCTATGGGCGTGGCCATGCCCTGGTATGGCCTAAACCGAGCGTATTTTCTGTGGTTTGCAGGCATTTTTCGGGAGGTTTCCCTCTTGCCTATTCCCTTGAATGGGTGAGTTAAGCACGGTATCCGCCGCAAAATAGCTTTGAAGCTATTTTCCGGTGGGGCGTTTTCCGGCCCCGGCCGGAATCTGCCCATAACCTGCACCATAGACATGAAAGGGCGGGTTTCAGGCAGGAAACACAGCACGGAATACTCCTGTAAATCCAGCTTGTCTGGATAAAGCCTGAGGCCTCGTGCCCACTGACGGAAGGGGATTGCGGAGCAGCATCTCCGCAGAGGCTGTAATTGCATTAGCAATTGCAGATCCCACAGGAATCTATTTGTGCCTGCAATTGTGGCCACTATTGTGGTACCCTAATTCTGTATCAAAATCTTCACTTAACTCTATGGATTTAGGTGCAGGTTTTAGTGCAGGATTTCTGCCCCTTGTCTGAATGGCTGGAATTTTCTTTGTATAATGGCAGCATACATTGACATGCTGCACTGCATGTTTTTTTTTGTAAACAAAATTTTTTCATCAGCATGTGGATGGGATTTACACATTAATGCTGCATATGACCCCAGCCAGTGGACCATTCAGTTATGCCTTAGGCGAAAAGCACACTGGTGATTTTACTGGCGTTTTTTGCGTCCTGCACAATGCTCTCAATGAGACAGCATAGGCAGCGCGGACGTCACGAACGTCCGCGCTACCCACCCGACGACTAGCGCGCCCATCCGCCTGAATGGAATGCCCCATTCAGGGGGGCAGCCCACCCTGTCGTTCATTCAGACGTCCAGCCGTACGCCGCGTCTGGATGCGGCTGTCAACTAAACGGCCGTTCAGCATGGCGGCGATCGGCCGTGCTGAACGGCCGTCTAGTTGAAGGGTCTAAAGGTACCCTAAAAATGTGACCTATTTCAAGTTTGGAAGTAATTTTAATTTTAAATAAAAATATATCATTTTCCACTGGGACAATATATGTTGTAAAAAACTATTGGTTGGCCCCTTCACACTAGATTTTGCTTCAGTTTTTTTTATTGTGAAATCAGAAAATCTGGAGCAAAATGTGAGTTTTTAATGTGAGATATGAACAGAGGCTTCTGATTAGGATATTTTTTTTTTGTGAATTTATCCCAAAATTCTCTGTCTGCTGCTTGTTACACTTTTTCTGTTATTTCCTCTACTAATACTTTCATTTTAAATTAGGAAATGGACACAGCCGTATGTTGATATTTGGAACAAGAGACAATCTCCATCTACTGGCACAAAGTAAAGAGTGGTTTGCTGATGTTTTTCACTACACCAGCCTTGTTTAAGCAACTTTACACAATCCATGTAGTCCACAGCGGCCTTGTTGTTTCGCTAGTGTACACCTTGCTGACAAACAAGAGCCGTTCTACATACCAGAGGTTGCTGCAAGAGCTGAAGAACTTGCAGCCTGGACTGCAGCCAGACAACCTGATATTGATACCCTCACCTACTGTATTCTCACCCATCCCTTGTAGATTGTGAGCCCTCGCGGGCAGGGTCCTCTCTCCTACTGTACCAGTTATGACTTGTATTGTTCAAGATTATTGTACTTGTTTTTATTATGTATACCCCTCCTCACTTGTAAAGCGCCATGGAATAAATGGCGCTATAACAATAAATAATAATAATAATATTGGATTTTGAACTAGCTGCAATACAGGCATTTGAAAGTGAATTCCCCAACCTTGTGAAGACTGGTTGCTTTTTCCACCTATCACAGTCGGTTTGGCGTAAAGTTCAAAATGAAGGACTCAAGATGCAATACCAAGGTGACCTTGAATTTGCCCATTGGATACGCATGATACCTGCCCTGGCCTTTCTACCACCACAGAATGTTGTGCAATCATTTGAAGAATTGGTGGTTCCACAAGAAGCAATACCTATTGCCAACTATTTTGAAGACAGCTATAACGGTCGAATGAATCGCAGAGGACGTCAAGCACCTTTGTTTCCAGTTCAATTCTGGAATGTGTATGAACGAACATTGAATGATCAACAGCGAACAAATAATGATGTCGAAGGATGGCACCGTAGCTTTCGAGAAACATGTGGTACTCTTTTCCAAAATATATACCAGTTCATTAACTGTCTGAAACATCAGCAAGAGCTTCATAGTTTTGAAATTATTCAGATAATAGCAGGAAATCCCATCGCTGCAAGAAACAAGAAGTATGCTGCAATTTCAGCAAGGGTTAAACGTATCGTGCAAGATTTCAATAATAGAAGCTTGATGGATTATCTGAGAGGCATTACCTACAGCTTTGAATTTTAGTTCATGGTCACATATTGTATGTTTTGAGAGCAGTGTTTTTAGCTGTAAAATAATTCAAGCATTATAACCTGTAATTTGTATTTTCTCTTTTTCTCTAATCCTTCCCCTCTATACCTTTTTATGTTTCTTGGTAAAACAGTTTTGATATATACAGTTAAAGCATAACTCTACAAAAAACATGTTATGTTATAGTACCTGTGCCCATGATATTCATTTCCAAAGGAGACCTTCCAGCAGCTTCACTTCTGTGTGAAAAGTCTCATCCAAGTTAAAGCTCCATGTGCTGCAGGATTTCAGTGGTTGCTAAGGAGGTTGTTTCTCCTTAGTAGCAGTACTTGTGGATGGATTCTAGAGGGCGTGGCTGCACAGGAGCATGCAACTAACAATATATTCCCTATGATGTATAAAGGGCTGCTGGTTTACAGCCCTCTGCAAAGCCCCCCGCAAAGCCCCCCCTATGTGTTCCGTCCTGTAACGGCTTTACACAGGCAGGGGGGAGCCCTCCTCTTGTCCAGGACAGAGCACATGAGCGGAGGGTGAAGAGGAGCTTTGCAGAGGGCTGTGAACAAGCAGCCCTGAATGTATCATAGGGAGCCCAGATCCGTTCTGCTACCAAGGGGGCTCAACCTCCTTAGTAACCAATGAAATCCTACTATTTTCCTGTCTGTTTGTAAAATTACTCATCTAGAAAACAAAGTTTTAGAATAAAAAAAACTAATTTGATCAGAATTCTATATCTTATATCTATTTCTATAACTCATATGGTGTATTATTAGTGATAAGCGAACCTGCCAATATTCAGTTCAGGCAGGTCTTTCCCGGATGCGAAAGATCCAGGAGCAAATTGCTAGAGGCAAAACATCCAGGGATGAACTGCTGCGGGCGAAACATCCAGGGGCAAAACATCTGGGGGCGAACTGCTAGGGGCAAAACATCCGGGGGTGAACTGCTGGGGGCGAAACATCCGGGGGTAAACTGCTAGGGGAAAAATATCCAGGGGCAAACTGCTGGGGGCAAAACATCTGGGGGCAAACTGCTAGGTGCGAAACATCCGGGGGCGAAACATCCGGGGGCGAAACATCCAGGGGCGAAACATCCGGGGGCAAACTGCTGGGGGCGAAATGTGCGGGCGCGAAACAAACTGGGGGCGAAATGCTGGTGGCGAAATGTTCGGGGGCGAAGTGTACCTAGGGGCAAACTGCTGGGGGCGAAATGCTGGGGACGAAATGCTGGGGGCGAACTGCTGGGGGCGAAACTTCCAACTCCCGTCTGACACTAACCTTCCGCCTTTTTCATCTGTTTTCATGACAGCTCTGGTCCTTCCGGTATTTCATGGAGTGAGCCGAAGGTAATTCACTTTAAGTCTATGAGAGCCTCATTCTGGCCTCGTTCTGGCTCTCATAGACTTGCATTGAGAGCTTGTGATGTAGCTTCTGAGTTCCAGCCACTTGCAAGATGGTGAAGCAGGACCGGACCAGCACCGAAAAATAATGAAGATGCTGGTGGGTGAGTATATGATCGGGGCAGAGGACTTATTCTTAAAGCATCACTCTAGCAGTGAAAAAAAGAAAAATGCTTAAGTGGTGCTTTAAGTTATTTCTTGCAAACAGTTCTCTAAGTCTTCATAAGATCGGGAAAAAAAATTAAATATGAGATGCACTTTGCTGGGGGTCCAGTTGAGAGTTAGTGTCAGGCCTCTTTGGATACTTTGTTGTCACGCTGCTGCAATGCAGGTAGGTGCAGGGTCCACTAGATGGCAGATGAGTGGAAGCAGGATTGCACCTAAACAGAGCTGGCCTGCAGTGCAGCAGTGAGGCTACCATGAGAGGCAGCAGAATAGTAAAACAAGCCTGGTAAGATTCTAGACTATAGCGCAGTACCAAAGGAATAAGCAAACTCACGGTCAGAGACAAGCCAGGGGATCAGTATTGTCAGGAGCAGATAAGCTAGAAGACAAAAGACAGAAGCAGGTCAGGATACAAGCCAAGTCAAAGCCAGGGAGCCAGCACACTAAAGGGAAACACTGAGTCAAGATGGGAATAGGGGAAAACAGAGACACGAGTTCAGACAGTAAACACAGCAGGACAAATCAGAGCAATCGGAGTCAGCTACAGCAGCACTAGGCAAAAACTATAACTGTCATCACCTGCAGGAAGAAGCGGCAATAAATAGCCAACCTGAGCCCAGACAGAGGCTGGGAAAGGTTAACTCTTGACATGACCAGACCGGGAAAAAGGGAACAGGACTCAAAACCTTTCTGTCCAGAAGTTATGAAATGTCTTATTCATAGGACCACATTGAAACACTTACTTAAAATTTTGAGTGAGGGTCGTATGATGACCCTCTAATAATTTTGTGTGTGGGCTGCATGATGACCCTATAAAGATTTTGAGTGGAGACCGCATGATGACCCTACATTTGAATTGGCTTTATGTTTCACTGCTGTCATCCAGTGGGGTTGAGCAATCTGGGAAATTGAGGCCTTTTTCATTTTGAATAAGTTCTGCCTGATGACCCTATAAAGATTTTGAGTGAGGGCTGCCAGTTGACCCTATAAAGATTTTGAGTGAGGGCCGCCAGTTGACCCTATAAAGATTTTGAGTGAGAGCCGCCTGATGACTCTATAAAGATTTTGAGTCAGGGCTGCCTGATGACCCTGTTGATGTGATGGGAATGGAGGAGGAGGACAAGAAAAAGAAAAAACCATGAAGCGAATATACTTGTTTGGGAGGGAAGGGGTGCAGGGGAATCACCATAAAGAATGGAATATTTGAAATGGCTTTATGTTCTGCTGTTCCCTATTCGGTGGGGTTGAAAAGTGTGGGCTAATCCAGGCCTTGTTCATTTTGATAAGAGTTAGCCTGTCAGCATTTTCAGTTGACAGGCGGATGTGCCTATCAGTTATTAACTTATTATGCCCCCAGAGGCACTATAAACCCACTCTGATAAAGCACTGGTGGCAGGGCAGGACACCACCACCAAGGCATAGAGGGACAGTTTATGCCACATGTCCAGTTTGGATACCCAACAGTTGTACGACATAGAGGAATCACAGAGGATGCTGGTACGGTCGGCTAGGTGCTTCTACACCATCTTCGAAAACTTTAAAACTTTTCCGTCCTTATCAGACTACCCTGCAAATCAGGGCCTGGGTGCTGGGATGGTCTAATGAAACTGTACCAAACCTTTGATAATGTACCGCTGCCTCTTTTGGACCTGCTCTGTGCCTCATTCAGACGTCTTACACACATTTTGTCCATGTTTTTCACAGATACAGTACATCCCCTTTATAATCTATGAGACTGATCACGACTGTGTTTTTTTCATGGATCGTGTGCACATGCAAAACATACAGAGACATGTCCATTTTTTCCAGTATCACAAATGAAAAATGCTAATACAAGTCAATGGGTCTGTGGAAAACACACACAGAAAATGGCTGGCATCTGTGTGCTTTCAGCAATTAAAGTTGCAAAGGCTAGGAGAAACTTATAGCTTTCCCATGAGAAATGTCATCAACTGGAGAATGCTGATGGACAGGTCTGATCACATGCAACTCCATTAATTGTGACTTCACGGTCCGTGAAAACAGGAGAACAGTCTGTGAAGAAGACTGCACTAACTGAAAAATGGAGGGGATTTGGTACTGAACCTGTAATACTTCTTTAAAGCAAAACTGTCATGTTAAAACTAGTAACTGATATGCACGCATTATGTAACAAAGGAGGAGGAGCTGATCACAAATGATGAACATTTTTGTTGGAAAATATTCAGTAAAACTTGAAATTCATGGTGTTTGCATGCATATGAGTCCAGAGAGCGGTCCTGTATAGTGATTGACAGTTTTTTCATTTGACATAACATGCAGATGGATGTCAGTTACTAGTAGAACTGCCCACTGAACTTATGTGTATAGACACGCCAGGTATTTCAATGAGTTAAATACAAGTTAAACTGAATATTTCTTTCTCACATCGGACCACATGTACACCCCAGGTTCCCTTTAATTTTTTATCCATATTCATTTCCAAGTCACACAATTTATCCAAATAGTGCATTTATGTTGAGGTAGAAGGCTACTTTAATTTTAATTAATTGAAGAAAGACATACATTAAATTGGCGCCTCCATATGAGAGCTAATTTAGACAAATTCTATGCAAAAAATAAGAAGCAAATCATATTGTTAGGAGGGTATTATTTTTTACTATGTTAGTTTTTTTATTTATGAAATTAACCTGTTACATTTTTAACCCACAGTAGAGCTAATAAAAATAAAAAATTGCAACAAAAAAGTTGTCCATATTAAAAATATCCACATGGCCTGAAAATTATTATTAATCCAATCCATATGAATGAGGATAGTTTGTTTGTACTGCATACTAGACATTAATTGCCTGATTTATTTTTTATTCAGGATTCTACTTTATCCCTTATGCCCACGATTAATGAAGACGACTTTTCTTCAGTTTTCAGTTTCCTGGGAGAGAAGCAATGTAATTAAATGTATGGCTATAGTTTTGTTATAAGCCCAGTGAAAGCACATGAACAGTGGGGAGAAAAGAATGGTAAGACAGGTACAAGTCCTATGGGATCTTATGCGTCAAATATCTGGCAAGGAAATTAGTCAAGACTACATTCAGCCATGTGCTTACAGTTTATTAGAAAGCCAATTAATGGCATGAGCACCAATCCAAAGCGTCAATGCTACAGAATTCACTGAAATGCTGCAGTAACGCTGAATTCTGCTGGGGAATTAACTTAGTATTAATGGCACAACTTAAGCAATATATCATTTGGAAGTACATGGAAGCAATGGCATTTACTAAAAAATTTCACCATATTAGTTGTCTTAAAATGGATCCACATAGTGGGAAAGAAAATGAACAGCTATTTAGCTATTCATTAGATTACCCCCTACAATTTTTTTCCAGCTAGCATTGATGTTTCTACTAAACGTATTTTATACAACACTGCCTCCAGGTGGAAATGCATTTAAAATTTTACTTGACTAATATTATGATTTTTATTTGGTTTGCTGTACTTTTAGGACAAATTACATTTTGAAAGCTGATAATTACATCTTAATTGGATAAAATTATGATTATTATTATTATTATTATTATTAATAACTCATCATTAGACATTTGAATTAAAAATAATAACATTATTTGAATATTTTTATTATTATCATTTATTTTAGAGCAATTGATTCCATGGTTTAATACATGTGAAAAGGGTAATCATGCTAAATACATATGTAAATTGAAAAAAATAACAGTGACAGACTGGTACAGAGGGGTAGAGGACCCTGACCTCATAGTCTTACTGTTTACAAGGTAATCTGGAAAGAGACAGTACGTTGAGAGGTTGCAGCATATCCGGTGGTGGTAGTGAGGTGACAGTGGAGTCATTGCAAGCTCCAAGCTTTTTTGAAGAGATGGGTTTTCAAGTTCTGTATGAAGGTTCCAAATGTGGGAGACAATCAGACATGTTTTGGAATGAAGTTCCAAAAGATGGGGGATGCTCAGGTGAAGTCTTGAAGGCTATTGGGTGAGTAACATGAAAGTGGATGAGAGAAGGAGAGAAGACACGAGGAGATTAGTTGCGAGATATACACTGTGTGCAGAATTGTTAGGCAAGTTGTATTTTAGAGGATTATTTTTATTATTGATCAACAACTATGTTCTCAATCAACCCAAAAGACTCATAAATATCAAAGCTTAATATTTCTGAAAGTAGGGGTGTTTTTTTAAAAAATTTGGCTATCTTAGGAGGATATCTGTTTGTGCAGGTAACTATTACTGTGCAGAATTATTAGGCGACTTAGGGTACTGTCACACAGTGGCACTTTGATCGCTACGACGGTACGATCCGTGACGTTCCAGCGATATCCATACGATATCGCAGTGTCTGACACGCTACTGCGATCAGGGACCCCGCTGAGAATCGTACGTCGTAGCAGATCGTTTGAAACTTTCTTTCGTCGCTGGATCTCCCGCTGTCATCGCTGGATCGTTGTGTGTGACAGCGATCCAGCGATGCGTTCGCTTGTAACCAGGGTAAACATCGGTTACTAAGCGCAGGGCCGCGCTTAGTAACCCGATGTTTACCGTGGTTACCAGCGTAAAAGTAAAAAAAAAAAAACCGTAC
The DNA here is from genome assembly GCF_051348905.1 of Ranitomeya variabilis. Lineage (NCBI taxonomy): Eukaryota > Metazoa > Chordata > Amphibia > Anura > Dendrobatidae > Ranitomeya > Ranitomeya variabilis. Next base: position 998,227,178 of record NC_135232.1, on the reverse strand, counting down.
ATACTCACATTCCGGTATCCTTCAGGTCTCTTGCCGTCTGCTTCCCGCTCTGACTGACTGCCGGCCGGAAAGTAAGAGCAGATCACAGCGGTGACGTCACCGCTGTGATCTGCTTTCACTTTACGGCGGCAGTCAGTCAGAGCGGGAAGCAGACAGCAAGGGACCTGAAGGACACCGGAATGTGAGTATGTACGTTTTTTTTTTTTTTACTTTTACGCTGGTAACCAGGGTAAACATCAGGTTACTAAGTGCGGCCCTGCGCTTAGTAACCCGATGTTTACCCTGGTTACCCGGGACCTCGGCATCGTTGGTCGCTGGAGAGCTGTCTGCGTGACAGCTCCCCAGCGACCACACAACGACTTTCCAACGATCACGGCCAGGTCGTATCGCTGGTCGTGATCATTGGAAAGTTGCAGAGTGTGACAGTACCCTTAATAAAAAACAAATATATTCCCATCTCATTTGTTTATTTTCACCAGGTAAACCGATATAACTGCACAAAATGTAGAAATAAACATTTCTGACATGCAAAAACAAAACCCGAAAAAAATTAGTAACCAATATAGCCACCTTTCTTTATGATGACACTCAATAGCCTTCCATCCATAGATTCTGTCAGTTGCTTGATCTGTTTACGACCAACATTGCGTGCAGCAGCCACCACAGCCTCACAGACCCTAATCCGAGAGGTGTACTGTTTTCCCTCCCTGTAGATCTCACATTTTATGAGGGATCACAAGTTCTCTATGGAGTTCAGATCAGGTGAACAAGGGGGCCATGTCATGGCTAGCCATGCTGTGGAGTAGTTGGAGGCATGTGATGGAGCATTGTCCTGCATGAAAATCATGTTTTTCTTGAACAATACCAACTTATTCCTGTACCACTGCTTGCAGAAGTAGTCTTCCAGAAACTGGCAGTAGGTCTGGGAGTTGAGCTTCACTCCATCCTCAACCCGAAAAGGTCTCACAAGTTCATCTTTGATGATACCAGCCCATAACAGTACCCCACCTCCACCTTCCTGGCGTCTGAGTCGGAGTGCAGCTCTCTGCCCTTTACTGATCCAATCTCTGGCCCATCCATCTGGCCCATCAAGAGTCACTCTCATTTCATCAGTCCATAAAACCTTTGAAAAGTCATTCTTAAGATATTTCTTGGCCCAGTCTTGACGGTTTATCTTATGTTTCTTGTTCAAAGGTGGTCGTTTTTCAGCCTTCCTTACCTTGGCCATGTCCCTGAATATCTCACACCTTGTGCTTTTTGATACTCCAGTAACGTTGCAGCTCTGAAATATGGCAAAACTGGTGGCAAATGGCATCTTGGCAGCTTCAGGCTTGATTTTCCTCAATACCAACCTCAAAAAATGAAAAATAACGACTCACAAACTCACAAAAAAAAAATTGTATTTATTATTAAACACTAGACATACAAAACAAGATCCATATTCCAATAATATAATACTACAGAGTTATTTAAATATTGGGTAAAGGTGCACCAAAAGAACATGCTAAGTGTCACATCATGAATAAGGGAAGGGCACAATCACATCAAGACTGAATCCCAGTAGTCACTAATTTTTAGCTCAACAGACTACCCATGTCTTTACAGGGATCCACTACTGCACTATTCTACCAAGAACCAATCCCGCGGTCCAGTGACCAAGAGTTTCACACGTGCAGTAAGCACTGTTAGTCCCATAGTAAAGTCTTACCCTTCTCCTTCTCCATCAATGCCGACACACGCCCCTACGCGCGTTTCGCCCACTGCTTCGTCGGGGTGCCCGCATGGTCACTGGACCACGGGATTGGTTCTTGGTAGAATAGTGCAGTAGTGGATCCCTGTAAAGACATGGGTAGTCTGATGAGCTAAAAATTAGTGACTACTGGGATTCAGTCTTGATGTGATTGTGCCCTTCCCTTATTCATAATGTGATACTTAGCGTGTTCTTTTGGTGCACCTTTACCCAACATTAAAATAACTCTGTAGTATTATATTATTGTAATAAGGATCTTGTTTTGTATGTCTAGTGTTTAATAATAAATAAAAAAAATTATTTTTGTGAGTTTGTGAGTCGTTATACTTCATTTTTTGAGGTTGGTATATAATAGGAAGTATCTCAGGGTACTATCCCAATTGGTTCTGGGTGATCCTGGCAGGACCAATTTGTCCTATTGGCTATTTGCCATGAAACGCTTGATTGTTCGGTGATCACGCTTCAAAAGTTTGTCAATTTCAAGACTGCTGCATCCCTCTGCAAGACATCTCACAATATTGGACTTTTCAAAGCCCGTCAAATCTCTCTTCTGACCCATTTTGCCAAAGGAAAGGAAGTAGCCTAATAATTAAGCACACCTTATATAGGGTTTTAACACCCCTCCTCATTACAGAGATGCACACTCTGTTCACCTCATAATCGCCCGTGGACAAACCCAATGTCCCAGTAGATGACTCGGAAAATCGGGACATGTGAATGGGTTTTAAGAGGGACACATGAAAGGTATCAGTGATACCTAAGCATGGAGGATGGACCAGGTGATAAGCCACACGGTTGACCTGTTCCAGGACCTTGAAGGGACCTATATAGCAAGGTGCAAATTTAGTGGACTCAACTCTCAGCCTGATGTTACGGGCGGAGAACCACACTAAGTCGCCAGGAGCTAAAATCGGAGCGGGGTGCAAGTGCGCATTGGCGGAGACCCTCATTCTCTCCTTGGAGGCCCTGATGGCATTCTGTATGCGGTCCCAAATGTCACGTGCTTCCACTGTCCAGTCTGCCACCCTATAATTGGTGGATGACATGGGCATGGGCACAGGGACATGCGGATGCTGACCGTAGTTAAGGAAGAATGGGGTCTGTCCAGTAGAGTCCTATATGGCTTTGTTCAGCACAAACTCTGCCATGGTAGCAAGGATATCTAGTCATTCTGCCTTGCCAAAACAAAATGTCACAGGTATGTGACTAGGGTCTGGTTGGCCCTCTCTACCAACCCGTTCGTCTTGGATTGGTAAGCTGAAGAAAGATTCAGCTCAATGCTGAGTAGACGACAGAGCTCTCTCCTGAACCGAGACACAAACTGGAGACCCCGGTCACTGAAAATTTTGTTGGGTATACCGTGTAGGCAAAAAATGTGCTTAATGAACAATGCCGCCAAGGCCCATGCAGAAGGTACCCGCGGAAAAGGCACTAAGTGCATCATTTTGGAAAAATGGTCAGTGACTACCCAGATAATGGTGCAGCTATGAGACTTGGGTAAGCCCACCACAAAGTCCATCCCAACCATTTCTGAGGGCCTGTCCACCATCGGCAGGGGGTAAAGTTGCCCAGCAGGCCATTGTCAAGGAGCCCAATTCTTGGCACATGCCATATGTGGCCACCAGTACACCCTTGCCAGGAGCTCAGATGTCCTCTTGGTCCCAAAATGTCCACCGACCCTGGAGGAGCCCAAGAGAGAACCTCTGGTCACAAATTAGGTGGTATAAAAGTCTTGCCCAGGGGCACAGACTCTAGCGAGACTGGGGCCACTGTTCTCAGGCTTTCTGAAGGGACAATTAATCGATGCTCCTTCTCCTCCTGTGAAGACTCTACAGAGCGGGAGAGAGCATCAGCACAACTATTCTTCTCCCTGGAAAGAAAGTGGAGGGTGAAGTGGAACTGGGAGAAGAACAAGGACCATCTAGCCTGGCGAGAATTTAGCCGCTTGGCAGTTTATAAGTAAACCAAATTTTTGTGGTCGGTGTACACTTGGAAGGGAAAATGAGCCCCCTCCAGGAGGTGTCTCCACTCCGAAAAGGCCAACTTCATGGCTAGCAACTACCTGTCCCCAATGGAATAGTTCCTCTCTGCAGGTGCGAAGGTCTCAGAGAAGCAGAAGCAAGGATGCTTCCAACTTTGAGCATCCTTTTGGAAGAGGACTGCTCCAGCACCAACGGATGAGGCATCCACCTCCATAATGAAAGGTTTCTCTACATTGGGGCAATGTAAAATGGGAGCGCTAGAGAAGTGTGACTTGATAGAGAAGAAGGCCTTGGAGACCTCCTCCGACCAAAATTTGGGATTAGCTCCCTTCATGGTGAGGGCTACCAAAGGAGCTACAAAGGTTGAGAAGTGGGGAATGAACTGGTGATAATAATTAATGAACCCCATAAAGCACTGCACCACTTTGAGAGAATGGGGCTCCTGCCAGTCCATCACAGCCTGTAGCTTGGCAGGATCCATGGCCAATCCCTGGGCAGAGATGATATAGCCCAGGAAAGGCAAGAACTCCTGCTCAAACATGCAATTCTCCAACTTGGCATAGAGGGAGTTTGCCCGTAGGAGGTCAAAGACTTTGCAGACATCTCTCTGGTGGAAGTCTATATCTGGAGAGTAGATGAGAATATCATCAAGATAGACTACAACCGAGGTGGTGAGCATATCCCGGAAGATATCATTTACAAAGTCTAGGAAAACGGCAGGGGCATTACAGAGCCCGAAGGGCATCACCAGATACTCATAGTGGCCATCCCTGGTGTTAAATGCCATCTTCCATTCGTCCCCCTCACGGATGCAAATCAGGTTGTAAGCACCCCACAGATCAAGCTTAGTAAAAATCCTTGCTCCCCGCAACCCACCAAAGAGCTCAGATATCAGGGGCAGTGGATACTTGTTCTTAATGGTGATGGCGTTAAGACCCCTGTAATCTATGTATAGACGTAGTTCTCTGTTCTTCTTCTGCATGAAGAAGAACCTCGCTTCTGCAGGTGACACTGACTTTCTAATGAATCCTCTTGCCAGATTCTCCTGGATGTATTGGGTCATTGCCTCCATCTCCGGGAGATATCGGGGATAAACTCGACCCCGGGGAGGCTCTGTACAATGCAAGTGGTCAACAGGACAGTCATAGGGACGTTGAGGTGGAAGGGTCTCTGCAGCCTTCTTGGAGAACACGTCCACATAGGACCAATAGTGCTTGGGAAGAAAGGAAAGATTTGCGAGTACCTCAGTACTAGCAACCTGAACGCACTCCCTCAGACATCTCCCCTCACAAGATTCACTCCATCCCAAAATTTTCCCTGTGGACCACTCTATAGGAGGGGAGTGGTGACATAGCCAAGGTATCCCTAACAGGACATCATCAATTCCCTCGGGAATGACAAGCAGGGAGATAATCTCCTGATGGAACAGTGACATAGAAAGGGTAAATGGGATGGTTTGCTGTGTTATCTGTGAGGGCTGTGTCGACTTATTAACCACTCGTACGGTCACTGGTTTGGTGAGCATCACCAGGGGTATTGCGTGCCGTTGGGCAAAAGCAGATGACATGAAGTTGCCCTCCACCCCAGAATTCATGCAAAGTTCTACCGTATGAGTGGATGGGCCTATAGCTATTGTCCCCTTGAAGGACAATTTGGAGGAAAACGCCACTGTGTCTAGTGAACCTCCTCCTATAGTCACTGGATGTGGTCGTTTCCCAACCGCTGGGGACATTTCCTGGCATAATGACTGCTGGCAGACAGGACAGACCATGAGAATTTGAGCAGTCTGGGACATAGATCCCACTCGAGAAACCGCCATGTCCTCATGTGGCTTGGATGCCTGAAGCAGAGATTCCAGAGGTTTGGCTAAGGTGGGAGCCAGCCGAAACCTCTGCTTACATTAGGCTCGCTCCAACCTTCGCTTGTTAAAAAGAAGACTGATGCGAGTTGATACCATTATTAGCTCCTCCAGTGTGGTGGGAATCTCCCTAGTGGCCAAGGCATCCTTCATATGGTCAGCCAGCCCCCTCCAAAAAACTGGGATGATGACTTTATCCGGCCACTCTGGCTCTGATACTAAAGTCTGGAAGTGGACGGCAAAATGGCTGACCATGTACGAGCCCTGTGTCAATGCCAGCAGTTGGAGTGCCGTATCATGGGTGACTCAAGTTCCCAAAAAGACCTGTTTCAAAGTGATCAGAAACCACGGCGCACTCTGCACCACATGATCGTCACGCTTCCACAGTGGCATAGCCCACTCCAATGCCCTGTCCGACAGGAAGGATATTATGAATCCCAAATTTGCCCGCTCTGTGGGAAAACGTGCAGCCAGGAGCTCAAGGTGAATTGCACACTGGCTCATGAATCCCCTACACAGCAATACTGTCACCAGTAAACTTGTCTGGCAATGGGAGGCGGGATAAGGTTGGAACAGGGGTGATAGTTGACAAACTAGCTGCAGTCATGCTAGCATCCTTAACAGCTACTGCGGTAACAACCACAGCTGAGGTTGTGCGCTTGAGAGCTGCCAACCTGCCCTCAAGCTGCTGGATATACCGTTGCAGTCACTGTTCCTCCGCTATTACTAGCAAGAGCACTAGTATAAGGTTAGAGCTGGCAGAACGCACCAAATAATAAAGAGGAAGACATAAGGTGCATCACAGCCCGGGGTCCACCGTGCAGAGATGACACCTGCTGCTCAGTAATAGTGGATGGACAGTATATGGTGGTATTATGAAAACAGACACAGGGTAACTTCACCCGGTATGTAAGGAGGCGAACCCTGTTGCCTCACAGGGCCGCAATACCGCTGAGAGAATGCTAGTGTTAGGTCACAGGACTCTGCCCCAAAGACACAGGGTTAGAGTGCCTCTAGACCCACTAGCGCTCGGGGCCGCAACTGCAGTGCCAGGGAGTTACTACGCTAATAGATTTAGCGCACTTGGTGTGTGCAACGCCGCACTAGCGGATGCCACTAACCACCCTAACTTGGGCCTGGAGAGTGCACTAATTGGGCACGGCGCCGCACTGACGGATGCTGCTATTTGACGTTGTATGCTCGTGCCTAGTGCTCGATGGCACAAACTGGGGCTAGTCAGTTGAAACACCCAACCACATGCAACAATGCTAGGGAGGGGGATATTTAGGAGCTTTTACTAGATATCCAACACACATCCACACGCACGAGAGTTCAGTTTTATACTAGCGTATGGCCATGCAAACCTATTATAGCTGCGGCCTTCCGGGACCTTTCCAGTGGTCCAATCAGAGTCGATTCTGGACCTGAGCATGTGACCTCCAACCTCCAATGAGAGGTCGTCCCATGGGCATGTTTAGTAGACAAAAAGCAGGACTTAGTCCTTGGAGCATCTGTTCGCCGCTGATTAATTCAGGTTACAATAGCTGAACCTGGAACAGCAGCAGTGACCACATGCACAGCATCAGCTTGAACAAGACACTTGGACTGATGTTTCTGCTGATCAGACTCCTCTGTGGCTGGGGAAGAATGGGAGACCTTAGAGGACATGGTTCGAGATTCCCCCTGTGCAGCAGTGGGAACTTGACACCTAACACAGTTTTTTTTTTTTTTTTTTAATTTTGACCATTTCTCCTTTTCAGAAACAAAAAATTATTGCTTGGAAATTCGGAGACATATTGTCAAAAGTTTATAGAATAAAAGAACAATTTACATTTTACTCAAGAATATACATATAAAGAGAAAAATCAGACAAACTGAAAATTTTGCAGTGGTCTCTCAACTTTTGCCAGAGCTGTATACCGTACTTTGTGTGAAATTTAATTTAATAAATTGAATATTGTCATATATATTGTAGAATTTGCTTTGTGTGAAATTTTTTTGATTTGAAATGAAAACCAAAATTAGGCTGCTACAGGTGTACAAATTTGGCCCCTCGGTAGTCAGTCCGCAGCCACCATTATTTCACCCTTTGTGTCGTCCTTTCCTTGTATCAGCCTTGTCCAGGAACATCAGCCATGCCTTTACCAACGTGGTTACTGGGATTGTCCACTTAACGGACCGACACGTGAACAAGTGCTTGTAGCCAGGGATACTAAATTTCCGTTAAGGCACACTAGGTGAACATTGTGGATGCCGGTGCTAAGTCCCACCCTGGTAGGGAACATGTGCTATCGACTCCGAGGATTGCTTTCCCTACTTCTATCTTCAGTTCCTGGTCTTCCTACTGCTCCTCCTCGGCTTGAGATTGAGCCAAAGACCATTAAAAAAAACCTTTCTTCTAATGTAGGCTTTGTTCTTCTATGATACAGTCTGGCACAGAATGGTGCTAAGACAAAGGGTACATTTAGCAATACTTGGAGCTGACCCAGTGCCCATGACAAGGATTATTAAAGGATTTAATATCACTATCTAGCCATGTGATCAAAAGTGTTATGTGTGATGCTTAGTCACTTCTCATGGACAACCTGTGAGGTGGGAAAATCAAGGAGTTTGAAATCAAATGCCAGGAGAGTATGTCAAAGACAAAGGGATCTGGCAACATAGATAAGAATATTAGAACACACAGCAAACACACCACCAAGAAAAAATACAACTGTTAAAGCTCTGACCATTGCCAGCCAGCTAAACAGTCAGGTGATCCCCCGAAATGGGTAGCACTTGGAGAAAACCCTGCAGGTCCAGCCAGATTGGGCAGCTGGGCTGTCATTCACAATGCTTACATTCCAGCATGCCCCTGTCACGTACAGTGAAGAGAGACTAAGTGCAACATGAAGGGATAAGGGAAAGGGAACCAAACACTAGGGAAGGGGGGTGGAAAACCCTAGACAGATCTAACATCACTCCGTCTGCTTTATCGTCCCTATATAGGTTCCTCACCTATTGTAATAATTATAGGGGATAACTCAGGAGACTCTTTGCGTGGAACAAGACAACTACAGGACACAGTTTTATAAGTGGTAAAGTCTATATTATCACATGGTGATTCAAACAGGTGCAGAGAGAAACTCAAGTCCACAACACTTGGTGCAAATTGATATAATGCAGCTCAGCAGTCTATAGGAAACTTCAGAGGAAAATGCAATCACGCAGAAAGTCTATGAAGCACAATTATTCTTGAGGATACTTGACACGAATAAGTCCTTGCTTAGTCCACAACACAGATAGATATGCTTATAAGGCAGTTCAAATAATATCTTAGCTCAACCAGGGAGGTCTGGGTAAGAGTCTCAGGTTCTTGCAGAGCAGAAACAGCTTACATGTCCAGCAAATGCAGATGGAAGCAAACACGAGCAGCAGATGAAGGAGGATTACTGGAACTGGTGTATGCAGCAGGAACTCAGAGCAGAGTAGCAGAATAACCCCACAGGTTCACAGGAGCAGGTATATAGCCAGGGAGTCACCAGAGGTCAGGAGCTGGATGCAAGGCAGAATACTCTAGCACAGACTGAAGGCTGGGGTGGAGTTTTATAGCAGGAAGACACAGTGCACATGAGACCATAGACAACCATCTTGGAAAAGGGCAGTAATGCACAAAAAGGTAATAAAAAATGTTCAGAGTCCTGACAACTATCGCCAAGCAGGAAACCTAATCCCTGCCTGACCTTGGCAATAAGCCCTGCCCTGGGAAGGACAGGATGAGTGCTAGTCATTCCTCACTACCGCTAAAGACAGAATAAACGAAACAAGGGAGACACTTAGCTTAAGTAGACTCATAGAGAAACATAGACGTTCTCCAAACACCAGAAAAGACGCTAGCAGACTGCTACAGCTCCAAGCCTCAACAGAGAAGTGCAAATAGAAGGACCAGGCAGATGTCTGCAAAGCAAACTGCTGAGACCTTCTGCAGACAGATGCAGTGCACTGGTCTGCAGCCTCTGACAAATCCATGACAGTACCTCCTCTTCTACAAGTGACCTCCCGACCAGGTTTCTCAGGATAAGAGGTGTGGGATGAATGAACTAGCCTGGGGGCATTCACCTTTGAGGCAGAAACCCACATCCTTTCCTCTGGACCATAACCACTCTATTGCTCCAAGTATTGTAAGGAACAACGTTGGAGGTGAGAATCTACAATCCTCGAAATTTGAAACTCGAGGTTACCATCAACCATTATTGGGGGAGGCGGTAGGGGTGGGGGCTCAAGGGGTTCCACATATCTCTTGAGCAAAGACCTGTGAAAAACGTTGTAGATCTTAAGAGCATGAGGTAGCTCAAGATGAAATGCTGCTGGACCAATGATGGTGGTTATCTAATAGGGGACATTGAATCTAGGTACCATCTTCCAGGAAGGAACCTTCAACCTGAAATACCTGGTAGACAACAATACAAAGTCATTCACATTCAGGTCTGGACCTGGCACGAGTTTATTGACAGTCATGTGTTTATACCTGTTTCCCTTGACCCTATTAGGAGCAGTGGTGAAACAGGACTAGATGGACAGGTATGTGGTACTTTAGAACGTGCACAAAAACTGCAGGAATTCACTTGTTCAACCAAATCCTGATGCAACCCTGGCCACTAAAAACAAGGAGAAAGGAGGTCTGAGGTTGCCTTACTATCTTGGTATCCAGCAAGTACAGAGTCATGAAATTCTCTAGTTACCTTGCAGCACAATTTAGATGGCACAAATGACCTCTCCAAAGGGCAGGAGGCAGGGGCATCCCCCCAAGCCTCCAACACCTTACCCTCCAGGTCAGTGTGCAAGGCCGAGATGCCTACCCTCCTCTGCAAAATTGGGACAGGGTCCTCCAAGTCAGACAAAAATGTTGGTAAGGACCCTATAGATACAGCAGAAGGGGAAATGCTTAGGCAATTACCATGACAGTAATCTCCCCACTTTACAATCTCTCTGGATTGCCAATCCACAGTTGGATTATGCCTCATCAACCAGTGTAAACAAAGAACCATTGGAGTGTGGAGACCCTTCAGGACATAACGAGAGATTGCTTCATAATGAAAAGACCCCACCTTCAGACTTATGTTATGAACAATTTGTGTCAGTGTTTTCTATGAAAGTGGTCGATGATGCAAATAGGAATAGGTTTAGCTAAGTTACTCAAGACAAAACCATGAGTTATATCAAACTCGCATCCATCATACTTACTCTAGCTCCACTGTCTACAAACATAGACATTTTTTCAGACCTGCTCTCTAGCACCACCTCTGCTATCAGGACAAAAAAAGAATTGCAGGTTGAAGGTGAACACACCCCTTGATTCTCAAGCTCAAGGCTCCCAAGGGTTAATTGAGTCTCTTTTTGCTTTGGGATTGCAGGACATGCTACAATAAAATGTCCCTTCCCACTACAAAAAATACACCCTTTTTCTTGCAAATGTCGGGAGAAACATAAGATGTAAATGCACCTCCCAACTGCATGGGTTCTTCAAACTCAGCAAGTATAGGTTTACCCCTGGACCTTTCCTCCAAAGGCTCAGAAGCAAGTGGCTTTACCCATCTGTCCCTCAGATATTTATCCACCCAAATAGCCAAGGACACAGCAGCCTACAAAAACACTGGTGTTTCATACACTGCTAATACGTCCTTTAGACTTTAAGTGGGGCCCTGAAGGAATTGGCTTCTGAGAGCCGGGTCCTTCTATTTGGTATCAGTTGACCACCTGCAGAATTCAGAGCTATACATCTCTATTAAATGATTCCCTTGCTGAATGAGACACAGCTTGGATTCAGCCAAATAAATACAGTCCGGAGCATCATGGATAAGTGCTAGGGCCCTGAACAACTCTATCATAGACTGTGGTACAGAAAAAGCCCAGGACTGAGATTCCCCCTGCAACAGTGAAATACCAATTACTACTTATTTTTTCTCATCTCCAGAGGAGTAAGGATGAAGTTTAAAGTACAATTTGCATGCCTTTTTAAACACAAAAAACGTGTCTCTACCCCCAGAAAACCTCTCAGGGAGGGCAATTTTGGGTTCAAGCTGGACCTGCCTACCTGCAGCATCCCCCACTATAGCAGCCTCCAGCCGCTGTTGTTGCTGCTGAACCTCAGAACGAAGGTCAGTCACCTCCAATGCCAAGCTCTGCAGCTGCTCTGCTAGCATAAAAATGAGGTACATGAATCCAGCAAAAAAAAAACCACATAGAAAAAACACACCACAAAAAAATAAAACACGTGTCAGTTTATTTTTTTACAAACGTGAATGGCAGGTGATAATGTCACGCACAGTGAAGGGAGACTAAGTGCAACATGAACACATAAGGGAAAGGGAACCAAACACTAGTGAAGGGGGAGTGGAGACCCCTAGACAGATTTGAAGTCACTCTGCCTGCCCTATCGTCCCTATATAGGTTCCACACCTATTGCCGAGCAAGATACCTAATCCCTGCCTGACCCTGGTGATAAGCCCTACATCAGGAAGGACAAGATGAGCGCTAGTCAATCTTGACTACTGCTAACGACAGTTAGGATAAACAAAACAAGGGAGACACTTAGCTTGAGTAGACTCAGAGAAAAAGACAGACGCCTTCCAAACACCAGAGAGGATACTAGCTGACTGCTACAGCTACAAGCCTCAACAGAGAAGTGCAAATAGAAAATATCACCCGCATCTACAAACTAGAGATGAGCAAATATCGTCAGCTCCCTCCTTATTCGGCAAGCTATAGCGCTTACCAAATAAGCTGCATCAGGAACCCAGATACCTGGAGCACGCCTGATGATCAGCTGTTTGGCGCCAAAGCTGCATGTGTTGGGGCTGTGTGACAATCACAACACATGCATGGAGAGCTTCTTCGGTAAGCGCTGTAGCTTGCCGAATAAGGAGGGAGCCAATGATGTTCACTCATCTCTACTCCCAACAGCAAGTTGGGAGTTATAAATGCCCATATCTAGGTGTGACAATTAGAGCGAGGGGAGGTGGTCACTGTGTCCTAGCGTCAAAAGGACCAGGCAGAAGTCTGCAAATCAAACTGCTGAGACCTTCTGCAGACAGATGCAGTGCAAAGGTCTGCAGCCTCTGACATATCCGTGACATCCTATAGAGCGGCTGAGCTGTCACTTTCAGCATTCTTCGGACAGCATAAGTGGTGGATTCATGACAATATGTAAGTCAATATCTATAAGTGAACCTTTAATTTTTTTTTTCTCAAGTGCTTGCTGATTGGCTGACTTTTAATTTAGCTTCATTAAAGCAGTTCTCATCTGTGTTTAAAGTTTACCTACAGTAAGGCTGAGGTAGTCTGATAAACCCTGCCTGTCAGTAAAAATATGTGCTTTGACCTAAGCCTGTTGTAAAATCACAAGTATGACATTGTATGGAGAGCTTGATGTCGAGTAAAGGAAAAGTAAAATGACAATAAAGTACAGAATATTAAACATCCAGAAAAAGAAAAAAAAACATACATCACAAATCTTATTTAAATTGCGACTTAAATTGCGAATTTTTGTGGCTACAACTGGTCATTTTATCACTAGACTTGGATGTGGTGTAGTCTACATTATTCTTGGTTTTCATCCCTAACTCTCCCTTGGGGTTTGGTCATTGCTGCAGGATGATACAGCAGCAGTGACTGGACAGGAACAAGATCAGATTTGGAGCAGTGACATGAATGAGGGGCATAGGAAAGGAACAATGTCTCTGCTTTTACAGCTAACTAAGTAAGAACGTAGAGATAAGGAACAGACTAAGGGTACCGTCTCACAGTGGCACTTTTGTCGCTACGACGGTACGATCCGTGACGTTCCAGTGATATCCATACGATATCGCTGTGTCTGACACGCAGCAGCGATCAGGGACCCCGCTGAGAATCGTACGTCGTAGCAGATCGTTTGGAACTTTATTTCGTCGCTGGATCTCCCGCTGTCATCGCTGGATCGGTGTGTGTGACACCGATCCAGCGATGCGTTCGCTTGTAACCAGGGTAAACATCGGGTTACTAAGCGCAGGGCCGCGCTTAGTAACCCGATGTTTACCCTGGTTACCATCGTAAATGTAAAAAAAAAAAAAAAAACTTACATACTCACATTCCGGTGTCCGTCAGGTCCCTAGCCGTCTGCTTCCCGCACTGACTGACTGCCGGCCGGAAAGTAAAAGCAGAGCACAGCGGTGACATCACTTCGGCATCTTCGGCATCGTTGGTCGCTGGAGAGCTGTCTGTGTGACAGCTCTCCAGCGACCACACAACGACTTACCAATGATCACGGCCAGGTCGTATCGCTGGTCGTGATCGTTGGTAAATCGTTTTGTGTAACGGTACCCTTAGAGTACTAATAGAGGTAACTGACAACAAATCCTGCAAAAAATTACTCCCATAGACAAGAGTCCAGTACAAAGCACATTTTATATTGAAAGAGCCAACAAATAAATAAAAACAAATAAGAAGACATCATACTGAGAAATAATCATCAGATGAATATTATGAAATATTACAATCTGCTCCAGAGCAATCAAAAATAAGTAATTGAATATATATATATTTATATGCAGCATTATATTATGACGCCTAGTATGCCCATGTGGAAAACATATAGTGGTCACACTTTTAAATAATAGCAGATTTTTTCATATATGTGCATGTATACAAGGGGTTCCATGTTTCCACCTGATTTGGACACTAATAACTACTCTAAACATAAATACTAATTATAAAAGGTACATACTAATGACTTAGCATTTTATATCCATCATTTTAAGATATTAGCAGAATAAATTGAAGGGCATATATAAACATATCCATCCTTTAAAGGGTACATCTGGGCAAATATTTGTCTGTACTCTTTCATTGATTTGTTATGTGGTGTGCCCTTATGGTATGGTGACATTGTGGAACTTTGTCTATCTGTGAAAGACACATCTTGTTTATATCCCTTCAACATCAAAAGTGTACAACCATGTCATCAGTTCAGAATTGTCAGCAACCAGTGGGACCCAGCTGCACCAGTCTACTGATCATAGAAGTCTGAAAAATGGTGTTTATGGAAGAATTATGGCCAAAAAGCCATACTTTTGACATAGTAACAATGCCAAGTGACTCAAAATTGCATGAAAACATAGGAACTGGGGTGCAGAAAAATGGCAGCAGCATTATCTCACAGCACTGGGGGGTGGATGCAGCAGAACTAACAGTGCTGTAAGTGAAAAGCTTGAAAGAGTATTTGTAATGACACACAGCTCAGCTCTATTCACATTACTCAGTGAGATCAGTGAGGAGAATGTTGTAATCCGGTGACCTTGGAGCCGCATGAGAGACTTTCTCAGGAGTAGGTGATATCTGTACTGACCGCAACCCCTAAACTAACACCACAACTAGAAGTAGCCGTGGGATGTACCTAACACGTCCTAGACACCTCGACACAGCCGGAGGACTAAATACCCCTATAGATGGAAATGGGAATTTTATCTTGCCTCAGAGCAGAACCCCAAAGGATAGGCAGCCCCCCACAAATATTGACTGTGACTATAAGAGGAAAAAACACACGCAGGCAGAAAAACAGGATTCAGCAAAAGAGGCACTTCTAGCTAAATAGAAAAGGATAGGACAGAATTCTAAGTGGTCAGTATTAAAATCCTAAAAATATCCACAGCAGATAATACAAATATTCTACATTGAACTAAAGACATAGAAAGTATATCTGCATCTCCTGAGAATCCAGCATGACTGAAAAATCCAAACAAAGTCTAAGCTGGACAAAAACACAATGAATTGCACTGAATTGCAAAGCACACTGCATGTGTGCACAGAGACAAAAAAACAGACACTTATCTTAGCAGAATTGGCAGCAGGGAATGAGGAGCCAGAGAGAGATGCAATCCCTCCAAGTACAATGGACAACTGGCATGGACTCATGGATCCTGCACACCTAAATACCTAATAGAGCTGCAATTAGCAGAAACACCTGCCCGGATTACAACCCCAAGACAACTGCACTACCACCAACAACCACCGGAGGGAGCCCAAGAGCAGAATTCACAACAGTACCCCCCCTTGAAGAGGGGTCACTGAACCCTCACCAGAGCCCCCAGGCCGATCAGGACGAGCCAGATGAAAGGCACGGACCAAATCAGCAGCATGGACATCAGAGGCAAAAACCCAAGAATTATCCTCCTGGCCATAACCCTTCCATTTGACAAGGTACTGAAGCCTCCGCCTCGAAAAGCGAGAATCCAAAATCTTCTCAACCACATACTCCAACTCCCCATCGACCAACACAGGAGCAGGAGGATCAACCGAGGGAACAACGGGCACCACATATTTCCGCAATAAAGATCTATGGAAAACATTATGGATGGCAAAAGAGGCCGGAAGGGCCAAACGAAAAGACACCGGATTGATAATCTCAGAAATCCTATAAGGACCAATAAACCGAGGCTTAAACTTAGGGGAAGAAACCTTCATAGGAACATGACGGGAAGACAACCAGACCAAATCCCCAACCCGAAGCCGGGAACCAACACACCGGCGACGGTTAGCAAAACGCTGACCCTCTTCCTGAGACAACACCAAATTGTCCACCACATGAGCCCAAATCTGCTGCAACCTGTCAACCACAGAATCCACACCAGGACAATCAGAAGGTTCAACTTGCCCCAAAGAAAAACGAGGATGAAAACCAAAATTACAAAAGAAGGGCGAAACCAAGGTAGCCGAACTAGCCCGATTATTAAGGGCAAACTCGGCCAATGGCAAGAAAGCCACCCAATCATCCTGATCAGCAGACACAAAGCATCTCAAATAAGTTTCCAAAGTCTGATTAGTTCGCTCGGTCTGGCCATTTGTCTGAGGATGAAATGCGGAAGAAAAAGACAAATCAATGCCCAGCCTAGCGCAAAAGGCCCGCCAAAACCTAGAAACAAACTGGGAACCTCTGTCGGACACAATATTCTCCAGAATACCATGCAAACGAACCACATGCTGAAAAAACAACGGAACCAAATCAGAAGAGGAAGGCAATGTAGGCAAAGGCACCAAATGAACCATCTTAGAAAACCGGTCACAAACCACCTAGATAACCGACATCCTCTGGGAAACCGGAAGATCTGAAATAAAATCTATAGAAATATGCGTCCAGGGCCTCTCAGGGACCGGCAAAGGCAAAAGCAACCCACTAGCAAGGGAACAACAAGGCTTGGCCCACGCACAAGTCCCACAGGACTGCACAAAAGAACGCACATCACGCGACAAAGAAGGCCACCAAAAGGACCTACCAACCAAATCTCTGGTACCAAAAATACCAGGATGACCAGCAAACACAGAACAGTGAACCTCAGAAATCACTCTACTAGTCCATCTATCAGGAACAAACAGTTTCCCCACTGGACAGCGGTCAGGTTTGTCAGCCTGAAATTCCTGCAGAACCCGTCGCAAATCAGGGGAAATGGCAGAAAGGACCACCCCTTCCTTCAGAATGCCGACCGGCTCAAGTACCCCAGGAGAATCAGGCAAAAAACTCCTAGAGAGGGCATCAGCCTTAACATTCTTAGAACCCGGAAGATACGAGACCACGAAATCAAAATGGGAGAAAAACAGGGACCATCAAGCCTGTCTAGGATTCAGCCGCTTGGCAGATTTGAGGTAAATCAGATTTTTATGATCGGTCAAGACCACAATACGGTGCTTAGCTCCCTCAAGCCAATGTCGCCACTCCTCAAACGCCCACTTCATAGCCAACAAATCCCGATTGCCGACATCATAATTGCGTTCAGCAGGTGAAAACTTACGGGAAAAGAAGGCACACGGTTTCATCAAGGAACCATCAGAATTCCTCTGAGACAAAAAGGCCCCTGCCTCAATCTCAGAAGCGTCAACCTCAATCTGAAATGGAAGAGAAACATCTGGCTGGCGCAACACCGGGGAAGAAGTAAATCGGCGTTTAAGCTCCTGAAAGGCAGAGACAGCCACAGGAGACCAATTCGTTACATCAGCGCCTTTCTTCGTCAAATCGGTCAGGGGTTTAACCACACTGGAGAAGTTAGCAATGAAACGGCGATAAAAATTAGCAAAGCCCGAAAATTTGTGAAGGCTCTTCACAGATGTGGGTTGAATCCAATCATGAATGGCCTGAACTTTAACCGGATCCATCTCTATAGATGAGGGAGAAAAAATAAAGCCCAGAAAAGAAACCTGCACTCCAAAGAGACACTTAGACCCCTTCACAAACAAAGTATTATCACGAAGGATCTGAAATACCATCCTGACCTGTTTCACATGAGACTCCCAATCATCGGAAAAAATTAAGATGTCATCCAAATATACAATCATGAATTTATCAAGATAATTCCGGAAGATATCATGCATGAAGGACTGAAAAACAGATGGAGCATTAGAGAGCCCGAATGGCATCACAAGGTATTCAAAATGGCCTTCGGGCGTATAAAAAGCAGTTTTACATTCGTCACCCTGCTTAATACGAACAACATTATATGCCCCCCGAAGGTCAATTTTAGTAAACCAACTAGCCCCCTTAATCCTGGCAAACAAATCGGAAAGCAATGGTAAAGGGTATTGAAACTTGACCGTGATCTTATTCAAGAGGTGATAATCAATACAGGGTCTCAAGGAGCCATCCTTCTTAGCAACAAAAAAGAATCCCGCTCCCAACGGTGAAGAAGATGGCCGAATATGCCCTTTCTCCAAAGACTCCTTAACATAACTCCGCATGGCGGTATGTTCCAGCACAGACAGGTTGAAAAGTCGGCCCTTAGGAAACTTACAGCCTGGAATTAAGTCAATAGCACAATCACAGTCCCTATGCGGTGGAAGGGAACTGGACTTGGGCTCATCGAATACATCCTGAAAATCAGACAAAAACTCTGGAACTTCAGAAGAGGAGGAAGAGGAGATTGACATCACAGGAACGTCATTAGGAACCCCCTGACAACCCCAACTAGTCACAGACATAGACTTCCAATCCAACACAGGATTATGTATCTGCAACCATGGAAAACCCAGCACAATAGCATCATGCAAATTATGCAACACCAGAAAACGACAATCTTCCTGATGGGCTGGCGCCATGCACATGGTCACCTGTGTCCAAAACTGTGGTTTATTTTTAGCCAAAGGTGTAGCATCAATGCCCCTTAAAGGAATAGGGTTCTGCAAAGACTGCAAGGGGAAACCACAACGCCTGGCAAATTCAAAGTCCATTAAGTTCAAAGCGGCGCCTGAACCCACAAATGCCATGACAGAAAATGACGACAATGAGCAGATCAAAGTCACAGATAACAGAAATTTAGGTTGTACAGTTCCGATGGTAACTGAACTAGCGATTCTCTTTGTACACTTTGGGCAGACTGAAATAACATGAGAAGCATCGCCACTAGGGTTTAGCGACTTTTATTTTTATAGGATCGGGTCGGGTTTCACGAAACCCGACTTTCTCAAAAGTCGGGTCGAGCGAAATCGGCCGATCCTATAAAAAAGTCGGGGTCGGCCGAAACACGAAACCCAATGCAGTGCAATGGGATACTATGGTTCCCAGGGTCTGAAGGAGAGGAAACTCTCCTTCAGGCCCTGAGATCCATATTAATGTGCAAAATAAAGAATTAAAATAAAAAATATTGATATACTCACCCGTCCGGAGGCCCCTGGACATCACCGCTGGTAACCGGCAACCTTCTTTGCTTAAAATGAGCGCGATCAGGGCCTTCCATGACGTCACGGCTTCTGATTGGTCACGTGCCGCTCATGTGACCGCCATGCGACCAATCACAAGCCGTGACGTAATTCTCAGGTCCTAAATTCCTAATTCTAGGAATTTAGGACCTGAGAATTACGTCACGGCTTGTGATTGGTCGCGTGGCGGTCACATGGGCGGCCGCGACCAATCACAAGCCGTGACGTCATCTAAGGCCCTGAACACGCTCATTCTTAGGAAGGAAGGCTGCCGGAAAGAAGCCGAGGGTGAGTATATTCCTATTAGGTATATACTCACCCTCGGACGCGCCCTGCTTCTTTCCGGCAGCCTTCCTTCTTAAGAATGAGCGCGTGAAGGGCCTTAGATGACGTCACGGCTTGTGAATGGTCGCGGCCGCCCATGTGACCGCTCACGCGACCAATCACAAGCCGTGACGTAATTCTCAGGTCCTAAATTCCTAGAATTAGGAATTTAGGACCTGAGAATTACGTCACGGCTTGTGATTGGTCGCGTGGCGGTCACATGAGCAGCACACGGCCTCCGGAGAGGTGAGTATATCAATATTTTTTATTTTAATTCTTTATTTTACACTTAAATGTGGATTCCGATACCGATTTCCGATATCACAAACATATCGGAACTCGGTATCGGAATTCCGATACCAGATTCAGAAGATCGCCGACCTCATGGCCGACCCCACACAGGTATCGGGTCGGGTTTCATGAAACCCGACTTTGCCAAAAGTCGGCGACTTCTGAAAATGGCCGACCCGTTTCGCTCAACCCTAATCGCCACAAAAAAAACACAACCTATTCCGACGTCTGAATCCTTGTTGTTCCGTTCTAGACAGAATCCTATCACACTGCATAGGCTCAGGCCTCTGCTCTGAGGACAAGGCCACGGCGCTCACAGTTCTGCACTCCCACAAGCGCCGATCAATCTGAATGGCCAGAGACATAGAATCACTTAGACCAACAGGCGTGGGAAACCCCACCATAACATCTTTAACAGATTCAGAAAGACCCCTTCTGAAAATTGCCGCCAAAGCATCCTCATTCCATTTAGTCAGCACAGACCATTTTCTAAATTTCTGACAATACAATTCTGCCGCTTCTTCACCCTGAGACAGGGTCAACAAGGTCTTCTCCGCTTGATCCACAGAATTTGGTTCATCATATAATAATCCTAGAGCCTGAAAAAAGGCATCTACATTAAGCAAGGCCGGATTCCCAGATTCCAGGGAAAATACCCAATCCTGAGGGTTGCCACGCAGCAGGGAGATGACAATTTTAACCTGCTGAATGGGATCACCAGAGGAACGAGGCTTCAGAGCAAAAACAGTTTACAATTGTTTTTAAAACTCAAAAATTTGGACCTGTCCCCAAAAAACAAATCAGGAGTAGGAATCCTAGGTTCTAAAAGCGGAGTCTGAACAATATAATCAGAAATACCCTGTACCTTAGCAGCAAGCTGGTCTATACGAGAAACTAATCCCTGAACATCCATGCTAGCACAAGACTCCTCAGTCACCCAGAGGAAAAGAGGGAAGAAAAGACAAAGCAGGCTACAGAAAAAAAAAATGGCTCTTTCTTCCCTTCTTCTGAGATGCATTTAACTCATTTTTGGCCAGTTGTACTGTTGTAATCCGGTGACCTTGGAGCCGCATGAGAGACTTTCTCAGGAGTAGGTGGTATCTGTACTGACCGCAACCCCTAAACTAGCACCGCAACTAGAAGTAGCCGTGGGATGTACCTAACACGTCCTAGACACCTCGACACAGCCGGAGGACTAAATACCCCTATAGATGGAAATGGGAATTCTATCTTGCCTCAGAGCAGAACCCCAAAGGATAGGCAGCCCCCCACAAATATTGACTGTGACTATAAGAGGAAAAAACACACGCAGGCAGAAAAACAGGATTCAGCAAAAGAGGCACTTCTAGCTAAATAGAAAAGGATAGGACAGAATTCTAAGCGGTCAGTATTAAAATCCTAAAAATATCCACAGCAGATAATACAAATATTCTACATTGAACTAAAGACATAGAAAGTATATCTGCATCTCCTGAGAATCCAGCATGACTGAAAAATCCAAACAAAGTCTAAGCTGGACAAAAACACAATGAATTGCACTGAATTGCAAAGCACACTGCTTGTGTGCACAGAGACAAAAAACCAGACACTTATCTTAGCAGAATTGGCAGCAGGGAATGAGGAGCCAGAGAGAGATGCAATTCCTCCAAGTACAATGGACAACTGGCATGGACTCATGGATCCTGCACACCTAAATACCTAATAGAGCTGCAATCAGCAGAAACACCTGCCCGGATTACAACCCCAAGACAACTGCACTACCACCAACAACCACCGGAGGGAGCCCAAGAGCAGAATTCACAACAGGAGAACTGAGATGTGAGTCATTACATGGCTCACACAGTGAAAGCCGTGTCTGACTACTTTTGGGGCATGTGTTTTTTCCCCTGCATTACATCTCCTGAATATGATTGGTCATGCAGGGGAGAAAATACACGCCCCCAGAGTTGAGCACCTGCAAATGTCGGCCCCCTTGGTTACAGGTAAAATTAGAACTTAACCTTTACAAGTTATATCTCTGCAATGTAGAAGAGAAATAAAAAAAATCACATTTTGCTTTCATCTGCTGCCACTATTCCATATTTGGCTAGCTTAACATGCTAAAATTAGTGAAAGGTCCTCTTAAAATAATTGAATATATATATATATATATATATATATATATATAAATATATATATATTAGGCTTCTTCTATGACATCTGTATCCTTGTATCCCCATTTGCAGTAAATCACTAATACTAAGATAGATGCAGCCATCGATGCCTTTACTGTGCTTCTGTTAAATGTAAGCAGCTGCATTCATTTGATTTCATACAATATATTAATACAAAGAATTAGAATTAGCATAGTAGGTGCATAATTATTTTTATCTTTGGTTATCTTTTAATTGTCTTTTTATTGGTTCATGTTTAGGAATACACAAATTAATTAGAAAAGCTAGTTTTTTTGTTTCAAAGTTGAGAGAAACAAATCACACATTTACAGTATTTGTTAAAACTCTGATGGATCATTTTCCTTACATACAGGCCTTGAGAAGATGTTAAACTGCAATGTTATTACATTTAAACAAAATCAGGTTATAAACCATAGGCATTACACTGTAATAATTTTATGAACGCCAACATTTTGCTGTGTGTGCTCAGAGTATTATGTATCCATTCATTATCATAAACCAAATAATGAATGAATCGATCATATTAGTTGGACATAACATTAAAAGCCTTGATGTGTTTTGTATACTATCAACATGAAATAGTATGCTATTTCTATTTCCGTACTGGAAGAGTAAGTCAGAATAAATACAATCAAAAGCAACATTGCTTACAATTATCTGTGAACTAATTATATTCTGCATATAAACTGAACATGATCACATCGCTTTTCCTCCTCACTGGAACTTGCCTTTTTCATGAAGATCAAACATAGCAACATTCCAAGTCATTACAGAAGAAAAGAACTAATTAACCTTGTTACATTTTTATGCCTAAGGCTAAAAGGAAAAATCTCAGGCTGTTTGAAAAAAGAATATTTCAGCAATTCACCATGTAAAATATCACAGGGACATTGCAGGTGATAGCCGATAACACTGCATTAATTATCAAGAAACCAGATCAAACTGCAATGCTGTATTCAACAAATGTGTCCCAGTTTCATTGTTGTTATGTAGAATAAAGTAAAGAGCATCGTGCCTCCAGAAGACAACCTGACCATGTTATTCAAACTTAATTATAAATACTAAATAAAAAAATGAAATATCTCATAGTTTAGTTATGTAAGCTTCAATGGAAAAATAAAAAAAATAATTTATCATAGATCTATAGCAAGTTTAATTTAGTAATATTTCCAGTTTCAGTGGCATAGTGTTGATGTTGATGTAGCACAAAAAGATGCCTAAGAGCTAAAAAATAATTCAAGGGACAGTCTTTGAGGTGGATGGGGAATTGTGCTCTTCTCCAGTGAAGAGCTGGCACGTTGATCTTTTGAAGAGTCTGTGCATAACGTTCATGTCAGACCTGCAGAAAGTTTATTTGCCTTGGCAGAGGGGGTGGTATATATTCAGAAGGGCAGAAGAAGTCAAGTGAAAGAGAGGACAGAGATGATCTCATTAACCATTCGGAGTGTAGATAAAAACACCTGTAAAAGGCGAACCATCACAAGTTAACCAAAGAGGTTGACATTTGTGTTCCACTCTGAGTCAAGCAGTGGCCGATACATCTGGAAGTATCCAGAGGGATAAAACACAAAACACATTCAAGTCAGGCTGTAATTCCTATAAAGCTGCATATCAGCCATCAGTGTAACACATTACTTAAATACTATGCAGAGACTATATTAAACTGTGAAAGATAATGTTATCGTTTACCATGCCAGAGAGGAGCCAGAAGACCACAGCATCTTATTTCTCCTACTCCTGCGCTGATTAGAAGCCCTTCACCTTCGTATTAAATTATGCAAATTTATTTTATCAGTGCAAGGGTTAATCTGCCCAGTTGTGAGCTCCTGGAAGCTTTCCTGCATTAAGGTTCTCAGCTGTTCACTCTTAGCCACTCCCATTTCCTATATAATCTGGGCCCTGGCTAGCACTCATTGTCAGAGAAGCTTTTGCTACATGGCTGGAGGTTGTTGGTGGTTGTTATTGGAGAAGGCGTTTGGTCGATTTATCTGTGGCTGTTGCTAGGTTTGAGTGTGGGATAATTCCATCTCTTCTCCTACTTAGTTTAAACCCCATCCTCCACTCCCCAGTGCATTCCTCTGTTGTCTATGTGAGAATATTTGTATGTTTGGTATTTATCGTTACCCCTGCTCATAATTCCTTATTAGTCTGGTTGGTGTATTATGGTACACTACTACTCCCCTCTTCTCTGGGTGGAGAAAGGGTACAGACTGAGGGCGGATTCAGGAACTAAAGCAATGTATGTGAGCTCGATGCCTTCACCATCAGAAATATTCCGTGGTACAGGGTGAGCTAGTGTGACCCTAGCATTAGGGACAGTGAAGGAAAACAGGTCCCAGAAAACCCAAAAACAGAGTGGTGACAGATATCATTTTTTGCTGTTTAAATAATGATAATTGTCAGAAAAAGTTGTTTAAAGTGAATCTGTCAGTATGAAGCGAAGGCCAGGGAACCACCACGGTGAAGGGAGACTAACGTACACAAGGTGAGGTGCAAACAACAAAGGGTAAATTTATTGGAAGGCAAGGAATGAAGTGGAAGAGGAAGATGCAAACAGGGGTATGCAATGGCAAAAGATAATTTACAAAAGTTGTATTTTTTAGCTGGGCCGTCAAATAGCATGGTGCTCCAATTATTACAGAATCAATATACGTACACAAGCAAATGCAAACAATGAACAGAGAATGGTGCTACTCTACGTATAGCCTCATTGGCCTCTCTAAGCAGGCCACACGGCTACCATGTTCTGTCTGTTGAAGCCTACAATAGGCCCTGACATGTGCACAAAACAGGAACAAACTCACGGTGATGTTGGGGACTCAGATCCAGTCCCAGGGGGCCCCCAACAGTCTAGTACGGTGGTGCGCACAGCTCTCTGTCAGCTCCGTGAAACGTGGTTTTCTCCTTGATTCTGGGTGCTCCTGGAAACTGTAAATCCCTTTCTCGGTATCTTTGTGGCTTCTCAAACTAGCACAGGACAGTCACCCTTGAGTCTGTCCAATTTCACGAGTCCACTCCATCCCAGGCTGTGGGTCCTCTTTCACAGCTGTAAGCACAGACGTTCTCTCCAGCAGCTTTTTGCTCACACGTTCTAAAGGCTCAAGCCCTCCCCTAAGCTCAGGGCAGTTCATTCACACAGTCTACTGCAGGGGAGAGCAGAACATTCCATCACACCAGACAAGGGGGTGCTGTCTCTTCCTCTTCCTATTGTCCATGACAGCACCACCCCCCTACAAGTAAATCAAGAGTTGAAAGTTATAGAAAACTGTATTGTATCCTTGACAGGGATAAAAGAATGTTGCCAGAGACCTTAGTTAGATACATAGACTTTTGTGGTTGTCTACACCTATGGGTTAGATAAGTAGGCATATTCCTGGGAGATGGTGGAAGACCAGGTTGACACCTGTAATCATTGTATGATAATTAACATTCATAGAAATTACTTACGCAAATACATTTTAGTTAATAAGAAATAGATGAGTATATGAGGGACCGTATTACATTCTAAGAGTATAAAAAGGTCTGGTGAAGTAAAATAACCAATAAAATGCTTAACATGCTTAACATTGCCTTGTCCATTGCTGCAAAAAGAGAATAAAAAATGATTTTGCTCCAGATGATTCTGTACCTCGTGAGTTAATTTTTGTAACAACTTGGTCCTTCTATCTGGATTAGTGATGAGCGAACATACTCATTACTCGAGTTTTCCCGAGCACGCTCGGGTGTCCTCCAAGTATTTTTATAGTGCTCGGAGATTTAGTTTTCATCGCCGCAGCTGAATGATTTACGTCTGTTAGCCAGCATAAGTACATGTGGGGGTTGCCTGGTTGCTAGGGAATCCCCACATGTAATCAAGCTGGCTAACAGATGTAAAAAGTGATGAGCGAATATACTCATTACTCGAGATTTCCCTAGCAACCAAGCAACCCCCACATGTACTTATGCTGGCTAACAGATGTAAAATCAGCTGCGGCGATGAAAACTAAATCTCGGAGCACTAAAAAAATACTCGGAGGACACTCAAGCGTGCTTGGGAAATCTTGAGTAATGTGTATATTCGCTCATCATTAATCTGGATCCCAAGATCTCTCCTGCCCTTCAGGATCGAGGCTGCCAAGATGCACAGTGTGGCCAAAGGCTACTTATTCCAAGGCCCATGGCTGAATTGCCATAAAAAGAGACCAGCTTCTCTAGGTGCTGGGATGATCACAGGTTCTATAACTGACAGGATGGTTTTATCAGTACCAAGGTAAGACTGAAAATATATTCTCTATATATGAACATCCAACTAAGGATTTATTGCTCATGCCAGGCTCTGGCCCAGGATTCTCTTCTAAGGGAGGTCACACCATCATATTGTATTGGAAACCGAAAACTCCTGGCACCCCACACCTCCCATGTGGCTGAGCACCAAAGCCTAAGATCCAACTGATAACTAGAGATAAATAAACTTGTTCTGAAAATGTTTGCCAATCTCATCATTAGCGAACATTGCACATTCGGCTTTTTGATCGGATTCCCTAACATTTTCCTCAAAATTCAGCCAAAAGTTTGGAAAATTATGGAGTTTCTTCTAATGCTTTTGTTAGGACTTTGGCTAGGATAGTGGTGCTGTATGGTGAGAGGGGGAATATGTGTTTGATAAGGGGAGGAGATAGGGAGAGGTCAGATGAGCATCAGACTGTTATTTTTTTTTTAAATTGATTTAATGTGTGGAGATTCTGGCAACCAATCAGGGCACATAAACCATGTACAACGTCCAGACACAAGGCCTTCTGTCATTGGCTGCTGAAGTCACATGTCCCTCTACATATAAAAAGGGGACATGTTTTTGTGCCATTTTTTTCAGTGTAACAGCGCAGCGGCTGCTCCTGCTGCTCCTGAAAGTAGTCAGATAGATATGATCCTGTGTGAAATCGACCTTCCAGCACCTAAATCGTTTATGCTAATCGTGGGGGCCAGAGACCAGGCGACATTTCAGAATCTAAATCATTTGAACTAATAGTGTGGGCCAGGGTGGAGTCCACATTTCCAAATCTAAATCCTTTCTGTTAATAGTGTGGACCAGACATTAGGCCACATTTCAGAATCTAAATTATTTGTACTAATAGTGTGGTCCAGCCAGGAATCCACATTTCAGAATATAAATCCTTTCTGCTAATAGTGTGGGCAATACACCAAGTAACATTTTAGAATCTAAATTGTTTTTGCTAATAGTATGGGTCAGGCACAGGGCCACATTTCAGAATCTAACCCTTCTGCTAATAGCATGGGCCATACACCAAGCCACACTTCTGAATCTAAATCGTTTGTGCTAATAGTGCCAACTGCCAACTGCCAACTGACTGTGGGGAACCACATATGAGCAAGTCTGCAGAGCTGTTCACACATTCTATTCCATGGGCACCAGAGGTCTGCTCCAAAGACTTACAGAATCCAGAGGAGGAAAGCATCTAGGAAAGGGAGAGACCAATCAAAGGGTTAATTGCTCATGGAGAACAGAGAGGATGATGATGATGTTGTAGATCCCACTTGGTGTGAACCCAGAGGCATACAGCTGAGTACCTTAGCAGAGGACGTGGAGGAGGAGGAAGATGAGGAGATTGCTCTGCATCTTGCTGAATAGTTATGGAGTGATGCAACCACTACAAGCACTGCATCCTCAGCCACAACTCTGGCTGTCTCCAGCAGTGGTCACAGGTCTACAGTTTGCAGGGGCGGCAAGGGTTGCCTAGTCTGGGTGTTACAACCGGTCTGTTTACTGTACCTCCAGGGGGTCTCCGTCGGGTCTCTCCCTCTGTGCCGGTTTCATGATGTCTGGACACAGCCCCCACCCCTCCTTCCTCTCCTGCTTCCTGGCGTGCGGCCAGCAGGTTCCCTGGCACAGTTCTTAGGTCGCACGCGCACGCTCCCGGTCTCTTAAAGAGACAGTGTGCATTTTACAAATGTTGTCTCTAGCCAATGGCGTGTGTTTATCTGCTATTTCTGGCCCCTCCACCATAGGGAAGGCGCCGGAGCAACAAGTGCCTACTGTTGCTAACTTCCGGTTCCTGTTATCTTGTGCTTCTGTTTCTGAAGTATCTGCAAGGAACTCCGCTCATTCTGTCTGTCTCCACAGATCTTCTGCTACCAGTTACCCGGTTATTCTGGACTTCTTCTGCAGTATCTACACTGGATCCATCTAGTCCTGCCAGTCCGCCAGCATCACTTCCGGACCACGCCAGTACTCCCAGTGCCAGCTTCTACTCCTACACCCGGTATCCTCCAGTCAGCTCTGCAACATCCGCTAACCTTGCCGGACCGTCTGTTCTGCTGGGACAGCCGCCATGAGTTCAGGGTCTAACTGAAGGTAGCACCTGTGTCCTCCAGGCATACCATTCTGTCCCTGTTCGAGGGGACTTACTAAGGGTGTCTGGGGCTCACGCAGTAACGCCCCCTTCGGAGCCCCCCGGACCGTGGTCTAGTGGTTCCACATCAAACCTTAATAAATACGAATGTGAACTTCTACATCTGTGCCTCCGTTTCCATTCGTTACAGATTGCTCCGGCAAAGGAAACCGCTGGATCCCAGAAATCACCAGTCATGGAGTTACGTCAGGAGATCTCCCAGCTGAAGAAGCAACAGGATAAAATCATGCCTTTCCTGCACAACGTATCTGCTCACCTGGATAGTCTGGCTTCTTCAATGGCACCTGCTCCTGCCACCTGTGTCCAGGTATCTAACTGCACAGCAAGTAAAGATTCTCACTTGGCGGCTCCCACCCGCTTCTGAGGCGACCCCGTTTTGTGTCGAGGGTTCATAAATCAGTGCACATTGCACTTCAAACTACTGGGGCATAGGTTTGCTTCTGATTTGGCCAAAGATGTTGGCTTCATCATGTCCCACCTTGATGGAGAGGAGCTCGCCTGGATGAATCTGCTGTGGGAGAGGGTGGATCCGTTGGTTACTAATCTCCCGTCTTTTCTAGAGGCATTCTGCAAGACCTTTGATGAACCTGGTCATACTACGTTGACAGCTTCTGCACTTCTTCAACTACGACAGGAGGCCCTTACGGTGACTCAGTATGCGGTGCAGTTCCGTACTCTTTTGTCAGAACTTTCCTGGAACAATGAGGCTCTGGTGGCTACCTTCTGGCAGGGACTCTCTGGACGAGTTAAGGATGAGTTGGCGGGATGTGACTTGCCTACTGCTCTGGATGACCTGATTTCCCTGGCAGTTTGGGTTGATCTACGGTTTCAGGAATGGTCAAACGAGATCAGACGTGAAAAAGAATCCAATCACCTGGTTGCTTGTGCTCCTAAATCTGCGAATTCTCCAACTTTGTCTCCCGCTCCTTTGGCTATGGAGGTGGATCGTGTAAGTCTGGTAAACCGTCGCCAGGAGGCGCGTTGCCTGGAGGGGAGCTGTTTCTACTGTGGCAGTGCCAAGCATTATATCCACTCTTGTCCTAAGAGACTGGGAAACTCCAGTGCCTAGGGTCTGTAGGAGAGGCTACCCTAGGTAAGGATCATCTCTCTCCAGCTCTGCAAATAACAATCTCTGTGGCCTTCGGCGAGTCGAGATTTTCGGAGTCCTGTCACCTGGATTCTGGTGCCGCCGGGAATGTTCTGGGCTCACCGCAATCAGGCAGTGTTTAAATGAATATGCCTTGGAGACTGCAGTCACACAGCTCAAGAGTTGTAGATAGCCTTACAGGCCAAGTTTGAACAATGACTGCCTCCACTGAACCTGGAGCTAGGGAAGGCTGTGTGCGATAACAGTGCAAACCTGGTGGCGGACCTACGCCAGAGCAACCTCACACATGTGTCTTGCATGGCTCACATCCTTAACATGGTAGTACAGCAATTTCTTTACCACTATCCTGGACTGCATGCGCTGCTGCAGAAGCACAGTTACTGTGTGTTTACTTCCACCATTCATACCCCGCAGGTCATCAACTTGCATTGCTACAAGACTTTTGGCCTACAAGTCAACTTGATTTGCGATGTTCCAACACATTGGAATTTCACTAAACACATGTTGCAGCAAATGTGGCAGCAGAGATGAGCCCTGGTGCAGTATATCTTTTTGCATATACTGGGCCAATGCAGTAGGGATGTGGTACAAATCACACTTGCGGAGTAAGCACAGATGAAGGACCTCTGCACCCTTCTCCACAGTTTTGAAAATGGCTACTAAGATGGTTAGCGCTGATGATGCCATCATCAGCATCACTATTCTGATCTTCTACATGCTGGAGCACACTTTGAATAGTTAGCGGGAGGATGTGATGTTCCCAGAGAGACCCCATGGTGGTCCCGTAGGGAAATATAGAGGGACCTTGCATTATTTTTTTGGGTCCCCCATTTTAATAACTAGGAAAGGCTAAGTATACAGCTGTGAGCTGATATTATTTACCTAGGAAGCTCCATGGGTAATACCCCTTTCACAGGCTATAAACATCAGCCCCCAGCTGTCTGCTTTCCCTCTGCTGGTGAATAAAATGTGTATATATATAGTCTATCTATTCTATTTTATTGACTCATGCTGTGATTTTACTGTACATGGTATATGTATTGCCAACTTTTCAAAGGGCATTGGTGTATAAAAATCGCACGGCACTTGCATAGTCTGAGTGCTGTGAAATTCTTTTCTCGTACGCATTGACTTCCATTGGTGACTGTGATCCGATTTCCAATTACCATAGCAGCATACTGCAATTCTTTTCTAGTGCGATCGTTATCCAATCTGAGCTGGGGAAAAAATTGCAGCTGATCACACAACGATAGAATAAAATTGGTTCTAATGCAATTCGATTTTGAATTCAAATGCATTCATCCAATTTATTATTATTATTATTATTATTATTATACATTTTTATAGCGCCATTTATTCCATGGCGCTTTACATGTGAACGGGGCAAATATAGACAAGTACAATAAAACAAGGCACACACAAGTACAGGAGGAGAGAGGACCCTGCCCACGAGGGCTCACAGTCTACAGGGGATGGGTGAGGATACACTAGGAGAGGGTAGAGCTGGTCATGCAGCGGTTCAGTAGACTGGGGATCACTGCAGGTTGTAGGCCAATTTCATCGCAAGTGGGAATGAGCCCTAAGAGTGGTTTTCCCCAAGACAGCAGTGAGGCACACAGTGTGCATCGCAGTTATAGAATTCTAACCCCAGGAAAGTCGAGTCGTTAATGCAAAAACATTAGCAGCAGCAGCACTGCAAGTGACAGAAACAATTTCTGTGAATTGTTTCACACATTTTTTTGACGAACCAATACACCAGCAGAACTGTGTACAAGGCTGAAACTTTTTGAATGACTGGAGAGGAATATCTCAAGCTCAATAGCAATAGCATCAGGAGGGACTTGGACCCTTTTGCATTTTGGCCATCAAAGTTGGCCTGAGCTCGCCTGTTATGCCTTGGAAGTTTTGTCACGTGTCATGCCAGGCAGCCAGTGTTCTCACAGAATGTGTCTTCAGCGCTGTTGGTGGTGTCCTGATGGATAAGCGCATTCAGCTGTTCTCTGAAAGCGTAGACCGCCTAACTTTCATCAAGATGAGTAAGTCATGAATCTCCATTGACTTTTGCACCTCAGTGCCAGACTGAGCAGACTAGGTGATGGTGTAGTTTTTAGTGTGCTACATTGATCTTGCGTTACTGCAGTCTGTAACACTTTTGTCATAGCTTCTTTGCCTGCTGATGCTACTGCTGCTGATGTTACAAACATTTTTTTGAGGTAACACTATGAGGTAGTGTCGTCGAGATATAGCCAGAGGTCGGTACACGGAGCAGCAGTGTAGTTGGAAGGATAAGCAGGAATCGTAGTCAGGATATAGCCAGAGGTCAGTACACAGAGCAGCAGTAGGATCTTGAGGATAAGTGGGAATCGTAGTCAAGATGTAGCCAGAGGGTAGTACACGGAGTAGCAGTATTCTTGGGAGGATAAGCAGGTAACATAGTCAGGATATAGCCAGAGGTCAGTACAGGGAGCAGCAGTAGGATCTAAAAGATAAGCAGCAGGTGAGAAGAAGCTCAATCGGGAGATCACAGGGTGAGCCAATCAGGAACTTGGGGTGGAGATATCAGGAACAACATAGGCCCTAGTATCTGATTTAGCAAAGAACTGTCCAGAGAGCTGAGTAGCTCAGAGGGAAGAGTTGCTGCTCAGTGCACAACAGCTGGTTCAAATCCTGACAGTACTCCCCTCCTTCCAGGATAGCTTCTGGACATCTCAGGTGCTGGCTTCTCTGGATGTATCTGGTGAAAGGCTGCTGTAAGCCTGGGTGCATGGACATTGTCCGTCAGCTCCCAAAATTTATCTTCTGGTCTGTAAACCCTCCATATCACCAAATATTGCAATCTTCCTCTAAATCTTCTAGAGTCCATAATTTTATCCACAATGTACTCTTCTTCACCATGGACATGGACTTTTTATGGTGGAGGATGTGGCTGAGCTCTTCCTGGAATCGGGTCTTCTCTGAATGATTTGACAAAGGATACAGGATGTATTTTAAGGCTGTTAGGAAGTTTTAAACTGAAATTGACTGTGTTAATTTGTGCAGAAATTTGAAAAGTTCCTATGAATTTTTGAACCAATTTAGAACACGTTCTTACTGAGCTTTCCGCAACTTTGTAAGTCTGTCAGTAACAGAATTAAAAGGATTAATAGTGAAATCTGAAGATTGGGTGCTGATTAAAGTGATTAAGAAGAAACAGAGGCATAATCCCAAATGGAAAAAAAAGGAACTTGTTCCAGCTCCATATCTGTAAAATTCAGGCTGAAACTTTATTTTGCCAATTTAAAAGCAGTGGAAATATGCTCTCCAGAAGCACAGCGGGACAAGAGCGACGCATTTCGATCACTAAAGATCTTTATCAAAGCTTCTGGAGAGCATATTTCCACTGCTTTTAAATTGGCAAAATAAAGTTTCAAGCCTGAATTTTACAGACATGGAGCTGGAACAAGTTCCTTTTTTTTTTCCTTTCTCCTGTGACTACGTTGATCAGCGTGGAGTTCCTTGCACCTGCGGTGGTTACTCGGTGAGCTGGCTTTACTTACTATAGTTGTGTCCTGCATAATCCCAAATAGCAAGTGTTACTAACCACTCCAACTGCAGTAAAGGTGTCTGAGAGGAACCGGGAAAATACACCTTTCTCACCTGGAAACTAGTAAAAGGTCCCAAGTGGGAGGAGCAAAGGGACAGATAATAAATCAATACCATCTCTGGAGGCAAAAGTTATAGGGCCAGACTTTTCTGGAAAGCAAAAAGTTAGACTCTACCGATTTTACAAGGAAAACTGCAGATATGGCAGACAATAATGTTCCTTGTGGTGACAATCCTTTACGGAGGGTGCCCCAATTTAGCCAGTGCCCTGCCCTATAGAGATAATGTTGATACAGGGGTCATGTAAGTGGGATCATGCTACCTCATCAATAAAGATTGTGAGCGTCCCTATAACACTTTACAGCCCTACATTGTTTCCAGGGTCACAGGTTTGGTGACTATTCAGCACTGCCAGCTTCTTATTCACCTTCTCTTTCCCCTCCCTTCATTTCTGTGTTGGTTTAGGTTTCACTGTCGCACAGTGGTTTCCCTTCCCCCCCATTTTTGGCGTTTTTGTTCTGTGTTATTCTACTTTGGTACACATTTTATATATACCTAATAATGGTTAAGTTTTATATATATCCAATTGCTACTCCTAATAACAGAATATGCAGATAAATATGTGTGTTGTGTGCAGTATATATAAATACAAGAAGTAGACACAAGTGTAGTTCATGGTCTCAGGCAGTCTGGAACACAGGACCTAGCTATGGGTATAAATTAAATATCAATCCAGACACTGGGATACAAAAAAGGTTTTCTATTAATAAAATGCTTATTTCCAATAAAGTAATCACTTATGCCATAGTATGATATATACAGTTGTGCTCAAAAGTTTACATACCCGGGCAGAATTTTTGCTTTCTTGGCTTTTTTCAAAGAATATGAATAACACCAAAACTTTTCTCCACTCATGGTTAGTGGTTGGGTGAATAATAAATGGCTTCACCCAACCACTAACCATGAGTGGAGAAAAGTTTTGGTGTTGTCATCCATATTCTCTGAAAGAAAGCAAAAAATTTTGAGTACAACTGTAGATATGTAATTTATTTTTTATAAATCAAGGGTCCCCAGCCTGTGACTCTCAGTCCTATGAGTTATGGCTCATGGCTGTGTACCAGCTTGGTGACTAGCAAACACTGTATACTGGCCTGGAGGTGGACAGAAATTAAATATAATACGCTGGAAATAGGCTGATACTGCAAGTTGTAAGAGTTACTTGATGCTGAATACGATAGTGTGGTGGGAGTGCGAGAACACCAAATGGGGGTGATGTGGGAATCCCTGGAAATAAGTATACTGCCTTAGTGGGATTCCTATGGATAAACTTTGGCTTATTTATTTATTAATTATTTATTCAATAATGTGGGTCCTTGGTGTCACTACTGTGAGGGGGCAGGAACAGGATGTCACTACTCTGGGGTTGGGGGTAGGACATCTGGATGTGGCTCATAGCCATCTATCACAGCTGAATGTGGCTCTTTAGATAACAAAGGTTCAGGACCACTGTTATAGATTATGAAAATAACAATTTATAAATGTTCTACTTTTCAACTTTTTACACTACAGAGGACATCCAAGAAAGTATGGGAGTCTGATTAGGTCAACCTTTGTCCCCTTATGCTGTTAGAATTATGTAAATTTGTTACTGTTAATGCAATTATTACAAATAAATACAACATACAAATATGGTCTTATATAGAGATGTGCAGATCTCTTTGTGCAAACCAGGTTCACAGTCCAGGTTGGTTTTCTCTAAGCATGGACAAAAGCTGCATGAATTTCTTTACCCTCCAAAATCCCAGGCTCGACTTATGATTAGCCGGTTTGGCAAGACAACACGTGAGCCGCACACTGCACAGAATAAAAACACTGCAATGGAAACCCGAAAGCTCCTGTGCACGGCCAGAGAGCACTTACCAGGAGCATGAACTGGAGGTGCACTAGGTGATCTGCTCCTCTCTAGGGTTATTTAGGCCCAAGAAGTGGGGGGCACACCTTTCCCTTCAAATTAGCAAGCAGGTCAAAACACAGGAATTTATGTCAAGCACTGAAATCATTACTAAGAGCAGTGACAGGTAAGTCGGGAACAATGTTGAAGTTATTCAACTGTGATGTACATGGCAGCTTCATTATGTACAGTGTGGCAGCATTATTTTTTATACCTTATCACCACAATAGTTATTCTGCAATTTGCCTTTACTTATGCTTTTTTATTCAAGCGTCAGTTAAACTGTAATGGTGCGTAATTCATGCATTATAGGAATTTATTTATTAACACTATTGTGGTGTATTATATATACAATTTGGTGGCAAAAAATTATGTTCTTTTCTTCCAAATAGTTATTACATGTTGTCAAAGGTTTATAGTATATTGAATGCTATTTATGGGTGAGTTTCCTTTTTTTATTTATATTAAAGCAAAATTGAGTTGTGTAAATTCATTTGATTATTCCTTCCTTCATCAGCAACAGTCCACAATGAATGAATGTGCAGTAAACATTGCCTTCTGCAGCAAAAATACCTGTGTGCTGTCAATCCAGCACAAATAAATCTTCCATTCTGAAACAATTCATTCCTCTTACAAACAGAAAATGCATCTCTAGTGATATACGTATATGTTGACTATGTGTGTCTTCTACCAACTAAAAGGAAAAGAGATGTTCTCTGGGAGGAATAAATGGCTTGGAGCAGGTGAGGAAGTTGTAAGGAATAAGTCAGAATCAGCTTGAAAAACTGTTAAGAAAGCCAGAAAAATGATCATTTCTATATTCTAGGAAAGTTAGTAAAATGTTTTCAGAATTCTTAGTAAATGTAAGAAATGACAATATTGTATTTCCTTAAAGACTCCTATTTTACTCTGTATTAATTATAAACATGTTAAATGTAAAATGTGTTTTCTTATGGTTTATCTTTTCTCCAGTATAAATAAATGCAATTGGGTTTAGTTTTACAATGACTATATTTATATAGCAGTCAAAGATGCCCATTGTCTGACATCTGATTTCCTATGACAGAAAGTTCCAATATATGTCACTACATAGACATGTAACGTGCTTGAGGGCGGTAGCCGTGGGCGAGCTGCTGCTGTCGCCCTGGCATTTTACATTTGTGTCAGTCCAAATGTGCTGGTCTGTGTGGGGTGTGTTACACTCACTGCCTGTAGGCCACAGGCCTCTCCTGTCTCCAGGCCTCCACCTTCAGGAGCCGCAGCACATAATGCAGGGGATACCCAGTTAGTTTCAACACACAGAAGTTTACAGGACAGGACAAGTTAATCAGATGATGACACGTAGTATCGGGCACAACACTTCCCATTTTTTGTTTCCTTAATACAGTACTAGTGTACAATACTAGTGATGAGCGAGTATACTCGTTGCTTGGGTTTTCCCACATGTATTCAGGCTGTCTAGCAGTCACAAATCATGCAGCTGAGGCGATGAAAACTAAATCTCCGAGCATGCCAAAATACTTGGAGACCACCCGAGCATGCTCGGAAAAACCCGAGCAACGAGTAAACTCGCTCATCACTAATTTATACCCATTCTTCCCAGACTATCCTTACACTCACTGATCCTGTCAGACAAATGGATTCCCTGTCCAGTTCCGCAGTATTCCCGAGATTCGTTACCTCCTCCAAATGCAGTTTCACGTCCATCTTCCTCTGTATGCCAGGGGATGAGATGTTCTTCATAGCATCTGTATTTAGCCATAAGCTCTGGACATCGGAGAAATGTCCACAGGGGATTTTATAAGGCCTCGTTTTGGCCATAACATTAGGGTCTCGCTTTTCCCATCAGCCCACTGTACCTTTAACTTGACCCTGTCACCTCAGTTAACGAACTCCCTATCCACCCAACTAACATGAAGCAGTCCCTTTTTACTGGGAATTGCTCCTCACACTATGGGCTAGTCCTGAACTTTTTCTATATCTATTCCTAAAGTCTGTAGCTGGGCACTTATCACACTCAATCTTACCCTATACTTATTCCATACTGCACACTGTCTTATGCCCTAAATCTTAACCTACTAAATGTCTATTAAATACACTATTCACACTACATTATAATGTGACTGGTGGTTTCAGGGTCAGGAATGCAACAGTACAGTCCACCACTCTTACATTAGTACATTGGCATAAATCACCAAAAAAGTATAGTGCGCTTCTTTCTTTCTGTCTGAATAATTTACAGTTTCATAGTTTTAATTTTGAAAGAAGATATAAATTCATTAAGTTCAAAACATAATTCTACATGTTAATCCGGAAGGTGGCAAAAACTTTACGAGGCAGATGATAATTGCCCCATATTATATGAAATTTTAATTCACATATATGGCAATCAGACAAGATAACTGGATGAACATGCAATTGAAGAGTCTAGTAATCTTATTCAAAGATGAGCGAATCAGTTTGAGGTGAATAAGATTCACTTTGAATTTTACAAAGAAATTCAGATTCTCCTAAGGTCTCATTCAGATGTCCAATTTTTGTGTACAAGTGCTATCCATATTTTTCACAGAGGGCACTTGTACCTGTGAAAGTCTATGGGGCCATTCACATGTCCGATTTTTTCCTTGGACTGCGTGATCCTCGAAAAATATCTGAAACATGTCTGATTTTGAGCTCAGGGTCGGATCAAAGTCAGCAATGCAAGTCTATAGGTTTGTGAAAAAAAATCAGATCGCAATCAGATGACATTCAAATGTGGTCTGATTTTTCCAGAGTCTCAGACTGGAGAAGGTGGAGAATATATTTTTTCATTCCTCCACATACTAGAAAATCAAATGACACTAGGACGATGCTTTGGTCAAAGTCTCATCAGATTAATAGGTCCGATTTTCTTGTACGCAAACAAATCAGACATCTGAATGAGCCCTAGATCCCAATATTTTGTGATGCACTTCAAGCTATAATGGCACAAGCACTGCCAGTGGTTGAACTCCCAATAATCATAAAGTTCTTCCCAAGCCTAGGGATAAAGGATAGCTTCCAATCTTGGTACAACCCTTTATGCTTTCTTTTTTGGTTATGTAGAGGATGACCCTTTTCATTTTTGGAAGTCTATGCCTACAATGATAGTTAGACAGATTTCTGTATTGTTCATTCATATATTTAAACATCCATGTTAGATTTCCATTAAACCGTCATATTTCAAAACTGAATAACCAACACTTATGTGCTCTTCTTTATACTTTTTTACAAGTTTACCAATATATACAAACCCCATATATACCAAAAGGGCACTCTTTAATATTCATGAATTGACTAGTGCCCGTTGGCCATATTTGACATATGCACCATAATTTTGATGTATTCACTGCATATAGGCCATAAACACATGTGAACATAATGTTATAAATTGTGGATGACCTTGGAAAAGCAACATAGCAGTTTACACTTTATATGAATAATTTATAATTGCAAAGATTTAATGCGGAATAATATTAAGTATGTCAGTGTCATGATTTCCAAATTTCTTTCAGTTAAGCTCTGCCTCACTTCATCAACAAAAGGAATATGACTTCTTTTTCTTTAAGTTCAGCAATAAATATGTTGTACTATACAATAAAATACCCAGTGAATGCATATTTAGTAGTCAGGTCAACTCTCTTGTAATTACCTCCCAGGGGAGTACAACCCAGGCTTTCGTCTCTTTAATAGGTACTATTAATTTTTAATGGGCAAAAAAGATGCTTGTTGTAAGGCAAGCACGAATATGAGCATCTATTTCTGAAATATGTGTGCAAACGTATTGGAGGTCAATAACATGCATGTGGCCTTGTCAGCACTTGGATCATCAATAATCAAATTCTTTATTCTCAGTAAAAGTAGTTTATTTCTAAGCTACATTATAAAACTATAATTATTTTATTAGTAATTATACTAGTACTGACATTTTTAGAAAATATACTAATTTCTATGACTGTTTAACATAAGTGTATAAACATTTTATACAATTAAAAATTTATTTTAAAAGCAAAAGAAATATCAGATTCCTAGGTATGTAATACTTTGAGAACGATTTAACACTAAGGCCGATTCATCAAAGTGTTTACACTAAAATTCTGGCATAACACACTGAAAAGTCACAAACTTTTTGAGCAAGATGAAGGTAAACAAAAATCTTGCCACTTTTGGAGTTTTCATACCACTGTTGCCCACCTTGGCTTTGGCAGAGCTGGCTAGAAGCTTAGGCAGAATGGGGCAGTATATTTGTTGAATGGTTTAAAGCAGAGGTGTCAAACTGCATTCCTCGAGGGCCGCCAACAGGTCATGTTTTCAGGATTTCCTTGTATTGCACAGGTGATAATTTAATCACCTGCACAGAATGATTCCAGCACCTTATGGAATGCTAAGGAAATCCTGAAAACATGACCTGTTGGCGGCCCTCGAGGAATGCAGTTTGACACCTCTGGTTTAAAGGACACCTAGAAATTTAGTGGATTGTAAGAGTCCCAATTTGGCAAACACTTATACAGTTGGCCACCCAAAAAGTAAAGCGTTTGTAAGATGCTTTTTTCATGGGAACCTATAATATACACTTCTATATTTTTCGAATGGACTTTTGACTTTCTATTGACATAGTTCTACAGCATCCACAACATCATGACATCTACCTTTCACGTGACCTCTCTATCCTACAAATGTATCTTTACAGTGTGGACTCAGTGATGTAACTGGTGACCTTTGCCTTGATGTGTCCTGTTGAAGATTTGAATTTTGTTGCAGGCACTGAATCTTTATTATCTCCCCTTTGTTTTTGTTTTTAGTTTTTCCTCCCCTTCTTCCAAAAGCCATAACTTTTTTATCCTTCCATCCACATAGCCATACAAGGGCTTGTTTTTTGCAGAACGATTTGTAATTTTGAATTACTTGATGCATTTTATAATGTGATGCACTGAAAAGTGGTAAAAAAATTCCAAGTGGGTTGAAATTGCCAAAAAAGTGCAATTCCACAATTGTTGAGGACAGATCAGACAGAGAGAGAGATGCAACCTATCCTGAAATAATAGCAATAAAGAGAACCCATGGTTGGAGTGGGCTAGCTGAGAGGTTTAGTGAATCTGAGATCCAACAGGGTGGTTACATACCACTGTCCATGCAACGGGCTTGCTCTGGATTCCTGTTATTGTTGAGTCTGCAAGAGTTAGTGCCTCTAGTCCTGAGTGTTAGACCACATTGCCCTCATTATAAGCTGCCCCTGCACAGCTGTCATGGGCCCCCATGCACTGACAGTATTTACACCCCTCCTCTGATGTGTAACTGTTAAACCCTATGCCTCAAGTCTATTGTGTATTCAGCTATCTCTGAGACACATTACTATGTGCAACTACTAAGATTTTGCCCTCACTGAGAGATTGGAAGTATAAGGGCACATACTCATTTGCTTTAAAAACGGACAAGTGCAATCCGATAAAAAAATCAGACTGCACTCTGACTAACGTTAGTCAATGATTCAGTGCTTTTTTGAGAGTTTTTTCTCAGAAGGGATCAAATTGAGAAAAAAATCACAGCATGCTGGGTATGGTCACTTATATCAGACAAGAGTCACCAATGTAAATCAATGGGTGCGAGAAAAAATAAATTGCACGGCACATGGACCATGCTTATGCCGTCTGATTTTAGTCACCCAACTCCTAGAAAACCCAACATTTCACCATCCAAGTTACCATATCTTTTTAACTATAAGACGCACCGGACCATAAGACGCATCTAGGTTTTAGAGGAGGAAATTAGAAAAAAAAATGAAGCAAAAAAAGTTGTTAATTCTGTACTTAATATTCCCTATCCTGGTATGTATGGTCCCTTCATCACTCTCCTGGTATGCATGGCACCCTCATCCCTATTCTGGTATGCATGGCACCCTCATCCCCATCCTAGTATGCATGGCCCCCTGTCGTGATTCTCAATGGCGAGAGAACATAGCCCAGCATATATGAGAACTAGCTCTTGGAAGATGGAAACTATACTGACCATGAACTAAACCTGCCGCACAACTAGAAGTGGCCGGGTAGCATGCCTACGTTTTTTAACCCTAGATGCCCAGCGCCAGCCGGAGAACTACCTAATCCTAGCAGAGGAAAAGACAGTCCTGGCTCACCTCTAGAGAAATTTTCCCAAAAGGCAGACAGAGGCCCCCACATATATTGGCGGTGATTTTAGATGAAATGACAAACGTAGTATGAAAATAGGTTTAGCAAAATCGAGGTCCGCTTTCTAGATAGCAGGAAGACAGAAAGGACACTTTCATGGTCAGCAGAAAACCCTATCAAAACACCATCCAGAAATTCCTTTAAGACTCTAGCATTAACTCATAACACCAGAGTGGCAATTTCCGATCACAAGAGCTTTCCAGACACAGTAACGAAACAGCAGCTGTGAACAGGAACAAAATGCAAAAACACACAAGGACAAAAGTCCAACTTAGCTGGGAGTTGTCAAGTAGCAGGAACAAGCACAGAAGGCTTCTGATTACATTGTTGACCGGCAAGAAACTGACAGAGGAGCAAGGTTATATAGCGACTCCCACATCCTGATAGGAGCAGGTGAACAGAGGGGATGATGCACACAAGTTCAATTCCACAAGTGGCCACCGGGGGAGCCCAGAATCCAATTTCACAACAGTACCCCCCCCTCAAGGAGGGGGCACCGAACCCTCACCAGAACCACCAGGGCGATCAGGATGAGCCCTATGAAAGGCACGGACAAGATCGGAGGCATGAACATCAGAGGCAGTGACCCAAGAATTATCCTCCTGACCGTATCCCTTCCATTTGACCAGATACTGGAGTCTCCGTCTGGAAACACGAGAGTCTAAGATCTTTTCCACAACGTACTCCAACTCACCCTCAACCAACACCGGAGCAGGAGGCTCAACGGAAGGCACAACCGGTACCTCATACCTGCGCAACAATGACCGATGAAAAACATTATGAATCGAAAAGGATGCAGGGAGGTCCAAACGGAAGGACACAGGGTTAAGAATCTCCAATATCTTGTACGGGCCGATGAACCGAGGCTTAAACTTAGGAGAAGAAACCCTCATAGGGACAAAACGAGAAGACAACCACACCAAGTCCCCAACACAAAGCCGAGGACCAACACGACGACGGCGGTTGGCAAAAAGCTGAGTCTTCTCCTGGGACAACTTCAAATTGTCCACCACCTGCCCCCAAATCTGATGCAACCTCTCCACCACAGCATCCACTCCAGGACAATCCGAAGATTCCACTTGACCGGAGGAAAATCGAGGATGAAACCCCAAATTACAGAAAAACGGGGACACCAAGGTGGCAGAGCTGGCCCGATTATTGAGGGCGAACTCCGCCAAAGGCAAAAAAGCAACCCAATCATCCTGATCCGCAGACACAAAACACCTCAAATATGTCTCCAAGGTCTGATTAGTCCGCTCGGTCTGGCCATTAGTCTGAGGATGGAAAGCAGACGAAAAAGACAAATCTATGCCCATCCTAGCACAGAATGCCCGCCAAAATCTAGACACGAATTGGGTCCCTCTGTCAGAAACGATATTCTCAGGAATACCATGCAAACGAACAACATTTTGAAAAAACAGAGGAACCAACTCGGAAGAAGAAGGCAACTTAGGCAAGGGAACCAGATGGACCATCTTAGAGAAACGGTCACACACCACCCAGATGACAGACATCTTCTGAGAAACAGGCAGATCCGAAATAAAATCCATCGAGATGTGCGTCCAAGGCCTCTTCGGGATAGGCAAGGGCAACAACAATCCACTAGCCCGAGAACAACAAGGCTTGGCCCGAGCACAAACGTCACAAGACTGCACAAAGCCTCGCACATCTCGTGACAGGGAAGGCCACCAGAAGGACCTTGCCACCAAATCCCTGGTACCAAAGATTCCAGGATGACCTGCCAACGCAGAAGAATGAACCTCAGAGATGACTCTACTGGTCCAATCATCAGGAACAAACAGTCTACCAGGTGGGCAACGATCAGGTCTATCCGCCTGAAACTCCTGCAAGGCCCGCCGCAGGTCTGGAGAAACGGCAGACAATATCACTCCATCTTTAAGGATACCTGTGGGCTCAGAATTACCAGGGGAGTCAGGCTCAAAACTCCTAGAAAGGGCATCCGCCTTAACATTCTTAGAACCCGGTAGGTACGACACCACAAAATTAAACCGAGAGAAAAACAACGACCAGCGCGCCTGTCTAGGATTCAGGCGCCTGGCAGACTCAAGGTAAATTAAATTTTTGTGGTCAGTCAATACCACCACCTGATGTCTGGCCCCCTCAAGCCAGTGACGCCACTCCTCAAAAGCCCACTTCATGGCCAAAAGCTCCCGATTCCCAATATCATAATTCCGCTCGGCGGGCGAAAATTTACGGGAAAAAAAAGCACAAGGTCTCATCACGGAGCAGTCGGAACTTCTCTGCGACAACACCGCCCCAGCTCCGATTTCAGAAGCGTCGACCTCAACCTGAAAAGGAAGAGCAACATCAGGCTGACGCAACACTGGGGCGGAAGAAAAGCGGCGCTTGAGCTCCCGAAAGGCCTCCACAGCATCAGGGGACCAATCAGCAACATCAGCACTCTTCTTAGTCAAATCAGTCAATGGTTTTACAACATCAGAAAAACCAGCAATAAATCGACGATAAAAGTTAGCAAAGCCCAAAAATTTCTGAAGACTCTTAAGAGAAGAGGGTTGCGTCCAATCACCAATAGCCTGAACCTTGACAGGATCCATCTCGATGGAAGAGGGGGAAAAAATGTATCCCAAGAAAGAAATCTTTTGAACCCCAAAAACACACTTAGAACCCTTCACACACAAGGAATTAGACCGCAAAACCTGAAAAACCCTCCTGACCTGCTGGACATGAGAGTCCCAGTCATCCGAAAAAATCAGAATATCATCCAGATACACAATCATAAATTTATCCAAATAATCGCGGAAAATGTCATGCATAAAGGACTGGAAGACTGAAGGGGCATTTGAAAGACCAAAAGGCATCACCAAATACTCAAAATGGCCCT
The DNA here is from genome assembly GCF_051348905.1 of Ranitomeya variabilis. Lineage (NCBI taxonomy): Eukaryota > Metazoa > Chordata > Amphibia > Anura > Dendrobatidae > Ranitomeya > Ranitomeya variabilis. The sequence continues at coordinate 998,182,990 of NC_135232.1, read as the reverse complement.
CGGGCGTATTAAATGCGGTTTTCCACTCATCCCCCTGCTTGATTCGCACCAAATTATACGCTTCACGGAGATCAATCTTAGAGAACCACTTGGCCCCCTTTATACGAGCAAACAAATCAGTAAGCAGTGGTAACGGATATTGATATTTAACCGTGATTTTATTCAAAAGTCGATAATCAATACACGGCCTCAAAGAGCCGTCTTTCTTAGACACAAAGAAAAAACCGGCTCCTAAGGGAGATGACGAAGGACGAATATGTCCCTTTTCCAAGGACTCCTTTATATATTCTCGCATAGCAGCGTGTTCAGGCACAGACAGATTAAATAAACGACCCTTAGGGTATTTACTACCCGGAATCAAGTCTATGGCACAATCGCACTCCCGGTGCGGAGGTAGTGAACCAACCTTGGGTTCTTCAAAAACGTCACGAAAGTCAGACAAGAATTCAGGAATCTCAGAGGGAATAGATGATGAAATGGAAACCAAAGGTACGTCCCCATGAGTTCCTTTACATCCCCAGCTTAACACAGACATAGCTCTCCAGTCGAGGACTGGGTTATGAGATTGCAGCCATGGCAATCCCAGCACCAAAACATAATGTAGATTATACAGCACCAGAAAGCGAATAACCTCCTGGTGATCCGGATTAACACGCATAGTCACTTGTGTCCAGTATTGTGGTTTATTACTAGCCAATGGGGTGGAGTCAATCCCTTTCAGAGGTATCGGAGCCTCCAGTGGCTCCAAATCATACCCACAGCGTTTGGCAAAGGACCAATCCATAAGACTCAAAGCAGCGCCAGAGTCGACATAGGCGTCCGCGGTAATAGATGACAAAGAACAAATCAGGGTCACAGATAGAATAAACTTAGACTGTAAAGTGCTAATTGAAACAGACTTGTCAGGCTTCTTAGTACGCTTAAAGCATGCTGATATAACATGAGTTGAATCACCACAATAGAAGCACAACCCATTTTTTCGTCTAAAATTCTGCCGCTCGCTTCTGGACAGAATTCTATCACATTGCATATTTTCTGGCGTTTTCTCAGTAGACACCGCCAAATGGTGCACAGGTTTGCGCTCCCGCAGACGCCTATCGATCTGAATAGCCATCGTCATGGACTCATTCAGACTCGCAGGCACAGGGAACCCCACCATAACATCCTTAATGGCATCAGAGAGACCTTCTCTGAAAATCGCCGCCAGGGCGCACTCATTCCACTGAGTAAGCACAGACCATTTGCGGAATTTTTGGCAGTATATTTCAGCTTCATCTTGCCCCTGAGACAAGGACATCAAGGCCTTTTCCGCCTGAAGCTCTAAATGAGGTTCCTCATAAAGCAACCCCAAGGCCAGAAAAAACGCATCCACATTGAGCAACGCAGGATCCCCTGGTGCCAATGCAAAAGCCCAGTCTTGAGGGTCGCCCCGGAGCAAGGAAATTACAATCCTGACCTGCTGTGCAGGGTCTCCGGCAGAGCGAGACTTCAGGGACAAAAACAATTTGCAATTATTTTTAAAATTTTGAAAGTGAGATCTATTCCCCGAGAAGAATTCAGGCAAAGGAATTCTAGGCTCAGACATAGGTGCATGAACAACAAAATCTTGCAAATTTTGTACCTTTGTGGCGAGATTATTCAAACCTGTAGCTACACTCTGAAGATCCATTTGAAACAGGTGAACACAGAGCCATTCAAGGATTAGAAGGAGAGAAAGAGAGGAAGGCTGCAGTATAGGCAGACTAGCAAGTGATTCAATTAAGAGCACACTCAGAACTAGAGGGAAAAAAAAAAAAAATTGTAGCAGACTTCTTTTTTCTCTCCTTTCTCAGCCAGTAATTTAACCCTTTTTTCGGCCGGTCAAACTGTCGTGATTCTCAATGGCGAGAGAACATAGCCCAGCATATATGAGAACTAGCTCTTGGAAGATGGAAACTATACTGACCATGAACTAAACCTGCCGCACAACTAGAAGTGGCCGGGTAGCATGCCTACGTTTTTTAACCCTAGATGCCCAGCGCCAGCCGGAGAACTACCTAATCCTAGCAGAGGAAAAGACAGTCCTGGCTCACCTCTAGAGAAATTTTCCCAAAAGGCAGACAGAGGCCCCCACATATATTGGCGGTGATTTTAGATGAAATGACAAACGTAGTATGAAAATAGGTTTAGCAAAATCGAGGTCCGCTTTCTAGATAGCAGGAAGACAGAAAGGACACTTTCATGGTCAGCAGAAAACCCTATCAAAACACCATCCAGAAATTCCTTTAAGACTCTAGCATTAACTCATAACACCAGAGTGGCAATTTCCGATCACAAGAGCTTTCCAGACACAGTAACGAAACAGCAGCTGTGAACAGGAACAAAATGCAAAAACACACAAGGACAAAAGTCCAACTTAGCTGGGAGTTGTCAAGTAGCAGGAATAAGCACAGAAGGCTTCTGATTACATTGTTGACCGGCAAGAAACTGACAGAGGAGCAAGGTTATATAGCGACTCCCACATCCTGATAGGAGCAGGTGAACAGAGGGGATGATGCACACAAGTTCAATTCCACAAGTGGCCACCGGGGGAGCCCAGAATCCAATTTCACAACAGCCCCCTCATCCCTATCCTTGTACACATGGCCACTTCATCCCTATCCTGGTATGCATGGCTTCCTCATCCCTACCATGGTATGCATGGCCCCTCTCATCGCTATCCTGGTATGCATGGCCACTCTCATCCCTACCCAGGTATGCATGGCCCCTCTCATCCCCATCTTGGTGTGCATGGCCTATCCTGATATGCATGTCCCCCTCATCCCTATCCTGGTAATCATGGCCCCCATCTCCATCCTAGTATGCAAGGCACCATCCTCATCCTGGTATGATTGGTCCTCATCCTCATCCTGGTATGATTGGCCCCCCATCTCTGTCCTTTTATGCATGGCCCCATCTGAAAAAACATTAAAAAATGCAAACCATTACACATACCTTCATGCTCTCCCTGGCAACGTCTTGTTCCAATGCCAGCAGCTGCTTTATGCTTGTAAGCAGCACATGGTAGGGAAGTCAGTGAATAATTATTTCTCTTAAGTAGAGGGCACACTTGACACCTCAGAAATATGACATTGGGGTTAGTAATGGGGGCAACTTCAGCTGACAATACAAAGCTGACATCAACCCAAACCCTATTAAGCCACTTGCCACTGCACCAGAGCAAGTGGGAAGAGCGAGCTAAGCCCTAGATTTGGCACATCTTATGGATGTGCATTTTCGGGGGAGGCTGAGGGCTGATGCTTTTAGTCTGGAAGGGGGCCAATATCAATTGCCCCCTGTCTAGTCTATTAATAAAAGCATAACAGCCTGCAGATGTCTGCCTAGCCTTTGCTGGTTATTAATTATAGGTTGGACCCCACATCATTTTTTGGGGGGTCCCCCATTTTAATAACCAGTAAAGGCTAAGTAGATAGTTATGAACTGATATGTGTAGCCTTGGAAGCTCCATGTTTATTACCCACTTCCCAGACTATAAACATCGGCCCCCAGATGTCAGCTTTTCCTCAGCTGCTTAAGAAAAAGTAAGGGGACTCCAAGCCACTTTTCACTTTAACCCCTTCGAGACCTTCTCTGTACTAGTACTGTTCTGCGGTAACTGCATTTGTGCCAGCAGCAGTACTAGTATGGTGCTGCGATCACCGGGGTCTCATGGTGAGCGCTGTGATCACGTGCGAGTGTCAGCTGTATGTGACAGCTGACACCCCACAGCAGTGCCCACGATCAGTGTTTAACCCCTCTGATGCCGCTGTCTGTAGTGACAGTGACATAGAAGGGTATCGCGCAGGGACGGGGGCTCCCTGCGCACTTCCATCAGAATAACACCATGTGATCGCATTATTCTCATGGTCTCCATGGAGACCCCGGCCTCAAGATGGCCGTGTGGTCCTTCCGGGTCCTGCAGTGAGGTGGCTTGTGAGCGCCTGCTGAGAACAGGTGCTGGCAAGCCTCCTTCCCTGCCTGTCAGATTGCTGATCTGACACTGTGCTGTGCAAAGTGTCAGATCAGCAATCTGATGTAATATAGTGATGTCCCATCCTGGGACAATGTTATAAAGTAAAAAAAAAATTAGAATGTGTAAAAATATTTTTTTTCAAAATCCCCAAATAAAGAAAAAAAAATATTTTTCCAATAAATCCATTTATTTATGTAAATAAAAAAAAATAATAAAAGTACACATATTTGGTATCATCGTGTCTGAAACAACCCGCTCTATAAAACTGTCCCACTAGTTAACCCTTTGAGTGAACACCATAAAAAAATTAAAAAATGAGGCAAAAACCAATGCTTTATCACCATACCGCTGAACAAAAAGTGCAATAAAACACGATCAAAAAGATGGATGTAAACAGAAATGGTACCACTGAAAACATCATCTTGTCCCACAAAAAACAAGCTTCTATACTGCTCCATGAGCACAAAAATAAAAAAAGTTATAGCTCTCAGAATAAAGCGATGAAAAAATAATAATTTTTTCTATAAAATAATTTTTATTGTGTAAAAGCGTCAAAACATAAAAAAGATATATATGAGATATCGCTGGAATCGTACTGACCCGAAGAATAAAACTGCTTTATCAATTTTACCACATGCGAAACGGTGTAAACGCTCCCCCCAAAAGAAATTCAAAAATTGCTGGTTTTGTTCATTCTGCCTCCCAAAAATCGGAATAAAAAGCGATGAAAAAATGTCATGTGCCCGAAAATGGTACCAATAAAACGTCAACTTGTCCCACAAAAAACAAGACCTCACATGACTCAGTGGGCCAAAATATGGAAAAATTATAGCTCTCAAAATGTGGTGATGCGAAAACTATTTTTTGCAATAAAAAGCATTTTTTAGTGTGTGAGAGCTGCCAAACATAAAAATCCACTATAAAAACCCTCTATAAATAGTAAATCAAACCCCCCTTAATCACCCCCTTAGTTAGCGAAAAATAATAAAGTAAATGTATTTATTTCCATTTTCCCATTAGGGTTAGGGTTAGGGTTGGGGCTAAAGTTAGAGTTAGGGTTAGGGCTAAAGTTAGGGTTAGTGTTGGGGCTAAAGTTAGGGTTAGGGTTGGGGCTAAAGTTAGGGTTGGGATTAGGGTTAGGGTTGGAATTAGGGTTAGGTTTGGCCTTAGCGTTATGGTTAGGGTTGGGATTAAGGGTGTGTTGAGGTTAGGGTTGGAGTTAGAATTGGGGGGTTTCCACTGTTTAGGCACATCAGGGGACATGGCGTATGATCTCAATTCCAGCCAATTTTGCATTGATAAGTCAAACGGCGCGCCTTCCCTTCCGAGCTCTTCCATGTGCCCAAACAGTGGTTTAACCCCCCATATGGAGTATCAGCATACTCAGGACAAACGGCACAACAACTTTTGGGGTCCAATTTCTCCTGTTACCCATGGGAAAATAAAAAATTGGGGGCGAAAAGATAATTTTTGTGAAAAAAATATGATTTTTAATTTTTACGGCTCTATATTCTAAAACTTCTGTGAAGCACTTGGGGGTTCAAAGTGTTCACCACACATCTAGAAAAGTTCATTAGGGGGTCTACTTTCCAAAATGGTTTCACTTGTGGGGGGTTTCCACTGTTGAGGCACATCAGGGGCTCTACAAATGCAACATGACGTCCCATCTCAATTCCAGCAAATTTTGCATTAAAAAGTCAAACAGCGCTCCTTCCCTTCTGAGTTCTGCCGTGCTTCCAAACAGTGGTTTACTCCCACATATGATGTATCAGCGTACTCAGAACAAATAGCACAACAACTTTTAGGATCCAATTTCTCCTGTCGCCCTTAGTAAAATAAAACAAAATGGATCTTAATTAATTTTTTTGTGAAAAAAGTTAAATGTTCATTTTTTTTAAACACTCCAAAAATTTCTGTGACACACCTGAAGGGTTAATAAACTTCTTGAATGTGGTTTTGCGTACCTTGAGTGGTGCAGTTTTTAGAATTTTGTCACTTTTGGGCATTTTCTGTCATATAGGCCCCTCAAAGTCACTTCAAGTGTGAGGTGGTCCCTAAAAAAATGGTTTTGCAAATTTTGTTGAAAAAATGAGAAATTGCTGGTAAACTTTTAACCCTTATAACGTCCTAACAAAAAAGAAGTATGCTTCCAAAATTTTGCCGATGTAAAACGGACGTGTGGGAAATGTTTTTTGTTAACTATCTTGTGTGATATGAGTCTCTAATTTAAAGGAAAGGTGCCGCAATTTTGTTTTTGTATTAAAAATGATTGTTTATAGAAACAATTATCTTTAATACAAAATTATTTTTTTTAACCTTAATATCTTTTTTATTATTAATAATTTTTGCAGCCACTGGGCGCCGCCATTTTGATTTGCAGGAGTGTAAGAGTCCCAGCACGACAGTTTCTCTCTGCACTTACGGCAGCTCTGTGCATAGGACTCAGCAGTCGGGAGCCGACCTCATTATCTCCTGCTCTGATCTGGCCACGCCCCCTGGGCTGTCTCCACATCACAGCAGAGGCAGGAGGTCGGCGCCATGTTTCTTCAGCCCACAGTGTGTGAGCTCCACTGTGACTGAGAGCTGTGCTGTTGGAGGGGCAGCTCCAGCTGCCTCTCCTCTCACACTGTCAGCAGTCGGCTGTTCCCTGTCCTCTGGTGCCTGGTGCCCTGGCTCTAATCTCTAGAATCGCTAGAGAGGGTGAAGTGCTGGGGTCTGATGTCCTCTATCAGGAGCTGCAGAGAGGTAACAGGGGGGGAGGGGGAGGCTCTGTGCTGCTCCGACCCTGACTCACTGCAGCCACTGATCAAGGACATCAGACCGTGTATCTATCACTATACTGTGCTGAGCCATGTATCTAATCCTCTCCTGTATGATACTGTCTGCTGTGCCCTGTACCTAATCCTCTCCTGTGTGATACTATGCTGAGCCATGCATCAAATCCTATACTGTACTGAATGCTGAGCCGTGTATCTAATCCTGTATTGTGTGATACTGTCTGCTGAGCCGTGTATCTAATCCTATCCTGTGTGATACTGTGCTGAGCCGTGTATCTAATCCTATCCTGTGTGATACTGTGCTGAGCCGTGTATCTAATCCTATCCTGTGTGATACTGTGCTGAGCCGTGTATCTAATCCTATACTGTGTGATACTGAATGCTGAGCCGTGTATCTAATCCTATACTGTGTGATACTGAATGCTGAGCCGTGTATCTAATCCTATCCTGTGTGATACTGTGCTGCGCTGTGTATCTAATCCTATCCTGTGTGATACTGTGCTGAGTCGTGTATCTAATCCTCTCCTGTGTGATACTGACTGCTGAGCCGTGTATCTAATCCTCTCCTGTGTGATACTGTGCTGAGCCGTGTATCTAATCCTATCCTGTGTGATACTGTGCTGAGCCGTGTATCTAATCCTATCCTGTGTGATACTGTGCTGAGCCGTGTATCTAATCCTATACTGTGTGATACTGAATGCTGAGCCGTGTATCTAATCCTATCCTGTGTGATACTGTGCTGAGCCGTGTATCTAATCCTATCCTGTGTGATACTGTGCTGAGCCGTGTATCTAATCCTATCCTGTGTGATACTGTGCTGAGCCGTGTATCTAATCCTATCCTGTGTGATACTGTGCTGAGCCGTGTATCTAATCCTCTCCTGTGTGATACTGTCTGGTGAACCGTGTATCTAATCCTCTCCTATGCACTCCTCTCCCCCCTGCATATCTTTCCCCATTGCACACACAACTCAATGCGTGCGATAACAGGAGCTGCAGGGGTCATGCTGTATTATGGCATTATGTGAGATCTATATGACGGTATTATGTGAACACTGGCAGTATTGTGTGATCTATATGGTGGTATTATGTGAGAACACTGGCAGTATTATGTGTGATCTATATGGCGGTAAGTGAGAACACTGGCGGTATTGTGTGATCTATATGGTGGTATGTGAGAACTGTATGACAGTATTGTGTGATCTATTTGATGGTATTGTGTGTGATCTATATGGCGGTATTATGTGTGATCTATATGGTGGTATGTGAGAACTGTATGACAGTATTGTGTGATCTATTTGATGGTATTGTGTGTGATCTATATGGCGGTATTATGTGTGATCTATATGGTGGTATGTGAGAACTGTATGACAGTATTGTGTGATCTATTTGATGGTATTGTGTGTGATCTATATGGCGGTATTATGTGAGAACACTATGGCAGTATTATCTTCAGAAAGCGGACCCATTCTATGGTGGTTCTGGCTGAGCACCTGCACACGGGTCTGGGGTAATAGAGGGGCAGCATGACCTTCAGTTAGGTGCAGTCAGGGGAAGGCTGGTGAGGCAGCTGAAGAGAGGGGTCTCATTTTTATCGTTACTATATGGCTACATTTCCTTCCCAGCGTCACCCCGTACTTCGCCTGTCGCCTCGCTTTCACACATCGCCAGGACAGGATGGAGAAGACAGGATCTAAGGAGGGGAATGGGGTCTGCATGCAAAGTCTGGATCAGAACAGGCCATCAATCCACAGAAATGTTTCCTGGATTTCTGTGGAGCAGACGGTCCATCCACGTGTATAAAAGACAGCGCTCTATGTACAATCCCTGGCTGCTCTGCGCACTGAACATGGTGCCCCCCCATACACCAGCACACTGCTCTCCTGAAATACTCTGTGCTGCTGTCACCCTGCTCCCTCCACCACATATCTCCCAGAATCCTTGCTGCCTGCCATCCTCGGTGACTGTCTACTTGTCAGTGTAAGGCTGCTTTCACACTATCATCGGTACGGGCCCATCGCAGTGCGTCGGGCCGACATACCGACGCATGCTGTGAAATAAATGCCCGACGTGGTAGCGGATGTAGTCTTACGACGCTTCCGCTGCCCCATTGTAAGGTCTGGGGAGGAGGGGGCAGAGTTTCGGCTGCGCATGCACGATCGAAAATGGCGGACTCGACGCACAAAAAAAGTTACATGTAATGTTTTATTTGTGGCGGTGGTCCGCCAAAACAGGACGCAACCATCGCACAATGGTTGCGACGTGTGGCAATACGTCACAACGCGTCGGAAATGTAAGTCTATGGGGAAAAAACGCATCCTGCAGACAACTTTGCAGGATGTGTTTTTTCTCCTAAACGACGAATTGCGACGTACAGCCAACAACGCTAGTGTGCAAGTAGCCTAAGGCTGCCGTCACACTAGCAGTATTTGGTCAGTATTTTACCTCAGTATTTGTAAGCCAAAACCATGAGTGGGTGATAAATACAGAAGTGGTGCATATGTTTCTGTTATATACTTCTCCTCTAATTGTTCCACTCCTGGTTTTGGCTTACAAATACTGAGGTAAAATACTGACCAAATACTGCTAGTGTGACGGCAGCCTTACTCTGCAGTCACCAACAAAATGGCTGCTCACTGGGTTCCTGAATATCATCCTCTCTTATCCCTTAGCAGACACCCAGAAGGGAAGGAGAGGAGTGACATCACACATGTCAGCAGACTCCGCCCATAATTACTGCAGTGCAGTAATGTGAGCTAGTTGTACACGAGGTTTTTCTGAAATTTCAGCAGCTGCTCCCCCTAGTGTTTAAAAGTGGAAATTCCAAAACTTTTCAAATTATTTTTCATATTTTACTAAATTATAAACAAATGATAATATTTTTTAAGAAAATGTAAACATTAATTCTCTACATTTTTACAATTTCTGTAAAAAAAAATTTTTTTATGGCACCTTCCCTTTAAGGGCATAAAAACTAAAAGTTTGAAAATTGTGACATTTTTGAAATTTTTGCCAAATTTCCATTTTTTTCACAAATAAACGCAAGTCATATTGAAGAAATTTTACCACTATCATAAAGTACAATATGTCACAAGAAAACAGTGTCAGAATCACTGGGATCCGTTGAAGCGTTCCAGAGTTATAATCTCATAAAGTGATAGTGGTCAGAATTGTAAAAATTGGCCGAGTCATTAAGGTGAAAACAGGCTAGGTCTCAAAGGAGTTAATTATTAGCTAAATACATGTACACTAAACTACACACGCCCTGCAATGATCATATATATCAAATAGACATCTATCAATCTATCCCCTATCTATCTATCTATCTATCTATCTATCTAACTATATCTGTATCTAAGATTGTTTTATTAGTTAGTAAACTAGCTTGAAATGACAGAGAATTCCTGTATGTAAAAGCTGTTGCTAAAAACGCATTGGAAACGGACTGCATATGCATAGAATACGGATGTCATAACTATGCTAGGTGAGAAAAATCACATTGTACTCGCATGACACTTGCATGACACTCGTCCAATTTTTCTGGACCAACATCAGACTGATTTTATAAATGCAGATGAGTGTGAGCCCTTATCCTGGCTACCTCATATTGTGCAAATATCTGTTCTAATTGAATCTTGCTGTGTCATATAAATTTATTACATACAATTACATATATTTTATATAAATATATTGTACATGTGCGCAATATTTGTGTTACATGCTCTTTATTTAATTATTTCTGGTGTGTGGTGGCATCTACAAAATTAAATTGCTGAGTTAACAAATTAAGGCCCTATAAGGAATATGTAAAATAATACTGCACCATATGTATAAATTGTGTATATACCGTACTTTTTATTTACAACTTTTGCCAGGTACTAGAAAACTGTTTTGTCACTTCTTATATTGACTTAATTCATATAAAGAAAGGCTGATAGTGGCTTCAGGTTATCATTTAATTTGTTCAGCTCAGATGGATCTGTCATGATTCCCACATGCTGAAACGGGATTCAACTAAATGTGATTTGGTGGTATATTACAAAACTACTTTGAATACTGGCTGGATTATTTTATTTAATAAGAGCACGAAGTAGGTCAATGGAAATCATATTTCATAAACCGCTCGAGAGGTCGTCTTCCCAGCAACGCAGATTGTTGCAATCTGCTGTCTAGGTGCTGGTATGCTATGAACACAAGCAAGCAGTGCTAAGGGGTTGCTCCACTTAGCTGTCAACTGTCAGATTATTTTTTTTCCTGAAAAAAAAAGCATTTAATTAAACCCTGAGCGTTCTTATCACTTCCCTTCAGGTACATCAAGCCGTATTCAATACAGACAGTGACAACTGTCACCAGAAAGAAGATTAATATGAAAGTACGGAATCCTGCCAGGAAAGTTAAGCTGGAATTGGTTACATTTTTGCATTTATGAAAAATATATTTTGGGGCATATCAGAGCATTCCTGCATTTGTATATGTACAGAACAAACTGCAAGGAAAACAGCAGTGTTCATAGGCAGCATTCTATTTGATTATGGGAATGTTAGCATTGGCTTCAGCAATATTTTTTTTATTATAAAGCCAAACGGAAGGCTATCTATAATTACACTGCTAAACTAGATTCTATATTTTTGAATCGGAAAACGGGTTTTACTTTTTACACCTAAAACAATTTACTTTTATTTAGACTTTGGCCCCAATCCATGATACCCCACTTACCCCACTTCTTCTCTTCCCGTCCTGCTGTAGACATGCCATATATTTAGCACATATTTTTTTCTGCCTGGATAATGCCCTAATGGACATTTTGCCATACCTGATCTCACGTGCATGTAAGCAGGTTGCGGGATGCAGTGACGCAAGAGAGACAGAGCAAGGGTTAACAGTTTTAATTTACCATGGGATACTCCAAGCAGCAAGATAAACAGTTAAATGAGGGTTAAATAGTTCAAGTGTAGGCAATAGGTAGAGTGAAATGAACAATAAGAAAACAGCAGTTCCTTAAATCACTTATCGTGTCAAAGGCTTCCCAGTCTTCTGCTTAAGTCTCTAGGGCGGCGGCGCCAAAAACAGCCGGAGTGATGCTGTTCAAGTAGGGTCAAACAACGGTCTGTCTTCTAGTGGCAGCGGTTGGTCTCTGGTACCATCCACTGAGACCCTAGTCCATAAGTTGGCATGGCCGGGATGAGAAGGGCCGCGACACTTGCAGGGTCCAATGTGAGGTGATCAGCAGCAATGGGCCAGGTAAGCTGCAGAAGTTCGTCTGCTTCTTGGCTCTTCCTAGGTGATCTGTGCACTGTACTCCCAGCCACGTGGCACACGGTATCTCGCAGTCATGCAGAAGTACAGCATCCGGCACCTTGGTCTCTGACAGTCACTCGGGTGGTGGCCAGAGCTGGCGGGCACAGACCGATGTGGCGCAGGTGCTCAGGTAACGGAGCATACCCCTCAGCCTGCTGCAGGCTGCATGTCTGTGTCAAAACTAACTGCTGCCGCACCCGCTTTTGCTTGTATATGCCCCCTGCTTTTGGGTCAGGGATTCTGTCTGGGCCCTTATGCCTTCCCCTGGACAACAAGGGATGCAGACTTAGCAGTTCCGGACCTGGCATGGTACAAGTGCCCACTGCCCGATGCTTCTCCTTACACTCCCTCTCTCCTTTAGCTTGCCATTCCATGGGTAAGAGTTCTTGCAGTAAACGTTGGAACTCTTCCATTTCTTGCACAATTCGCTGCCAAATAAACTGGTCCTGTCCGTAATGGGTAGGGGGTATTCCCACAGTGGTTCATTCAGTACAATGTAGGTCACGTTGTGTGATGGAGTCAAGCTGAATAGTGGAAGGTGGGGGACGCTAGGTTCCCTGGGAACAGCCATCTCTGTATTTTCCGGTCACCTTATTTCCCCTGGACTGACAACTGGGGTGCTTTCTGAGTCTGAGGAAGGTGTAAAAGGTTCATCCTCTTCGTAGTCAGAAGCAGGTAGAGTAGGTGCAGTAACAAATAGAAACAGAGGCACACATGGTAAAGTTCATATTTGTTTTTATTGTTGTTTAACCTGGAAGCTCTGGACCATGGTCCGGGGTGCTGCGTAGGGGGCGTGACTATGTGAGCCCCAGACACCCATGGTAAGACCCTTCAAACAGGGTCAGAATGGGATGCCTGGGGACACGTGTGCTACCTCCAGTTAGACCCCGGAATCATGGTAGCTGACCCAGCGGGACAAATGGACAAGTGGGGTTAGCAGGTGACATAGAGCTAACCAGTGAGTACCGGGGATACGGGTAGAAGCTGGTTCCAGTGGTACTGACATTGTCCAGAGGTACGGGTAACTGAATGGTGGGACGAGATGGAACTGGAGTAGGCAGATTGGAGGTCATCCAGGAAAAGCCAGGTAACCGGTAGCAGATAGTCTGTGGAAACAAACAGTGTCAGCGGAGCACTGGCAGAGAACTTCAGAAACAGAAGAACATGCTAGCAGAAACCGGAACTTAGCAACAGAGGATAATTGTTGCTCCAGAACCCTCCCTGTGGTGGAGAGGCTAGAAATAATGATCATTAACACGCCATTGGTCAGAAGCACTTTTTGGAAAATGTGCGGTCTCTTTAAGAGACCGGGAGCGAGCGCGCGCGTGACCTAAGCATACAGCCCAAGAACCTGCTGGCTGCGTGCCAGGAAGCAGAGGAGGAAGGAGAAGCAGAGGTGGCGTCAGGACAGCATGGAGATAGCACAGAGTGGGAGTCACGACAGGGACCCCACGAAGGTACAGGGACCGGACCAGGTGTAACAGGCACTTCGGTAAGGTCAGATCTTCTTTCTTCTTCTTCAGGGTCCCATGACAGGCAGGGACACAACATGTCCCTGGACATGCAGTGGACTATTCAGATAGGCACCCCTTCTTCTCCCTCAGGTTGAATCTCATACACAGGGCTAGCGTAGTCAACTAGGCGTTTCACTCCATGTGGGGTTTTCTCCATCCAGTAGTCCAGTTTGCTTTGTGGCCTCTTGCCTTGGACCAGCACTCAATCCCCTGATTTAAGAGCTGCCCCTTGGAGGGGCGGTGCTTCACAGTGTTTGAGTTCTCGGAGCTTAGCCTGGACCAGCCGATGAAGAGTCTGCAACCGATGTCTATGTTCTCGGACCCAGGAAGACACCCCCATCCATGCGTAGTCCTCTTCTGGGTCCAGCTCCAACTCAGTGATCTCTCGTCCCTTCCACCCAAACAGTAGAGCGTACGGAGTATATCCTGTAGTGCGGTGCACCCGGTTGTTGTACACCCAGACAAATTCAGCCACATACTCAGGCCAACGGACTTTCCAATCTTCCTCCAATGTTCTCAGCATTTGAATCAGTGTACGGCTAAAGAGTTCACTGGCACCATTCCCCTGGGAGTGATAGGGCGTCGTTCTCAACTTCTCAATTTGGTATAGATGGTGTAATTCTTTCATCACTTGGCCCTTGGAAACAGGCACCTTGATCCGAATGAATTCACTTTGGGAAACCATACTCCTGAATGAAGTCTTGACAGATAGCCTGGGCAGCCAACTCGGTGGTCTGATCTCAGGTTGGGGTAACCACCGTGAACTTGATGAAGTGGTCAGTCATCACCTGACAATGTTCATAACCATGGTGAGCGGGAGCCATGGTCAAATAGGTGATCATCAGCAGTTCTAAGGGGGCAGAGGTCACGATGGTCTGGGTGGGTGCTCTTTGTTCCAGGGTCTTGTCCAACTCACAGCTTCGGCATTGCTGACAGGCCTCTTCTACCGCAGTCTTCAAGTGGGGGGATAGACCTGCTTCTGTAGCCACTAGAATGTCTTCTCCGGACCACAGTGAGGCCCCCTCTCATGAGCCTCCATGGCCACTATGCGGATTAGCTTCTTGGGGAGCACCACCTACCAAGCGACCACCAACTCATGCACCAACTGCACTTTCATATACAGCAGACCATCCTTCAATTGGAGCCTCTCCCATTGTCTGAGAGTCTGCAAAGGCCCTGGAGACAGAGCAGCTCTTTCATGTCAGCTAGGGAGCCACTTCAATACTACCCACTGCCTCAGCTGGGCAAGTTCTGTGTCTCCTGCTGCAGCTGTACCCAATCATCTCGAGGTCGTCCTAACACCTGTTCCCCGGACGCCTCGCAAATCTATCCCTGTGTTGCTGCCAATGACCTGGCGAAGTTTCAGAAGCCCGGGATCTCTTCTGCCTCCAATTTTTCATCCTGATCACGGCTCGGGCGCTCATCTGTCACTCTGGATAAGGCATCAGCATGTGTATTCTCAGCTCCTTTCCAAAATGCAATCTTGCATTGGTTTTTCGTCATGCGAGCCACCCATATTTGTTCCAGGGCAATCAGATAGGCAACGGGTTGTTGTTGGTTTCCACCAAGACTTCGGACCCTGCAGGTATTCAACTATTCAATCATCGCCCATACCAGCCCCAGCAGCTCCAATTTGAAAGAACTGTAGTTGTCGGGGTTCCGCTCTGAGTCGTGGAGAGATCGGTTCGCATAGGCAATCACTTGCTCTTTCCCATCTTGCACTTTAGAGAGCATGACCCCTAGACCATGGAGACTTCCGTCAGTGTGTAAAATGAAGGGTTGCGAGAAGTCAGCATAGGCCAGTATTGGAGCTTCTGTCAGGGCCATCTTCAAAGCCCAGAAGACTTCCTCCTGGCTGCTTCCCCACTAACAACAGTTTAGCGATGCGAGTGAAGTTTTGCACGAACCTCCGGTAATATCCAGTTAGCCCCAGAAAAGCCCGTACATCCTTCACTGTCTTTGGGGTGGGTCAGTCCTGCACTGCTGCTATCTTCTCATGGGCAGGCCTCACCCCATTAGCAGATATGACGTGTCCCAGATGCTCGATCTTTTTGCGGAAGAGGTGACACTTTTGGTGCTTCAATTTCAGACAATGTTTTTGTAGTCGACTCAACACTTGCTCTAGCCGCTGGAGATGTTCTTCAAAGGTGGCTGCACAGACAATGATATCATCCAGATAGATAAGCATTGCTTCAAAGTTCCGATCCCCCAAGCACCTCTCCATCAGGCATGGAAACTTCCCACGGGCTTTGATCAGTCCAAAGGGCATTCAATTGAACTCAAATAGTCCCATAGGCAGAATGAACTCTGTTTTTGGCTGATCATGTTCAGCCATGGACACCTGCCAATATCTGCTGGCAAGATCTAGGGATGAGAACTATTTCACTTTTCCTATGGCAGACATGGAATCTTCAATCCTGGGCAGGGGATATGAATCTTGTACTGTACAGACATTAAGTCACCGGTAGTCGACACAGAAGTGCAGGATCCCATCTTTTTTTGTAGTAGCATGATTGGGGTGGCCCACGGGTTTTGAATCTCCCGAAAGACTCCACTCTGCAGCATATGGGACAACATTTCTTTCACCTCTTGATACATCTGAGAAGGAATCTGGCGGTATCTTTCTCAAATTGGGGAGGTACTTCCTGTAGGTATCTTGTGGGTTATGGCAGTGGTACACCCAAAGTCATCCTTATGACAGATGAAGACATCCCAGTAGCACTCCACCATGGCCTCCGCCAGTTGCACTTGTGAGAGTCCTGACAGTTCGGCCCACATCTGTTCCAAGATCCGGTGCCCCTCTCTTGTGCTTCCAGGCGGCTGCTCTGGGACCATGGTAAAAGCTATAGTTCACAGATCTCCCGGTTTCACTGCTAATTGGACAGTCTCTAGCGGCACCAGTTCTTCAGGCATGTAAAGCACTTGTGCCACCTCACTCCTGGATGAAAAGGTCAAACTGTCTTTCCATAGGTTGACACACTGCACCACTACGTTACCGTCATGAACAGTGGCTAAGGTCCGAGTAACGAGGAATCCAGGGGATATCTGGTCTGCTGCAGTTGGCTCAATCTGGACTTCCACCCATTCAAGTGGCGTACAGGCTTGTATGGGCAATGTGAGCACCGTCTGACCCGGTGGTAAGATGATCTTGGCAGAAGCGGGAAATGCCACTTTTCCTAGGATCTTCCCATCGCTTGATGTCTCCTGCACCTGGGCGACTCGAATCAATTGCTGAAACACCTTCCATTGAGGGGTTCTGGGGATCCACCAATCCAGAAAGGCATCTGGTGGCTCACTGATCAGCAGGGTTCCGAGTTCTTTCAATACATTCATCCGCAGGGTCACTAGAGGACCGTCATCAAAGTCACCGGCAAGCAGCACTACCCCTACATCTTTGCCGCATATGGTCACTTGCATCCAGACCACCACTGTGACCGGGATGGGCAATTGGTTAGCCACCTATAGCTTAACCCCTTTACCCCCAATGGTGGTTTGCATGTTAATGACAGGGCCAATTTTTACAATTCTGAACGCTGTCCCTTTATGAAGTTATAACTCTGGAACGCTTCAACGGATCCTGATGATTCTGACAATGTTTTCTTGTGACATATTGTACTTCATGACAGTGGTAAAATTTCTTTGATATTACCTGTTGTTATTTGTGAAAAAAACAGAAATTTGGCAAAATTTTTGAAAATTTAATTTTCCAACTTTGAATTTTTATGCCCTTAAAACACAGAGATATGTCACACAAAATACTTAATAAATAACCATTGCCACATGTCTACTTTGCAGCAGCACAATTTGGAACCAATATTTTTTGTTAGGGAGTTATAAGGGTTAAAAGTTGACCAGCAATTTCTCGTTTCTACAACACCATTTTTTTAAGGACCACATCACATTTGAAGTCATTTTGAGGGGTCTATATGATAGAAAATAACCAATTATGACACCATTCTAAAAAACTGCACCCCTCAAGGTACTCAAAACCACATTCAAGAAGTTTATTAACCCTTCAGGTGTTTCACAGGAATTTTTGGAATGTTTAAAAAAAATGAACATTTCACTTTTTTCCCCAAAAAATTTACTTCAGCTCCAATTTGTTTTATTCTACCAAGGGTAACAGGAGAAAATGGACCCCAAAAGTTGTACAATTTGTCCTGAGTATGCCAATACCTAATATGTGGGTGGCAGAGCTCAGAAGGGAAGGAGCGCCGTTTGACTTTTCAATGCAAAATTGACTGGAATTGAGATGGGACGCCATGTTGCATTTGGAGAGCCCCTGATGTGTCTAAACATTGAAACCCCCAAAAGTGACACCATTTTGGAAATTAGACCCCCTAAGGAACTTATGTAGATGTGTGGTGAGCCCTTTGACCCACCAAGTGCTTCACAGAAGTTTATAATGCAGAGCCGAAAAATAAAAAATCATATTTCTTCGCAAAAATGATCTTTTTGCCCTCAATTTTTTATTTTCCAAGGGTAAGAGAAGAAATTGGACCCCAAAAGTGGTGCAATTTGTCCTGGGTATGCCAATACCCCATATGTGGGGGTAAACCACTGTTTGGGTGCATGGCAGAGCTCGGAAGGGAAGGAGCGCCATTTGACTTTTCAATGCAAAATTGACTGAAATTGACATGGGACGCCATGTGCGTTTGGAGAGCCCCGATGTGCCTAAACATTGAAACCCCCACAAGTGACACCATTTGGGAAAGTAGACCCCTAAGGAACTTATCTAGATGTGTGGTGAGCACTTTGACCCACCAAGTGCTTCACAGAAGTTTATAATGCAGAGCTGTAAAAATAAGAAATCATATTTTTTCAAAAAAATTATCTTTTCACCCCCAATTTTTTTTTTTCCAAGGGTAACAGAAGAAATTGGATGCCAAAAGTTGTTGTCCAATTTGTCCTGAGTACGCTGATACCCGATATGTTGGAGTAAACCACTGTTTGGGCTCATGGCAGAGCTTGGAAGGGAAGGAGCGCCGTTTGACTTTTAAAAGCAAAATTGACTGGAATTGAGATGGGACACCATGTCGCGTTTGGAGAGCCCCTGATGTGCCTAACCATTGAAACCCCCCACAAGTGACACCATTTTGGAAAGTAGACCCACTAAGGAACTTATCTAGATGGGTTGTGAGAGCTTTGAACCCCCAAGT
Organism: Ranitomeya variabilis; assembly: GCF_051348905.1. Lineage (NCBI taxonomy): Eukaryota > Metazoa > Chordata > Amphibia > Anura > Dendrobatidae > Ranitomeya > Ranitomeya variabilis. Next base: position 998,164,252 of record NC_135232.1, on the reverse strand, counting down.
GTTTCACTACAATTTATAACGCAGAGCTGTGAAAATAAAAATTCTTTTTTTTTCACCAAAATTATTTTTGAGCCCCCAGTTTTGCATTTTTCCAAGGGTAACAGGAGAAATTGGACCCCAAAAGTTGTTGTCCAATTTGTCCTGAGTACGCTGATACCCAATATGTTGGGGTAAACCCCTGTTTGGGTGCATGGGAGAGCTCAGAAGGGAAGGTGCACTGTTTTACTTTTTCAACGCAGAATTGGCTGGAATTGAGATCGGACGCCATGTCGCATTTGGAGAGCGCTTGATGTGTCAAAACAGTGGAAACCTCCAATACTAACTGGCTGAAATAAGCCCCTAGAATGCTGGCACCTCCGGCGAGGAGTTTTGTGTGCATGCATGACCACTGACTGCTCTCGTTTGGGTAGTTAGCCTGTGCCACTGTGAAGTCTAACAGGGCGCAGTGCTTTGAGTTCACGGCTTCTCTGTGAAGTAACAGAGTTAGCTTATACCGCCATATAGTTCCGCCGTTTGCTAGCAGCAGGTTCTCCTGCACGGTGGACCCCGGGCTGCAAACGCATCTATTATAATAAAATCTCTATTTTCACTCGGTGCGTTCCGCTAGCCCTAACATAATACTAGCGCCAGGGTCTGGCTAGTAAATGGCGGACATTCAGCAATCCTTGCGGTATATCCAGCAGCTGGAGGGTAGGTAGGCGGCTCTCGAGAGCTCAACCTCAGCTGTGGATGTAACCGCAGTTGCTGTACAGGCTGCTAGCGTGGCTGCAGCAACCTTGTCCACTGCCACCCCTGTTCCGACATTATCTCGCCTCCCGCTACCAGAAAAATTTTCTGGAGATAGCAAATCTTGTAGGGGATTCATGAGTCAGTGCTCTATTTACCTCGAGCTCCTGGCTGCACGCTTTCCCACAGAGCGGGCTAAGGTGAGACTTATTGTGTCCCTCTTGTCGGACAGGGCGTTGGAATGGGCAACACCGCTGTGGGAGCATGGCGATCATGTGGTGCAGAGTGCTCCGCTGTTCCTGAGCACTCTGAAACAGGTCTTTTTAGGACCTCGAGTCACCCATGACACGGCGCTCCAACTGCTGGCATTAACTCAGGGTGTGTCCTTGGTCAGCCATTTTGCCGTCCACTTCCGTACATTAGCTTCTGAGCTGGAGTGGTTAGATAAAGCCCTTATCCCCATATTTTGGAGGGGCTGGCTGATTATGTGAAGGATGCTCTGGCCACTATGGAGATTCCTGCCACACTGGAGGAATTAATAACTGTCTCTACTCGTATTGACCTCTGTTTTAACGAGCGGAGGTTAGAGCGAGCCCAGTGTAGGCAGAGGTTTCGGCTGGCTCCCACCTTCGCCAAACCTCTGGAATCTCCGGTCCTGGTTCCTGAGTCACATGAGGCCATGGAAGTGTCACGAGCGGGATCTAAGTCCCGGACCGCTTGTGCACTCAAGGTCTGTCATGTTTGCCAGCAGTCAGAACATCTTGCCACCAGATGTCCCCAGCGGTCAAGGAAACATCAGCGTCTAGTGGTAGTAGGTGGAGGTACACTAGACACGGCGACATTTGCCTCCAAATTGTCCTTTAAGGGGACAATTATTATAGGCTCATCCTCCCACTCGGTAGAGCTCTGCGTGGATTCTGGGGCGGAGGGAAATTTTATGTCTTCAGCCTTCGCCCAATGTCACGCAATACCCCTGGTTATGCTAGCTCAACCAGTAATGGTACGAGTGGTGAATGGGTCGACACTGCCCTCACAGATAACACACCAGACCATCCCTTTTACTCTGTCCATGTTGCCATCCCATCAGGAGATTATATCTCTGCTCGTCATTCCTGAGGGAATTGATGAGGTCCTGTTGGGGATACCATGGCTACGGTTCCACTCTCCTCATATCGAGTGGTTCTCAGGCAGAATTTTGGGTTTGGGTGAATCTTGTGGGGGTAGGTGTCAGAGGGAGTGCGTTCAGGTTGCTACTACAGAGGTCCCCGCAGATCTATCCTCTCTTCCCAAGCAATACTGGTCTTATGCGGACGTGTTCTCCAAAAAGGCGGCGGAGACCCTTCCACCCCATCGCCCCTATGACTGTCCTATTGACCTCTTGACTGGTGCTGAGCCTCCTCGGGGTCGAGTCTATCCGTTATCTCTCCCGGAGATGGAGGCAATGTCTCAGTACATTCAAGAGAATCTGGCAAGAGGGTTCATCAGGAAGTCAATGTCACCTGCTGGGGCTGGGTTCTTCTTCGTGCAGAAGAAGAATGGGGAACTGCGTCCATGCATAGATTACAGGGGTCTTAACGCCATCACCTGTTGTGATTCGGTTCGTGGGCTCCCCCGGTGGTCTCTTGTGGTACTGGTGTCCTGCAAGCTTTGCCTTCTCAGTTCACCTGTTCCTATCAGGATGTGGGAGTATCCTATTTAACCTTGCTCCTCAGTCATTCTAATGCTGGCCATCAATGTATCCAGAGTGATTCTGTTGCATGTTCCTGCTCCCAGTTTTCTCCTCAGCTAAGTTGGACACTTTAGTCCTTAAGTCTATTTTTGTATGTTTTGTCCAGTTTGCACTTATGTGAATCTCTGCAGCTGGAAGCTCTTGTTGGGCTGAAATTACCACTCCAGTGGCATGAGTTGTCACATGAGTTAAGGTAATTTCAGGATGGTGTTTTGAAGGGTTTTGCAGCTGACCGCGAAGTCCTCTGTTGTATCTTTCTGCTATTTAGTTAGCGGGCCTCTCTGTGCTAAATCTGCTTTCATACTACGTGTGTCTTTTCATCTGCTCTCACCGTTATTATATGTGGGGGGCTGCTATCTCCTGTGGGGACATTCTCTGGAGGCAAGCCAGGACTGTGTTTTCTTCTACCAGGGGTAGTTAGTTCTCCGGCTGGCGCGCGGCATCTAGAGACAATGCAGGAATGCCCCCTGGCTACTTCTAGTGTGGTGTGTAGGTTTAGCATCGCGGTCAGCTCTAGTTTCCATCACCCGAGAGCTTGTCCGTTTATTCTATGCTTCTGATGTTTCCTTGCCATTGGAAACCATAACAGTATGGCCAGCCCGAATGTTTAATCTATAGGCTGAAGCAGGAGAGAAAAGGAACTGTGTGAAACCTTTTTTTTTTTTTTTTCCTTCCTCTGAAGTTGCACTCCAGCTCTAATTGCAGTCTCCTGTTTTCCTCTCCTCTTAACCCCTGAATGGCTCAGACTTTATCTGTTGAAATATGGATCCCCAGAGTCTGGCTACCAATTTGAATAATCTTGCCTCTAAAGTTCAGAATATACAAGATTTTTTGTTACATGCTCCTCGGTCTGAACCTAAAATTCCTATACCGGAGTTTTTTTCTGGAGATCGATCTTGTTTTCTAAATTTTAAATACAATTGTAAATTGTTTCTTTCGCTGAGATCTCATTCTGCTGGAGATCCTGCCCAGCAAGTAAAAATTGTTATTTCTTTACTGCGGGGTGACCCCCAAAATTGGGCATTTTCATTGGCACCAGGGGATCCTGCGTTGCTCAATGTGGATGCGTTTTTTCTGGCTTTGGGGTTGCTTTATGAGGAACCAAATTTGGAGATTCAGGCTGAGAAAGCCCTAATAGCCCTCTCTCAGGGGCAAGATGAAGCCGAAATATATTGCCAAAAATTTCGAAAATGGTCTGTGCTTACTCAGTGGAATGAGTGCGCTCTGGCGGCAATTTTCAGAGAAGGTCTCTCTGATGCTGTAAAAGACGTCATGGTGGGGTTTCCTGCGCCTACTGGTCTGAATGAGTCCATGACAATGGCAATTCAGATTGATCGGCGTTTACGGGAACGCAAACCTGTGCACCAGTTGGCGGTGTCTTCTGAAGAGGCACCACAGAGTATGCAATGTGATAGCTTTCTGTCCAGAAGCGAACGACAGATTTATAGGCGCAAAAATCATTTGTGCTTCTATTGTGGAAATTCTACTCATGTTATATCAGCATGCTCTAAACGAACAAAGAAAGTTGATAAATCCTCTGCTATTGGCACTTTGCAGTCCAAGTTTATTTTGTCTGTAACTCTAATTTGTTCGTTATCTTCTATTTTTGCGGATGCGTATGTGGATTCTGGCGCCGCTTTGAGTCTTATGGATTGGTCCTTTGCCAGGCGCTGTGGGTTTGATCTAGAGCCTCTGGAAGTTCTTATACCTTTAAAGGGTATTGATTCTACACCATTGGCTAGTAATAAACCACAATACTGGACACAAGTGACTATGCGTATGACTCCAGACCATCAAGAGGTGATTCGCTTCCTTGTACTGTATAATCTACATGATGTGTTGGTGCTGGGATTGCCATGGTTGCAAACTCATAACCCAGTCCTTGACTGGAAAACAATGTCTGTACTAAGCTGGGGATGTCAGGGAAATCATGGGGACACATCTTTGGTCTCCATTGCTTCATCTATTCCCTCTGAAATTCCTGAGTTTTTGTCTGATTATCGTGAGGTTTTTGAGGAATCTACTCTTAATTCTCTTCCTCCTCACAGAGATTGCGATTGCGCCATAGATTTGATCCCTGGCAGTAAATTTCCTAAGGGTCGTCTATTCAATCTGTCTGTACCTGAACATGCTGCCATGCGAGAGTATATTAGGGAGTCCTTGGAAAAGGGACATATTCGTCCTTCTTCGTCTCCTCTTGGAGCGGGGTTCTTTTTCGTAGCTAAAAGCGATGGTTCTTTGAGACCTTGTATTGATTATAGACTCTTGAATAAGATCACAGTCAAGTATCAGTATCCTTTGCCATTGCTGACAGATTTATTTGCTCGCATTGAGGGGGCGAAGTGGTTCTCTAAGATTGATCTTCGCGGTGCGTATAATTTGGTGCGAATTAAGCAGGGGGATGAGTGGAAAACCGCATTTAATACGCCCGAGGGCCATTTTGAGTATTTGGTGATGCCTTTTGGTCTGTCAAATGCCCCTTCGGTCTTTCAGTCTTTTATGCACAATATTTTCCGTGAATATCTGGATAAATTTATGATTGTGTATTTGGACGATATCTTGATTTTTTCGGATGACTGGGAATCTCATGTTCAACAAGTTAGGAGGGTTTTTCAGGTTTTGCGGACCAATTCTCTGTTTGTTAAAGGTTCAAAGTGTGTTTTTGGGGTTCAGAAGATTTCTTTTTTGGGGTACATTTTTTCCCCCTCTTCTATTGAGATGGATCCTGTGAAGGTTCGGGCTATTTGTGACTGGACGCAACCGACTTCTCTTAAGGGCCTTCAGAAATTTTTGGGCTTTGCTAACTTTTATCGTCGATTCATAACTGGTTTTTCTAGCGTTGTCAGGCCTTTGACTGATTTGACTAAAAAGGGTGCTGATGTTGCAGATTGGTCTCCTGCTGCTGTGGAGGCCTTTCGGGAGCTTAAGCGCCGTTTTTCTTCTGCTCCGGTGTTGTGCCAGCCTGATGTTTCTCTTCCTTTTCAGGTGGAAGTTGATGCTTCCGAGATCGGAGCGGGGGCGGTTTTGTCGCAGAAAAGTTCAGATTGTTCAGTGATGAGACCTTGTGCGTTCTTTTCTCGAAAATTTTCGCCCGCCGAGCGAAATTATGACGTCGGTAATCGGGAGCTTTTGGCGATGAAGTGGGCATTCGAGGAGTGGCGTCATTGGCTTGAGGGTGCTAAACATCAGGTGGTGGTCTTGACTGATCACAAAAATTTGATTTATCTTGAGTCGGCCAGACGTCTGAATCCTAGACAGGCGCGCTGGTCGTTGTTTTTCTCCCGGTTTAATTTTGTATTTTCGTATCTGCCAGGTACTAAGAATGTGAAGGCGGATGCCCTTTCTAGGAGTTTTGAACCTGATTCCCCTGGTGATTCTAAACCTACGGGTATACTTAAGGATGGGCATTGATTTGTCTTTTTCGTCTGCATTTCATCCCCAGACAAATGGCCAGACGGAAGGTACTAATCAGACCTTGGAGACTTATTTGAGGTGTTTCGTGTCTGCTGATCAGGATGACTGGGTCTCCTTTTTGCCGTTGGCTGAGTTTGCCCTTAATAATCGGGCCAGTTCTGCCACTTTGGTCTCCCCTTTCTTTTGCAATTCAGGGTTCCATCCTCGTTTTTCATCTGGTCAGGTGGAGTCTTCGGATTGTCCTGGAGTGGATACCATGGTGGATAGGTTGCATCGTATTTGGGGGCAGGTGGTGGACAATTTGGAGTTGTCCCAGGAGAAGACTCAACGTTTTGCTAATCGCCATCGTCGTGTTGGTCCTCGTCTTCGTGTTGGGGACTTGGTGTGGTTGTCCTCCCGTTTTGTCCCTATGAGGGTCTCTTCTCCTAAGTTTAAGCCTTGGTTCATCGGTCCTTATAAGATTTTGGAAATTCTTAACCCTGTGTCTTTTCGTTTGGACCTCCCAGCATTCTTTGCTATCCATAATGTCTTCCATCGGTCATTATTGCGGAGGTATGAGGTACCACTTGTGCCTTCTGTTGAGCCTCCTGCTCCTGTGCTGGTTGAGGGTGAATTGGAGTACGTGGTGGAGAAAATCTTGGACTCCCGTGTTTCCAGACGGAGACTTCAATATTTGGTGAAATGGAAGGGCTACGGTCAAGAGGATAATTCTTGGGTTACAGCTTCTGATGTTCATGCTTCTGATTTGGTCCGTGCCTTTCATAGGGCTCATCCAGATCGCCCTGGTGGTTCTTGTGAGGGTTCGGTGCCCCCTCCTTAAGGGGGGGGTACTGTTGTGATTCGGTTCGTGGGCTCCCCCGGTGGTCTCTTGTGGTACTGGTGTCCTGCAAGTAGGGTTGAGCGAAACGGGTCGATCATTTTCAAAAGTCGCCGACTTTTGGCTAAGTCGGCGTCTCATGAAACCCGATCCGACCCCTGTGCTTGTCGGCCATGCGGTACGCAACTTTCGCGCCAAAGTCGCGTTTCAATGACGCGAAAAGCGCCATTTCTCAGCCAATGAAGGTGAACGCAGAGTGTGGGCAGCGTGATGACATAGATCCTGGTCCCCACCATCTTAGAGAAGGGCATTGCAGTGATTGGCTTGCTGTCTGCGGCGTCACAGGGGCTATAAAGGGGCGTTCCCGCCGACCGCCATCTTACTGCTGCTGATCTGAGCTTAGGGAGAGGTTGCTGCCGCTTCGTCAGAAGCAGGGAGAGCGTTAGGCAGGGTCCACTAACCACCAAACCGCTTGTGCTGTAGCGATTTCCACTGTCCAACACCACCTTCGGTGTGCAGGAACAGTGGAAGCTATTTTTTTTTTTTCCTCAGCGCTGTAGCTCATTGGGCTGCCCTAGAAGGCTCCGTGATAGCTGTATTGCTGTGTGTACGCCACTGTGGAAACCAACTGCTTTTTTCAAAGCACATATCCTCTTGTTCCTTTCTGCACAGCTATCTTTTTTGTTTGTCCACACTTTTTATTTAATTTGTGCATCAGTCCACTCCTATTGCTGCCTGCCATACCTGGCTTAGATTACTGCAGGGAGATAGTAATTGTAGGACAGTCCCTGTTTTTTTTTTTTTTTTTGTGGGAGATTAAGATTGGCATTTCTGCTACAGTGCCATCCCTGTGTGTGCCATCTCTCACTGAGTGGGCCATAGAAAGCCTATTTATTTTTTCCGTGATTTGTGTTCTAAATTCTACCTCAACACAAAAACACTACATCAATCAGTGGTAGAAAAATATTGGCCTCAGTCAGGGCTTGTGTGCCACTGCTGTGTGTGCTATCTCTTATTCAGTGGGCTATAGAAAGCCTATTTATTTATTTATTTTTTTTCTTATTATTTGGTTTCTAAAGTCTCCCTGAAAAAAAAAAAAAAAAAAAAAAAAACAGTGGGAGAGTAATATTGCCCTTTCAGCTTGTGTGCCAGTCTTGACTCCTGGGTGTGCCACCTCTCTCTCTAATTGTGGGCCATAGAAAGCCTTTTTTTTTTTTTTTTTTTTAATATTATTGGGTTTCTAAAGTCTCCCTTAAAAAACAAAAAATACATAAAAAAACAGTGGGAGAGTAATATTGCCCTTTCAGCTTGTGTGCCAGTCTTGACTCCTGGGTGTGCCACCTCTCTCTCTCATTCAGTGGGCCATAGAAAGGCTATTTATTTTTTTGGTTTTTTTAATATTATTTGGTTTCTAAAGTCTCCCTGAAAATAAAAAAAAAAAACTTAAAAAAACAGTGGGAGAGTAATATTGCCCTTTCAGCTTGTGCGCCAGTCTTGACTCCTGGGTGTGCCACCTCTCTCTCTCTAATTGTGGGCCATAGAAAGCCTTTTTTTTTTGTTTTTTTTAATATTATTTGGTTTCTAAAGTCTCCCTTAAAAAACAAAAAATACATAAAAAAACAGTGGGAGAGTAATATTGCCCTTTCAGCTTGTGTGCCAGTCTTGACTCCTGGGTGTGCCACCTCTCTCTCTCATTCAGTGGGCCATAGAAAGGCTATTTATTTTTTTGGTTTTTTTAATATTATTTGGTTTCTAAAGTCTCCCTTAAAAAACAAAAAATACATAAAAAAACAGTGGGAGAGTAATATTGCCCTTTCAGCTTGTGTGCCAGTCTTGACTCCTGGGTGTGCCACCTCTCTCTCTCATTCAGTGGGCCATAGAAAGGCTATTTATTTTTTTGGTTTTTTTAATATTATTTGGTTTCTAAAGTCTCCCTGAAAAAAAAAAAAACATAAAAAAACAGTGGGAGAGTAATATTGCCCTTTCAGCTTGTGTGCCAGTCTTGACTCCTGGGTGTGCCACCTCTCTCTCTCATTCAGTGGGCCATAGAAAGGCTATTTATTTTTTTAAATATTATTGGGTTTCTAAAGTCTCCCTTAAAAAACAAAAAATACATAAAAAAACAGTGGGAGAGTAATATTGCCCTTTCAGCTTGTGTGCCAGTCTTGACTCCTGGGTGTGCCACCTCTCTCTCATTCAGTGGGCCATAGAAAGCATTTTTTTTTTTTCCTTGATTTGTGTTCTAAAATCTACCTCAACACAAAAACACTACATCAATCAGTGGTAGAAAAATATTGGCCTCAGTCAGGGCTTGTGTGCCACTGCTGTGTGTGCTATCTCTTATTCAGTGGGCTATAGAAAGCCTATTTATTTATTTATTTTTTTTTCTTATTATTTGGTTTCTAAAGTCTCCCTTAAAAAACAAAAAATACATAAAAAAACAGTGGGAGAGTAATATTGCCCTTTCAGCTTGTGTGCCAGTCTTGACTCCTGGGTGTGCCACCTCTCTCTCTAATTGTGGGCCATAGAAAGCCTTTTTTTTTTTTTTTTTTTTTTTAAATATTATTGGGTTTCTAAAGTCTCCCTTAAAAAACAAAAAATACATAAAAAAACAGTGGGAGAGTAATATTGCCCTTTCAGCTTGTGTGCCAGTCTTGACTCCTGGGTGTGCCACCTCTCTCTCTCATTCAGTGGGCCATAGAAAGGCTATTTATTTTTTTTGTTTTTTTAATATTATTTGGTTTCTAAAGTCTCCCTGAAAATAAAAAAATAAAAACTTAAAAAAACAGTGGGAGAGTAATATTGCCCTTTCAGCTTGTGCGCCAGTCTTGACTCCTGGGTGTGCCACCTCTCTCTCTCTAATTGTGGGCCATAGAAAGCCTTTTTTTTTTTGTTTTGTTTTTAATATTATTTGGTTTCTAAAGTCTCCCTTAAAAAACAAAAAATACATAAAAAAACAGTGGGAGAGTAATATTGCCCTTTCAGCTTGTGTGCCAGTCTTGACTCCTGGGTGTGCCACCTCTCTCTCTCATTCAGTGGGCCATAGAAAGGCTATTTATTTTTTTGGTTTTTTTAATATTATTTGGTTTCTAAAGTCTCCCTGAAAAAAAAAAAAACATAAAAAAACAGTGGGAGAGTAATATTGCCCTTTCAGCTTGTGTGCCAGTCTTGACTCCTGGGTGTGCCACCTCTCTCCCTCTCATTCAGTGGGCCATAGAAAGCCTATTTATTTATTTTTTTAAATATTATTGGGTTTCTAAAGTCTCCCTTAAAAAACAAAAAATACATAAAAAAACAGTGGGAGAGTAATATTGCCCTTTCAGCTTGTGTGCCAGTCTTGACTCCTGGGTGTGCCACCTCTCTCTCTCTAATTGTGGGCCATAGAAAGCCTTTTTTTTTTTCTTTTTTTTTTTATATTATATGGTTTCTAAAGTCTCCCTGAGAAAAAAAAAAAAATAAATTAGGTGGGAGATTAATATTGACATTAGTGCTTGAGTGACAGTCCTGCGTGTGTGTCATCTCTGTGATTTTGTGCCACAGAAAACAGAGTGTGTAACATTGTGCCTGATTTTCCTTGTGGTCTCACCAACCTGTTAAGGGATATTGAAATCATACTGAAGTTATAGCTCACCGTGTAAGTTGTTTGACAGCAACAAATAAAGTTACTTTGGTTAAGATTTTAAAACAATGAGGAAGTCTGGTGCAAGAGGTCGTCGTGGGCGTTCATTGTCAGCTGGTAATGATGGTAGTGGTAGTGGAGCATCAGGTGGTCGTGGGGATAAAAATATTCCACCTAAGTCTGGAGCTGTGGAGCCAGTTTCGTCGTCAGGCTACACAAGGCCTCGAACGCTCTCTTTTCTGGGAGTAGGAAAACCGCTTTTAAAGGCGGAGCAGCAACAGCAAGTTTTGGCTTACATTGCAGACTCAGCCTCTAGCTCTTTTGCCTCCTCTTCCGAAACTGGTAAATGTAAAAGCAGCGCGTCGCTTGTGGATGTTCACGGTCAGGGACAAGTCGCTTCCTTGTCCTCCTCAGCAAAAACTACAACAAGAGAGAAGGATGCAGCAGGCGACACAACGGGTCACTCCATGGAGCTCTTTACACATACCGTCCCTGGCTTAGAAAGTGAAACATTTAACAGGCCATGCCCATTACAAGTAGATTCTGACATGGAGTGCACTGATGCACAGCCACAGCCAGAGTACTATGCTGCTCCTTTGACTCAGACCACCACATTGCCCTCTCAGGGTACAGATCCACAATCAGACCCTGATGAGACTATGTTGCCCCGCCACGAACGCTATACCACCGACCGACACAGTGACACAGACGAAGTTGCACATGAGCTCGAAGAGGAGGTAATAGATGACCCAGTTATTGACCCCGATTGGCAGCCATTGGGGGAACAGGGTGCAGGCGGCAGTAGTTCAGAAGCGGAGGTGGAGGAGGGGCCGCAGCAGGCATCAACATCGCAACAGGTTCCATCTGCCGGGCCCGTATCTGGCCCAAAACGCGTGTCAAAGCCAAAACCTGTTGGAGGACAGCGTGGCCATCCGGTTAAAGCTCAGTCTGCAATCCCTGAAAAGGGATCCGAGTCTAGGAAGAGTGCAGTCTGGCATTTTTTTAAACAACATCCAACTGATCAGCGCAAAGTCATCTGTCAAAAATGTTCAACTAGCTTAAGCAGAGGTCAGAATCTGAAAAGTCTAAATACTAGTTGCATGCATAGACACTTAACCACCATGCATTTTCAAGCCTGGACTAACTACCAAACGTCCCTTAAGGTTGTAGCACCCTCGGCCAATGAAGCTAGTCAGCAACGCAACATCCCTTCCGTCACTGTAAGGCCACCATTTTCCGCACCACCGGCAGTATCTGTGCAGGTTTCTTTGCCAGCCAAAAGCAGTCAGGGTCAGGGAACCACCAGTTTTGTAGGAGGAAATATTGCATCTAGGGCACCGGCGGAAACAATACCGTCTCCAACCGTCTCTCAGTCTGCCATGTACACCGGCACACCCGAAAGTTCCACGATCTCCAGCTCTCCAGTCCAGCTCACCCTACATGACACTCTGGTTAGAAAAAGGAAGTACTTATCCTCGCATCTGCGTACACAGGGTTTTAACGCCCACATAGCTAGACTAATCTCGTTAGAGATGATGCCCTACCGGTTAGTTGAAAGCGAAGCTTTCAAAGCCCTGATGGAGTACGTTGAACCACGATACGAGCTACGCAGTCGACACTTTTTTTCCAGAAAAGCCATCCCAGCCCTGCACCAGCATGTTAAACAGCGCATCGTCCATGCACTCAGGCAATCTGTGAGTACAAAGGTGCACCTGACTACAGATGCATGGACCAGTAGGCATGGCCAGGGACGTTATGTGTCCATCACGGCACACTGGGTGAATGTGGTGGATGCAGGGTCCACAGGCGACATCAATTTAGGGACAGTTGTGCCTAGCCCACGGTCTAGGAAACAGTTGGCTGTAGGCGTTCGCACCCCCTCCTCCTCCTCCTCCTCGTCCTCCTGCAGAAGCTACAGCTCTTCCACAGAACGCAGTCTGCCAACCACTCCATCGGCAGATGACACTGTTGCACACCAGTTGTCCCATTATGGGCCAGCTACTGCCAAGCGTCAGCAGGCTGTATTGGCTATGAAGTGTTTGGGCGACAACAGACACACCGCGGAAGTTCTGTCCGAGTTCTTGCAACAAGAAACGCAGTCGTGGCTGGGCACAGTAGATCTTGAGGCAGGCAAGGTAGTGAGTGATAACGGAAGGAATTTCATGGCTGCCATCTCCCTTTCCCAACTGAAACACATTCCTTGCCTGGCTCACACCTTAAACCTGGTGGTGCAGTGCTTATTGAAAACTTATCCTGGGTTCTCCGACCTGCTCCTCAAAGTGCGTGCACTTTGCTCACATATCCGACGTTCGCCTGTACACGCCAGCCGTATGCAGACCTATCAGCGGTCTTTGAACCTTCCCCAGCATCGCCTAATCATAGACGTTGCAACAAGGTGGAACTCAACACTGCACATGCTTCAGAGACTGTGCGAACAGAGGCGTGCTGTTATTTATTTGTGGGAGGATACACGGGCAGGCAGTAGGATGGCAGACATGGAGTTGTCAGGTGTGCAGTGGTCTAAGATACAAGACATGTGTCAAGTCCTTCAGTGTTTTGAGGAATGCACACGGCTGGTTAGTGCAGACAACGCCGTAATAAGCATGAGCATCCCCCTAATGCGTCTGCTGATGCAAAGTTTGACGCACATAAAGGAGCAGGCATCTGCACCAGAGGAAGAGGAAAGCCTTGATGACAGTCAGCCATTGTCTGGTCAGGGCAGTGTACAGGACGAGGTAGCGGGCGAAGAGGAGGTGGAGGACGAGGAGGATGATGGGGATGAGTATATTTTTAATGCCGAACCTTTCCCGGGGGCACAGGAAATTGGTTGCGTGTCACGGCCGGGTTCTGGTTTTTTGAGGGACACAAGTGACGTAGATTTGCCTGCAACTGCCCCTCAACCAATCACAACCGGAGATTTGACAACTGGAACTTTGGCCCACATGGCGGATTATGCCTTACGTATCCTAAAAAGGGACACACGCATTACGAAAATGATGAACGATGACGATTACTGGTTGGCCTGCCTCCTTGATCCACGCTATAAAGGCAAATTGCAAAATATTATGCCACATGAGAACTTGGAACTAATATTAGCAACCAAACAATCAACTCTTGTTGACCGTTTGCTTCAGGCATTCCCAGCACACAGCGCACGTGATCGTTCTCACACGAGCTCCAGGGGGCAGCAGACTAGGAGTGTTAGGGGTGCACACATCAGAAGTGGCGTTGGACAGAGGGGTTTTCTGACCAGGTTGTGGAGTGATTTTGCTATGACCGCAGACAGGACAGGTACTGCTGCATCAATTGAAAGTGACAGGAGACAACATTTGTCCAGTATGGTTACTAACTATTTTTCATCCTTTATCGATGTTCTCCCTCAACCGTCATTCCCATTTGATTACTGGGCCTCCAAATTAGACACCTGGCCAGAATTGGCAGAATATGCATTGCAGGAGCTTGCTTGCCCGGCAGCAAGTGTCCTATCAGAAAGAGTATTCAGTGCTGCAGGTTCAATATTAACCGAAAAAAGGACTCGTCTGGCTACCCAAAATGTTGACGATCTAACATTCATTAAAATGAACCACAACTGGATTTCGAAATCTTTTGCCCCACCTTGCCCGGCCGACACCTAGCTTTCCTATGAAAAGCTCTTGCCTGTGAATTACTTTTCTAATGTCTAATTTGCTGCAGCTGATTGTACAGCATACGACATGTTTACACCTCCCTAAATGGCAAAACTCCCCACACGGGGCCGTGGTATCGCGACTTGGCGCAAGCACCCGTGAGACTGCTGTTTGTCTGAAGAGGTGGGTGTGCTCGCTTTTGGTTGACGGCATTGCTACTGGGTCCCTCATAGTACAATGTAGTGTCTCTGGCGGTGGTGGTGCGCACCCAACGTCAGACACACCGTTGTAACATGAGGGGCCCTGGGGCGGTCCCGCCGGCCTCAAGAGAGTTCCCCCCTACCCCAGCTCAAAATGTGCTCTACCACGTGCAAAATTATGTCGCACAGCTCCACCAATCTTTAGTCTATTCGCTGACATCATTCAATGTCTGGCACTGACAATACAAATTTGTAGACATCTATGATGCAACTTAAAGTAGTCTGTGTCTGTGTCCTATATTGGCACCATTAAATAGTTACTGCCAAATTACTATGTCAGAAACTCAGTAGATGAGCCCACCCCTGTACCTAAGTATGCCACCTTTTTTTTTGTTTTGGTTGTTTTGCGAGACATTAACATCTATTTATATTTTGGGAGTACTGGGACAGACACTCCTTGCACTACTCCTCCACTCACCACCAAGCTGCCTGTGTATCCATGTAACCGCTGTAAAGCTGCCATGAGCATATTGTTTGTTATTTTAGGCCTTTGATAGCCTGTCTGCGGTCCCTACTTTAAATACTCCTCCACTCATCACCAGCTGCCTGCCCGTGTATCCATGTAACCGCTGTAAAACTGCCATGAGCCTATTGTTTGTTATTTTAGGCCTTTGATAGCCTGTCTGCGGTCCCTACTTTAAATACTCCTCCACTCATCACCAGCTGCCTGCCCGTGTATCCATGTAACCGCTGTAAAACTGCCATGAGCCTATTGTTTGTTATTTTAGGCCTTTGATAGCCTGTCTGCGGTCCCTACTTTAAATACTCCTCCACTCACCACCAAGCTGCCTGTGTATCCATGTAACCGCTGTAAAACTGCCATGAGCCTATTGTTTGTTATTTTAGGCCTTTGATAGCCTGTCTGCGGTCCCTACTTTAAATACTCCTCCACTCACCACCAAGCTGCCTGTGTATCCATGTAACCGCTGTAAAACTGCCATGAGCCTATTGTTTGTTATTTTAGGCCTTTGATAGCCTGTCTGCGGTCCCTACTTTAAATACTCCTCCACTCATCACTAGCTGCCTGCCCGTGTATCCATGTAACCGCTGTAAAACTGCCATGAGCCTATTGTTTGTTATTTTAGGCCTTTGATAGCCTGTCTGCGGTCCCTACTTTAAATACTCCTCCACTCATCACCAGCTGCCTGCCCGTGTATCCATGTAACCGCTGTAAAACTGCCATGAGCCTATTGTTTGTTATTTTAGGCCTTTGATAGCCTGTCTGCGGTCCCTACTTTAAATACTCCTCCACTCATCACCAGCTGCCTGCCCGTGTATCCATGTAACCGCTGTAAAACTGCCATGAGCCTATTGTTTGTTATTTTAGGCCTTTGATAGCCTGTCTGCGGTCCCTACTTTAAATACTCCTCCACTCATCACCAGCTGCCTGCCCGTGTATCCATGTAACCGCTGTAAAACTGCCATGAGCCTATTGTTTGTTATTTTAGGCCTTTGATAGCCTGTCTGCGGTCCCTACTTTAAATACTCCTCCACTCATCACCAGCTGCCTGCCCGTGTATCCATGTAACCGCTGTAAAACTGCCATGAGCCTATTGTTTGTTATTTTAGGCCTTTGATAGCCTGTCTGCGGTCCCTACTTTAAATACTCCTCCACTCACCACCAAGCTGCCTGCCCGTGTATCCATGTAACCGCTGTAAAACTGCCATGAGCCTATTGTTTGTTATTTTAGGCCTTTGATAGCCTGTCTGCGGTCCCTACTTTAAATACTCCTCCACTCACCACCAAGCTGCCTGTGTATCCATGTAACCGCTGTAAAACTGCCATGAGCCTATTGTTTGTTATTTTAGGCCTTTGATAGCCTGTCTGCGGTCCCTACTTTAAATACTCCTCCACTCATCACCAGCTGCCTGCCCGTGTATCCATGTAACCGCTGTAAAACTGCCATGAGCCTATTGTTTGTTATTTTAGGCCTTTGATAGCCTGTCTGCGGTCCCTACTTTAAATACTCCTCCACTCATCACCAGCTGCCTGCCCGTGTATCCATGTAACCGCTGTAAAACTGCCATGAGCCTATTGTTTGTTATTTTAGGCCTTTGATAGCCTGTCTGCGGTCCCTACTTTAAATACTCCTCCACTCACCACCAAGCTGCCTGTGTATCCATGTAACCGCTGTAAAACTGCCATGAGCCTATTGTTTGTTATTTTAGGCCTTCGAAGCCTGTCTGCGGTCCCTCCTTCCACTAGGCCTCCACTGACCAGACCACTGCTGCCCGTGTACCCCTGGAACCAATTTTAAAGTGCCTACAGCCAGCCCATTTTATTGTGTTAGGCCTTCGAAGCCTGTCTGCGGTCCCTCCTTCCAATAGGCCTACACTGACAAAGGTACACCTGACAACAGACACATGGACCTGTAGGCATGGCCACGGAAGGTTACGTGTCCTTTGTGGCTCAATGGGTTAATGTATTGGATGCATAGTCCACACAGGGGACAGCCTGCTAAGTCTGTATGCAGTCCCTAATTCAAGTTGTCCTCAACTGAATAAAGCTGAGCTTCTACCTTCTGGCTCTCATTAAGCGTTTTTTAAAAAGCAAAATGGTGGTTAGGGCCTACTAACGGCTTCTGCCCCTCCCTGGTGTTGCCCTCAACTGAATAAAGCTGAGCTTCTACCTTCCGGCTCTGATTAACTGCTGTTTTTAAACACATTGCTGGTTCCGGCCTACTAACGGTGTCTGCCCCTCCCTGGTGTTGCCCTCAACTGAATAAAGCTGAGCTTCTACCTTCCGGCTCTGATTAACTGCTGTTTTTAAACACATTGCTGGTTCCGGCCTACTAACGGTGTCTGCCCCTGCCTGGTGTTGCCCTCAACTGAATAAAGCTGAGCTTCAACCTTCTGGCTCTCATTAAGTGTTTTTTAAAAAACAAAATGGTGGTTAGGGCCTACTAACGGCTTCTGCCCCTCCCTGGTGTTGCCCTCAACTGAATAAAGCTGAGCTTCTACCTTCCGGCTCTGATTAACTGCTGTTTTTAAACACATTGCTGGTTCCGGCCTACTAACGGTGTCTGCCCCTCCCTGGTGTTGCCCTCAACTGAATAAAGCTGAGCTTCTACCTTCCGGCTCTGATTAACTGCTGTTTTTAAACACATTGCTGGTTCCGGCCTACTAACGGTGTCTGCCCCTGCCTGGTGTTGCCCTCAACTGAATAAAGCTGAGCTTCAACCTTCTGGCTCTCATTAAGTGTTTTTTAAAAAACAAAATGGTGGTTAGGGCCTACTAACGGCTTCTGCCCCTCCCTGGTGTTGCCCTCAACTGAATAAAGCTGAGCTTCTACCTTCCGGCTCTGATTAACTGCTGTTTTTAAACACATTGCTGGTTCCGGCCTACTAACGGTGTCTGCCCCTGCCTGGTGTTGCCCTCAACTGAATAAAGCTGAGCTTCAACCTTCTGGCTCTCATTAAGTGTTTTTTAAAAAACAAAATGGTGGTGGTTAGGGCCTACTAACGGCTTCTGCCCCTCCCTGGTGTTGCCC
This sequence comes from Ranitomeya variabilis, assembly GCF_051348905.1. Taxonomy (NCBI): domain Eukaryota; kingdom Metazoa; phylum Chordata; class Amphibia; order Anura; family Dendrobatidae; genus Ranitomeya; species Ranitomeya variabilis. Next base: position 998,146,571 of record NC_135232.1, on the reverse strand, counting down.
TCAACTGAATAAAGCTGAGCTTCTACCTTCCGGCTCTGATTAACTGCTGTTTTTAAACACATTGCTGGTTCCGGCCTACTAACGGTGTCTGCCCCTGCCTGGTGTTGCCCTCAACTGAATAAAGCTGAGCTTCAACCTTCTGGCTCTCATTAAGTGTTTTTTAAAAAACAAAATGGTGGTTCCGGCCTACTAACGGTGTCTGCCCCTGCCTGGTGTTGCCCTCAACTGAATAAAGCTGAGCTTCAACCTTCTGGCTCTCATTAAGTATTTTTTAAAAAACAAAATGGTGGTTAGGGCCTACTAACAGCTTCTGCCCCTCCCTGGTGTTGCCCTCAACTGAATAAAGCTGAGCTTCTACCTTCCGGCTCTGATTAACTGCTGTTTTTAAACACATTGCTGGTTCCGGCCTACTAACGGTGTCTGCCCCTCCCTGGTGTTGCCCTCAACTGAATAAAGCTGAGCTTCTACCTTCCGGCTCTGATTAACTGCTGTTTTTAAACACATTGCTGGTTCCGGCCTACTAACGGTGTCTGCCCCTGCCTGGTGTTGCCCTCAACTGAATAAAGCTGAGCTTCAACCTTCTGGCTCTCATTAAGTGTTTTTTAAAAAACAAAATGGTGGTTAGGGCCTACTAACAGCTTCTGCCCCTCCCTGGTGTTGCCCTCAACTGAATAAAGCTGAGCTTCTACCTTCCGGCTCTGATTAACTGCTGTTTTTAAACACATTGCTGGTTCCGGCCTACTAACGGTGTCTGCCCCTCCCTGGTGTTGCCCTCAACTGAATAAAGCTGAGCTTCTACCTTCCGGCTCTGATTAACTGCTGTTTTTAAACACATTGCTGGTTCCGGCCTACTAACGGTGTCTGCCCCTGCCTGGTGTTGCCCTCAACTGAATAAAGCTGAGCTTCAACCTTCTGGCTCTCATTAAGTGTTTTTTAAAAAACAAAATGGTGGTTAGGGCCTACTAACGGCTTCTGCCCCTCCCTGGTGTTGCCCTCAACTGAATAAAGCTGAGCTTCTACCTTCCGGCTCTGATTAACTGCTGTTTTTAAACACATTGCTGGTTCCGGCCTACTAACGGTGTCTGCCCCTCCCTGGTGTTGCCCTCAACTGAATAAAGCTGAGCTTCTACGTCCGGCTCTGATTAACTGCTGTTTTTAAACACATTGCTGGTTCCGGCCTACTAACGGTGTCTGCCCCTGCCTGGTGTTGCCCTCAACTGAATAAAGCTGAGCTTCAACCTTCTGGCTCTCATTAAGTGTTTTTTAAAAAACAAAATGGTGGTTAGGGCCTACTAACGGCTTCTGCCCCTCCCTGGTGTTGCCCTCAACTGAATAAAGCTGAGCTTCTACCTTCCGGCTCTGATTAACTGCTGTTTTTAAACACATTGCTGGTTCCGGCCTACTAACGGTGTCTGCCCCTCCCTGGTGTTGCCCTCAACTGAATAAAGCTGAGCTTCTACCTTCCGGCTCTGATTAACTGCTGTTTTTAAACACATTGCTGGTTCCGGCCTACTAACGGTGTCTGCCCCTGCCTGGTGTTGCCCTCAACTGAATAAAGCTGAGCTTCAACCTTCTGGCTCTCATTAAGTGTTTTTTAAAAAACAAAATGGTGGTTAGGGCCTACTAACGGCTTCTGCCCCTCCCTGGTGTTGCCCTCAACTGAATAAAGCTGAGCTTCTACCTTCCGGCTCTGATTAACTGCTGTTTTTAAACACATTGCTGGTTCCGGCCTACTAACGGTGTCTGCCCCTGCCTGGTGTTGCCCTCAACTGAATAAAGCTGAGCTTCAACCTTCTGGCTCTCATTAAGTGTTTTTTAAAAAACAAAATGGTGGTTCCGGCCTACTAACGGTGTCTGCCCCTGCCTGGTGTTGCCCTCAACTGAATAAAGCTGAGCTTCAACCTTCTGGCTCTCATTAAGTGTTTTTTAAAAAACAAAATGGTGGTTAGGGCCTACTAACGGCTTCTGCCCCTCCCTGGTGTTGCCCTCAACTGAATAAAGCTGAGCTTCTACCTTCCGGCTCTGATTAACTGCTGTTTTTAAACACATTGCTGGTTCCGGCCTACTAACGGTGTCTGCCCCTCCCTGGTGTTGCCCTCAACTGAATAAAGCTGAGCTTCTACCTTCCGGCTCTGATTAACTGCTGTTTTTAAACACATTGCTGGTTCCGGCCTACAAACGGTGTCTGCCCCTGCCTGGTGTTGCCCTCAACTGAATAAAGCTGAGCTTCAACCTTCTGGCTCTCATTAAGTGTTTTTTAAAAAACAAAATGGTGGTTAGGGCCTACTAACGGCTTCTGCCCCTCCCTGGTGTTGCCCTCAACTGAATAAAGCTGAGCTTCTACCTTCCGGCTCTGATTAACTGCTGTTTTTAAACACATTGCTGGTTCCGGCCTACTAATGGTGTCTGCCCCTCCCTGGTGTTGCCCTCCACTGAATAAAGCTGAGCTTCTACCTTCCGGCTCTGATTAACTGCTGTTTTTAAACACATTGCTGGTTCCGGCCTACTAACGGTGTCTGCCCCTGCCTGGTGTTGCCCTCAACTGAATAAAGCTGAGCTTCAACCTTCTGGCTCTCATTAAGTGTTTTTTAAAAAACAAAATGGTGGTTAGGGCCTACTAACGGCTTCTGCCCCTCCCTGGTGTTGCCCTCAACTGAATAAAGCTGAGCTTCTACCTTCCGGCTCTGATTAACTGCTGTTTTTAAACACATTGCTGGTTCCGGCCTACTAACGGTGTCTGCCCCTCCCTGGTGTTGCCCTCAACTGAATAAAGCTGAGCTTCTACCTTCCGGCTCTGATTAACTGCTGTTTTTAAACACATTGCTGGTTCCGGCCTACTAACGGTGTCTGCCCCTGCCTGGTGTTGCCCTCAACTGAATAAAGCTGAGCTTCAACCTTCTGGCTCTCATTAAGTGTTTTTTAAAAAACAAAATGGTGGTTAGGGCCTACTAACGGCTTCTGCCCCTCCCTGGTGTTGCCCTCAACTGAATAAAGCTGAGCTTCTACCTTCCGGCTCTGATTAACTGCTGTTTTTAAACACATTGCTGGTTCCGGCCTACTAACGGTGTCTGCCCCTCCCTGGTGTTGCCCTCAACTGAATAAAGCTGAGCTTCTACCTTCCGGCTCTGATTAACTGCTGTTTTTAAACACATTGCTGGTTCCGGCCTACTAACGGTGTCTGCCCCTGCCTGGTGTTGCCGTCAACTGAATAAAGCTGAGCTTCAACCTTCTGGCTCTCATTAAGTGTTTTTTAAAAAACAAAATGGTGGTTAGGGCCTACTAACGGCTTCTGCCCCTCCCTGGTGTTGCCCTCAACTGAACAAAGCTGAGCTTCTACCTTCCGGCTCTGATTAACTGCTGTTTTTAAACACATTGCTGGTTCCGGCCTACTAACGGTGTCTGCCCCTCCCTGGTGTTGCCCTCAACTGAATAAAGCTGAGCTTCTACCTTCCGGCTCTGATTAACTGCTGTTTTTAAACACATTGCTGGTTCCGGCCTACTAACGGTGTCTGCCCCTGCCTGGTGTTGCCCTCAACTGAATAAAGCTGAGCTTCAACCTTCTGGCTCTCATTAAGTGTTTTTTAAAAAACAAAATGTTGGTTAGGGCCTACTAACGGCTTCTGCCCCTCCCTGGTGTTGCCCTCAACTGAATAAAGCTGAGCTTCTACCTTCCGGCTCTGATTAACTGCTGTTTTTAAACACATTGCTGGTTCCGGCCTACTAACGGTGTCTGCCCCTGCCTGGTGTTGCCCTCAACTGAATAAAGCTGAGCTTCAACCTTCTGGCTCTCATTAAGTGTTTTTTAAAAAACAAAATGGTGGTTCCGGCCTACTAACGGTGTCTGCCCCTGCCTGGTGTTGCCCTCAACTGAATAAAGCTGAGCTTCAACCTTCTGGCTCTCATTAAGTGTTTTTTAAAAAACAAAATGGTGTTTAGGGCCTACTAACGGTGTCTGCCCCTCCCTGGTGTTGCCCTCAACTGAATAAAGCTGAGCTTCAACCTTCTGGCTCTCATTAAGTGTTTTTTAAAAAACAAAATGGTGGTTAGGGCCTACTAACGGTGTCTGCCCCTCCCTGGTGTTGTCCTCAACTGAACAAAGCTGAGCTTCCACATTCTGGCTTTCGGCCTATACTATCAGATATTAAACTGCATTTGGCCTACTAGTGTGGTTAGGCCCTTGAAACAGTGTCTGCTGCTCTTGGGTTTGCTACTCCACTGAACAAAGCAATGCCGCCTGTTTAGTTCTGTTACCAATTTTGATCTGCATTTAGCCTACTTTATTCTTTGGCCCTATATCTGTTTCCTCATCATCCTGCCCATTGCCCAGCCACTGCTAGATGAGTCTGCTGGTACATTGACCTAGACCACTACATTCCCCTTGTACTCTACACAGCCAGAATCTGACCCTGCTGAAAGTAAGGTTCCCCTTCCCGCATATTATACCACCTTACACAGGGACAAAGAGGAAGGTGCAGATGAAAGTGCATGTTCCTTTATCAGGTGGGGGGGCATACTCGTTGGCGACGTCACTGGCACAGGGCCACTCAGAGTACGCAAAAGTGTCGCTGCTGGTGGGAGGCGCCCCCGCCATGCAAACACACCGCCGTACTTTGAGGGGCCCTGTGCCAGTGCCAATGCGAACGAGTGGGCCCCCCCTGCTTGCTCAGGATCACAGCACTTGCAACGTTGAAATACTTACCTCTCCCTGCTCCACCGCCATGACGTAGTCCATGTTTCCTGGGCCCACTAAAACCTTGAACCAGCCCTACCCCCACAACTTTTGCCAAATGACCCCCAATTTCCAGTGCCCAACTATTATTATAAAGTTAATTAAGATTGACAAGCTTCAGAAAACAAGAATGGATGTTTTTGGCAGTAAAATGTGCACTGTAGGTGTTTTCCTGGCCTCCACTCACTGCCGGCTATGCTTCCCCATTGACTTGCATTGGGTTTCGTGTTTCGGTCGATCCCCGACTTTTAGCGATAATCGGCCGACTTCACTCGACTCGACTCTGGACTAAATCGGGTTTCACAAAACCAGACTCGATCTTAAAAAAATGAAAGTCGCTCAACCCTACCTGCAAGCTTTGCCTTCTCAGTTCACCTGTTCCTATCAGGATGTGGGAGTATCCTATTTAACCTTGCTCCTCAGTCATTCTAATGCTGGCCATCAATGTATCCAGAGTGATTCTGTTGCATGTTCCTGCTCCCAGTTTTCTGCTCAGCTAAGTTGGACACTTTAGTCCTTAAGTCTATTTTTGTATGTTTTGTCCAGTTTGCACTTATGTGAATCTCTGCAGCTGGAAGCTCTTGTTGGGCTGAAATTACCACTCCAGTGGCATGAGTTGTCACATGAGTTAAGGTAATTTCAGGATGGTGTTTTGAAGGGTTTTGCAGCTGACCGCGAAGTCCTCTGTTGTATCTTTCTGCTATTTAGTTAGCGGGCCTCTCTGTGCTAAATCTGCTTTCATACTACGTGTGTCTTTTCATCTGCTCTCACCGTTATTATATGTGGGGGGGCTGCTATCTCCTGTGGGGACATTCTCTGGAGGCAAGCCAGGACTGTGTTTTCTTCTACCAGGGGTAGTTAGTTCTCCGGCTGGCGCGCGGCATCTAGAGACAACGCAGGAATGCCCCCTGGCTACTTCTAGTGTGGTGTGTAGGTTTAGCATCGCGGTCAGCTCTAGTTTCCATCACCCGAGAGCTTGTCCGTTTATTCTATGCTTCTGATGTTTCCTTGCCATTGGAAACCATAACAATCACCGTTAAGAATAAGTATCCTTTGCCCCTGATATCTGAGCTCTTCGATAGGCTTCGGGGAGCAAGGGTATTTACTAAATTAGATTTGCGGGGTGCTTACAACCTCATTCGCATCCGTGAGGGGGATGAATGGAAGACGGCTTTTCACACCAGGGATGGGCACTATGAATATCTGGTAATGCCCCAGCCGTTTTCCAAGACTTTGTGAACGACATCTTCCGGGATATGCTCTCCACCTCAGTCGTAGTCTATCTGGATGATATTCTCATCTACTCTCCAGATATTGACTCCTACCAGAGAGATGCTTGCAAAGTCTTCGATCTCCTACGGGCAAACTCCCTCTATGCCAAGTTGGAGAAGTGTATGTTCGAGCAGGAGTCCTTACCTTTCCTGGGCTATATCACCTCCGCCCAGGGATTGGCTATGGATCCTGTCAAACTACAGGCTGTGATGGACTGGCAGGAACCCCATTCTCTTAAAGCGGTGCAGCACTTTATGGGGTTCATTAATTATTATCGCCAGTTCATTCCGCACTTCTCAACTTTGGTAGTTCCCTTGGTTGCCCTCACCAAGAAGGGAGCAAATCCCAAATTGTGGTCTGAGGAGGTCTCCAAGGCCTTTAACTCCATAAAGTCACACTTCGCTAGCGCACCCATCCCACATCACCCCAATGTAGATAAGCCATTTATCATGGAGGTGGATGCCTCATCTGTTGGTGCTGCAGCAGTCCTCTTCCAAAAGGATGCTCAAGGTCGGAAGCATCCTTGCTTCTTCTTTTCTAAGACCTTCTCACCAGCAGAGAGGAATTATTCCATCGGAAACAGGGAGTTGCTAGCCATGAAGTTGGCTTTCTTGGAGTGGAGACATCTCTTGGAGGGAGCTCGTTTTCCATTCCAAGTCTTCACAGATCATAAAAATTTGGTGTACCTGCAGACAGCCCAGCGGTTAAATTCTTGCCAGGCCAGATGGTCCTTGTTCTTCTCCCGGTTTCATTTCACCCTCCATTTTCTTTCTGGGGAGAAGAACATTCGTGCCGACGCTCTCTATCGCTCTGTTGTGTCATCTGTGAAGGAGGAAGAGGAGCCTCTGCTTATTGTCCCCACTGAGAGCCTGAGAACTGTGGCCCCGGTTTTGCTAGAGTCTGTGCCTCCGGGCAAGACTTTTGTACCATCCAGTTTGAGACCGGAGGTTCTCTCTTGGGCACACTCGTCCAGGGTGGGTGGACATTTTGGTTCCAAAAGGACATCTGAGTTACTGGCGAGGACATACTGGTGGCCGCATATGGCTCATGATGTCACAGACTATGTTCAGGCGTGTGTCTCTTGTACCAAGAACAAGTCACCTCGGCAATGGCCAGCTGGATTGCTTTACCCTCTGCCGGTGGCAGACAGGCCCTGGGAGATGGTCGGGATGGACTTTGTGGTGGGCTTACCCAAGTCTCGTAACTGTACCATTATCTGGGTGATCACCGACCATTATTCCAAAGTGGTTCATTTGATGCCTCGTCCACGGCTACCTTCTGCATGGGCTCTGGCAGTCTTGTTCATCAAGCATATCTTTCGCTTACACGGTATTCCGGACAAGATTGTCAGTGACCGGGGTCCCCAGTTTGCGTCTCGATTCTGGAGGGAGCTTTGTCGTCTACTCAGTATTGAGTTAAATCTCTCCTCGGCTTATCATCCCGAGACGAATGGGTTGGTTGAGAGGGCCAATCAGACTCTGGTCACTTATTTACGACATTTTGTTTCTGCCAGGCAGGATGACTGGGCATCCTTGTTACTGTGGGTTGAGTTTGCCCTTAACAACGCTGTAGCCGACTCCACCGGTCAGACTCCTTTCCTCCTTTAATTACGGCCAACATCCGCGAGTTCCTGTGCCTATGCCCGTGTCCTCTGCTGATTCCACGGTGGCAGACTGGGCAGTGGAGGCACGAGACATTTGGGACCGCACTCAGGATGCCATCCGGGCCTCCAAGGAGAGAATGAGGTCCTCCGCCGATGCACATCGGCGCCCTGCTCCGTCCTATGCTCCTGGCGACTTAGTGTGGCTCTCCGCTCACAACATCAGGCTGCGTGTTGAGTCCACTAAGTTTTCACCTTGCTACTTGGGTCCCTTCAAGGTCCTCGAACAGGTTAATCCTGTGGTCTACCGTCTGGCCCTTCCTCCACGCCTAGGTATCACTGACACCTTTCATGTGTCCCTCCTTAAGCCTGTATACATGTCCCGGTTTTCTGAGTCGTCTGCCGGGACATCGGGTTCGTCTACGGACGATAACGAGGTGAACGCTATTTTGGGGTGCAAGGTGGTTCGTGGCAAAAAATTTTATTTGGTGGACTGGAAGGGTTACAGTCCTGAGGATAGGTACTGGGAGCCTGCTGAGCACATTCGGGCTCCGCAGATCATTGCTGCCTTCGAACGTAGCGAGGCCCAAGGAGGGGGGCCCTAGGAGGGGGGGTAATGTTAGGGGTTGAGTTCCTGCTTCTGCACAGGGGGAATCTCGGGCCATCTCCGCTGCGTTCTCCCATTCTTCTCCTGCCGCAGTGGAGCCTGCTCAGCGGAGACGTTGCTCCCAGCATCTCGCTCAGTCTTACTCGGTACAAAGAGTTACTGCTGCTTTTCCTGCTTCTGCCATTGAAGTCAGTGCTGGGCAGCAGCGAGCAGATGCTTCTGGGACTAAGTCCTGCTCTTCTCGTTCTGAGCATGCCCAGAGTAAGATTTCTCAGTGGACATCGAGGGTCACATGATCAGATACTGCAGCTAAGGCCATTGGTCCTTCAGGAAGGTCCTGTAGGTGCTCACGCTCTGTGGCAGCCTCTGATTGGTCCTTCTAGGAAGGTCCTGTACGTGCTGCAAACTATTTAAGGCTCGCATGGCCGCACGGCCATGCGCTAGTATTGTTCTATGTTATGTACTTTTCGCCAATCTGGTCATGTATGATTGTGTTCAGGGACCCGGCTGAAATAGACCCCTAGAATGCTGGCACCTCCGGCGAGGAGTTTTGTGTGCATGCATGACCACTGACTGCTCTCGTTTGGGTAGTTAGCCTGTGCCACTGTGAAGTCTAACAGGGCGCAGTGCTCTGAGTTCACGGCTACTCTGTGAAGTAACAGAGTTAGCTCATACCGCCATATAGTTCCGCCGTTTGCTATCAGCAGGTTCTCCTGCACGGTGGACCCCGGGCTGCGAATGCATCTATTATAATAAAATCTCTATTTTCACTCGGTGCGTTCTGCTAGCCCTAACAATATCTTTCAGGTCCCTCACTCCCTCACACAGGGCTGCAGTTCTCTATTGTCCACACACCACTACGCCGCTATATAGCATTATTCATACCTTTGATAAAGGAGTTGCTATATATTCCCATTGATTGCATACCAAGCGATATATGAATAAGACTCAGGAGAGTCGAATTGTCATGTCACTACCTTGATCGCTTCTATACTTGTTCTTTGCTCCCATGTTTAATAAAATTTTCCCTGATTTTTGCATACTTAACCATGAGAGTGTGAAGTGTCTTCTAATTTAATTGGTTGATTGGACTTTCATAGTCCGTGGCACCAGCATCTCGTTCTAAATTGACTGAGTGCACACCATTGTACCCTATTTCCAACTTCTAAGAAAGACATGCGGGATTAATGTGCAAGCACTTTCGCAGGGCCTGCTTAAGCAACGGGCTTCTAAGACCGGCTACTAGTTGGTTACTCAAGATCACATCAGGGGGCCCCACACCCACATCATCCCTCTTAGTAACTGCTGCATGGATCTCTTGCAAGGCATTAATATACTGGGTCACAGACTACCCCTCATTCTGTACACCTTTGAACCAGCGCATTCGGAATTCCCCAATATCTGGGGGATTCCCATGCATCTCCTCTAAGTTCTGCAACACCTTGTTAAAAGTGTTCCACTCATGCTGGGGCCGAAACATTATGGAACATCTGGCATCTCCATCCAGGGCCATCACAGCAATCTCTGCCTGCATTGCAGGGGTCATAGGATGCATTCTCAGCATCCCCTTGACCCGCTCAGTCCAGTCCCACAGCAGTGAATTGCTCTCGGTGAATTTTGGGAGATTGCTGAGCATGGCCCCCAATGGCAAGCTGGCCCTTGGGGCACCCATGGCCACTTGGTCTGCTGTCTCTGCACTCGTGGACTGCATCCTGCCGACTACGCAAAGTGTAAGCAGGTTGCGGGATGCAGTGACGCAAGAGAGGCAGAGCAAGGGTAACAGTTTCAATTTAACAGGGGATACTCCAAGCAGGGAGATAAACAGTTAAATGAGGGTTAAACAGTTCAATGGTAGGCAATAGGTAGACTGAATTGAGCAATAAACAAGATAAAGGCAGCTCCTTAAATCACTTATTGTGTCACAGGCTTTCCAGTCTTCTGCTGAAGCTTGGAGGACGGCGGCGCCAACAACGGCCGATGTGGTGCTGTTCCAGTGGGGTTCTGCAAACAATGTTCCATTTTCTGGTGGCAGCAGTTGGTCTCCGGTACCTTCCGCTGAGCCCCTAATCCATAAGTTGGCGTTGCCGGGATGAGAAGGGCCGCGACACTTGCAGGCTCCAACGTGATCAGCAGCAATGGGCCAGGTAAGCTGCAGAAGTTCGTCTGCTACTCAGCTCTTCCTAGGCGGCCCGTGCACTGTACAGTACTCCCAGTCATGGGGAGCACCAGGCACCTTGGTCTCTGATAGTAACTCGGGTGGTGGCCAGAGCTGGCAGATGCAGACTGATGCGGAGCGGGTGCTCAGGTAATGGAGCACACCCCTCAGCCTGCTGCACGCTGCCTTTCCGTGCCAAAACTAACTCCTGCCACATGCGCTTTTGCTTGTATATGCCCCCTGCTTTTGGGTCAGGGGTTCTGTCTGGGCCCTTATGCCTTCCCCTGGACAACAGGGGAAGCAGCCTCAGCAGTTCTGGACCTGGCGTGGTACAAGTGCCCGTGGTCAGGTGCTTCTCCTTACATACCTAAACATGTGCAATTAAGAGCAATAAATTGGGGAAATGCTAAAGTTGCTTTTTGTGGACAGCTAATGAAAATACAGAATTGACGCCCAGGGCATGTGATATTACAAAGTGCTGGACCTGAAGTTCATGAGAAAATCAATTGAACAGCCAGGAGAATATTATGGTAGAAGTACATTCAAAATACCAATTTATTACAGAAGATTCTGTAGCCCTTTTAATTATTTCATAGGAGTTTGATGGAACTCCTAAAGAGTCTTTTAAAAAAATATAAATCCCCTTTCCAGAAGATATTCCAATTTTGTCTATAACAGATACTGCTAATGACCACTTCAATGACAGTTTATCTATTACATTTTAAACTTTGTCAACATTACAAGATTGTAGAGCAGGGTATACCAGTTTTTCCCAAGCTCACTATATGTATAGGGTGAATATTTTTTTACCAAACACTGTAAAGTAACACACTGGCGCTATGTATTGGCCCGAACCTTCAGCTGCAAGCACCTTGGCACGTAGTGTGCAACCCTGCCAACCAATATTAAAATTAGAATAAAAATCAACAAACAGGTGCTGCGCTAGCAGGAGGAACTGTGACTAGGAATACATCTCAGTCACCTACCTCACTGTTATGAACTGACGTGTCCACTTGGGACAATGGGCTGCTGCAGACCGTCCTCTGCTATCTTGGAAGATCTGTGATTAGAACAGTGCAGCCACGCAAGCGATGCACTACCATCCGGGGAGCGTCCTCCCGTAGTGCTGAAAACCCCACCAGTCTCGCCGATGTAGTATCCGGCAGGCAGCTGCGGCCGATAGCGCCGCCGTGCAGTGGCGTGGTGAGCGGGGGGCGTGGCTACTAGGTGACGTCACCAGTCCGTATGACGGACACTAACAAGGGCCAATCCCGACGCTTTTCAAGGGTGCTGACCCTCTTTCTCAAGGTCCTTGAGCCCATTGTCCCAAGTGGACACGTCAGTTCATAACAGTGAGGTAGGTGACTGAGGTGAATATTTTTTTATTTTCCATATTTTTGTCAATGTTGCATATGTTTTAATTTTTACAATGAAGAAAGGAGAAGCTACTGATTACTTTTAGGAAAGACAAAGAGAAAACCGAGTAAAAAAATGGCAATAAAAAATCACCAATGTTTATTTCTTCAATTAAATAAACAATATACAAAAAATAATGATAAATAAATACAAAAAATGTAATACATGGGTTTTAGTCAGGAAGAGTGGTTCAATCCATAGGTGTAGACAACAGGCCGAAGAAAAGGTCAGGATCTGTAATAAAGTGCAAACAGAAGGAAAAAGGAGATGTAATCCATTTCAAGGGGCAATAAAAAAGAGGTATCACATGCATGTATGTACCAGTAATTCCACTTTGGCATTAGGTATCCAATAAGCAAAACAGTATGCATGCAAGGCACAAGCCTCTAAATCCCTCTGTTGTACCCTGTACCTATCAAAAGTAATATTAGTAATATTGGAAATATTTAAGCATTGTTATGATGCGTCCTGCCTAGACCTCGGCCAAGTGCCATGAACGTGGCTGAGGTCTAGGCCAAGTGTGTGCAGGGGTTTCCTGAGTCTATTCCTGGCAGAAGAGGAAGACCCTCCTGCATCCCACTACAACCCCAGCAAGATTCGGTTGGAGGCACTGCGCTATATTAACGTGAGAACTACCAAACACCCTGCCCACAGAGGTGGCTTAAAGGGGTGTTACAATAAGAAACATTCCTATGATATTTCCTTTCAGTTTGAACAGCCTGCTGATCACCCAATGAATGAGCAAAACACTCGTTCATCAGGTGAAATAATTTTTTTTGCATCACAGAAGATCATCGTTCTCTGTAAACAGCTCTCTCACACAGCTGAGAACAATGTTTAGTGCCACTGATCATCCGTGAAAACCTTTAAATAGTGCAGATACAGAAAAAATATTTGCAGGCAGTAATTTACCGCTGATGACTTGTCTGATTACAGCCATTTTCTTTGTTTCTTCTCCATCTTGTCAAACCTTCTTGTTGACATCCTAAAACCGTGATGTGGTCACTGCAGAATTTGCCGCACAGTTCCTGAAAATAAAAAAGTCCCATATACATGTCCCTTCTTATATACAGTATATACAACTCTGGCAAAAATTAAGAGACCCTCACATCAAATCCCTGTCATGGGCAGCCCAATCTCCAGACCTGAACCCCATTGAAAACCTGTGGAATGTAATCAAGAGGATGATGGATAGTCACAAGCCATCAAACAACGAAGAACTGCTTACATTTTTGCATCAGAAGCAGTGTGAAAGACTTGTGGAAAGCATGCCAAGACGCATGAAAGCTGTGATTAAAAATCATGGTTATTCCACAAAATATTGATTTCTGAACTCTTCCTGAGTTAAATCATTAGTATTGTTGTTTCTAAATTATTATGAACTTGTTTTCTTTGCATTATTTGAGGTCTGAAAGCATTGGTTTTTTTTTTTTAAATTTGACCACTTCTCCTTTTAAGAAAAAAATACAAAATTTATTGCTTGGAAATTCGGAGACATGTCAGAAATTTATAGAATAAATGAACAATTTACATTTTACTCAAAAATATACCTATAAAGAGAAAAATCAGACAAACTGAACATTTTGCAGTGGTCTCTTAATTTTTGCCAGAGCTGTATAGTGCATTTGTTTCATGAAAAAAGAATCCTCCATACTGCACTGCTGAATACAGACATGGGCCCACCATTAATATATAATTAGCTATTGTGCAACTCACCACTCAAAATATAAATTATAAACTATCACTGTACACCAAACTAACTATAATTAGTCACTTGTTCCAACCCAAAAAAAATAGAAATTGATTAGCCCCTGTGCTCTTTTTGCCAGTTCATTACCAATCACCAATGAATCGTCAACCACCCTCCAACTGTGCTCCTACTGCTCACCCAATCTATTACAGTATAAATACATGTCCTCTCCCCAATTAGTTCTGTTCAATTTCTCCCAAGTACGCTGATACCCCATATGTGGTGGAAAACTACTGTTTGGGTGTACGGCAGGGCTTGGAAGGGATGGAGCACCATTTGACTTTTAGAATACAAAATTGGCTGGAATCGATAGCGGATGCCATGTCGCATTGGGAGAGCCCCTGAGGTGCCTAAACAGTGGAAACCCCCAATAAGTGACCCCATTTTGAAAACTACACCCATCAAGGAATTTATCTAGATGTCTGGTTAGAATCTTTAACCCTCAGGGGCTTCACAGAATTGTATAATGTTGATCGGTGAAAATTAAAAAACACATTTTTACCACAAAAATGCTATTTTAGCCCCAAACTTTTTATTTTCACAAGAGTAGCAAAAAAAATGGACCCCAAAATTTGTTATGCAATTTCTCCTTAGTATATCGATTCTCAATATGTGGTGGAAAACTACTGTCTGGGAGCACAGCAGGGCTCGAAAGGGAAGGAGCACCATTTGACTTTTGGAATGCAAAATTGGCTGGAGTCAATAGCGGACGCCATGTCACATTTGCAGAGCCCCTGAAGTGCCTAAATAGTGGAAACCCCCATCAAGTGATCCCATTTTGGAAACTAGACCCCTTGAGCAATCCATCTGCTCATGTGACGAACTTCTTAACACCACAGGTGCCTCACATAATGTAAAAATATTGGGACGTGAAAACGAAATATTAAGTTTTTTTTTCATGAAAAAGTTGATTTAGCCTCATATTTCTTATTTTCACAAAGGTGAAAGGAGAAAAGGGACACTACAGTCAATTGAGCAATTTCTCCTGAGTTCGTCAATACCCCACATGTGGTTGGAAACTACATTTCAGCCATAGTACAAAGCTCAGAAGGGAAGGAGCGCCATATTGGAGAGCAAATTTTGCTGGAATTGTTTGTGAGTGGCATGTTACATTGTCAGAGCCCCTGACGTACCAGAACAGCAGAATCCCCCCAAAGTGACTGCATTTTACAACCTACTCCCTTGAATTAATTCATCTAGTGATGCAGCGAGCATACTGACACCACAGGTGTTCCATAGAAATGTATAAAAAGAAAAAATAATTACATTTTTAACATTAAAATGTTGTTTTCCTAGAGGGGTGTCATTTTCAAAATGGTGTAACTTCCATTGGATTCTGCTGTTCTGGCACTTTGCAGAGCCGCTAACTGCTAGAACAGTGAATCCACACCTGAAGTGACCCCATTTTGGAAATAACACCCCTCTGGGAATTCATCTATGGATGTAGTGACCATTTTCACTACATGGATGATTTCCAGGAGAACGTCATGGACGTTTTAGAGAAAAATTGTAAAAATGCCATTGTAGTACCCAATATATTGTGCCAAGCTTGTGTCTCTGGAGACATCATCCACCTCACTCCAGAAATTGCTAAGTAAGCTCTACTCGAATGTGTCATTCACTAAATAAACCAAATGCTTGAATGACAAAATAGGATAAAGTAATACAGTTTAAAAACATTGTTCTGTGTGGAAGATTTCAACCCCTTAGTGACCACTGACCACCAATACGTCTTTTTACTGACCTACGATATGAGACTAGCATCCTCCTACGGGTGACAATCCAGCATAAGCCATAATCCATCTTAGCACTGACTATATTTGTTTAACCCCTCAAATGCTGCTCTCAATAATGACTACAGCATCTAAATGGTTAAAAGAGTTTGGGAGTTCCCCTTTAACACCATTGGCACCCTGAAATCTTGATCGTGTGGTCCTAATGTTTGCCATGGCAATTCATGGCCAAATAATGGCCTTAAAGTCAGCCAGGTATAGTGTGTTGTTCAGAAGTTATCAAAATTTATGTGGTAAAAATGAATTTCTTCATTCCTGTCATGCCACCTTGCATTAATTCCTGAGAAGCACCTGAAGGGTTAATAAACTACCTAAAATCAATTTTGAATACGACGAGGGAAACTGTTTTTAAAACGGTCTCAATTTTTGGGGGTTTCCAATATATAGAACTCCCTAAGTCACTTCAAAACTGAACAGGTCCATAAAACCATTAAAAAAAAATAAGTTTTGTAAATTTCCTTGAAAAAATGAAAAATTGCTGCTACATTTTTAAACCTTCTAAAATAATAAAATGAAATAACATTTTACAAATGGTGATGATATAAAGCAAACATGAGGGAAATGTTATTTATTAATGTTTTTGTGTGGTATGAATATCTGGATTAAAGGGATAATCATTTAAAGTTCGAAAATTGCTTATTTTTTTTAAATTTTTTTACAATTTCTGATCTTTTTTAAAAAACAAATACAGAAAATATCAACATATATTTACCATTATCATAAAGTGCAATATGTCACGAAAAAAACAATCTAAAAACCAATGGGATCTGTTGAAGCATTTCAGAATTAATACTACATAAAGGTACAATGGTCAGATTTTTTAAAAAATTGGCCCGATCACTAAGGGGTTAAAGCAGTCAGTGAGGCATAGGCTGGTAAAGGTGTGCATTGTGGGCAATAGTAGTGGGAATCATGTCATTCCTCTCTTGGAACATAGGCAACATCTTCTATTGGGGTTCTTTCTTGCTTTTGTTGCTGAGATGAGTGCAATGAAATGTGGATCAATGAGTCTTTTGAGAACTTCAGATTCAAAAAAATGAGCGGGACCAACATTTAAAAAAACAAGATTTTCAATTACCTTTTCCTGATAATCAAGGAAAGTATCTGTATTTCCTGCTTTTTTGTATAACACAAAAGAATTATATGTGACCACCTGATACAAATAAATGTTTAACATTTTATACCAGGTATATGATTTTCTTGATACCTAGTATGGCTGTAGAACCTTGTCTGCAAGGTCTATATTCCCTATGTATTTATGTATGTATGTATGTTGTCAATGACAGACACAGGTTTTTCATTTGGAGTAGTGGATCCTAGTTCTACATTGGCCCAGCTGTGTGGTTCGAGCTAAGGATAAAAATATCTTTCTTATCTTTGACTGTCCCTTTTGGAACTTTTCATTGACCAATGATTCTGGAAACCCCTGATGGTTTTTACAACTGGTCCCACAAGCCCCTATGTTGTGTTCAACCAGACTTTTACATAGGGGTATGCTGGTATAGTAACTGTCAACATACAGCTTGTAACCTTTGTGAGAAATGTTACTAGTAGTGTTGAGCGATACCGTCCGATACTTGAAAGTATCGGTATCGGAAAGTATCGGCCGATACCGGCAAAGTATCGGATCCAATCCGATACCGATACCCGATACCAATACAAGTCAATGGGACTCAAGTATCGGACGGTATTCCTGATGGTTCCCAGGGTCTGAAGGAGAGGAAACTCTCCTTCAGGCCCTGGGAACCATATAAATGTGTAAAAGAAAGAATTAAAATAAAAAATATCGCTATACTCACCTGTCCGACGCAGCCGGGACTTCAGCGAGGGAACCGGCAGCGTTGTTTGTTTAAAATTTGCGCTATTACTTGGTTACGTGAATTCCCGGCTTGTGATTGGTCAGGTCGGCCATGTTGCCGGGACGCGGACCAATCACAGCAAGCCGTGACGAAATTACGTCACGGCTTGCTGTGATTGGTCCGCGTCCCGGCAATATGGCCGCCCTGACCAATCACAAGCCGTGACGTCACGGGAGGCTGGACACGCGCTCATTTTAAAATGGGCGCGTGTCCAGCCTCCCGTGACGTCACGGCTTGTGATTGGTTGCGCCGCGGTCAACCAATCACAAGCCGGGAGGCTGGACGCGCTCATTTTAAAATGGGCGCGTGTCCAGCCTCCCGTGACGTCACGGCTTGTGATTGGTTGCGCCGCGGTCAACCAATCACAAGCCGGGAGGCTGGACGCGCTCATTTTAAAATGGGCGCGTGTCCAGCCTCCCGTGACGTCACGGCTTGTGATTGGTTGCGCCGCGGTCAACCAATCACAAGCCGGGAGGCTGGACGCGCTCATTTTAAAATGGGCGCGTGTCCAGCCTCCCGTGACGTCACGGCTTGTGATTGGTCAGGGCGGCCATATTGCCGGGACGCGGACCAATCACAGCAAGCCGTGACGTAATTTCGTCACGGCTTGCTGTGATTGGTCCGCGTCCCGGCAACGTGGCCGACCTGACCAATCACAAGCCGGGAATTCACGTAACCAAGTAATAGCGCGAATTTTAAACAAACAACGCTGCCGGTTCCCTCGCTGAAGTCCCGGCTGCGTCGGAGAGGTGAGTATAGCGATATTTTTTATTTTAATTCTCTCTTTTACACATTTTAACATTAATGTTGTTGCGATACCCGATACCCGATACCACAAGAGTATCGGAATCCCGGTATCGGAATTCCGATACAGCAAGTATCGGCCGATACCCGATACTTGCAGCATCGGAATGCTCAACACTAGTTACTAGTGATGTAAATTGCTGCAGTTTTACACACCAAAAACACTGCATGAAATACAGTTAGGTCCATATATATTTGGACAGAGACAACATTTTTCTAGTTTTGGTTATAGACAATACCACAATGAATTTTAAACAAAACAATTCAGATGCAGTTGAAGTTCAGACTTTCAGCTTTCATTTGAGGGTATCCACATTAAAATTGGATGAAGGGTTTAAGAGTTTCAGCTCCTTAACATGTGCCACCCTGTTTTTTAAAGGACCAAAAGTAATTGGACAGATTCAATAATTTTAAATAAAATGTTCATTTTTAGTACTTGGTTGAAAACCCTTGGCTGGCAATGACTGCCTGAAGTCTTGAACTCATGGACATCACCAGACGCTGTGTTTCCTCCTTTTTGATGCTCTGTCAGGCCTTCACTGCGGTGGTTTTCAATTGCTGTTTGTTTGTGGGCCTTTCTGTCTGAAGTTTAGTCTTTAACAAGTGAAATGCATGCTCAATTTGGTTGAGATCAGGTGACTGACTTGGCCATTCAAGAATATTCCACTTCTTTGCTTTAATAGACTCCTGGGTTGCTTTGGCTTCATGTTTTGGGTCATTGTCTATCTGTAGGATGAAACGACGACCAATCAGTTTGGCTGCATTTGGCTGGATCTGAGCACACAGTGTGGCTCTGAATACCTCAGAATTCATTCGGCTGCTTCTGTCCTGTGTCACATCATCAATAAACACCAGTGACCCAGTGCCACTGGCAGCCATGCATGCCCAAGCCATCACACTGCCTCCGCCGTGTTTTACAGATGATGTGGTATGCTTTGGATCATGAGCTGTACCACGCCTTCGCCATACTTTTCTCTTTCCATCATTCTGGTAGAGGTTGATCATGGTTTCATCTGTCCAAAGAATGTTCTTCCAGAACTGTGCTGGCTTTTTTAGATGTTTTTTAGCAAAGTCCAGTCTAGCCTTTTTATTCTTGATGCTTATGAGTGGCTTGCACCGTGCAGTGAACCCTCTGTATTTACTTTCATGCAGTCTTCTCTTTATGGTAGATTTGGATATTGATACACCTACCTCCTGGAGAGTGTTGTTCACTTGGTTGGCTGTTGTGAAGGGGTTTCTCTTCACCATGGAGATTATTCTTCTATCCTCCACCACTGTTGTCTTCCGTGGACGCCCAGGTCTTTTTGCATTGATGAGTTCACCAGTGCTTTCTTTCTTTCTCAGGATGTACCAAACTGTATATTTTGCCACTCCTAATATTGTAGCAATTTCTCGGCTTGTTTTTTTCTGTTTTCGCAGCTTAAGGATGGCTTGTTTCACTTGCATGGAGAGCTCCTTTGACCGCATGTTTACTTCACAGCAAAACCTTCCAAATGCAAGCACCACATCTCAAATCAACTCCAGGCCTTTTATCTGCTTAATTGAGAATGACATAACAAAGGGATTGCCCACACCTGTTCATGAAATAGCCTTGGAGTCAATTGTCCAATTACTTTTGGTCCCTTTAAAAACAGGGTCGCACATGTTAAGGAGCAGAAACTCCTAAACCCTTCATCCAATTTTATTGTGGATACCCTCAAATGAAAGCTGAAAGTCTGAACTTCAACTGCATCTGAATTGTTTTGTTTAAAATTCATTGTGGTAATGTCTATAACCAAAATTAGAAAAATGTTGTCTCTGTCCAAATATATATGGACCTAACTGTATGTGTCATGACTCTGTTGTTGGGTGACTAGGGACCAGGGTCTCCTTCCTTTTTCATGACACTAGGGGGCACCCTAGCTGGCCTTGTATCCTGGGTTACTTCTGAAGGTGAAGATGCCGGAGCCACGTACCTTGCCTTATCTCATTAATCACCTCTCCATCTGTACCCTTCCCCCACCCAGGGAAGAGAGGACTAGTTGTGCACCGCAGTACACCAACCAGATTAAACAGGTAACACGAACAGAGAATACGGAAAATACCAGGCATACAAGTATTCACTCACATATAACAGAGGAATGCACCTGGGATGGCGGATGGGGTGAAAAAAAAAGTAGGAGAAAGAAACGGAATTATCACACTTACTAAACCAAGCAACAGTCACAGATAAATCCACCAAATGCCTCCTCATATAATCACCAACTACTATCCTCTCAGCTATGCAGAGAAAGCTAGCTCTGACTGTGTGTGTCATTTAGGACCCAGATTACTTAGGGCACAGGAGTGGCTAACCAAGCTCAGCTGATAGCCCTAGTTCCCAGAGCTATCAGCATGGTCTATTAACCCCTGCACAGCCAAAAAAAATTTGCACCATTTAAAAAGAAGGTGATGTACTTCTTTTCAGCGCAAGAGAAGGAGCAATCAGAGGCTGCGGTCTTCTGCCTCCTCTTTTCCACAGTAACCCAGTGACAATATACTTCTAAAATGCTGTCTGTGGACATATTCCCTGGGTTGAATAATTTTGATAGTAACTGTGTGCCAAATAGAAGCTGTGTTCACATTCTGGATGTGAGAAGGAAATGCAGTATATACAGTACTTGTAATAAAAAATAGTCACTCACCATTTCAAACAATGAAATACATTTTTTTTCTATAACAAGCAAAATTCAAACATAACAAATAGACCTATCTTACAGGCTTTTGAAAGTCTTTGACCGGTGTCCAGAATATTAATGCAGCATGCAAACATAAAAGTATAATAATATTTTTGTAACATTCAAACTAATTTCTTTCTCATTTGCAAAAATAAGATGAAAATGTAAAGTGCCAGTCAAAAGTTTCAATACGCCTGTTCGTGCAGTGTTTTTCCGTGTTTTTATTGATATGTGCATATTGTGTATTCAGAATGATAGCAGCAAAACCATGAAGGAACACATAAGGAAAAAAGAAGCAAAAACGTGTAAAATTAATTAGAATATATCTAAAACTTCAAAGTATCCCCCCTATTATTGTGATGAAAGATTATTAGGGGCAGGCCCTGGGTGTAATACACAGCCATCACCTGCCAGGTATGGGGCAGGCTCGCTGCGTGAGCCCGCTCCATACACCAGCTTCCAGCATGCATTGTATATGTATATCGGATGTCGTGAAGGAGTTAGACGGAGTGAGTCAGCCGCCCAAAATTCATTTTAAATTGGCTAGACAGTGTTGTAGTGTACTTAGCCACGATAATAACCATACTAGCACTGTACCTGTTACTGGTAAAATGCTTAAGAGAATAACTTTTAATTCATATGCAATTGAGGGGACTTCAGTACACCCCTGGCCTGGCCAAGAGCTCGTGCACTGATATGCCTCCTCATTTTTATATTCAGGTCTGCCTTCACTTCTGATTGACAGTGCTTGTCAGAGCGAGTACAATGTGAATGTTGCTTGCATGTGTGTCTGCACGTATTCTCCTCCCTGCCTCCTTGCTTCTGAGCCCACTTGTTGCATTTCCAAGAGTATTAGCATAGCGAGCAGCATCAGAAGAAAGTAGGCAGGGAGGGAAGCACGCACGGGCGCTGGGTGTGCTCATAGCCACTTATTCACCATGAGCATTCAGACCCTGCCTGTTCTGAGAAGCTAGCACTGTCAATCAGATGTGAATGAAGGGCTCTAATATGCAAATGAAAAGTGATAATGGTGCTGTCATGTCGGACGCTGTTCAGACCAGGTCGTTCGACAGACAGCGGTAATTCCGCTTTTGACCACTATGTGCTCATTGGCGTCGGCTAGATTTTATCTAGCTGGCCTGGGGTTAATTTACCTTATGCTCGGATTGGAAGCTGGGCCATGCCCATTGCCTTTAAATAGTTCTCCTGAACATTGGGCGTCGCCGATTATAGCTTCTGTCTTGTGCGTTGTTATCTTGGTCTGAAGTGGTGAGCTAGTAGTTGGAGTATCGTTGCTGGTGGTGTATTTCCCTTTGTCTTATTTACTCCTTCCTATATTTGTATTTATTTTGCCCTGCGCATTTATAGGGTATTCCTGAGTGACTGCGGCGTGGTGTATATTTTCCGTTATCCTTGTCTGTTCTAACTGTGGGTATTGGTGTATGATCTTTTCACTGGGTGGTGGGCGGTGGTTTCAGCCTAGGGTTGAAACAGGAGACAGGGTGAGGGTCGAAGCCTAGACATGCACACCATCAGTGTAAACTCTAGGTAGAGGGTCAGTCAGGATTTCCCTAGTCTGAGGGAAATTGCAGGGGCCCAGGTTATTAGCTCTTGCCCACCTAGTCTCCCCGTGACAGGTGCACTGAACTCTTGGCTATGCCAAGGGTGCACTAAAGTCTCCTCATTTGCATATGAATTAAATCTTATTCTCTTAGGCACTATGCCAGCAATGGTACAATGCTAGTATGGTTGTTATACATTGTATATAAAATGTATTTTGGGCAAGACGGACTCCCTTTAGATTAGGCTTTTCATTTGTTTGTTTGTGCAGGACTCATTTTCGCACACTTGAACATGAAACTGTTTTTCCTAATTACATACATATATACTAATCAGCCACCATGACATTAAAACCGCTGACAAGTGATGGAAACACTAATGTGCTAAACCCTAATTTTTTTTTGGAGTCGTGTTGAAGGCTAATTTCCAAGATTAAAAGTCCTATCATCTACAGGATATGTAACAACTTGCTGGTCAGAGAGAATCTGACTGGTGGGGCCTCCACTGATTCCAAGACTAGGTACCAGGGCTTTTGTTTGCCTCATTGGAATTCAGAGGTGGCGCTATATTCGAAAAACATTGCCCCATTAACTAAATTAATCACCTAAAATGGAAACTGTATTTAAGTGTAGACATTTACCGCACATCATAAATATTTGTCTATTTTCAATTGTCTGGTGCTAAAATAATTACATAACTGTATGGATTGTAAATGTATCATTACCTGATTATAGGCAAAGTGTCTTCTCATGGAATGTAAGTGTGAAGTCAGCCCTTCACTGAACATGACAGTAAAACCATGTTTATTTCAGACTGTCACATCAAAAATGTATGCTAGTAAATTACCACTGAAAAATATTGATTCATAAACAGACTAAAAAATGTAACGGGGTTGTCCCCTTTCAGCTATTTATATACCACAGGCTCAGCTATGTGTAAAATAACAAATTAAGCTTTAATTGTGCTCTCTAAATGCAGCACTACCTCTCCACCGTGGCCTGATCTCTGTTGATTGGCTGCAGTGGTGACATGGCGTCAACAGTGCTTCAGCCAATTACTGAGCTCAGCGGCTTGTGATGTATACAGAGAAACTGAGCTGAGTGATTGGCTGCAGCGCTTTTGCCATGACTTCACTGCTGCATCCATTCAAAGAGACAGGACAGCAACGGAGAAGTAGTGCTGGACCTCAAGACATTAAGTAAAGATCAATTTGTTTTTTTACATGTAACTGAGCCTGTGGGCTAGAAATAGCTGCAAGGGGACTACCCCTTTAAGGTCAGACTTTTTAAGCGATACTTTATCACACTCATTGCATTGAAACAGCATAGCCAATTCCTAACTTCTTGGAATGCAACATCATTTTCATTATTATGATTTTCTTTGTGCATTTTATATTTGCGAGGAGATCATTTCATACCAGCATAATCATTGCAACAAATCACAGCTAGATACTAAACATTTTCGTCTTCTCTTCATCTTTTTCAACCTCTTTCAAAGCGATTCTGCTTTATGAACAGGGTAAAGTGCAAAGTTTTGGACAGAATATTTTAGTTAAAACTGACGGCTGGCTTAAAAGTTTTTATGAAATATTTCTCACAATAAATTATTCCACCACAAATGTAAAATGCATGAGCGACAAAACTCAAAGTCAATATACTGAAGATGGCCCCAAATCATGCTGTATTATTTATCTATCTGGGATGTGCTGCTTCTTCCCTGCGGCTTACATATTGACTCGTACAGTAGGACATAGTTGCTCATTAAGTAAGTGTCGCCTTTATAACAGGAAACCATACGTCTTGGGCATTTGCAGTGGATAAGAGCTTACAGAAGGATAGCAGAAAGTCAATAAAGTGCATTCACCTTTCCATTACAAAAGACTTTTTGCAATGCAATAAATCAAGGATTCCTGTTTGTGTATTTTTACATCTACAGTATACAAATTCAACCTTTGCTTTAACCGTAAATGGTGAAGTAAAAGTTTTGTTTTTGTTTACTGTGATTAAAAGGATATTCTATAGCTGCCTTTTAATATACAATGATATATTTCATTGTGTTATACAGAAAAACTCCCAAATCAGGTGTACCATTTGTACATAACAATAGTATTTGTTCACTTTCCCTGGTAGTCTGGTAGCTTTCACACAGGCAATGCGGTCTGGTCTAAAACAAGACAGCCTCTTCAGGGCACAAAGGTATGAAAGGAAAAAAAAACAGGTTGTGTACCATTTTGATAATGGTACCAGCAGACAAGTCGGTCTAACAAGAATAAATAAATGAAAAGGGTGTATATCAACAGCTAACAAACAAAAAACCCTTATAAAATAGAACTTTTATTAAGAATTACAATAAAATATGCATTTACCCAAGACAAAGGTGAAAATGTAACGGAAATAATTCTATATATATAAGAATTTGAAAAAAGGGGCTAATGTGAACAGGAGATTGGCTAATAAATTGTATAGAGGATTAGCCCTAGATACTCCAGCCCACTGCAGTAGGGTATTAGAAGTAAACTACTGTCCTAAACTGAGTTGTCCCCAGAGCCCACTATGACTAATTGACAGTAAAAATCACTGAGAAATGGCGACTACGACCCTAGATGCACAGCCTCAATCATATAGTATAAGTAATGTCATACATTGCCTAGGGAATATTGACACCATACACAGTCTGCTATATCCAGGGATAGATTGGATATCGAAATCCCTTATTCCTAAGAGTGTGTTTAGCTGGTAAATGTTGTGCAAAATAAGCTCGTCATTCACATCAATGCCGAGGTGAAGAAAAGGTGCACTAGCTCTATGTCCATACCCTTATGAGCCCCTACCTGTTTTCGTAGGTTGGCACCCTAATATTGCGAGAGCTGGCACCCCTGCTCATGCGACGGCTCACCCTATACTCCTGTAACAAACCCTTCAACAGATGAAAAGTAGGAAAGAGAGGGCCAGTTGGCCTGTATTAACTCATATCAGTCCACTTGGTTATTTGATGGTGCTTGTAGAATGATGCAGGGGTATACACAACTATCAACAGGAGGGGATCAGGGATATATGTACCAAACAGTGACGCTGCTACCATGAGGCGACTTGAGCTCTTTGGCTCAGGCGGCAGAAGAGAGGGGGCGGCAGATTCTGTAACTGGATTTGCGCTGCTAGGTTTTTTTTTTGTTTGTTTTTTTTTAAACTCCGGGGTCAAGTGCCCGCCCCCCCTCCTTCCCGCCCCCCATCCTCCCTCCAGCCCCCCCCCTCCTCCCTCCCTCCCCCCTCCCTGAAGACGTAATACTCACCTTCCTCCAGCGGTGGCTGCAACTGTGTCTCAGCGCCGGCAGTGCGTCCTGTTTTCAGCGGTCACATGGTACCGTCATTAAGGCCATGAATATGCGCACATTCATCACCTTAATGAGTGCTACCATGTGACCACTGAAGACAGGAAGGAAGACGCTGCAGAGATGCCAGGAAGTTCTGCGCAGCCCGGTGAGAGGTGAGAATGATAGGGAAAAAGTATGGGGGAGCCATGCCCACAGGGGAGAAGGATGGGGGAGCCATACACGCAGGGGAGAAGGTTGGGGGAGCCATGCACACAGGGGAGAAGGATGGGGGAGCCATGCACACAAGGGAGAAGGATGGGGAGCCACGCACGCAGGGGAGAAGGATGGGGGAGCCACGCACGCAGGGGAGAAGGATGGGCGAGCCACGCACGCAGGGGAGAAGGATGGGCGAGCCACGCACGCAGGGGAGAAGGATAGGGGAGCCACGCACGCAGGGGAGAAGGATGGGGGAGCCACGCACGCAGGGGAGGAGGATGGGGGAGCCACGCACGCAGGGGAGAAGGATGGGGGAGCCACACATGCAGGGGAGAAGGATGGGGGAGCCACGCACGCAGGGGAGAAGGATGGGGGAGCCACGCACGCAGGGAGGAGGATGGGGGAGCCACGCATGCAGGGGAGGAGGATGGGGGAGCCACGCACACAGGGGAGGAGGATGGGGGAGCCACGCACGCAGGGGAGGAGGATGGGGGAGCCACGCACGCAGGGGAGGAGGATGGGGGAGCCACGCACACAGGGTGGGAGGATTGAGTATAAATTTGGAGTATAAATACTATGCCCTATAGGGGGACACAGTGTGTATAGAAAGGAGAGGTCAATATGAAGAGCATGTACCATAAGAGGGACAGTGTGGGGGTCATATTTTGTGCAGACAATATAGTGAGGGGCAATTTATTATACAGGAGCATTATAATGACACTTATATCTTTAAGGGCGTCTTGTGGAGACTTTCTGCAAAAGAGCGGAGAAGATGGAAGTCTGCAGAGACGGCTGTGGATGAGAAAACTCATCATGGGGTCTGGACAAGATGAAGAAATGAAGGAGAATGACTCCAGAGACAACGTCATCTATAAGGTACCTGGATGTAAATGTTATTTGTGATACTGACTAACTCTCATGTTTTTATTTATGTTAGGAGCATTAAAGGGGATGTCCAGGTTTGTGATGAGTCTGCAGTCATTCTTTGTGACTGTAGACTTCTGAATTCTCACAGTGCGCACTGCACGCTGTCAGGATTCTCTCGTGCTGGCGATTTACATACATGCGGTCACATGCTGACTAGACATGTGTGGCCTCACTCAATGAAAATGAACTGAGTGAGGCTGGGCACGTCTAGTCGGAATGTGGTCAGAAGTATACAAATCACATGCTTGTGCTGACATGACCGTCCACCGGCAAAGGGAGAATCCTAAAAGTGTGCAGTGCATTAGTTGTGAGAATTCAGAAGCCTGTGATGTCTGGATTGAGCTCTGCAGGTTCCAGTCATCACATGGACACATCACTCATATGCGATTTTCATACTCATGGTCCTGTGACGAGCTTCTCTTCTGCTTCTCTCAGTTTTTCACTGAACATTGAGAGCATTAGGGAGAGGAGCTCGTGGGTACATGACTGAGTGTGCAAATCGCATATGTCCTTGGTAGAGGGGGGGGGGCACCAAAATGAATTCTTGCCCCTGGTGCCAGAAACCCTAGATACACCTCTGCTGGTATGCTACTGTGAGCGGCGATTACCGGGTTCGGTGGAGGGATGTGTGTGCACAGGCAGTGAGACAGGGACTGTGTGTGTGGGGGGGTGCCATTTTTCCTTTTGCCTCAGGCAGCAGAGAGGCTAGGTTCACCCCTGGTACCAAAGGTGATAGACACACAGAGCAGGCACAACTGGATGCACACTGAGATAACCGTCAAAGAAGACCATGCATGAACTCTGATAAACAACAAAATAAACAGTTTAACCCTGGCATTTATATATATTGAACACAGACTAAACTGCTCATAAACAACACAAGCATAATTGCTTAAAATATCCCAGAGCCCAAATAGACAATGACCTTCACGATGCAAGAATAACATAGCAGCTATTTAAAGTAAAGTGCCATAGCTTATCTGTACGGATGTACAGTTCCAGGTTTAAAGGTGTTGCCAAAGAGGATCTTGACGTGTTTCTCCCATGACTGGGTTCATCAGGAGATGTATACACATTGGCACATGGCAGAGGATCGGTGTCCTTTGGATGAGGCTGAGTATACATCGAATTTTATTGAAGAAACCTCCCAATGATAATAGAATAATCTCCAAAATGAATAAAAACTTAAAATGCACCGTTCCAAATTATTAGGCGCAGTAGAAATTCTAAACATTTGATATGTTTTAATGAACTGAAAATGCTCATTTGTGGAATTTGCAGCATTAGGAGGTCACATTCACTGAACAAAAAAGCTATTTAACTCCAAAACATCCTAACAGGCCAAGTTACATGTTAACATAGGACCCTTCTTTGATATCACCTTCACAATTCTTGCATCCATTGAACTTGTGTGTTTTTGGAGAGTTTCTGCTTGTATTTCTTTGCATGAAGTCAGAATAGCCTCCCAGAGCTGCTGTTTTTATATGAACTGCCTCCCACCCTCATAGATCTTTTGCTTGATGATACTCCAAAGGTTCTCTATAGGGTTGAGGTCAGTGGAAGATGGTGGAAACACCATGAGTTTATCTCCTTTTATGCCCATAGCAGCCAATGACTCAGAGGTATTCTTTGCAGCATGAGATGGGGCATTGTCAGCATGAAGGTGATTTTACTCCTGAAGGCATGTTACCGCTTTTTATACCATGGAGGAAAGTTGTCAGTCAGAAACTCTATATACAGGTCCTTCTCAAAAAATTAGCATATAGTGTTAAATTTCATTATTTACCATAATGTAATGATTACAATTAAACTTTCATATATTATAGATTCATTATCCACCAACTGAAATTTGTCAGGTCTTTTATTGTTTTAATACTGATGATTTTGGCATACAACTCCTGATAACCCAAAAAACCTGTCTCAATAAATTAGCATATCAAGAAAAGGTTCTCTAAATGACCTATTACCCTAATCTTCTGAATCAACTAATTAACTCTAAACACATGCAAAATATACCTGAGGCTTTTAAAAACTCCCTGCCTGGTTCATTACTCAAAACCCCCATCATACACCCCAAAATACACATTTCTCAAGTTTAGCATACAGCTTATTCTCTCTATATGAAAATGTCATCTAGGTACACGATAACGAATTTCCCCAAAACATGCGAGAACACATCATTGATGAAATGTTGGAACACTGCAGGTGCGTTAGTCAACCCAAATGGCATCACCAAATTTTCAAAATGACCCTCAGGGGTATTAAAAGCCGTCTTCTACTCATCACCTTGACGGACTCTTATGAGGTTGTACGCCCCCCTGAGGTCAAGCTTGGTAAACCACTTAGCACCTGCCACCTGGTTGAACAAGTCTGGTATCAGTGGTATAGGGTATGGATCACGAACCGTAATCTGGTTCAAAACCCTAAAATCCAAACACAGGCGTTGTCCGCCATCTTTCTTCTTCACGAAGAAGAACCCTGCTGCCACCGGCGAGGATGAAGGCCTGATGTGCCCTTTGCTCAAGCTTTCAGCAATATAATCTTTTCACGCTTGTCTCTCCGGACCGAAGATGTTGAACATCCTTGCTTTAGGCAATTTGGCCCCTGGTTTAAACCTGATAGAACAGTCATAGGGACGTGGCGGCAACTCTGAACAACCCTTCTCAGAGAACACATCCACAAAATCCAGAAGTGACTCCGGAACGCATGAAGTCACCGCAGCCACACATGTGGCCAGGCAATTCTCCTGGCAGAACTCACTCCACTGAATTATGTCCTGAGTTTTCCAGTCAATTACCGGGTTGTGCACAGACAACCAAGGAAAACCCAAAACCACCTGAGCAGGAAGATTCCTGAGCACCTTACAAGTAACCCGCTCGGAATGTAGAACCCCAATGTGGAGTTTCACCTCAGCCAAAAATTCAGTAATCTCCCCCTGAGAGAGAGGAGCTGCATTGATGGTGACCACACGGATAGGATGAGACAGTTTCTCAATCCTAAAACCTGCTGTGCGCGCAAACTCCTCATCAATGAGATTTGTGGCTGAACCACTATCCACAAAAACAGTAATTGGCAGCTCACTGCCAGCGATAAAAACCTTAGCAGGGAGCATGCATTGAGAAACCACCATGGAGGATATACATAAGCTCAGACTGGTCTCCTCCACTGTTATGACCCCAATGGCGAGGGTCTCAGAGATATCAGCAAGTCTGCGAAGTACAAAAAATCCAGCTCATAGGGCAGTGGTAACTGGGTTGACCATATATCTACTCCTAACGCCAACACTAGAAGTAGCCGGGGAACATGCCTACGTTGGTCACTAGATGTCTCGCGCCAGCCGGAGGACTAACTACCCTTAGAAGAGGAAAACAAATACCTCTCTTGCCTCCAGAGAATAGACCCCAAAAGTTGGATACAAGCCCCCCACAAATAATAACGGTGAGGTAAGAGGAAATGACAAACACAGAGATGAACTAGGTTTAGCAAAGAGAGGCCCACTCACTAATAGCAGAATGTAGTAAGATAACTTATATGGTCAACAAAAACCCTACAAAAATCCACACTGGAGATTCAAGAACCCCCGAACCGTCTAACGGCCCGGGGGGAGAACTCCAGCCTCCCTAGAGCTTCCAGCAAGGATAGGATACAGATTATGTACAAGCTGGACAAAAATGCAAACAAAAACAATAGCAAAAAGCAAGAAAGCAGACTTAGCTTAATCAAGCAGGAACCAGGATCAGTAGACAAGAGCACTACAGATTAGCTCTGATATCAACGTTGCCAGGCATTGAACTGAAGGTCCAGGGAGCTAATATAGCAACACCCCTGACCTAACGACTCAGGTGAGCATACAAGGGATGATAGACATACCCAGAGTAAAAACACTAGTAGCCACTAGAGGGAGCCAAAAGGTAAATTCACAACAGTACCCCCCCCTTAGTGAGGGGTCACCGAACCCTCACCAAGACCACCAGGGCGATCAGGATGAGCGGCGTGAAAGGCGCGAACTAAATCGGCCGCATGCACATCAGAGGCGACCACCCAGGAATTATCCTCCTGACCATAGCCCTTCCACTTGACCAGGTACTGAAGCCTCCGCCTGGAGAGACGAGAATCTAAGATCTTCTCCACCACGTACTCCAACTCGCCCTCAACCAACACTGGAGCAAGAGGCTCAGCAGAAGGAACCACAGGCACAACGTACCGCCGCAACAAGGACCTATGAAATACGTTGTGAATGGCAAACGACACCGGAAGATCCAGGCGAAAGGATACAGGATTAAGGATCTCCAATATCTTGTAAGGACCAATGAATCGAGGCTTAAATTTGGGAGAGGAGACCTTCATAGGAACAAATCGAGAAGACAGCCATACCAAATCCCCAACACGAAGTCGGGGACCCACACCGCGGCGGCGATTGGCAAAACGCTGAGCCTTCTCCTGTGACAACTTCAAGTTGTCCACCACATGATTCCAGATCCGCTGCAACCTATCCACCACAGAATCCACTCCAGGACAGTCAGAAGGCTCCACATGTCCCGAGGAAAAACGAGGATGGAAACCGGAGTTGCAGAAAAATGGCGAAACCAAGGTGGCAGAACTAGCCCGATTATTAAGGGCAAATTCAGCCAACGGCAAGAAGGTCACCCAATCATCCTGATCAGAAGAGAAAAAACACCTCAAATACGCCTCCAGAGTCTGATTAGTTCGTTCCGTTTGTCCGTTAGTCTGTGGATGAAAAGCGGACGAAAACGACAAATCAATGCCCATCCTACCACAAAAGGATCGCCAGAACCTGGAAACAAACTGGGATCCTCTGTCCGACACAATATTCTCAGGAATGCCGTGCAAACGAACCACGTTCTGGAAGAACACAGGAACCAAATCAGCAGAGGAAGGCAGCTTAGGCAAAGGAACCAGATGGACCATCTTGGAGAAACGATAACATATCACCCAGATGACAGACATGCCTTTAGACACCGGAAGATCCGAAATGAAATCCATAGAGATGTGTGTCCAAGGTCTCTTCGGGACAGGCAAGGGCAAGAGCAACCCGATGGCACGAGAACAGCAAGGCTTAGCTCGAGCACAAGTACCGCAGGACTGCACAAATGACCGCACATCCCTTGACAAGGAAGGCCACCAAAAGGACCTGGCCACCAGATCTCTGGTGCCAAAAATTCCCGGGTGCCCTGCCAACACTGAGGAATGAACCTCGGAAATGACTCTGCTGGTCCATTTAGCAGGCACAAACAATCTGTCAGGTGGACAAGAGTCAGGCCTATCAGCCTGAAATCTCTGCAACACACGTCGCAGATCTGGAGAAATCGCTGACAAGATAACTCCTTCCTTAAGAATACCCTCAGGTTCAGCGACTCCAGGAGCATCAGGCACAAAGCTCCTAGACAGAGCATCGGCCTTCACATTCTTAGAACCTGGTAAATACGAGACCACAAAGTCAAAACGGGAGAAAAACAATGACCAGCGGGCCTGTCTAGGATTCAGGCGTTTAGCAGACTCGAGATACATCAAATTTTTGTGATCAGTCAAGACCACCACCCGATGCTTAGCACCCTCGAGCCAATGACGCCACTCCTCAATTGCCCACTTCATGGCCAATAACTCCCGATTGCCCACATCATAATTTCGCTCTGCCGGCGAAAACTTCCTAGAGAAAAAGGCACAAGGTCTCATAGTAGAGCAACCAGGGCCTCTCTGTTGTGAATTTGCTTTTTGCTCCCTCTAGTGGTTACTAGTTTTTTGACTCTGGTTTTTCTGTCATTCCTTTTATCCGCACCTGGGTCGTTAGTTAGGGGTGTTGCTATATAAGCTCCCTGGACCTTCAGTTCAATGCCTGGCAACGTAGTTATCAGAGCTAGTCTGCTGTGCTCTTGTCTACTGATCCTGGTTCCAGTTATATCAGCTAAGTCTGCCTTTTGCTTTTTTGCTATTTGTTTTGGTTTTGTATTTTTGTCCAGCTTGTTCCAAATCTATATCCTGACCTTTGCTGGAAGCTCTAGGGGACTGGTGTTCTCCCCCCGGACCGTTAGACGGTTCGGGGGTTCTTGAATTTCCAGTGTGGATTTTGATAGGGTTTTTGTTGACCATATAAGTTACCTTTCTTTATTCTGCTATCAGTAAGCGGGCCTCTCTGTGCTAAACCTGGTTCATTTCTGTGTTTGTCATTTCCTCTTACCTCACCGTCATTATTTGTGGGGGGCTTCTATCCAGCTTTGGGGTCCCCTTCTCTGGAGGCAAGAAAGGTCTTTGTTTTCCTCTACTAGGGGTAGCTAGATTCTCCGGCTGGCGCGTGTCATCTAGAATCAACGTAGGAATGATCCCCGGCTACTTCTAGTGTTGGCGTTAGGAGTAGATATATGGTCAACCCAGTTACCACTGCCCTATGAGCTGGATTTTTGTATTCTGCAGACTTCCACGTTCCTCTGAGACCCTCGCCATTGGGGTCATAACAGTTTGCCAGGCCAGTATTAAATGTTTAATGCATTGCAGAAGAGGGATTATAAGAAAGAAGATTCTGAGTTTTTTTTTTTTTTTTTCTTTCTCCTTCCCCTTTACCTCAGAGTGGCTATGCTTGCTGCAGACATGAATGTCCAGACCTTGATTACAAGTGTGGACCAGCTGGCTACTCGTGTGCAGGGCATACAAGACTATGTTATCAGAAATCCTAGGTCAGAACCTAAAATACCGATTCCTGAACTGTTTTCCGGAGACAGGTTTAAGTTTAGGAATTTCGTGAATAATTGTAAATTGTTTTTGTCCCTGAGACCCTGTTCATCAGGAGATTCTGCTCAGCAAGTAAAAATTGTTATTTCGTTCTTACGAGGCGACCCTCAGGATTGGGCTTTTTCGCTGGCGCCAGGAGATCCGGCATTGGCTGATCTTGATGCGTTTTTTCTGGCGCTCGGTTTACTTTATGAGGAACCCAATCTTGAGATTCAGGCAGAAAAGGCCTTGCTGTCTATGTCTCAGGGGCAGGACGAGGCTGAAGTGTATTGCCAAAAATTTCGGAAATGGTCCGTGCTGACACATTGGAACGAGTGTGCACTGGCCGCTAATTTTAGAAATGGCCTTTCTGAAGCCATTAAGAATGTTATGGTGGGTTTTCCCATTCCCGCAGGTCTGAATGATACTATGGCACTGGCTATTCAAATTGACCGGCGGTTGCGGGAGCGCAAAACCGCAAATTCCCTCATGGTGTTGTCTGAACAGACACCTAATTCGGTGCAATGTGATAGAAAAACCGCAAATTCCCTCATGGTGTTGTCTGAACAGACACCTGATTTAATGCAATGTGATAGAATCCTGACTAGAAATGAGCGGAAAATTCATAGACGCCGGAATGGCTTGTGCTACTACTGTGGTGATTCTACACATGTTATCTCAGCATGCTCTAAACGTATAGCTAAGGTTGTTAGTCCTGTCACCGTTGGTAATTTGCAACCTAAATTTATTCTGTCTGTAACTTTGATTTGCTCACTGTCATCTTATCCTGTCATGGCGTTTGTAGATTCAGGTGCTGCCCTGAGTCTCATGGATCTCTCATTTGCTAAGCGCTGTGGATTTACTCTTGAACCATTAGAAAATCCTATTCCTCTTAGGGGTATTGATGCTACACCATTGGCAGCAAATAAACCGCAGTATTGGACTCAGGTTACCATGTGCATGACTCCTGAACACCGCGAGGTGATACGTTTCCTGGTTTTACATAAAATGCATGATTTGGTCGTTTTGGGGCTGCCATGGTTACAGACCCATAATCCAGTCCTGGACTGGAAGGCTATGTCAGTCTCAAGTTGGGGCTGTCGTGGTATTCATGAGGATTCCCTGCCTGTGTCTATTGCTTCTTCTACGCCTTCGGAAGTTCCGGAGTATTTGTCTGATTATCAGGATGTCTTCAGTGAGTCTGAGTCCAGTGCACTGCCTCCTCATAGGGACTGTGACTGTGCTATAGATTTGATCCCAGGCAGTAAATTTCCTAAGGGAAGACTGTTTAATCTGTCGGTACCTGAACATACCGCTATGCGTTCATATATCAAGGAGTCTCTGGAAAAAGGACATATTCGTCCGTCTTCTTCCCCTCTTGGTGCGGGATTCTTTTTTGTGGCAAAAAAGGACGGATCTTTGAGACCTTGTATTGATTATCGGCTTTTAAATAAGATCACTGTCAAATTTCAGTATCCTTTACCGCTGTTGTCTGACTTGTTTGCCCGGATTAAGGGTGCCAAGTGGTTCACCAAGATAGACCTTCGTGGTGCGTACAACCTTGTGCGCATTAAGCAAGGTGATGAATGGAAAACCGCATTCAATACGCCCGAAGGTCATTTTGAGTACTTGGTGATGCCTTTTGGGCTCTCCAATGCGCCTTCAGTTTTTCAGTCCTTTATGCATGACATTTTCCGGAAGTATCTGGATAAATTTTTGATTGTTTATCTGGATGATATTTTGGTTTTTTCTGATAATTGGGATTCGCATGTGGAGCAGGTCAGGTTGGTCTTTAAAATTTTGCGTGAAAATTCTTTGTTTGTCAAGGGCTCAAAGTGTCTCTTTGGTGTACAGAAGGTTCCCTTTTTGGGGTTCATTTTTTCCCCTTCTGCTGTGGAGATGGACCCAGTCAAGGTCCGAGCTATTCTTGATTGGACTCAGCCCTCGTCAGTTAAGAGTCTTCAGAAGTTCTTGGGCTTCGCTAACTTCTACCGTCGTTTTATCGCTAATTTTTCTAGCATTGTGAAACTTTTGACGGATATGACCAAGAAGGGCTCCGATGTAGCTAACTGGGCTCCTGCTGCCGTGGAGGCTTTCCAGGAGTTGAAACGCCGGTTTACTTCGGCGCCTGTTTTGTGCCAGCCTGACGTCTCACTTCCCTTTCAGGTTGAGGTGGATGCTTCGGAGATTGGGGCAGGGGCCGTTTTGTCGCAGAGAGGCCCTGGTTGCTCTGTTATGAAACCTTGTGCCTTTTTCTCTAGGAAGTTTTCGCCTGCCGAGCGAAATTATGATGTGGGCAATCGGGAGTTGTTGGCCATGAAATGGGCATTTGAGGAGTGGCGTCATTGGCTCGAGGGTGCTAAGCATCGTGTGGTGGTCTTGACTGATCACAAAAATCTGATGTATCTCGAGTCTGCTAAACGCCTTAATCCGAGACAGGCCCGCTGGTCATTGTTTTTCTCCCGCTTTGATTTTGTTGTCTCGTATTTACCAGGTTCAAAGAATGTGAAGGCCGATGCTCTTTCTAGGAGCTTTGTGCCTGATGCTCCTGGAGTCGCTGATCCTGTTGGTATTCTTAAAGATGGAGTTATCTTGTCAGCTATTTCTCCGGATCTGCGACGTGTGTTGCAGAGATTTCAGGCTGATAGGCCTGAGTCTTGTCCACCTGACAGACTGTTTGTCCCGGATAAGTGGATCAGCAGAGTCATTTCCGAGGTTCATTCCTCGGTGTTGGCAGGTCACCCGGGAATTTTTGGCACCAGAGATCTGGTGGCCAGGTCCTTTTGGTGGCCTTCCTTGTCAAGGGATGTGCGGTCATTTGTGCAGTCCTGTGGTACTTGTGCTCGAGCTAAGCCTTGCTGTTCTCGTGCCAGCGGTTTGCTCTTGCCCTTGCCTGTCCCGAAGAGACCTTGGACACATATCTCCATGGATTTCATTTCTGATCTTCCGCTATCTCAGGGCATGTCCGTTATCTGGGTGATATGTGATCGCTTCTCCAAGATGGTCCATTTGGTTCCTTTGCCTAAGCTGCCTTCCTCTTCCGATCTGGTTCCTGTGTTTTTCCAGAACGTGGTTCGTTTGCACGGCATCCCTGAGAATATTGTGTCAGACAGAGGATCCCAGTTCGTTTCCAGGTTCTGGCGATCCTTTTGTAGTAGGATGGGCATTGATTTGTCGTTTTCGTCTGCTTTCCATCCTCAGACTAATGGACAGACGGAGCGAACCAATCAGACTTTGGAGGCTTATTTGAGGTGTTTTGTCTCTGCTGATCAGGACGATTGGGTGACATTCTTGCCGTTGGCTGAGTTTGCCCTTAATAATCGGGCTAGTTCCGCCACCTTGGTTTCGCCTTTTTTCTGCAACTCTGGTTTCCATCCTCGCTTTTCTTCGGGTCATGTGGAGCCTTCTGACTGTCCTGGGGTGGATTCTGTGGTGGATAGGTTGCAGCAGATCTGGAATCATGTGGTGGACAACTTGAAGTTGTCACAGGAGAAGGCTCAGCGCTTTGCCAACCGCCGCCGCGGTGTGGGTCCCCGACTACGCGTTGGGGATTTGGTGTGGCTTTCTTCCCGCTTTGTTCCTATGAAGGTCTCCTCTCCCAAATTTAAACCTCGTTTTATTGGGCCTTACAAGATATTGGAAATCCTTAATCCTGTATCTTTTCGTCTGGATCTTCCTGTGTCGTTTGCTATTCACAATGTATTTCATAGGTCCTTGTTGCGGCGGTACATTGTGCCTGTAGTTCCTTCTGCTGAGCCTCCTGCTCCGGTGTTGGTTGAGGGCGAGTTGGAGTACGTGGTGGAGAAGATCTTGGATTCTCGCCTCTCCAGGCGGAGGCTTCAGTACCTGGTCAAGTGGAAGGGCTATGGTCAGGAGGATAATTCCTGGGTGGTCGCCTCTGATGTTCATGCGGCCGATTTAGTTCGTGCCTTTCATGCCGCTCATCCTGATCGCCCTGGTGGTCGTGGTGAGGGTTCGGTGACCCCTCACTAAGGGGGGGGTACTGTTGTGAATTTGCTTTTTGCTCCCTCTAGTGGTTACTAGTTTTTTGACTCTGGTTTTTCTGTCATTCCTTTTATCCGCACCTGGGTCGTTAGTTAGGGGTGTTGCTATATAAGCTCCCTGGACCTTCAGTTCAATGCCTGGCAACGTAGTTATCAGAGCTAGTCTGCTGTGCTCTTGTCTACTGATCCTGGTTCCAGTTATATCAGCTAAGTCTGCCTTTTGCTTTTTTGCTATTTGTTTTGGTTTTGTATTTTTGTCCAGCTTGTTCCAAATCTATATCCTGACCTTTGCTGGAAGCTCTAGGGGACTGGTGTTCTCCCCCCGGACCGTTAGACGGTTCGGGGGTTCTTGAATTTCCAGTGTGGATTTTGATAGGGTTTTTGTTGACCATATAAGTTACCTTTCTTTATTCTGCTATCAGTAAGCGGGCCTCTCTGTGCTAAACCTGGTTCATTTCTGTGTTTGTCATTTCCTCTTACCTCACCGTCATTATTTGTGGGGGGCTTCTATCCAGCTTTGGGGTCCCCTTCTCTGGAGGCAAGAAAGGTCTTTGTTTTCCTCTACTAGGGGTAGCTAGATTCTCCGGCTGGCGCGTGTCATCTAGAATCAACGTAGGAATGATCCCCGGCTACTTCTAGTGTTGGCGTTAGGAGTAGATATATGGTCAACCCAGTTACCACTGCCCTATGAGCTGGATTTTTGTATTCTGCAGACTTCCACGTTCCTCTGAGACCCTCGCCATTGGGGTCATAACACCTCTCTGCGACAAAACGGCCCCTGCCCCAATCTCCGAAGCATCCACCTCAACCTGAAAGGGAAGTGAGACATCAGGCTGGCACAAAACAGGCGCCGAAGTAAACCGACATTTCAACTCCTGGAAAGCCTCCACGGCAGCAGGAGCCCAGTTAGCTACATCAGAGCCTTTCTTGGTCATATCCGTCAGCGGTTTAACAACGCTAGAGAAATTTGCGATAAAACGACGGTAGAAGTTAGCAAAACCCAAGAACTTCTGAAGACTCTTAACTGACGAGGGTTGAGTCCAATCATGAATAGCTCGGACTTGACTGGATCCATCTCCACAGCAGAAGGGGAAAAAATGAACCCCAAAAAGGGAACCTTCTGTACACCAAAGAGACACTTTGAGCTTTTTACAAACAAAGAATTTTCACGCAAAATCTCAAAAACCATCCTGACCTGCTCCACATGCGAGTCCCAATCATCAGAAAAAACCAGAATATCATCCAGATAAACAATCAAAAATTTATCCAGATACTTCCGGAAAATGTCATGCATGAAGGACTGAAAAACTGAAGGTGCATTAGAGAGCCCAAATGGCATCACCAAGTACTCAAAATGACCTTCGGGCGTATTGAATGCGGTTTTCCATTCATCGCCCTGCCTAATGCGCACAAGGTTGTACGCACCACGAAGGTCTATCTTGGTGAACCACTTGGCACCTTTAATCCGGGCAAACAAATCTGACAACAACGGCAAAGGATACTGAAATTTGACAGTGATCTTATTTAAAAGCCGATAGTCAATACAAGGCCTCAAAGATCCGTCCTTTTTGGCCACAAAAAAGAATCCCGCACCAAGAGGGGAAGAAGAAGGACGGATATGCCCCTTCTCAAGAGACTCCTTGATATATGAACGCATCGCGGTATGTTCAGGTACCGACAAATTAAACAGTCTCCCCTTAGGAAACTTACTGCCAGGGATCAAATCTATTGCACATTCACATTCCCTATGAGGAGGCAGTGCACTGGACTTAGACTCGCTGAAGACATCCTGATAATCAGACAAATACGCCGGAACTTCCGAAGGCGTAGAAGAAGCAATAGACAAGGGCAGGGAATCTCCATGAATTCCATGGCAGCCCCAACTTGACACTGACATAGCCTTCCAGTCCAAGACTGGATTATGGGTCTGTAACCATGGCAAACCCAAAACAACCAAATCATGCATTTTATGCAGAACAAGAAAACGTATTACCTCCCGATGTTCGGGAGTCATGCACATGGTAACCTGTGTCCAAAACTGCGGTTTATTTTTTGCCAATGGCGTAGAATCAATACCCCTAAGAGGGATAGGATTTTCCAATGGCTCAAGAACAAATCCGCAGCGCTTGGCAAATGACAGATCCATAAGGCTCAGGGCCGCACCTGAGTCCACAAACGCCATGACAGGATACGATGACAGTGAGCAAATCAAAGTTACAGATAGAATAAATTTAGGTTGCAAATTACCAATGACGACCGGACTAACAACCTTAGTAAGACGTTTAGAGCATGCTGAGATAACATGTGTAGAATCACCACAGTAGTAACACAAGCCATTCTGGCGTCTATGAATTTTCCGCTCATTTCTAGTCAGGATTCTATCACATTGCATTAATTCAGGTGCCTGTTCAAACAATACCATGAGGGAATTTGCGGTTTTGCGCTCCCGCAACCG
Organism: Ranitomeya variabilis; assembly: GCF_051348905.1. Classification (NCBI taxonomy): domain Eukaryota; kingdom Metazoa; phylum Chordata; class Amphibia; order Anura; family Dendrobatidae; genus Ranitomeya; species Ranitomeya variabilis. The sequence continues at coordinate 998,106,695 of NC_135232.1, read as the reverse complement.
CCGGTCGATTTGAATAGCCAGGGCCATAGAATCATTCAGACCTGTGGGAATGGGAAAACCCACCATCACATTCTTAATGGCTTCAGAAAGACCATTTCTAAAATTTGCAGCCAATGCACACTCGTTCCACTGGGTCAGCACGGACCATTTCCGAAATTTTTGGCAATACACTTCAGCCTCGTCCTGGCCCTGAGACATAGCCAGTAAGGCTTTTTCTGCCTGAATCTCAAGATTGGGTTCCTCATAAAGCAAACCGAGCGCCAGAAAAAACGCATCAATATCAGCCAATGCCGGATCTCCTGGCGCCAGCGAGAAAACCCAATCCTGAGGGTCGCCCCGTAAAAAAGAAATAACAATCTTCACTTGCTGAGCGGAGTCTCCAGAGGAACAGGGTCTCAGGGACAAAAACAATTTACAATTATTCCTGAAATTTCTAAACTTAAATCGGTCTCCGGAAAACAGTTCAGGAATCGGTATCTTAGGTTCTGACATAGGATTTCTGGTAACATAATCTTGTATGCCCTGCACACGAGCAGCAAGCTGGTCCACACTTGTAATCAAGGTCTGGACATTCATGTCTGCAGCAATCACAAGCCACTCAGAGGTAAAGGGGAAAAGAAAAAAAAAATGAGAGAGAGAAAAAAAAAACTCAGAACTTTCTTTCTTATAATCCCACTTCTGCAATGCATTTAACATTTAATACTGGCCCTGACAAACTGTTATGACCCCAATGGCGAGGGTCTCAGAGATATCAGCAAGTCTGCGAAGTACAAAAAATCCAGCTCATAGGGCAGTGGTAACTGGGTTGACCATATATCTACTCCTAACGCCAACACTAGAAGTAGCCGGGGAACATGCCTACGTTGGTCGCTAGATGTCTCGCGCCAGCCGGAGGACTAACTACCCCTAGAAGAGGAAAACAAAGACCTCTCTTGCCTCCAGAGAATAGACCCCAAAAGTTGGATACAAGCCCCCCACAAATAATAACGGTGAGGTAAGAGGAAATGACAAACACAGAGATGAACTAGGTTTAGCAAAGAGAGGCCCACTCACTAATAGCAGAATGTAGTAAGATAACTTATATGGTCAACAAAAACCCTACAAAAATCCACACTGGAGATTAAAGAACCCCCGAACCGTCTAACGGCCCGGGGGGAGAACTCCAGCCTCCCTAGAGCTTCCAGCAAGGATAGGATACAGATTATGTACAAGCTGGACAAAAATGCAAACAAAAACAATAGCAAAAAGCAAGAAAGCAGACTTAGCTTAATCAAGCAGGAACCAGGATCAGTAGACAAGAGCACTACAGATTAGCTCTGATATCAACGTTGCCAGGCATTGAACTGAAGGTCCAGGGAGCTAATATAGCAACACCCCTGACCTAACGACCCAGGTGAGCATACAAGGGATGATAGACATACCCAGAGTAAAAACACTAGTAGCCACTAGAGGGAGCCAAAAGGTAAATTCACAACACTCCACACCCTCTGAGCTCAGAAGTTTTCCGCCGTTGCATTTTTCTTAGTCAGCAGAGGACAGATGTTAATAAAATGACCAATTTTACCACAGTAAAAACAGGCTCCCTGCTTCCTGATCTCTGGGGCTCGACGCTTTACATGTGACACCCCTGCAATTTGCATAGACTCCGTGGGCTCACCTGCAGCAACCTCACGTGTACCTAAACCTTCACCCACAGGTGGTGTCTCATGCTCCCCCTGATGCAGACGGCGATCAATGCGGACAACCAGACTCATAGCGGAATCTAGAGAAGCAGGAGTTTCGTACATCAGAAGGGCTTTTTTAACCCTTCCAGAAACCCCATGAATATACTGACTCCGCAATGCTGGATCATTCCATTGGGTACCGATCGCCCAGCGGCGGAATTCAGAACAGTAATCCTCTGCTACTCGCTCCCCCTGGCGAATAGAGCGTATCTTAGATTCTGCCAGAGCCATTCTGTCAGGTTCATCGTAGATTTTTGCAATAGAAGAAAAAAAACTCTCCACAGAGTCAAATGCAGCAGAATCAGATGGCAAAGAAAATGCCCATGCTTCGGGATCCCCACTTAACAATGACAACACCAGGTCCACACGCTGAGCCTCATTACCCGAGGAGATCGGGCGCATACGGAAATATGGTTTGCAAGCTTCACGAAAAGAAACAAATTTACTGCGTTCCCCAGCAAATTTTTCAGGCAAAGGAAATTTAGGCTCAGCAACTCTTTCTGACGCTCTAGCTTGCACATTAGATACTGCTAGGCCCTGTTGCTGTACTGCCCCCCTCAACTCCGTGACCTGTAGGGACAGCGCCTCCAACTGGCGGGTTATGGAAGTCATGGGATCCATGACAAAACACACAAAAAAAAGAAACCCCTTTTTTTTTGTTGGGCCGATTATAATGTCACGTGGAGACTAGGTGGGCGAGAGCTAATAACCCAGGCCCCTGCAATTTCCCTCAGACTAGGGAAATGCTGACTGACCCTCTACCTGAAGTTTACACTGATGGTGTGCATGTCCAGGCCTCGAACCTCACCCTGCCTCCTGTTACAACCCTATGCTGAAAACCTTCGCCCTCCACCCGGTGAATGCAATACACCAATACCCCCAGTTAGCACAGACAAGGATAAAGGAAAATATACACCACGCCGCAGTCACTCAGGAATACACTATAAATGTGCAGGGCAAAATAAACACAAATATAGGAAGGAGTAAATAAGACAAAGGAAAATACACCACCAGCAACGATTCTCCATCAACCAGCTCTCCACTCCAGACCGAGATAACAACGCAAGACAGAAGCTATAATTGGCGACGCCCAATGATCAGGAAAGCTATTTAAAGGCAATGAGCATGGCCCAGCTTCCAATCCGAGGATCAGGTAAATTAACCCCGGAACAGCTAGACAAAATCTAGCCGACGCCAATGAGCAAATAGTGGTCAAAAGCGGAACTACCGCTGTCTGTCGGACGACCTGGTCTGAACGGCGTCTGACATGACATTCTGCTTGTGAACACTGTTTAGGGGTGGCCGAATAGTAGGTTTATGCACCACATTAAGCCTTTAACCCCTTCACCCCCAAGGGTGGTTTGCACGTTATGGACCGGGCCAATTTTTACAATTCTGACCACTGTCCCTTTATGAGGTTATAACTCTGGAACGCTTCAACGGATCCTGGTGATTATGACATTGTTTTCTCATGACATATTGTACTTCATGATAGTGGTAAAATTTCTTTGATATTACCTGCGTTTATTTGTGAAAAAAATGAAAATATGGCAAAAATTTTGAAAATTTCGCAATTTTCCAAATTTGAATTTTTATGCAATTAAATCACAGTGATATGTCACACAAAATACTTAATAAGTAACATTTCACACATGTCTACTTTACATCAGCACCATTTTGGAACCAAAATTTTTTTTTGTTAGGGAGTTATAAGGGTTAAAAGTTGACCAGTAATTTCTCATTTTTACAACACCATTTTTTTTTAGGGACCACATCTCATTTGAAGTCATTTTGAGGGGTCTATATGATAGAAAATACCCAAGTGTGACACCATTCTAAAACCTACACCCCTCAAGGTACTCAAAACCACATTCAAAAAGTTTATTAACCCTTCAGGTGTTTCACAGGAATTTTTGGAATGTTTAAATAAAAATGAACATTTAACTTTTTTTCACACAAAATTTACTTCAGCTCCAATTTGTTTTATTTTACCAAGGGTAACAGGAAAAAATGGACCACAAAAGATGTTATACAATTTGTCCTGAGTACGCCGATACTCCATATGTAGGGGTAAACCACTGTTTGGGTGCATGACAGAGCTCGGAAGCGAAGGAGCGCCGTTTGACTTTTCACTGCAAAATTGACAGGAATTGAGATGGGACGCCATGTTGCGTTTGGAGAGCCACTGATGTGCCTAAACATTGAAACCCCCCACAAGTGACACCATTTTGGAAAGTAGACCCCCTAAGGAACTTATCTAGATGTGTGGTGAGCACTTTGACCCACCAAGTGCTTCACAGAAGTTTATAATGCAGAACCGTAAAAATAAAAAATCATATTTTTTCACAAAAATGATCTTTTCGCCCCCAATTTTTTATTTTCTAAAGTGTAAGAAAAGAAATTGGACCACAAAAGTTGTTGTATAATTTGTCCTGAGTACGCTGATACCCCATATGTGGGGGTAAACCACTGTTTGGGTGCATGGGAGAGCTCGGAAGGGAAGGAGCGCCGTTTGACTTTTCACTGCAAAATTGACAGGATTTGAGATGGGACGCCATGTTGCGTTTGGAGAGCCACTGATGTGCCTAAACATTGAATCCTCCCACAAGTGACACCATTTTGGAAAGTAGACCCCCTAAGGAACTTATCTAGATGTGTGGTGAGCACTTTGACCCACCAAGTGCTTCACAGAAGTTTATAATGCAGAGCCGTAAAAATAAAACAAAATTTTTTTCCCACAAAAATTATTTTTTAGCCCCCAGTTTTGTATTTTCCCGAGGGTAACAGGAGAAATTGGACCCCTATAGTTGTTGTCCAATTTGTCCTGAGTATGCTGATACCCCATATGTGGGGGGGAACCACCGTTTGGGCACATGGGAGGGCTCGGAAGGGATGGAGCGCCATTTAGAATGCAGACTTAGATGGAATGGTCTGCAGGCATCACATTGCGTTTGGAGAGCCCCTAATGTACCTAAACAGTAAAACCCCCCCACAAGTGACACCATTTTGGAAAGTAGACCCCCTAAGGAACTCATCTAGATGTGTTGTGAGAGCTTTGATCCCCCAAGTGTTTCACTACAGTTTATAACGCAGAGCCGTGCAAATAAAAAATATTTTTTTTCCACAAAAATTTTTTTTTAGCCCCCAGTTTTGTATTTTTCCAAGGGTAACAGGAGAAATTGGACCCTATATATTGTTGTCCAATTTGTCCTGAGTACGCTGATATCTGATATCTGGGGGGGAACCACCGTTTGAGCGCATGGCAGAGCTCGGAAGGGAAGGATCATCATTTGCAATGCAGACTTAGATGGATTGGTCTACAGGCGTCACATTGCGTTTGCAGAGGCCCTAATGTACCTAAACAGTATAAACCCCCCACAAGTGACCCAATATTGGAAACTAGACCCCCCAAGGAACTTATCTAGTTGTGTTGTGAGAACTTTGAACCCCCAAGTGTTTCACTACAGTTTATAACGCAGAGCGGTGAAGATAAAAAAAATAAAAAATTTCCCCAAAAAATTATTTTTTAGCCCCCAGTTTTGTATTTTCCCAATGGTAACAGGAGAAATTGGACCCCAAGAGTTGTTGTCCAATTTGTCTTGAGTACGCTGATACCCCATATGTGAGGGGGAACCACCGTTTGGGCGCATGGGTGGGCTCGGAAAGGAAGGAGCGCCATTTGGAATGCAGACTTAGATGGAATGGTCTGCAGGCGTCACATTGCGTTTGCAGAGCCCCTAATGTACCTAAACAGTAGAAACCCCCCACAAGTGACACCATTTTGGAAAGTAGAACCCCTAAGGAACTCATCTAGATGTGTTGTGAGAGCTTTGAACCCCCAAGTGTTTCACTACAGTTTATAACGCAGATCCATGCAAATAAAAAAATTTTTTTTTTCCACAAAAATTATTTTTTAGCCCCTAGTTTTGTATTTTCCCAAGGGTAACAGGAGAAATTGGACCCCAAAAGTTGTTCTCCAATGTGTTCCGAGTACGCTGATACCCCATATGTTGGGGTAAACCCCTGTTTGGGCGCACGGGAGAGCTTGGAAGGGAAGAAGCACTGTTTTACTTTTTCAACGCAGAATTGGCTGGAATTGAAATCGGACGCCATGTCACGTTTGGAGAGCCCCTGATTTGCCTAAACAGTGGAAACCCCCCAATTATAACTGAAACCCTAATCCAAACACACCCCTAACCCTAATCCTAACGGTAACCCTAACCACACCTCTAACCCAGACACACCCCTAACCCTAATCCCAACCCTATTCCCAACCGTAAATGTAATCCAAACCCTAACCCTAACTTTAGCCCCAAATCTAGCCCTAACCCTAACCCTAGCCCTAACCCTATTGGGAAAATGGAAATAAATACATTTTTTACATTTTTTAAATTTTTCCCTCACTAAGCGGGTGATGAAGGGGGGTTTGATTTACTTTTATAGCGGGTTATTTAGCGGCAGATCTGCGGCAGAATTTCTCGCAGATCCTTCGCTGGTCCGGAGCCATCTGCAGCCCTCCTATCATACTTACTATATGTGTTGTGCATATTCACTACGTGTAAGGCCGGCGTCACACTAGGCGTAAGATAATACGGTCCGTTTTTTTTACGGCCGTAATACGCAGAAGTGTTCCCAAAATAGTGATCCATATGTCATCCGTAGGCAGGGTGTGGCAGCGTATTTTGCGCATGGCATCCTCCGTATGTAATCCGTATGGCATCCGTACTGCGATATTTTCTCGCAGGCTTGCAAAACCGACATCTAATGGATTTATGGACTCAAATGTTCTGTAAAACATATATACAGTATATATATATATACATATATATATATATATGTCATTGAGACACATATATATACCGTATATATATTTAATTCAGCGCGATATAGCAGAAAAGCCAGTAATTCAATTGCCGGCTTTTCATTTCTCCTTCACAAACCCGACATGATATGAGACATGGTTTACATACAGTACACCATGTCATATCCCTTTTTTTTGCATATTCCACACTACTAATGTTAGTAGTGTATATTTGCAAAATTTTGGCGCTGTAGCTTGTAAAATAAAGGGTTAAATCGCGGAAAAAATTGGCGTGGGCTCCCGCGCAATTTTCTCTGCCAGAGTGGTAAAGCCAGTGACTGAGGGCAGATATTAATAGCCTGGAGAGGGTCCATGGTTATTGGCCCCCCCTGGCTAAAAACATCTGCCCCCAGCCACCCCAGAAAAGGCACATCTGGAAGATGCGCCTATTCTGGCACTTGGCCACTCTCTTCCCACTCCCGTGTAGCGGTGGGATATGGGGTAATGAAGGGTTAATGTCACCTTGCTATTGTAAGGTGACATTAAGCCAGATTAATAATGGAGAGGCGTCAATTCTGACACCTATCCATTATTAATGCAATAGTACGAAATGGTTAAGAAAACACACACACATTATTACAAAGTCCTTTAAAGACACAGGGTGTTGTAATATTTTATTAGACTCTTAATCCACCTGAAGACCCTTGTCACCTGAAACAAAGTAAAAAAAAAAAACAACAATATTCCATACCTTCCGTCGTCCTGTCCCACGTTGTAAATCCATCTGAAAGGGTTAACTAATTTTACAAGCAGAAGACTGTTAATGCAGCCACCCCTGCCTGTAAAAACCCGGGGAATGAATGGAAAGCAGGGTGACCTGTAGTTACCTTGAGTTGCGGTGAGGCGCCCTCTGCTGAATGTCCTCATGAACTGGAGCCTGGAAAAAGTTCCCACGCTCGAGTTCATATGAGGACATCCAGCAGAGGGCGCCTCACTGCAATTCAAGGTAACTACAGGACAATCCCCTGCATTTCATTCATTCCCTGGGGTTTTACACACAGGAGCACAATTGCATTAGCAAAGCTCCTGGGTGTAAAATGATTTAACCCCTTCAGATGGATTTACTTCGTGGGACTTGACCTGAGCAACAGAAGATATGAGATATTGTTGTTTTTTTTTTTCCTTTTTTACAGAACGAGGGTCTTCAGGTGGATTAAGAGTCTAATAAAATATCACAACACCCTGTGTCTTTATTTCATTAAAGGACTTTGCAATATTGTGTGTGTGTGTTTTCTTAACCATTTCGTACTATTGTATTAATAATGGATAGGTGTCATAATTGACGCCTCTCCATTACTAATCTGGCTTAATGTCACCTTACAATAGCAAGGTGACATTAACCCTTTATTACCCCATATCCCACCACTACACGGGAGTGGGAAGAGAGTGGCCAAGTGCCAGAATAGGCGCATCTTCCAGATGTGCCTTTTCTGGGGTGGCTGGGGGCAGAGGTTTTTAGCCAGGGGGGCCAATAACCATGGACCCTCTCTAGGCTATTTATATCTGTCCTCAGTCACTGGCTTTACCACTCTGGTGAAGAAAATTGCGCGGGAGCCCACGCCAATTTTTTCCGCGATTTAACCCTTTATTTTACAAGCTACAGGGCCAAAATGTAGGGGAAACCAGAGCTGGGATGTTGTGCTGTGGAACAGACTGCAGGATGGTAGTCATGCAGTCCGTTTAATTCCAGGCCCGGGTTTTTTATGTGGCGGCTGAAGGCCACATGTTTCTTTTTTTAAAGCCCTGCAGTAAAGGGTTTGGTGTGTCAGGCGTAATGTCAGTGTGAGTCTGGTGTTCGGCGAGAGTGCAGAGCAGAGGCCCTGCATAGTGCTGGCTGTGTGTGAAGCGATGCAAGCAAGCAGAGCCAAACAGGCAGGGCAGCTGAAAGGTCTGGCAACCACAATGGACACAGCAGTGCAGATGCCCACGGAAACCGGTCAAAGGAGTTGACTGCAAACAGGAGGATATGGTTCCCGGCTGCGATCCGGAGGATATCATAGACCGTGTTATGCTGTGAGTAAAATACATTGACATGGAGGTGCAATCATTCATGGCTACTGGTCAAAGGGAAGGTCAGCGTGTTTAGTGACTGTAAATGGTGAAAGCTGTGAGTAAGAGACATTGACATGGTGGTGCAGTCGCCCACAGCTACTGGTCAAAGGGAAGGCTAGCGTGTTTAGTGACTGTAAATGGAAGGATGCTGTGTAGTATGTAGTGCTGTGAAATGGACACTAATACTATGCACTAAGATGATATGCACTTGTGTGAATTTTGGACATTTAATGCTGTGAAGAAACACATTAAAGGAGTTTTGTGTTTGAACTTTGTGGGCTACTGCCTCATCACTGCGCAGGTGTGCTACCGCGGCACTGCACTACCTTTAAAATATATTTGCTTAGAACATTGGTGATGTGTTCAATACTTATTTCACCCGCTGTATGTATCCTGTACTATAAACAGAGTGGCCATATCCAAAGACCATATTGCAGCCAATTTATATACTGTTATTTGAATTGATCATTTAGCCTTGTCCCCGGCCAAGTAGTTATATTACAGTGCTTGAGTGCATTATAAAACAGTGCTGTGTTATCCAGAACATATTTCCCATGACAGATTTCCAGTTCCACCATAATATACACATTATGCATGCTGGCTATTTTTTGGGACCATTCCTAAGAGTTTCACTGCACTTAAAGCTACGTAAAGCTGATCAAAAGTTGGCTTGTCCAAAATTACAGCTACCAGAGTTATCAAAGAGCTTCTTTAAAACATTTTCACCAATAAGTCCATCTATTATTTACTTTCACAAAAAGCACTATTTGGCTTAGGAATATATAAATAAAAAAATTAAATTGAACAGAAGAGGGAAAATCAAGCAGGGATACTTTTAAACATATACACATTCTGTTATTCCGTAATTTAGGTGGAAATAATTCTTGGTGAAAGTACAGTGATAAGATAATCCCTTGCAGTATGAATATCAGAAGTGCCAATATGCTGCTAGTCTGTGGCAATTTCAGAGCAGTCTCAATAATACGGCACAAAGTACTGAAGTTTTACAGTAACCTCTAACCTCATACCTAGTGCTAATAAACTGGAGGGAAACAGAGAACAGCAAATTTTGAGAAAGCATTTTCTTGTGGCGTCTCCATTAAGATACTTCACCACCTTTCATCTTACATAAAAGGAAAAAATGGAACTTTGACTACATAGACTTGTTATCATTCTTGCCAGCTTCAAAAGTACTTGCAACAGGAGAAAAGGAAGTTGTTGATGAACTAGAGGAATCTATGAGGTGGTCAGTTCCTGAGTTATTAAATAAAAGGCTTCAGGCATTCTACATTTACCCAGCCTTTCTAAGAGCACAAAATACAGTATATCTGAAATTTATACCTTGGTAGGAAGGATATACAGCAAGCACAACGTGGATATACTGTCACTGGCCATGTTTTTCTTCTTTTCCTGGACCTCAACAGACTATTATTTCTTAAAGGCAGTCATTTTAATTAACCATTAAATGGATTTTACAGGTGTGTCATATTGATTACTTATCCTTACAATAGGTGATCAGTAGTGATAAGCAAGCATACTCGGTAATGCTCGTTACTCACCTGAGCATCACTGTACTCATTTGCATTTCCGGGTTTGCCATGTAGCAGAAGCAAGTGGGGTAATAAGGGGTTAATTTTCCCACGCTGAAGAGTTCATTTTAGTTTAGGCCGCCAGGGAGCACAGCTTTGGTGAAGTCACCGCAAGTCACTGAAGCTCTGCTACCAGCATTTCATTCATTCCCCAGTCAAGGGCGGTCGCTTTAGCAGCGCTCCCGGTTGTAAACTGTAAATTCCCCTAGATATGGATTACTGCGTGGGACTGACTGTACGCCGGACAGGTATGGTATATTGTTGGTTTATTATTTTGACATTTTTTCCAGGAGATCGAGGGTATCGTTTGGAATGGCAGACTAATAAAGATGGAAAAATGTGTATATCGTTTTATTTCAATTAAAATACTTTTTTTTTACTGTGTGGTGTTTGAGTAACCCTTTAACTACTCTTGTTTTAGTAATGGATAGGTGTCTTCTTACAATAGAAAGGTGACATTAACCCCTCATTACCCCACTTGCCACCACTGCAGGGCAAGTGGGAAGAACCGGGCAAAGCTCCAGAATTGGCGCATCTAATAGATGCACCCTTTCTGGGCAGCTGCGGGTTTCTCATGGCCCTTTACCAGCCTGAGAATAGCAGCCTGCACCTGTGAGTTTTGCCGGGTTGGTTGTAAAATATAGGGGGGACCCCACGTCGGGTTTTTTTTCCATTCATTCTCCCCTGCTTGCCGACCGATCAGGGCAGAACGGATGACAGCCAGTTTCAGCACCACACACGGGGAACAGCGCTTACTGTAGCGCTGCTTCCTGGCTGCCATCCATGTGGTCCTGATGCTACACACGAGCGGCACACCGTTGCTACATGTGTGCCACACGGATGTATCACACGGACACATGGACACGGATATCTCCGGTACCGTGTTTACCGGTACCGGAAATATCAGGACATGTGAAACCGACATTACATATATACCTAGCTCCAGGTATCAGTGGCTCGAAATAATTTATTTTGCACCTTAATCCAGATTATTTTATTCCAAAGCAATCCAGACCCCCTTTTTTTCTCCATTTGCTTGTTGACAATGCAAACTACAGCCAGATCATTTTAATACTACAACGTGAAAATCCAGCAATTTTAAATGGCTTTGCCCATCCCAGGCATCACATCTGAGTGCACAGAAAATTCTGGCATTTTTTGTGGTACTGTAGTATTTTTTGGAGTGTCTTATAAAAAATTTTGACACCATTTTTCTGCCCCAAAAAATATTTATCTGCCAAAAAAATATTTATCTGCCAAAAAAATATTTAGCCACTCAAAAAATATTTAGCTGCCCAAAATAGATTTAGCTGTCAAAAAAACGTAGCTGGCCAAAAAATATTTAGCTTGGAAAAAAATATTTAGCTGACAAAAAAATATTTAGCTGCTCAAAAAATATTTACCTGACAAAAAAAATTTAGCTGGCAAAAAAATATTTAGCTGCCTCAAAAAAAGTTTGCTGCAGTTCATGTATTTAACACTGTGTTTTGTCTGCCACAACCATCGCATATCATTGCGCTAAATATTTTACAATTTTAGTCCTCCAAAGAATTTTTTTGTAGTGTCATAGCCTGCTTATTGACACAATTTTGGTGGCCCAAAAAAAAAATCCAGGCCACATATTTACCAGTGTGCTATCTCCGTCAGAAGCCTGATCTATCTGTCGCCTACAAATTGTGGCATTTCAGGCCTACAGTCTCCTTTTTTTGGCTGTGTCTTAGGCCAGTCTCACACGTCCAGATAATTCCGGTACCAGAGAAATCGGTACCGGAGAAATCAGTACTAGAGTTATCTGTGTCCGTGTTCTCACGTGGCACATCAGTATGGCACACGTGCGGCAGCCGTGTGCCACCCGAGGACCACATGGACCGTGCAGGAGAGACAGCGCTACAGTAAGCGCTGTCCCCTGCGTGTGATGCTGAAGGCGGCATTCATCTCTTCTCCCCTGCAGGAGAGAGGAGATGAGAAATTAAGTTTTTTTGTTAAAAATAAAGTTTGGGGGTTACCTCCCGCCTGCCACCCCCCGTGCGCCCGCCCGCTTACAGAGAAATACTCACCCAGCTCCCGCGATGTCTCCTCTCAGCGCCGGCAGCTTGTACTGTGTGAGCAGTCACGTGGTACCGCTCATTACAGTGATGAATATGCGCATAATAAAAAAAAAACAACTTGATTTTTCATCCCTTCTCTCCAGCATGCAGCGCTGCAGGGAGAAGAGATGAATGCCGTCTTCAGCACCACACGCAGGGGGGACAGCGCTTACTGTAGCGCTGTCTCTCCTGTGGCGGTACGTGCTCACGGAGGAGAGTGCACACTTTTCTCTGTGTGCACGTGTGCGTGACGCTTTGCGGACCGTGCTGCCTGAGAAAAACGGACATGTCTCCATGTTTTCAACATGGACGGTCCGTGAAAACACGGAGACATGTGCAGACCCATTCATTTGAATGAGTCTACGTGTGTCAGTGTCTCCGGTACGTGAGAAAACAGTCACTACACATACCGAAGACACTGACGTGTGAAACCGGCCTTACCTTAATTCTATACAGTATTTTTCGGTAAAAAAACAAACATACAGGCCACATATTGAACACTGTGGTATCTCCGTCAGACACCTGATCTATCTGTGGGCTACAGAGTGTGGCATTTCAGGGCTTCATTCTACTGTATTTGCAGTCTGTTTCCCTATTTCTATACACTATTTTGGGGTAAAAAATAAAAAAATACAGGCCACATATTGAACAGTCTGATATCTCTGTCAGACGCCAGATTTATCTGTGGGCTACAAATTGTGGCGTTTCAGGGCTACATTCCACTATGTTTGCTTTGTCTTACCCTAGTTCAATAGACTATTTAGGGTATAAATTTTAAAAATACAGGCCACATATTAAACAGTCTGGTATCTCTGTCAAACGCCAGATCTATCTGTGGGCTACAAATTGTGGCATTTCAGGGCTACATTCAACTGTATTTGCTGTCTGTTTCACTATTTCTATACACTATTTTGAGAGAAAAAATAAAAATATACAGCCAACATATTGAACAGTCTGGTATCTCCGTCAGACGCCAAATCTATCTTTGGGCTACAAATTGTGGCATTTCAGGCCTTGAGTCCACTGTATTTCTTGTCTGCTTCCCTATTTCTATACACTATTTTGGGGGTAAAAATAAAAAAAGTCAGGCCACATATTGAATAGTCTGGTATCTCCGTCAGACACCAGATCTATCTGTGGGCTAGAAGTTGTGGCATTTCAGGCCTTCAGTCCACTGTACTTGCTGTCTGTTTCCCTATTTCTATACACTAATTTGGGAAAAAAACTAAAAAAATACAGGCCATATATTGAACAGTCTGTTATCTCCGTCAGACGCCATATCTATCTGTGGGCTACAAATTGTGGCATTTCAGGGCTGCATTCTACTGTATTTGCTGTCTGTTTCCCTATTTCTATTCACTATTTTGAGGTAAACAATAAAAAAAATACAGGCCACATATTGAACAGTCTGGTATCTCCGTCAGACACCAGATCTATCTGTGGGCTACAAATTGTGGCATTTCAATTCTACATTCCACTGTATTTGCTCTCTGTTACCCTATTTCTATATACCATATTGAGGTAAAAAATAAAAACATACAGGCCACATATTGAACAGTCTGGTATCTCCGTCAGACGCCTGATCTATCTGTGGGCTACAAGTTGTGGCATTTCAGGGCTGCATTCTACTGTATTTGCTGTCTGTTTCCCTATTTCTATTCACTATTTTGAGGTAAACAATAAAAAAAATACAGGCCACATATTGAACAGTCTGGTATCTCCGTCAGACACCAGATCTATCTGTGGGCTACAAATTGTGGCATTTCAATTCTACATTCCACTGTATTTGCTCTCTGTTACCCTATTTCTATATACTATATTGGGGTAAAAAATAAAAACATACAGGCCACATATTGAACAGTCTGGTATCTCCATCAGATGCCTGATCTATCTGTGGGCTACAAATTGTGGAATTTCATGCGTCCATTAAAAAAAATTTTGCTGTGTGTTACCCACTTTTTATACCCTATTTTTCTGTTAAAAATATAAAGACAGGCCACATATTTGACAGTGTGGTATCTCCATGACACACCTCATGTATCTGTGGTCTACAAATTGTTGCATTTGAGAGCTCCATTCAACTGTTTTTGCTGTGTGTTACCTTAGCTCTAAACACTATTTTGCTGTCAAAAACAAAAATACAGGCCACTTATTGAACAGTTTAGTATCTTGTTAAAAATACTTCTGTTTCAAATTGTTATGGCTGCTTCATGACTGTGTCTTAAATGGACCAAATACTACCACCATCATCATCTTCTGCCTAGAGTCAGTTACTGTGCAGATAGAAAGTCTGAGGAGCAGAGGGTGAACACATGGACGGTGTTGTACTCTGTCTCTGGATTATGAATGCGAAATCTTAAATCTTAGATTAAATCATGACTGGAAGAGACAGAGCAAGAGCACGTGGAAGAGCACGGGGCCCGGACTTGCAACTACCTTAGCCTGGTGTTCCTGGGCCAGATTCTGACAATCCATCACCTACTAATACTGAACTTGTTGGACGAGGATGTAAAAAAGGAGCCACTGCAGTTTCCAGAACAGAAGCTTGAGATTTTGACATTTTGGCTGGATTTCAAGATGTGTCAATTGGAGAGCGTGGTATCACTTCTATGTTATGGGTGTTTCCACTAGACAATCCATCGAACATGTTATTGAATCAATATCTGGTTTTTTTTGCAACTCTATTCATCTGTGCAAAAATTATGTCAAATTGATAGCTAGACCCCAGTGGTTCTTGTCACAGTGCAATGTTGACTACAGTCTACAGTCCTAGATGTTATCTAGATCCCTAATCTCACCTCTACTTTACGAGCATGATGAATTAGTAAGAAATATCGAAACTAAGAAAACCCGGCACACAGCCATAAAAATTGTAAGAAAGCTGGGGTGCAATAGGTAGAGAACAGCAATTGAGAGAATAAGAGACAAAGCACTACCATAATAATCACACCACCGCAATAATAATATGAAAAAAGATCCACTTTATTAGCACACAGTTAAAACATAATTAAAATTAACACACAGCTGTTACCATCCTGGGCATATAGCTTAAACCTCAGTATATACCCTGGTACACAATAATACATATGCAGAAAATACATATACGTATATATGGAATATTTCCCTTCCTCAATGGCTCATGAGATACCCAGGGTATACCATCCAAATGAAAGGAAGAACAATATAGGCATGAAATAGGCTTATACAACCGGCGCCAGTAATACAGCAAACCCCAGATTACCTATAGCAAACCATGTACCAACAACCCTAAATATGGACAATCCATCCATGTACCATGAGAAGAGAATATTACCAAAGCGATATAAACCTGAAAGGAAGCAGGTTCAGAGGACCCGGGACGGACCACAGACCATGGCCCCACGCGTATCGCCTCCAAGGTGAGGCTTCATCAGGGGAAGTGAAGGAAGACCATCGATACGTGGATATATATACAAGATTGTAGTGCCTAATAGCCTACCGGTGTGAACACCATGATCCATCTCAAGGCGGAAGTAGCAAAAGCTGCCAGCGCAGTATTTCTGCAACGCAAAAGATGTAGTACTACGCAAGCGCGCATTGGAACGCAACAAGGAAATGGTGCACAGCTGCTGGCTGAGCCTCAAGCTTGGCGGCCGCGCATGCGCGATATGAACCAAAACAACGCAAATGTAATCAAAAAAAGGGAACATACCTTGTCATTTATGACACAGAGCAAACGGCAGGGAGAATTATACACAGCGGATACGGATACAAAACTATTGATAAAGCATTGCTCCCAAATTGTTTATCATATAATATGAAGAAAGATATTATCAAGACCAGTGTAAATGCAAGAAAACCTTGCAAACTCAAGAGAAAGGGGGGGGGAGGATGATAAAGCAAGGTTATGAATGGAGGCATAGGCAGTATATTCATATGGATTAGGGTATACATAACCGATACCAACCACACTCATACAACACACCCATACATACACACTATCCCCGGGGATCACACATACCAATTCAGACCGTCCCACTCCAAACATCAAATAATAACATATAATGTCACAAATAATTATCCTTATTGTAGCAGCTTTATTATGAGTAGGGTTGAGCATTCCGATACCGCAAGTATCGGGTATCGGCCGATATTTGCTGTATCGGAATTCCGATACTGAGATCCGATACTTTTGTGATATCGGGAATCGGTATCGGGATCGATATTAATGTGTAAAATAAAGAATAAAAATAAAAAATATTGATATACTCACCTCTCCGACGCAGCCTGGACCTTACCGATGTAACCGGCAGCTTCCGTTCCTAAGAACGTTCTTAGGAACGGAAGCTGCCGGTTACATCGGTAAGGTCCAGGCTGCGTCGGAGAGGTGAGTATATCAATATTTTTTATTTTTATTCTTTATTTTACACATTAATATGGATCCCAGGCCCTGAAGGAGAGTTTCCTCTCCTTCAGACCCTGGGAACCATACAGGATACCTTCCGATACTTGGTGTCTCATTGACTTGTATTGGTATCAGGTATCGGTATCGGCGATATCCGATACTTTTCGGGTATCGGCCGATACTATTCGATACCGATACTTTCAAGTATCGGACGGTATCGCTCAACACTAATTATGAGTCAAAAAAAACGAATAAGATAAAAAACCTTAACATTTAAAAGGGCAACCCTTTTCCTCCATATATAAATTCCAGACCCAGATGTAGTCTAGATCCTCAGATCTCCAAACATGGAGCCCACGGGTTCCTAGAATGTACCATACTCCAAGGCCAAAGAGCAGCCTTCAATAACAGACCGAATCGGCCAAAAATACCCGGAGTATATCAATAAATAACACAGGTCAACAAAAAAAATTTTTTTTTCTGGTGTCCAAAATATTTTAATGAATTTGGGGTATTTTTGGGGTGCTGATTCTGAATATGTCATCAGTTTTGCCAGATTGGCTCAAGTTTTTGAGATTTTTGGTATCTTATTTATAGCACTTGTTGGTAAATGCGACGCATCATCTCATTAATTTCTTTGGATTAGTACTTGAACTGAGCAGTTCTCAATATAGTTTTGTGTTAATTAGTGTTCTAAAAGTTTGTTCATAGCTTGATTTTTGCACTAACTTTATGTTGTTGTCTGTTTTCCAGTGAAAAGCATGAACTCATCAAGAAGAAGTTGTCTTAACGATCCAGACTCATTCTGTTACATTTGTGGTGAATACACACTGCCAAAACATAGAAGAAACATAACAGACTTCGTAAAAAAAGTGTATTTTGCCTATTTTGGGGTTATGCTTGGGGACCAAGACAAGTTTTGGGCACCACACATAGTGTGCAAAAGCATGTATCGAATTATTACGAAAATGGAGCAAAGGACAAAGAAAAAGCTTCAAATTTGGTGTTCCAATGGTGTGGAGAGAGCCAAAAAATCATCATGATGACTGTTATTTCTGTGCAGTGCAAGTGCAAGGATTCAATAAGCATAAGAAACGAAAATGGGAGTAACATGGAATCTGCAAGAAGGCCTGTCCCTCATTGTGAAGATGTGCCTGTACGTGTGTTTACCATAAATAACAGTCATCATGATGATTTTTTGGCTCTCTCCACACCATTGGAACACCAAATTTGAAGCTTTTTCTTTGTCCTTTGCTCCATTTTTGTAATAATTCGATACATGCTTTGCACACTATGTGTGGTGCCCAAAACTTGTCTTGGTCCCCAAGCATAACCCCAAAATAGGCAAAATACACTTTTTTTACGAAGTCTGTTATGTTTCTTCTATGTTTTGGCAGTGTGTATTCACCACAAATGTAACAGAATGAGTCTGGATCGTTAAGACAACTTCTTCTTGATGAGTTCATGCTTTTCACTGGAAAACAGACAACAACATAAAGTTAGTGCAAAAATCAAGCTATGAACAAACTTTTAGAACACTAATTAACACAAAACTATATTGAGAACTGCTCAGTTCAAGTACTAATCCAAAGAAATTAATGAGATGATGCGTCGCATTTACCAACAAGTGCTATAAATAAGATACCAAAAATCTCAAAAACTTGAGCCAATCTGGCAAAACTGATGACATATTCAGAATCAGCACCCCAAAAATACCCTAAATTCGATGAAATATCTTTGGCACCAAAAATGCTGTTGACCAGTGTAATTTAATAA
Source organism: Ranitomeya variabilis (assembly GCF_051348905.1). Lineage (NCBI taxonomy): Eukaryota > Metazoa > Chordata > Amphibia > Anura > Dendrobatidae > Ranitomeya > Ranitomeya variabilis. The sequence continues at coordinate 998,088,222 of NC_135232.1, read as the reverse complement.
TTTAATAATTTCCGTACAAAATTATGCCACTTCTTTAATAATTAGGACCTCTCTGCACTGCTGGACTCTGCTATGTACATGAGCCCTAGTTGAAAAAATGTAGGGGATGTACAGTATATGTGATTACTACAAATCAATGTATTTTACTCTCCACACGTATTGTATGTAAACAGCAGGTGTTGCCATGCCAAACATACATTTTTAGGGTACATGGTTAAATTGTCCATGAAATTTGAAAATATTCAGAAAATGAATAATTCAGTGACTTGATGTTCAGTCGTTATACAATACAAAGTGTTAGACATAATAGCAGAACAAGACTTTTCAGAAGAGTGTAGAAATAAGTTTTATCATTAAAGCATACTTTAAAGGTGTCCTATTCTTCCAGCTGGTACATATATCACACGCAATTAACTGTGCACGGTAAAGACAGCTGACTAGTCTGGTCGCCCGCTATTACTTTGAATAATTCTGCTTGCCATGCATGACAGCTTCAAATTGGAAAGTAATTTAGTGTATTGAGTAGAAAATAAAAGAAGGATAATACAGGATTTTGTTTCCCTCTGGTTGTCAAGTCAACCCTGGAGAGTCGTCAAATCCACTTACACTTCACCTGCATGATGCATCACATAGAAAATATTAAAGCAAATAAAATATTAATGTTCCACCATGAACACTGGGTGAATAGATTGAACATTGTTGTCTAATTTATTATCCTGACAATCTTGTCTCTGTGCAATGATTAAGATAAAGAGCCCTGTCTTGGGAGTATATGGTTGACAGCAATCTTATTTTTTTTATACATTTTTGACAAATAGAATTCAGAACAACCATTATGTACCACAATGCTAAAATCTGGCAGACAATATATCTAAAACTAATTATACAGATATAAGAAAGCAGCAGAAGGAACTTTCTAAAGAAAACTTTATTTTATATCATCTGAAATAAATGTCATTGCAAAGTACATACATTGTTAAATAGACCAGAATTCACTGGTGGGATATAGTAGGCACTGATTTAGTATCTGATGATGAAACAAAGTCATTCTTATAACTAAAATCACTTTTTAGTAAGTAGAGTAATGCAGTTATTAGTAATTAAAGATATAATAATACACAGTTGTCAGTTATGAATGTCCTGTAGATATCTGCATTTCAATTTGTTTTTCTTTTGATTTTACCTGTCTCATTATTATAGTCATTGGGATAATGTCAAAATTATCTGATACTTTCACGCCAATATATTACTGCATTGTGGCATTCATCCAGCTCTATACTTTTGTATTATTTTATAACTGTATGACCTTAGTATTCAGTCATTAGGTTCTAATATTTAGACATTGCATGGTGGTACTATTATTTACCACTGTGTAGCAGCATTATTTGGCAGCTTATGGTAATACTATTCATCAGGGCCAGACTGGGACTAAAATTCAGCCCTGGCATTTGAAGTTACACAGGCCCACTTGTCACATGGTAATTGTATAATATCTTTGTACACTTGTAGGCAGGGCCGGTTTTAGGCAAAGTGGGGCCCTATGCCTAGGCAAAGTTTAAAATGCTAGCATATTGCACATTACACAAAAGCATTTCGGTTGTATTTACATGTGCTGAGTTCAAGCCGCTAAATGAGTTTGATCAACAATACTGAAGTTGTTCAACACTTGCTTCCCGGCCTCTTTCCACCAGCTGAGGAATAATGATGAGACAGAACGATCACTAATAGATCACTAACAGATTACCATACGGTATCATGTTATCAGCAGCACATCTACAGTTTACGCTCGCAATGCGCTGCTGAGAACAATGATTTTTGTTCCAGCAAAAACAATCTGAATATGCAGCATTTTACTTGTTTAATATAATACACCCCATAGTCCTCCATATATTATAATGTGCACCACAGTCCTACATATAGTATAATACGCTCCCTATAGTCCTCCATATATTAAAATATACTGCTCAGTCCTCCATATAGCATAATACACTCCTCATAGTCCTCCATATAGTATAATACACTCCTCATAGTGCTCCATATAGCATAATACACTCCTCATAGTCCTCCATATAGTATAATACACTCCTCATAGTCCTCCATATAGCATAATACACTCCTTATAGTGCTCCATATAACATAATGCACCGCCATAGTCATCCATGTAGTACAATTCACTTCCTATACTATAATGCACCCCATAGTTCTTCATATAGTATAACGTATTCCCCATAATCCTCAATGCAGTATAATGCATCCCACATATAGTATAATCCAGCCACCACCCTACAGAATATAATGCAGCCACCCCAGAGTATAATGCAGCCACTCCATAGAATATAATACAGCCCACCTCCCCATAATATATAATGTAGCCCCCATAGAATATAATGCAGCCCCCCCATAGTATAACAGAGCCTCCCCCATAGCACATAATATACCCTCACAATAGTATATAACAGCCACATAGTATATAACATGGCCTCCCCCATAGAATATAATGTACCCTTCATAGTATATAGCACAACCTGCATAGCAGATAACACAGCCCACATAGCAGTATACAGCACAGCCCATGTAGCAGTATACAACACAGCCAACATAGTAGTATATAGCACTGTCCACATAGTAGTATACAGCAGAGCCCATATAGTAGTATATAGCACAGCCCACATAGTAGTATACAGCAGAGCCCACACAGTAGTATACAGCACTGCCCACATAGTAGTATATAGCACAGCCCACATAGTAGTATACAGCACAGCCCACATAGTAGTATACAGCACGGCCCACATAGTAGTATACAGCACTGCCCACATAATAGTATACAGCAGAGCCCACATAGTAGTGTATAGCAGAGCCCACATAGTAGTATATAGCACAGCCCACATAGTAGAGTATAGCACAGCCCACATAGTAGTATACAGCAGAGCCCACATAGTAGTGTATAGCACAGCCCACATAGTAGTATACAGCAGAGCCCACACAGTAGTATATAGCACAGCCCACATAGTAGTATACAGCAGAGCCCACACAGTAGTATATAGCGCAGCCCACATAGTAGTATACAGCACAGCCCACACAGTAGTATACAGCAGAGCCCACACAGTAGTATATAGCACAGCCCACATAATAGTATACAGCACAGCCCACATAGTAGTATACATCAGACACCACATCTCTCCTCCCCCCTAGAATGGCCCCACAGTCCAGTAAAAAAAAAACACTCCTCACCTCCCCTCATGCCTGTGGTGCTCCCTGCTCCTGTCTCGGCGGCTGCCGCTGCACTGCCTGTGACACAGTGAGTGTGCGCTCACCCGCAGTGTCAGAGGCAGGGCAGGGAATGATGGGAGAGGGAGCGTCAGGTGACGCTCTCTCCTCCATCATTCCATTCAACTGTACCGGCGTCATAGATGCCGGTATAGCTGAATGCGGCAGCGGCAGCGCTGGGGGGGAAGGGTGAGTCAGTGCACAGCGGCCCACTACTGGCACCGGCCCTTCTGGCATTTGCCAGAACTGCCCGATGGCCAGTCCAGCCCTGCTATTCATCAGTTTGTGGTTTTATAGGTTTGGCATTGTATGGTGGTATAAATTGTATCTCATGCATACAAAGTGTTCAATAGAAGTGCAATATCTAAAGCAGTGTTCCCAAATTCCATTCCCCAAGAGCCACCAACAGGTCATGCACAGGTGATGGAATTATTACCTGTCCAGGTGTCACACTGAGTGAGGGAGAAGCAAGGTGCACAACAACACAACAATGGGTAGAGGGATGAGAAGCCCAAACAAACATTAGGGAAGGGAGACGTGAAGACCCCTAGGCATATCTAACCACACCCTGTGGTAGGGTTGGCAGATCACACTAAATATAAATTAAGATGAAGTGCGATCGCAACCGTGCGGAGATTAAAAAACTGCAGCTAGTAAACAATGGCGGAAGCGTGCGGCAAGTGATCTGGAAAACACACGGGGTTAAATGTCACACTGTGTGACCAGAAACTAATTACCCAACTCTGTTATCTTTACAGAGGGGAAGAGGCAGAAATACTGCAGTTCCTAGACAGTATGGCACAGCTAGATGCCACGCTAGTGAAAATGGCGCCACGTGAAATCCCCTGTTACTTCACAGGTGGACACAGCCTCTCAGGTGCAAGGTAACAGGTAGTGGACACAGTTACAGCATATGCACAGACACAAACTCCTTTCCTTAGGTGCCGGAATTCTTAAGGCTATATGCCTGCCCTGAGCACACACAAACAAGTCCACACTACCGTAGTGTTCCACACACACATATAACATAAATGACCTTAGTGCACCGACGGGCGTGCCAAAGATGCTTTTATAGACTGTGCCAATCAGACAGGACTTTGCTCGTGGGCCAATTAGGAGCCGGCATAGGACCTGAGCAGCTGACGACTGACCACCAATGAGAGGTCGCCACCTCATGAGCATACTCAGCAGAGCGAATCCTAGACTTAGTCTCAGGAATGACTGCTCACTGCTGTCTATTATTAGCTACCATAGGTGAACCTGGAGAAGCATCAGTAACAATGCGCACAGCCCGAGTCTAAGCAAGATGAGGAGACCGACATCTTTGCTGAGCAGCATCTACTGTGGTTGAGACCAAATGGGAGACTGCAGGAGAAGATAAGGCTTGGGATCCATCCTGTCCAGAGTGAGAATCCGGTGCCTAACACCCTGTCTGCCCTAAACATCCCTAAATACAGTGGGTATGGAAAGTATTCAGACCCCTTTCAATTTTTCACTCTTTGTTTCATTGCAGCCATTTGGTAAATTCAAAAAAGTTTATTTTTTTCTCATTAAACTACACTCATCTTGACTGCAAAAAAAACAGAAATGTAGAAATTTTTGTAAATTTATCAAAAAAGGAAAACTGAAATATCACAAGGTCATAAGTATTCAAACCCTTTGCTCAGACACTCATGTTTAAGTCACATGCTGTCCATTTCCTTGTGATCCTCCTTGAAATGGTTCTACTCCTTCATTGGAGTCCAGCTATGTTTAATTAAACTGGTAGGATTTGATTTGGAAAGGCACACACCTGGCTATATAAGACTTCACAGCTCACAGTGCATATCAGACCAAATGAGAATCATGAGGTCAAAGGAACTGGCCAAGGAGCCCAGAGACAGAATTGTGGCAAGCCACAAATCTGGCCAAGGATAAAATAGAATTTCTGAAGTATCTAAGAGTTCATAAGTGTACAGTGATCTCCATAATCCTTAATTGGAAGAAGTTTCGGTCCTCTAGAAGTCTTCCTAGACCTGGCGTCCAGCCAAACTGAGCAATCGTGGGAGAAGAGCCTTGGTGAGAGAGGTAAAGAGGTACCCCAAGATCACTGTGGCTGAGCTCCAGAGATGTAGTAGTGAGATGTGAGAAAGCTCCACAAATTCAACTATCACTGTAGCCTTCCACCAGTCAGGCCTTTATGGCAGAATGGCCCAACAGAAGCCTCTCCTTAGTGCAAGACATGAAAGCCCGCATAGAGTTTGTAAAAAAAAACACATGAAGGACTCCCAGAAAAGGAGAAATAAGATTCTGCTGAGCTGAAGATAGACCTTTTTGGTGATAATAAGTGGTATGTGTGGAGAAAACCAGCCACTGCTCATCACTTGCCCAATACAATCCCAACAGGGAAATATGGTGGTGACAGCATCATGCTATGGGATTGTTTTTCAGCTGCAGGGACAAGACAACTGGTTGCCATTGAATGAAACATGAATGCGGCCAACTACAGAGATATCCTGGATGAAAACCTCTTCTAGAGTGCTCTAGACCACACACTTGACCAAGGGTTCACCTTCCAACAAGACAATGACCCTAAGAACACAGATAAAATACCAAAGGAGTGGCTTCAAAACAACTCTGTGACCACTCTTGACTGGCCCAGCCAGAGCCCTGACCTAAACCTAATTGAGCATCCGCGGAGAGAACTGAAAATGGCTATCCACTAACGTTCACCATCCAGCCTTATGGAACTGGAGAGGATCAGTAAGGAAGAATGGCAGAGGATCCCGAAGTCCAGATGTGAAAAACTTCTTGCATCATTCCCAAGCAGACTCCTGGCTGTACTAGCTCACAGGGTGCTTCTACTCAATACTGAGCCAAGGGTCTGAATACTTATGACCATGTGATATTTCAGTTTTACTTTTTTAATAAATTTGCAAAAATTTCCACATTTCTTTTTTCAGTTAAGATGGGGTTGAGAATGTACATTAATGAGAAAAAAATGTTTACCAAATGGCTGCAATGAAACAAAGTGTGAAAAATTTAAAGGGGTCTGAATACTTTTCCTACCCACTGTATGCTCCTATGTTCCAGGCCCTGGAAAGGGAGGGGACATGAGTGGGCGCTAGTCAGCCCCCACTACAACTAAAGATAGGGAGTGTTTTGTCTGTGAAATGGAAGACTGAACATGCTCTTACACATTGCATGTATACCAGCTTATGGTCCAGCTCATTTGTTTGGTTTTGCTGTAGTTTCTTGCACTTTGTGCAAATGGGCATGTCCTCCCTTTCTGAGCTAGGCATTTCAACTATTTCATCTATACATAGCTTCCCATGACCAGGTGTGTGAACAGTCTGGTACTTGTCCTGCTATGCCCTTATTCATATTGAGGTTGGCTGAATCAAGTTAAGGCTTTAATACCAGAGACAGGATAGGACCATTTTCTTAATTTATTTATTGATTTACTGTAGGATATATGTTCTTTTTTTATGGGTTTAGTTTTTGAAATGGCCACAGTGTGAACATACTCTTATACATTGCATGAACAGTACAGACCAAAAGTTTGGACACACCTCCTCATTCAAAGATTTTTCTGTATTTTCATGACTATGAAAATTGTACATTCACACTGAAGGCATCAAAACTATGAATTAACACATGTGGAATTATATACTTAACAAAAAAGTGTGAAACAATTGAAATTATGTCTTATATTCTAGGTTCCTCAAAGTAGCCACCTTTTGCTTTGATGACTGCTTTGCACACTCTTGGCATTCTCTTGATGAGATTCAAGAGGTAGTCACCGGGAATGGTCTTCCAACAATCTTGCAGGAGTTCCCAGGGAAAGTTACTGCCTATGGGGATAACTCTTTATAGAGGTATATCATGCACTGTTTCTAACAGCATTTTGGTTTACTGAGGTATCAGAAGCATCAAAAAAGGACTTTAGGCTTGAAAATGGAAGAGCAAGTAATGTCCAAATGACAAACTTTACGGTAAGTTTCATTGTTTAAGGACAGTGAGGAGCAGATGTTGAGGAAAGAAAGCATAAACCAGCAAATGAAAAAACCATGCAGCTTTGTAAACTATCTAGTAAGTTGTGTGTGGGGGAATTATTAAGACTGACGTATGGAATGCATTTCTGAATCTAAGATGCAATGTAGTAAAATGCCCCTAATATTTACATAGCCCAAAATGACAATGCTACGAGCTATGGACAAGGGTTAGATTTTGCAATAAATTATCTCAATTGCTGGTGTATATTCTAGCATGTCCTGTCCACTCATCCGAAAAGTGTTGAGAGTGACATCAAAGGAGGTGCATAGCACACCAAACTTTGCTTCATGTACTCACAGTTCTAGCACAAATCCTATAGTAAATTTACACCTTTGTATTTCAATCCAGTATATTTTTTTTAAATTGATGCTTATCATTAGCTAAAGAGAACATTTTTGCTAACACCATAGGATGGCAACCTATTTGAATCATTAACATCTGGAAAATATGTCCAGAGTTGTGAACCTGTTTTTATGACATAAAGAATCATGGGTGTGAATTTAAAAATTTAAAAATAAGTAAATACATAGTGTATTTAAAATAATTTGGAAATAGAAATGCAAGTTTCATTACCTTTGGTCAAACTGGTAAAGAAGAATGCTGAATTATCTGCAGTAGATTGTGAATAATGATGATTGGCTTCTTTCTACCCATGTACAGAAGGCTTCCAGTCGAAAGTGGGGGAGGGGTTATACACAGCTCAGGAATATGCTTGACTACCTGGCAGCAGGTTTACTAGTCCTCTAATGATAATTTGCGCCTGATAAACCAGGGATTTTATCAAAACTATTTTAGGCAGCCTAGTAAGTTACACATCGTTGGAATCAGAGTCTCTTTTCCTACACAGGCTGCTCTCAGATTAGGTGGCAAAACCTGCTAACAGATTCCGTGTAATAGAGTTACATTCAGGTCTAGGGCACGACCTGACTAATCGGGTTCTCTATCAGTCCAGCTCTGAGCCACAGCAGTCAGTTAGTTTGCACCCTGGCCAGAAATTTAACTCTATTAACACTGTTTGTGATGAACATCGCTGATAGTCATAGATGTAGAGCAAGTGAAAAGAATGGTAACTATTTGTGCTAGTGACTTAGCAATAACACAGTGGGCACACACTTTGCATCTGTTGGGAAGGTACAATCTACACTGAAGAGCAAAAGGGTAACGATGTTTTCAACTTTTGAGTTTCAGGCTCCATATCTCACCATCCACTACTGCTTTGATCGTGAGACTACAATCATTTTACATACAATCATCTTGGCAAATATTTAGCATATGATTAGTAATGCAGATTCTTGTCATGTCACTGCATTGTTACTGTTTTGCTCCAGGTGGTGGAAAAATATTTTTTTCCTGAATACTACAACATACAGCCTGGTCTCTCATTGCCTAATAGCTCAGTGTATTATTAGATTAATTCCCAAGTGAAAGGTCATTGGTTAGAAACATATAGCAGCATATAAGTTTACCAAGAAAAGAGAAACAGAATCATCCAGCTGCTCGATAGTGTTCTCTTGGCCAAGAAAATTGCCAAACTGCATCATGCAAATGCCATGACAGTTGGAAGAATACAAAATTAAGTCCGTTCAACCATTCAGAAGCCAAAAGGTTGAAATTCAGGCAATATCGGAGTCAACAAGTCAGCTCATTCCAATGTCTATCTGTTCTGGCACGAAAAATACGGCAGTGTAGGTGGCTCGTATGCTTCATAATACTGAGATCACAGATGTCGGTGCAAGTTCCATGCAAGTTTGGAATGGTGGCCTGAAGAAAGGTAAAGAAGCCTCAACTTTAATATTGTCAGCGTCAGTTTGAGTTTGCAAACAAGAATGAAAAGTAGACATTTAAAGATTTGGAGTGATGACACGAAAGTCAATAGACTAAGTTTTGATAGTTGCAAATGGGTCTGAAAGAAACAAGGGGCTACCTGATTGAGAAATTTAAGGAAATGTCAAGTTTGTTGGAAAAAACCTGATGATATGGGGTTATTTCACAGCCAAAGGCATTGGATACTTGACCGGGATCAAGCAGGATCGATGGTGGTCTCAATGCGTGGTCTATATATGAGTGGTCTATATATGAGTATTCTACAAGATGAGCTACTTCGTACACTCAAGTACTATTGGCATAAATAGGACAACATAGTGTTCCAATTGGGCAACAACACGAAGGATAAGTGGACATTGGCGAATAAATGGTTCAATGACAATGAAGTAGAGGTGCAGGAATGGCCCCCACAGTCCCCAGACCTCAACACAATCAAACACTTGTGGGTAGAAATGAAGAAAAAACTGTGTACATACCCAAGTGAGTCGATCAGTATGCACCATCTTTGGAAATGTGTAGAAGAGACCTGAGATCAAATTTCAGGTGATATATGTTTGAATCTGATCAAGAGCATGCCCAGAAAGATTCAGGCAGTGTTGAAAGCCAAATGTGGATTTACAAAATACTAATAAAATAATAAAAATTAAAATGTAGATCTTTAGGAGCAAAACAATAACAATGCAGTGGCATGACAAAACAAGAATATTAGCATAACTAATCATATGCTAAATAGTTGCAAGTCAAATTTAAGTATGAGATATCCAAGATGATTGTCTGTAAAATGATGGCAGTCTCAAGTTCAAAGCAGAAGTGGATAATGAGATATGTGTAATGACACCGATGGTGTCACTGGCCCAGCCTAGGGGGCACTATCAGAGGACACGGGAACAAACACAGGGAGTCGGGCAACAAGGCACACTGTACACAAGGACCTGAGACAAAGCAGTGAGCGCAGGACCTGGAACAAAGTAGTCATGTGATCACAGGGGGCGGAGTCACCACACATGCAGCCAGGGAAGGCAGCTGGAAGCGTGGAGTACAGGGCACAGAACGTAAACATAGTCAAAGGAGAGCCGAGGGGCAAAACTAGATGAGAGCGTAGTACCTAAGGATAAGACAGAGAGTAAACCGAGACAAGCCAAGGGATCAGATAACCAGGAAGGACAGTGCAGTATAATGCAGTATACCAAGGCAAAAGTCAGGGGACAAACCAGGTCATACACAGCAAAAGCTCACATGCACAGGGGCACAACGATTACGGACGAGTAACTTGGGTCAGCAACCACAAACCAAGTATATGGAAGTATCACCGACATCAAACCCAGGAACTACCAACATTAAATAGCTGCCCCAGAACCAAAGAGAGGTGGACTAGAATTAACCGTGAGCTGACCAGGATTGAGGCGGAACCATCCTGTCAGAGTCATGACAGTACCCCCCTCTCAATGGGGGTCCACCGGACCCCAGATTTCCCAGGAAACCAGGCATGAAAGGAGCGCACCAGACGATTGGCATAAACTGATCGGGCAGGAACCCAGGAACGGTCCTCAGGCCCATACCCCTTCCAGTGCACAAGATACTGGAGGGAACGGAGGACCAACCAGGAATCCATGATGCGCTCCACCTCAAATTCATCCTGACTATCCACCAATAGAGGCAGTGAGGGACCCAATGATGCTTCTTCCACAGCCCCCAATGGTTTCAGCAGGGCCCTATGGAATACATTGGGAATCTTAAAATACACTGGGAGGCACAACCAAAATGCCACTGGGTTAACCAATTCCGTGATCTCATAAGGACCACTAAACTTAGGCCCCAATTTCGCAGAAGGAACCGTAAGCTTTATGTTCCTAGTAGACAGCCCTATTTTATCCCCAACACAAAGGGTGGGTCCCACCATCCGTCCCCTGTCTGCAAAAACCTTAAACTTCCTCTGCGCCTCCCCAATATTCTTCTGGACCTCCATAAATTCCCCAACTTCTGTACAGCTAATTCAGCCCCTGGGCATCCGAAGTCCAGACAAGAAAACTGAATGAATGAAATGCTGGGAGCGGAGCTTCAGAGACTACCGGTGATGTCACTAAAGCTGTGCTCCCTGCCGGCCTGAACTCATATAAACTCTTGAGTGTGGGAAAATGCCAGCTGATTTTCCCACAATCAAGAGTTCATGTGAGTTCAGGCCGGAAGGTAGCGCAACTTCGGTGACATCACAGCTAGTCTCTGAAACTCCAGTTTCAACCAGGATGGTCATATTAGAACTGCTCCCGGTTGTAAAGTTTAAATACCCCACATATGGATTACGGCATGGAACTGACTGTATGCCGGACAAGTATGGGTATATTGTCGGTTTGTTATTTTTTCATTTTTTACAGGAGATCGAGGGCTTCGCATGGATTACCAGTAACAGTAAAATGGTCAAACAGTGTTTGCTGTTTTATTTCATTAACAGACTTTATTCTGCATGCATGTGTGTTTATTTAATCTTTTACAAACTATAGGATTAGTAATGGATAGGAGTCTTACAATACAAAGGTTACATTAACCCCTTATTACCCCATATGCCACCACTACAGGGCAGAGGGAAGAGAGAGGCTAAGTGCCGGAATTGGAGCATCTTACAGATGCGCCTTTTCTGGGGTGGCTGGGGGCATCTGTTTTTAGCCAGGGGGGGGGGCAAAAACCATGGTCCCTCTCTCGGCTATTAATATCTGCCCTCAGTCACTGGCTTTCCCTTTCTGGAGCAGAAAATTGCACGGGAGCCCACACCAGTTTTTTCAGTGAAAACATTCTTTTATTAAATACATACAGGTCCCAAATTTTACACACACATACTCCTAACAGTATTACGTACTGACATATATAAATCTAACTGATCTGCAATGGTTTACTGTATGCAAACCATGTCTCCTATCCTGTTGGCTTCTGCAATGATTTTGCAGAAGTCGACAAATGAATTATCGGTAGTGTTGAGCATTCCGATACCGCAAGTATCGGGTATCGGCCGATATTTGCTGTATCGGAATTCCGATACCGAGATCCGATACTTTTGTGATATCGGGAATCGGTATCGGGATCGATATTAATGTGTAAAATAAAGAATAAAAATAAAAAATATTGATATACCTCTCCGACGCAGGCTGGACCTTACCGATGTAACCGCCAGCTTCCGTTCCTAAGAATGAGCGCTTGAAAGTCCTTAGATGATGTCGCGGCCTGTGATTGGTCGCGTGAGCAGTCACGTGACCGCTCCGCGACCAATCACAGGCCGCGACATCATCTAAGGACTTTCAAGCACTTGAAAGACCTTAGATGACGTCACGGCTTGTGATTGGTCGCGTTGCGGTCACGTGACCGCTCTGCGACCAATCACAGGCCGCGACGTCATCTAAGGACTTTCAAGCGCTTGAAAGACCTTAGATGACGTCACTGCTTGTGATTGGTCGCGTTGCGGTCACGTGACCGCTCCGCGACCAATCACAGGCCGCGACATCATCTAAGGACTTTCAAGCGCTTGAAAGACCTTAGATGACGTCACGGCTTGTGATTGGTCGCGTTGCGGTCACGAGACCGCTCCGCGACCAATCACAGGCCGCGACGTCATCTAAGGACTTTCAAGCGCTCATTCTTATGAACGGAGGCTGGCGGTTACAACCAGGGCGCGTCAGAGGGTGAGTATATCAATATTTTTTTTTTTTATTCTTTATTTTACACATTAATATGGATCCCAGGGCCTGAAGGGGAGTTTCTTCAGACCCTGGGAACCATCAGGATACCTTCCGATACTTGGTGTCCCATTGACTTGTATTGGTATCGGGTATCGGTATCGGCGATATCCGATACTTTTCGGGTATCGGCCGATACTATCCGATACCGATACTTTCAAGTATCGGACGGTATCGCTCAACACTAATTATCGGCTATTCTATCTCTCTATGAAATATTAAGATATATATATATATATATATATATACACTCACCGGCCACTTTATTAGGTACACCATGCTAGTAACGGGTTGGACCCCTTTTGCCTTCAGAACTGCCTCAATTCTTCGTGGCATAGATTCAACAAGGTGCTGGAAGCATTCCTCAGAGATTTTGGTCCATATTGACATGATGGCATCACACAGTTGCCGCAGATTTGTCGGCTGCACATCCCAAAGATGCTCCATACAAGGCAGGATGGATCCATGCTTTCATGTTGTTTACGCCAAATTCTGACCCTACCATCCGAATGTCGCAGCAGAAATCGAGACTCATCAGACCAAGCAACGTTTTTCCAATCTTCTACTGTCCAATTTCGATGAGCTTGTACAAATTGTAGCCTCAGTTTCCTGTTCTTAGCTGTAAGGAGTGGTACCCGGTGTGGTCTTCTCCTGCTGTAGCCCATCTGCCTCAAAGTTCGACGCACTGTGCGTTCAGAGATGCTCTTAGGCCTACCTTGGTTGTAACGGGTGGCGATTTGAGTCACTGTTGCCTTTCTATCAGCTCGAACCAGTCTGCCCATTCTCCTCTGACCTCTGGCATCAACAAGGCATTTCCGCCCACAGAACTGCCGCTCACTGGATTTTTTTTCTTTTTCAGACCATTCTCTGTAAACCCTAGAGATGGTTGTGCGTGAAAATCCCAGTAGATCAGCAGTTTCTGAAATACTCAGACCAGCCCTTCTGGCACCAACAACCATGCCACGTTCAAAGGCACTCAAATCACCTTTCTTCCCCATACTGATGCTCGGTTTGAACTGCAGGAGATTGTCTTGACCATGTCTACATGCCTAAATGCACTGAGTTGCCGCCATTTGATTGGCTGATTAGAAATTAAGTGTTAACAAGAAGTTGGACAGGTGTACCTAATAAAGTGGCCTGTGAGTGTATATATATATATATATATATATATGTGTGTGTGTGTGTGTGTGTCACATATATACAGTACAGACCAAAAGTTTGGACACACCTCATTTAAAGATTTTTCTGTATTTTCATGACTATGAAAATTGTAAATTCACACTGAAGGCATCAAAACACTGAATTAACACATGTGGAATTATATACTTAACAAAAAAGTGTGAAACAACCGAAAATATGTCTTATATGCTAGGTTCTTCAAAGTAGCCACCTTTTGCTTTGATGACTGCTTTGCACACTCTTGGCATTCTCTTGATGAGCTTCAAGAGGTAGTCACTGGAAATGGTCTTCCAACAATCTTGAAGGAGTTCCCACAGATGTTTAGCACTTGTTGGCCCTTTTGCCTTCACTCTGTGGTCCAGCTCACCCCAAACCATCTTGATTGGGTTCAGGTCTGGTGACTGTGGAGGCCAGGTCATCTGGCGTGGCACCCCATCACTCTCCTTTTTGGTCAAATAGCCCTTACACAGCCTGTATATATATATATATATATATATATATATATATATATATATATATATATATATTCTATGTGTATATATCTATTCTATCTATTCTATTCTTAACATGTCAGTGTGTACGCCGGACAAGAATTGCCAGCTTTTCAAAGGACACCGGTGCGTAAAAATCAAACAGCACTCGCATGATATGAGTGCTGTGCAATTTTCTTCTCACACCCAATGACTTGCATTGGCGAGTCTTGTCCAATATATGCAGCAAATCACTACATGCTGCGATTTTTTCTCAGTACAATTTTGGCTGAGAGAAAAAATCGCAAATGAGATGTCACCTATTGAATAACATTGGTCCGAGTGCAATCCGATTTTTTATCTGATTGCACTCGTCCGTTTTTCTCGCAAGTAAGTATGAGCCCTAAGGTAAGAAACGCAGATTTCCACTCATCCCCCACCAGCACCCGGGTAAGGTTATATCCCCCCGCAAGTTTAGTTTTGAAAACCATTTGGCCCCAGACAATTGATTACACAAATCTGGAATGAGTGGGAGGGGATATGAGTTTCTTACAGTAATCTTGTAAAGTTCCCAAAAGTCAAGGCATGTGACCACAGTCTTTTTTTTTGCAAAAAGAAAACCTGCAGTAACAGGAGACATGAAGGGCGGATATGCCCCTAGCGGAGACTCTCAGATATGTACTTCTACATGATGGCCTAACTGGTGACCAAAAAGGTTAAACGATCGGGCCTTAGGCAATTTAGCCCCAGGAATCAGGTCCATGGCATAATCAAAAGGGCAGTGCGGTGATAACCCCTCGGCCTGACTTTCGGAGAACACGTCCTCAAAGTTCTTCAGGTATTACGGAATACCCTCCAGACCGACGGATGACACAGACACAGAATTCAGACACTTGCTTTCACAGTTTTATCCCCATTTCGCAATCTCCTGGGCCTCTCAGTCAATGACTGGATTATGACATTGTAGCCGAGGAAACCCCAAAACCAAACCTGCAGTGATGTTGTCCAGAACGAAACAGGCTATATGCTCCAGATGAACAGACCCCACCTTAACGATTAATTATTTTAACGGAACGGATACCGAACTTGGTGAAAGGGGTTGAGTCAATAGCCACCACTCTCATGGGTTTGTCCAACCTGACTGTCCCTATCTCACAATGGGCCACCAACCTCGGGTCAATCAATCCACAAAAGCAGAAGAAGAAAAAAAAAACAATTGTCCACACCAACCTCTACTTTTAACAATAGTTTGAATACTGAGGAAAAAAGTACGTATGGGTCTGGGTAACCTCCTCTGCAGTTACCCAGACCTTTATACTCTACTGTATATGCATGTGTACTGTGTGTTTATATTGTATGTGTAGTGCATGTACTGTACCTAAACAACTGTGCAGTATATGTAAATACAGTGTGTGTATATATTATATATGTGCTTATGAAATTTGCTTATACTATATAGGTATCCATGGAGTACATTTATCGTATTTTGCGGACTATAAGACACACCTAAAATTTTGAAGAGGATAATTGGAAAATAAATTTTTAAATAAGATGGTGGTGCATCTTTAGGTTCGATTTTATGGTAGCTTACCGGAGGGACGGTGGTGGTAAAACAGGGACACAGGAGGCAAGGTCTTCTGCAGGAGGAGCCTCTCGGCTCCCAAGATCTTAATCTGCACATGTGCCACCTCTGGGGCCACTTTCCCAATGCCCACCGCTGAGAAATCAATGGCAAGGGGACTCTGCTCATGCCGACATTTTATGAAAGCCCAAGGCCCGCAGCCTCGCAGTGCCAAGACACCCCGTCCTCCCAAATATTAGAAAATAGCCGACAGCACAAATGATGTAGGGATGCCCATCCTAGTTCCACTGGACCCAAATGGAAAAGTACATACTGTTAGGAGTCGAGTTTCCTCTGCTGCACAGGGGGAATCTCGATCCGTGTCTGCTGCGGTCTCCTATTCTGCATCGGCCGCAGTGGAGCCTGCTCAGCGGAGACGTCGGTCCCAGCGTCTCACTGAGACCGATACTGTGCAAAGGGTTACTGCTGCCTCTCCAGGCTCTGCTATTGTACCCTGCACTAGGGTTGAGCGAAACGGATCGTTCATTTTCATAAGTCGCCGACTTTTGGCAAAGTCGGCATCTCATGAAACCCGACCCGATCCCTGTGTGGGGTCGGCCATGCGGTACGCGATCTTGGCGCCAAAGTTGCGTTTCGTATGACGCGTTTAGCGCCATTTTTTCAGCCAATGAAGGAGTGTGGGCAGAGTGATGACATAGGGGTTAGGGGCGTGCACGGCTATCATCATTTTATCGCTTGTGCGCAGTAGGGATTTCCAATGTGTAACACGAGATTTGGACAGAGGGGAGAGAGAGAGAGAGAGAGAGAAAAAAAAAAATCCCCATTGACGTGCATAGGGTTTCGTGTTCCGGCTGATCCTCGACTTTTCGCAGTAATGGGCCAATTTCGCCCGACTCGACTTTTCAAAAAGTCGGGTTTCGCGAAACATGACTCGACCCTAAAAAAGTCAAAGTCAACCCTACCCTGCACTGATCTGCGGCAAGCAGGCTTTTCTGGGACTAAGTCCTGCTTTGCACACACTGAGCATGCCCAGGGTAAGATCTCTCTGTGGAGATCAAGGGTCACATGCTCAGGTACTGCAGCCAAATCTATTGGTCCTTCTAGGAAGGTCCTGTAGGTGCGCAGTTTCTGTGGCAGCCTCTCATTGGTCCTTCTAGGAAGGTCCTGTACGTGCTGCAGCTATTTAAGGCTCGCATGGCCGCATGGCCATGCGCTAGTATCTTCCAAAGTAATGTGCTTTGCGCCAGTGTAGTCATGTGTTTGTATGTGTTCAGGGACCCGGTTGAAATAAGCCCCTAGAATGCTGGCACCTCCGGTGAGGGGATTGTGTTTGTGTGTATTCAGGGACCTGGCTGAAATAAGCCCCTAGAATGCTGGCACCTCCGGCGAGGAGTTTTGTGTGCATGCATGACCACTGACTGCTCTCATTTGGGTAGTTAGCCTGTGCCTCTGTGAAAGTCTAACAGGGCACAGAGCTTTGCTTTCTCGGCCGCTCTGTGAAGCTAATAGAGCTGGTTAATACCGCCATATAGTGCCGCCATTTAATTAGCAGCAGGTTCTTTCCTGCACGGTGGATCCCGGGTTGCAAACGCACCAATCCCATCTAATAAATATATTCGGTGCATTCCGCCAACCCTAACAGTATACTGGCTCCAGGATCTGGCTAAGTAATAGCGGATGAACAGCGATTGCAGGGGTACAACCAGCTGCTGGAGGGTCGGTTGGCATCTCTTGAGCGTGCAACCTCGGCGGTGGATGTTACCGCAATAGCTGTTCAGGCTGCTAGCGTGGCTGCAGCAGCTTTACCCACTGCCACCTCTGTTCCGACCTTATCTCACCTCCCATTGCCTGAGAGATACTCTGGGGACAGTAAGTCC
This sequence comes from Ranitomeya variabilis, assembly GCF_051348905.1. Classification (NCBI taxonomy): domain Eukaryota; kingdom Metazoa; phylum Chordata; class Amphibia; order Anura; family Dendrobatidae; genus Ranitomeya; species Ranitomeya variabilis. The sequence goes on along the minus strand of NC_135232.1, from coordinate 998,070,266 downwards.
TGTAGGGGTTTCGTGAGCCAGTATGGTATACACCTCGAGCTCCTGGCTGCACGTTTTCCCACAGAGTGGGCAAAGGTGGGATTCATAATCTCTCTCTTGTCGGACAGGGCGTTGGAGTGGGATACGCCGCTGTGGGAGCGCAACGATCATGTGGTGCGGTGTGTTCCTCGATTTCTGGACACTCTGAAACAGGTCTTTGTAGGACCTCAAGTCACCCATGATACAGCGCTTCAACTCTTGGCTTTGACTCAGGGTTCAACCATGGTCAGCCATTTTGCGGTTCACTTCCGGACATTAGCGTCTGAATTGCAATGGCCAGATAAAACCCTCATTCCTGTATTTTGGAGGGGGCTTGCTGACCATGTGAAGGACGCTTTGGCTACTAGGGAGATTCCCGCCACACTGGAGGAGCTCATAGCTGTATCAACTCGCATAGACCTTCGTTTTCACGAGCGAAGGTTGGAGCGAGCCCAGTGTAGGCAGAGGTTTCGGCTGGCTCCCACCTTCGCCAGACCTCTGGAATCTCCAGTCCAGGTGTCCGAGTCACATGAGGCCATAGAGGTGACACGAGCGGGATCCAAGTCCCAGTCCGCTCATGCACATAAGGTCTGTCATGTTTGCCGGCAGTCAGGACATCTTGCCTCCAAGTGTCCTCAGCGGTCGGTGGAAACATCAGCGTCTAGTGGCAGTTGGAGGAGGTACACTAGACACGACGACGTTTGCCTCAAAGTTGTCCTTCAAGGGGACAATTACCTTTGGCCCATCCACGCATATGGTAGAGCTATGCATGGACTCTGGGGTGGAGGGTAATTTTATGTCATCCGCTTTCGCCCAGCGTCACGCAATACCCCTGGTTATGCTCGCCAAACCAGTAACCGTTCGAGTGGTAATTGGGTCGACACTACCCTCTCAGATTACCCACCAAACCATTCCTATCATGCTTTCTGTGTCTCCATCACATCAGGAGATTATCTCCCTATTAGTCATTCCTGAGGGAATTGATGAGGTCCTGTTGGGGATACCATGGCTACGCTATCATTCTCCTCATATAGAGTGGTCCTCAGGGAGAATTTTGGGATGGAGTAAATCCTGCGAGGGTAGATGTCAGAGGGAGTGCGTTCAGGTTGCTACAACACAGGTACCCGCAGATCTTTCCTCTCTCCCCAAGCTCTATTGGCCCTATGCAGACGTGTTCTCCAAAAGGGCTGCGGAGACCCTTCCACCTCACCGCCCCTATGACTGTCCTATTGACCTCTTGCCTGGTGCTGAGCCTCCCCGGGGTCGAATCTATCCGTTATCTCTCCCGGAGACGGAGGCAATGTCTCAGTACATCCAAGAGAATCTGGCAAGAGGATTCATTAGGAAGTCAGTGTCACCTGCAGGGGCTGGGTTCTTCTTCATACAGAAGAAGACTGGAGACTTAAGTCCATGCATAGACTACAGGGGTCTTAACGCCATCACCGTTAAGAACAAGTACCCATTACCCCTGATATCTGAACTTTTTGATAGGTTACAGGGAGCAAGGGTATTTACAAAATTGGATCTGCGGGGTGCCTACAAGCTGATTCACATCTGTGAGGGGGACGAATGGAAGACGGCTTTTAACACCAGGGATGGGCACTATGAATATCTGGTGATGCCCTTTGGGCTCTGTAATGCTCCAGCCATTTTCCAAGACTTTGTGAACGACATCTTCCGGGATATGCTCACCACCTCGGTCGTAGTCTATCTCATCTACTCTCCAGATATTGACTCCCATCGGAGAGATGTTCGCAAAGTCTTCGACCTCTTACGGGCAAACTCCCTCTACGCCAAGTTGGAGAAGTGTGTGTTTGAGCAAGAGTCCTTGCCTTTCCTTGGATATATCATCTCTGCCCAGGGTTTGGCTATGGATCCTGCCAAGCTACAGGCTGTGATGGACTGGCAGGAACCCCATGCTCTTAAAGTGGTGCAGCGCTTTATGGGGTTCATTAATTACTATCGCCAGTTCATTCCACACTTCTGAACTTTGGTAGCTCCCTTGGATGCCCTCAAAAAGAAGGGAGCAAATCCCAAGTTGTGGTCAGAGGGGGTCTCCAAGGCCTTTCTCTCGATTAAGTCACACTTCGCTAGTGCTCCCATCCTACATCGCCCCGATGTAGATAAGCCATTTATCTTGGAGGTGGATGCCTCATCCATTGGTGCTGGAGCAGTCCTTTTCCAAAAGGATGCTCAAGGTAGGAAGCATCCTTGCTTCTTTTTCTCCAAGACCTTCACACCAGCGGAGAGGAATTATTCCATCGGCGACAGGGAGTTGCTAGCCATGAAGTTGGCTTTTTCAGAGTGGAGACACCTCTTGGAGGGAGCTCGCTTTCCCTTCCAAGTGTTCACTGACCACAAGAACTTGGTATATATACAGACGGCCCAGCGGCTGAATTCTCGCCAGGCTAGATGGTCCCTGTTCTTCTCCCGGTTCCATTTTACTCTCCATTTTCTCTCCGGGGAGAAGAACATTCGTGCCGACGCTCTCTCCCACTCCATAGTGTCAGCTGAGGAGGAGGAGGAGCCTCGGCTTATTGTCCCTTTTGAGAGCCTGAGAACTGTGGCTCCGGTTTCGCTAGAGTCCGTGCCCTCGGGCAAGACTTTCGTACCAGCGAATTTGAGACTGGAGGTTCTGTCTTGGGCTCACTCATCCAGAGTGGGTGGACATTTTGGGACCAAGAGGACATCTGAGCTTTTGGTGAGGACGTACTGGTGGCCGCATATGGCCCGTGACGTCGGGGACTATATTCAGGCGTGTGTCTCCTGCGCCCAGAATCGGTCTCCTCGGCAACGGCCTGCTGGGTTACTTTACCCCATGCTGGTGGCAGACAGGCCCTGGGAGATGGTCGGGATGGACTTCGTGGTGGGCTTACCAAAGTCTCATATCTGCACCGTTATCTGGGTAGTCACCGATCATTTTTCTAAGATGGTGCATTTGGTGCCGCTTCCACGGTTACCTTCTGCATGGGCCTTGGCGGCGTTGTTCATAAAACATATTTTCCGCTTACATGGAATGCCTGATAAAATTGTCAGCGACCGGGGTCCCCAGTTTGCATCTCGGTTTTGGAGAGAGCTCTGCCGTTTACTCAGCATAGAGCTGAATCTCTCCTCTGCATATCATCCCGAGACGAATGGGTTGGTAGAGAGAACCAACCAGACTCTGGTGACATACTTGCGACATTTTGTCTCTGCTAGGCAGGATGACTGGGCATCTTTGCTAACTTGGGCGGAATTTGCCTTGAACAACGCAGTAGCCGATTCCACTGGTCAGACTCTTTTTCTCCTTAATTATGGCCAGCATCCGCGTGTCCCTGTGCCCATGCCCGTGTCATCCACCGATTCTAGGGTGGCAGACTGGGCGGTGGAGGCACGTGACATCTGGGACCGCACACAGGATGCCATCCGGGCCTCCAAGGAGAGAATGAGGGTTTCGGCTGATACACACCGGCGCCCCGCTCTGACCTTTGCTCCTGGCGACTTAGTGTGGCTCTCCACCCATAACATCAGGCTGCGAGTTGAGTCCACTAAGTTTGCGCCTCACTACATTGGCCCATTCAAGGTTCTGGAACAGGTCAACCCTGTGGTCTACCGTTTGGCTATTCCTCCACGCCTTGGTATCACCGATACTTTTCACGTTTCCCTCTTAAAGCCCATTCATTTGTCCCGGTTTTCTGAGTCATCTGCAGCGACATCGGGTTCATCCATGGATGAGTTTGAGATGAATGCTATTGTGGGGTGCAAGGTGGTACGTGGCAAGAAATTTTATCTGGTGGACTGGAAGGGTCATGGTCCAGAGGATAGAACCTGGGAGCCTGTGGAGCACATTCGGGCTCCGCTGCTCATTGCAGCTTTTGAGCGTAGCAAGGCTCAAGGAGAGGGGGGCCCTAGGAGGGGGGTAATGTTAGGAGTTGAGTTTCCTCTGCTGCACAGGGGGAATCTTGATCCGTGTCTGCTGCGGTCTCCCATTCTGCATCGGCCGCCGTGGAGCCTGCTCAGCGGAGACGTCGGTCCCAGCGTCTCACTGAGACCGATACTGTGCAAAGGGTTACTGCTGCCTCTCCAGGCTCTGCTATTGCACCCTGCACTGATCTGCGGCAAGCAGGCTTTTCTGGGACTCAGTCCTGCTTTGCACACACTGAGCATGCCCAGGGTAAGATCTCTCAGTAGAGATCAAGGGTCACATGCTCAGGTACTGCAGCCAAATCTATTGGTCCTTCTAGGAAGGTCCTGTAGGTGCACAGGCTCTGTGGCAGCCTCTCATTGGTCCTTCTAGGAAGGTCCTGTACATGCTGCAGCTATTTAAGGCTCGCATGGCCGCACGGCCATGTGCTAGTATCTTCCAAAGTTATGTGCTTTGCGCCAGTGTGGTCATGTGTTTGTATGTGTTCAGGGACCCGGCTGAAATAAGCCCCTAGAATGCTGGCACCTCCGGGGAGGAGATTGTGTTTGTGTGTATTCAGGGACCTGGCTGAAATAAGCCCCTAGAATGCTGGCACCTCCGGCGAGGAGTATTTTGTGCATGCATGACCACTGACTGCTCTCATTTGGGTAGTTAGCCTGTGCCTCTGTGAAAGTCTAACAGGGCACAGAGCTTTGCTTTCTCCGCCGCTATGTGAAGCTAACAGAGCTGGTTCATACCGCCATATAGTGCCGCCATTTACTTAGCAGCAGGTTCTTTCCTGCACGGTGGATCCCGGGTTGCGAACGCACCAATCCCATCTAATAAATATATTCGGTGCATTCCACCAACCCTAACACATACCGCAGCAAAGTGAAGGACAGCATTCAATCCAGGTGAAGTATAAAAAGTCCTTTTTTGTGCCAAATGCAATGTTTCAACCATATAGGTTTTTTTCAAGCCCCCTTCTCCCAGTCCGAGGCCCGCAGCATCGCCCAACTCCTGCTGCTGCCGGCCTCCTGCAGCAGCAATTCCGCTGCCATTGACCCCTCTCTTTTCGTAAGCTACATTCAATTTATAAGACGCACCCCAATTTTCCACCCACATTTTGGGGAAAAAACATGTGTTTTATTGTCCAAAAAACACAGTAAATAAGAAAATACTTACCCTTAAAATTACATTTAAAATTGTACAAATAAATCTATACCTTTTGAATAACTAAAGGGTTGGGGGCTACCAAGTTATTCTGTAATGCACTGAAGTCATTGTAGCAAAGGAGAAGCCAATACATGAAATTGGAGAATTAACAGTTGGTATTATTGTGGCTTAAATCATTCTTAAGTCTTCAAAGCAACTTTTGGCTTCATGATTTAGAATTTTAATAGTTTTAGAAGAAACATGCTCATCTTCAACTGTGACTTGAGTTGCCTGGTATATGATTAAAATCATTTGAATATCACTCATACTTTTTAGAGGTATAATTTGAAGCAGCGAGAAGCAGTGTGCTACTAAATTTGAAAACAAAGCTCTAAAATCCTGAATATTTGGGATTAATTCATAATAAAAGCATTTAGTCTCAGGCAAGAAAGAAAGAATTAGAAACATATTACAAAAATAGAGAACACACAAACTGATTAGAATTAGAAGAAAGGTCAGGATGGCAGAGATTTTTAAATGGAATATGTCACCTCTTTAAAAGTTTATTACCCGAATCAATTTTTTTTCACAAATCACAGTAAATTCATACGTATTGTTAATACACAGACTAAGCAGGAACATAATACCCATAGCAGCAGACCTTGTGAGAGCCTATGAACTTGATAGCATGGTTATGAAAGATTCCTTACCTCCACAACACCCACTGGTCATTCTGATTTCGATGTTATCAACTTATCTGAACCCTCAAGAAGATGTAAATATAATTGAATAAAATGCTGGATTAAGGAGCAGTCAGCTCTTTCTTACAACTTTAAGCTCATGCATCTGATACTCAGTGCAACAATTACAATGACGTCACTAGATCATGCCTGCCAGGTGCCTCAGTTCACACACAGCACAGGTCAAATTATTGCACCAGGGTAAATGGGTTGATGTAATAGTTTTAATCTTTTATTATGTCACTCATTACTTTTGGAATCCATAATAGTGCATTTTACTGCGAGTGTGAATGTACTGAATATAAGTGGAGGATAAGGAAAAAAAAATGGGAAAAAGTCAGCTCACCAGTCTCAGAAGAAATCAAATATTCGTCCACGCACGGAGCCACCCTGATCAGAAACGTTGTCCATAGCAAATAGTGAAAAGAGAAATACCTGCAGCGTGGATTTTCATGGAATTAAAACATCAATTTTATTGGAGACTAGATGGTGGCCCGATTCTAACGCATCAGGTATTCTAGAATATGTATGTAGTTTATTTATGAACTTTTCAGAATAATGCAATTTATGCACAGGATTCGGCTGGCCAGCCGCGACCAATTAGCGAAGCCAGGGCCGGCTCCAGGTTTTTGAGGGCCCCGGGCGAAAGAGTCTCAGTGGGCCCCCCTCTTTAACACATACCACAATTCATGATGCACAGATACAGCAGAGAAATATAGCACAGCCCACGTAGTATATTGCCCAGCCACGAAGTATATTGCCCAGCCACGTAGTATATTGCCCAGCCATGTAGTATATTGTCCAGCCTATGTAGTATATGACACAGCCCACGTAGTATATAACACAGCCCACGTAGTATATTGCCCAGCCACATAGTATATATCACAGCCCACGTAGTAAATAGCACAGAAACATGGTATGTTCCAGCCACATGATATATTGCCCAGCCACGTGGTATATAGCACAGACATGTAGTATATTGCCCAGCCACGTAGTGTATAGCACAGACACGTAATATATTGCACAGCCATGTAGTATATTGCACAGCCACATAGTATATTGCACAGCCACGTAGTATATAGCACAGAGACGTTGTATATAACACTGCCCATGCAGTATATAACCCAGGCCACGTAGTATAGAGCACAGCAATGTAGTATATTGCCCAGCCACGTATTATATACCACAGCCATGTAGTATATAGCACAGAGATGTAATATATAACACAGCCCATGCAGTATTTAACACAGCCTACGTAGTATATAGCAATGTGGGCACCATATCCCTGTTAAAAAAAGAATTAAAATAAAAAATAGTTATATACTCACCCTCCGTCGGCCCCCCGGATCCAGCCAGCGTTTACCGATGCTCAGTTCCCAAGAGTGCATTGCAGTCTCGCGAGATGATGACGTAGCAGTCTCGCAAGACCGCTACGTCGTCATCTTGCGAGACCGCAATGCATGGACCGGACCATCGCGAGGAGCAGGAAAGGTGCTGGAAGGTGAGTATATAATGATTTTTTATTTTTTATTATTTGTAGCATTAGATCTTTTTACTATTGATGCTGCATAGGCAGCATTAATAGTAAAAAGTTGGTCACACAGGGTTAATAGCAGCGTTAACGGACTGCGTTACACCGCGGCAAAACGCGGTCCGATAACGCTGCCATTAACCCTGTGTGAGCGCTGACTGGAGGGGAGTATGGAGCGGGCACTGACGGCAGGGGAGTAGGGAGCGGCCATTTCGCAGCTGCACTGTGCCCGTCGCTGATTGGTCGTGGCCGTTTGACCGTGACCAATCAGCGACTTTGGATTTCCGTGACAGATAGACAGACAGAGACAGACAGACAGAAAGACAGAAGTGACCCTTAGACAATTATATAGTAGATGTATTTGAAAACCAATGTTACCATGAATAAGACCTGAATGGTCGAAACGCATCTGTTTGGACCACCAGGGACCCCATTTTCATGATATATGTAGCCCAACATTGATTTTCAAATTCATTTCCAATAAAATTGATGTTTTAATTCCATGAAAATCCACGCTGGAGATTTTTCTCTTTTCATTATAATGTACGGGAGCATCATACTATCTGTGGGACTCCATACTATGTGGGTGGCTGTGGGGTTCATTATCCTGTGTGAGGGAGCTGTGGGGACATCATACTGTGCTGGCAATATATTTTATGAAGGGACTGTAGTGGCAATCACACTGTGTCGGGGACTATGGTGGCCATCTTACTGTGTGAAGAGGAGCTTTGGGGGCATCATTGTGAATTCACTGTGAGCTATTGTCATAGAGAATATTAAATTCCTTACATAGAAGAAAGGCAGAGCTTGCACTCACTCTATGCAGATGACCCCCTCCTTGAAATTAGGTAACCAAGAAAACTCCTAATTGCTAGCAGATGTGAGGCCCTGCTTGAGGAATGTAGAGCAGAGTTACAACTGAGATAAAATTTTGAAAAACGTAAAAATCTCCTGGGTCTTTGTTTGCTTACTAGAAATTAAGAAGGAAGGCTTGCATGAACTGCGTCTATCCAATAGATAGGAAAATCATATTTTTGGAAATGGAATGAAGTGATGAATGCAAATTATGGTTTCACGTTGCTGAGCGATCACCAGAATCCATTCAATTGAATAAGGGCCTGATAGACGAGACTATACTTGTCATATTTGGTCTCTATGTAAAAATAAATTTATGATAATAAAAAAGTTGACATCGATTACCTGCGACCCTCAGGAGCCAAGATATTGTCAATGTAGGGAATCTCATAATTTTCTGAAACTGAAGCCACCTCCCATGTCCAACCCTGTCGGGAGTCATCAAGAAAGGGTGTGGTGGTGTAACGTAGAAGCTAATAAAAGGCAAATGCCAAATTGTGGGCTTTGTCAGTACTTGGAAGCACAGTTCATTGTGGGTGCAGTCCGTCTTCCAAGAGTGCCTCCCTCCATAAATCTAAAGCCATTGCTGTGGCGACAGGTTTAGTACGTTTCTTCTGTGTATCCTTTCTATTTTATGTAATTGTATATGCTGTGTTGTTTAGTAACCTTTGTAAAATCTTTAATGTAATTTTGTAAACACTGCCTATTGTTCTGAAGTAAATATAAAATGTAATAGTTGCTGCTTTTGTTCTGTAAACCGCACCCCAAAGCTATACGCTAACAGAAATCAGGCATCCAGTCAGCCTGATTGTTGGTTGCTACAAGTAGTTATTTGGTTATTGTGGGGTTAGCAGTGAGCGTACCGGAGCATATATGCAGTTGGGAAACTAACTATTTGATACACTGCCAATTCTGAAAGCTTTCCCACCTACAAAGAATGGCAAGGACTGTAATTTTTATCATGGGTACATTTCAGCTGTGAGAGACTGAATCTTAAAAAAAATCCTGAATATCACATTGTATGATTTTTGCATAATTAATTTGCATTTTATTGCATGAAATGAGTAATTCATACTATAGAAAAATAGAACTTAATATTTGGTACAGAAACCTTTGTTTGCAACTACTGAAGTTAGAGGTTTCCTGTAGTTCTTGACCAAGTCCACACACACTGCAGCAGTGATTTTAGCCCACTCCTAAATAGAGATCTTCTCCAGATCTTTCAGGTTTTGGAGCTTTTACTGGACAACACTGAGTTTCAGCTCCCTGTAAAGATTTTCCATTGGTTTCTGGTCTGGAGACTGGCTAGGCACTCAAAGACCTTGAAATGCTTCTTATGGAGCCACTCCTTTGTTGCCCTAGCTGTGTGTTTCATATCATTATCATGCTGGAAGACCCAGCTATGACCCATCTTCAATGGTTTTACTAAATGAAAGTGGTTGTTGGCCAAAATCTTGTGATACATGACCTCATCCATCCTCCCTTCAATATGGTGCAGTCGTCCTGTCCCCTTTGCATCGAAGTACCCCCAAAGTATCATGTTTCCCTCACCATGCTTCATGGTTGAGATGTGTTCTTGGGGTTGTACTCATCTTTTTTCTTCCTCCAAACACGGGCAGTGGAGTTGATACTAAAAAGTTCTATTTTGGTCTCATTTGACCACATGACCTTCCCCATGCCTCCTCTGGATCACCCAGATGGTCATTGGCAAACTTCAAATGAGTCTGGACATGTGCTGTCATCAGCAGGGGCAAGTTGCGTGTCCTACATGATTTTAATCCATGATGGTGTAGTGTGTTACTAGTGGTAATGTTTGAGGCTGTGGACCCAGCTCTCTTCAGGTCATTGATCAGGACCTCCTGTGTAGCTCTGGGCTGATTCCTGATCTTTCTCAGAATCAGACCGAGGAAGAATGACAGTCATCTTGCGTTTCTTGCATTTTATAATAACTGTGCCAACAGTTGTTGCCTTCTTACCAAGCTGCTTGCCTATGTCCTGTAGCCCATCCCAACCTTGTGCAGATGAGGGCTTCTCAACTAAGATCTAAAATGTCTGTAAAAGCCAGAATTCTTGCTGGTTGGTAGGTGATCAAATACTTAATGAATGCAATAAAATGCAATTTAATTGTTTAAAAATCATACAACGTGATTTTCTGTTTTTTTATTTTTAGATTCTGTCTCTCATAGTTGAAGTGTACCTATGATAAAAATTACAGACTTTTCCATTATTTGTAGGTGGAAAAACTTCCAAAATCGGTAGTGTATCAATTACTTATTTTTCCCACTGTATATTCCATGCTTGAAATCGAAGGTGTAAATGCCATACGCTCACTGTTAGTCAGTAACAGGCTGGGCCTGAAATTCAGCACTAGCATTTGAGAGCACACAGGCCCTATTGCTATGACGTGAATGTCATATTTATTAATCGATTTTTGATTTATCAATTGCTCAGGATACAGTTGTGTGCAAAAGTGTTTTTCCTCTTCCTGATTTCTTATTCTTTTGCATGTTTGTCACACTCAAATGTTTCAGATCACCAAACAAACTTAAATGTTAGACAAAGATAACACAAATGATTGCAAAATCCAGTTTATAAATGAAGGTCTTTATTATTAGAGGGAAAAAGAAATCCAAACCTACAGGGCCCCTGTAGCTGAAAGGGCATATATTCTGTAGACCTCACCTGAGCAGAACTGTCGCCATGCTGTCACCATGCTGCTGAAATGGAGGTCAGGTCACTACAAGAGTTAATCCCGGGCAGAGCAGGAATCTAACTAGAACAAATAGTACAACTCTGGAGTGAAGGAGAGGCCCACAGTTGGCACAGGCCCATCTGGCGTTTGCCTGAATTGCCAGATGGCCAATCCAGCCCTGCTGTTACTTCTCTGATATCTGGCCTTAATGGAAACAGCCATAGCATCCTCTTTTAATCATTGGTCAATTGCATATTTGTCTGGACTATTGAGTGCAGCAAAGGGCTGTGACAAAAAGATAACAGCGTGGTGTGTTCAGTTACGACCCCCTGGCTGTGATCTGGGGCAGCGGTGTGATCTGCGTGCTCTCTCCGGTGACAATCTTGACAAGTACCTTATCGTGTGTGGGGAGTATTTTTAATACTGTATGCGGGCTATAAATGGGATATCATGGCCTGTGAGAACATTATGGGACTTCATTAGGGCTCCTATTTCTATGTACAATATATGCCACAATACATGTCCCTTCCCTTGTGTTTCAAAGTTAGGATGTATTTTTTTAATTTTCACTTCTCAATCTTATAAAATTCTGTGAAGCACTTGTGGATTAAATGTGTTCAGCATACCTGTAGATAAGATCATTCAGGGGTGCAGTCTCCAAAATGGAGTCACTTGTGCGGGGTTTCCAAACACGACATGGCATCCGATATCTATTTCAGCTTTGTACTCCAAGAGTCAAATGGTGCTCCATTCCTTCTAAGCCCTGCTGTGTGCCCAAACAGTAATTTACCACCACATATAATATATCAATGTACTCAGTATAAAATGCTCAATTAATTCTAGGGTCCATTTTTTCCCATTGCCTTTGGAAAAATGCAAAACTTGTAGCTAAGGCAACATTTTTGTGGGAAAAAATAAAATGTACATTGTTTTTCTTCCACATTTCTTTAATTGCCAAAAGTTCCAATTCCTGGTTTAAAAACAACAGTATCGCTGTGCTTGATTGGCCAGCAAACTCGCCTGACCTTAACCCCATAGAGAATCTATGGGGTATTGTCAAGAGGAAGATGAGAAACACCAGACCCAACAATGAAGGCTGCTATCAAAGCAACCTGGGCTTCCATAACACCTCAGCAGTGCCACAGGCTGATCACCTCCATGCCACACCGCAACATTTCAGATTTTTAAATAATTTTTCAAGCTGGTGTTCTAAAGTGTTCTTATTACTGAGATAATGACTTTTGGGTTTTTATTGGCTGTAAGCCATAATCATCAACATTAACAGAAATAAACACTTAAAATAGATCACTCTGTTTATAATGACTTTATATAATACTAGATGGCAGCCCGATTCTAAAGAATCGGGAGTCTAGAATCCATATATACTTTATTTATTCAAATGTAAGAATAATACAATTAATAAATAATAGTAAGAAAGAACAAAAAATGGCTGCACTCACCAGCTCTTGACAATTCTTGTTATTTAAGGTACAGTTACACAGGATCCATGAACATGCTTATGAGGGGAGTGATGAAAGACATCAGACAACAACTTTGCGTGTTGTGGCAAATGCCACAACAACGGTTCTTTGCTTAAGAACAATAATGTAAATAATAAATAATATGTATCAATAACTATGTATATTGGTATGTTCTATGACATTTTAAAATATTTCATTATTATGTGGAAAAGCTCTTAGTACCCATACTGGCGCATACTTGTGTGCCCATCAGGTATTTTCACAGTAAAATTTTCACAGGTGGGGCCCCTCGTCCTCCAATTTGGTGGGTGGGGACCCTCGGCCTCCGATTTGGTGGGCGGGGACCCTCAGCCTCCAATTTGGTGGGCGGGGACCCTCGGCCTCCGATTTGGTGGGCGGGGACCCTCGGCCTCCGATTTGGTGGGTGGGGACCCTCGGCCTCCGATTTGGTGGGCGGGGCCCCTCGGCCTCCGATGTGGTGGGCGGGGCCCCTCGGCCTCCGCTTTGGTGGGTGGGGCCGGGCCCCTTGGCCTCCGCTTTGGTGGGCGGGGCCGCTCGGCCTTCGATTTGGTGGGCGGGGCTCCTCGGCCTCCGATTTGGTTGGCGGGGCCCCTCGGCCTCCGATTTGATTGGCGGGGCCCCTCGGCCTCCGATTTGGTGGGTGGGGACTCTCGGCCTCCGATTTGGTGGGCGGGGACCCTCGGCCTCCGATTTGGTGGGCGGGGACCCTCGGCCTCCGATTTGGTGGGCGGGTACCCTCGGCCTCTGATTTGGTGGTCGGGGACCCTCGGCCTCCGCTTTGCTGGGCGGGGCCCCTCGGCCTCCGATTTGGTGGGCGGGGACCCTCTGCCTCCGATTTGGTGTGCGGGGACCCTCGGCCTCCGCTTTGGTGGGCGGGGCCCCTCGGCCTTCGATTTGGTGGGCGGGGCCCCTCGGCCTCCGATTTGGTTGGTGTGGCCCCTCGGCCTCCGATTTGGTTGGTGTGGACCCTCGGCCTCCGATTTGGTTGGTGTGGACCCTCGGCCTCCGATTTGGTGGGCGGGGACCCTCGGCCTCCGATTTGGTGGGCGGGGACCCTCGGCCTCCGATTTGGTGGGCGGGGACCCTCGGCCTCCGATTTGGTGGGCGGGGACCCTCGGCCTCCGATTTGGTGGGCGGGGACCCTCGGCCTCCGATTTGGTGGTCGGGGACCCTCGGCCTCCGCTTTCGTGGGCGGGGCCCCTCGACCTTCGATTTGGTGGGCGGGGCTCCTCGGCCCCTGATTTGGTTGGTGGAACCCCTTGGCCTCCAATTTGGTGGGCGGGGACCCTCGGCCTCCGATTTAGTGGGCGGGGACCCTCGGCCTCCGATTTGGTGGGCGGGGACCCTCGGCCTCCGCTTTGGTGGGCGGGGCCCGTCGGCCTCCGATTTGGTGGGCGGGGACCCTCGGCCTCCGATTTGGATGGGCTGGACCCTCGGCCTCCGCTTTGGTGGGCGGGGCCCGTCGGCCTCCGATTTGGTGGGCGGGGACCCTCGGCCTCCGATTTGGTTGGTGTGGACCCTCGGCCTCCGATTTGGTGGGCGGGGACCCTCGGCCTCCGATTTGGTGGGCGGGGACCCTCGGCCTCCGATTTGGTGGGCGGGGACCCTCGGCCTCCGATTTGGTGGGCGGGGACCCTCGGCCTCCGATTTGGTGGGCGGGGACCCTCGGCCTCCGATTTGGTGGTCGGGGACCCTCGGCCTCCGCTTTCGTGGGCGGGGCCCCTCGACCTTCGATTTGGTGGGCGGGGCTCCTCGGCCCCTGATTTGGTTGGTGGAACCCCTTGGCCTCCAATTTGGTGGGCGGGGACCCTCGGCCTCCGATTTAGTGGGCGGGGACCCTCGGCCTCCGATTTGGTGGGCGGGGACCCTCAGCCTCCGCTTTGGTGGGCGGGGCCCGTCGGCCTCCGATTTGGTGGGCGGGGACCCTCGGCCTCCGATTTGGATGGGCTGGACCCTCGGCCTCCGATTTGGTGGGCGGGGACCCTCGGCCTCCGATTTGGTGGGCGGGGACCCTTGGCCTCCGATTTGGTGGGCGGGGCCCCTCAGCCTCCGCTTTGGTGGGCGGGGCCGCTCGGCCTCCGATGTGGTGGGCGGGGCCCCTTGGCCTCCGATTTGGTGGGCGGGGACCCCCGGCCTCCGATTTGGTGGGCGGGGACCCTCGGCCTCCGATTTGGTGGGCGGGGACCCTCGGCCTCCGATTTGGTGGGCGGGGACCCTCGGCCTCCGATTTGGTAGGCGGGGCCCCTCGGCCTCCGATTTGGTGGGCGGGGACCCTCGGCCTCCGATTTGGTGGGCGGGGCCCCTCGGCCTCCGATTTGGTGGGCGGGGCCCCTCGGCCTCCGATTTGGTGGGCGGGGCCCCTCGGCCTCCGATTTGGTGGGCGGGGCCCCTCGGCCACCAATGTGGTGGTCGGGGCCCCTCGGCCTCCGCTTTGGTGGGCGGGGCCGGGCCCCTCGGCCTCCGCTTTGGTGGGCGGGGCCGCTCAGCCTTCGATTTGTTGGGCGGGGCTCCTCAGCCTCCGATTTGGTTGGCGGGGCCCCTCGGCCTCCGATTTGGTTGGCGGGGCCCCTCGGCCTCCGATTTGGTTGGAGGGGCCCCTCGGCCTCCGATTTGGTTGTCGGGGCCCCTCGGCCTCCGATTTGGTGGGCGGGGACCCTCGGCCTCCGATTTGGTGGGCGGGGACCCTCGGCCTCCGATTTGGTGGGCGGGGACTCTCGGCCTCCGATTTGGTGGGCGGGGAGCCTCGGCCTCCGATTTGGTTGGCGGGGCCCCTCGGCCTCCGATTTGGTGGGCGGGGACCCTCGGCCTCCGATTTGGTGGGCGGGGCTCCTCGGCCTCCGATTTGGTTGGTGGGGACCCTCGGCCTCCGATTTGGTGGGCGGGGACCCTCGGCCTCCGATTTGGTGGGTGGGCACCCTCGGCCTCCGATTTGGTGGGCGGGGACCCTCGGCCTCCGATTTGGTGGGCGGGGACCCTCGGCCTCCGATTTGGTGGGCGGGGACCCTCGGCCTCCGATTTGGTGGGCGGGGCCCCTCGGCCTCCGCTTTGGTGGGCGGGGCTCCTCGGCCTCCGATTTGGTGGGCGGGGCTCCTCGGCCTCCGATTTGGTTGGTGGGGACCCTCGGCCTCCGATTTGGTGGGCGGGGACCCTCGGCCTCCGATTTGGTGGGCGGGCACCCTCGGCCTCCGATTTGGTGGGCGGGGACCCTCGGCCTCCGATTTGGTGGGCGGGGCTCCTCGGCCTCCGATTTGGTTGGTGGGGACCCTCGGCCTCCGATTTGGTGGGCGGGGACCCTCGGCCTCCGATTTGGTGGGCGGGCACCCTCGGCCTCCGATTTGGTGGGCGGGGACCCTCGGCCTCCGATTTGGTGGGCGGGGACCCTCGGCCTCCGATTTGGTGGGCGGGGACCCTCGGCCTCCGATTTGGTGGGCGGGGCCCCTCGGCCTCCGCTTTGGTGGGCGGGGCCAGGCCCCTCGGCCTCCCCTTTGGTGGGCGGGGCCCCTTATCCTCCGATTTGGTGGGCGGGGCTCCTTGGCCTCCGATTTGGTTGGCGAAGCCCCTCGGCCTCCATATGCTGCCTGGGGCCCCTGTGCTCTGCCTGGGGCCCCTGTGCTCTGCCTGGGGCCCCATGTTCTGCCTGGGGCCCCTGTGCTCTGCCTGGGGCCACTGTGCTCTGCCTGGGGCCCCATGTTCTGCCTGGGGCCACTGTGCTCTGCCTGGGGCCCCATAAGCTGCCTGGGGCCCCTGTGCTCTGCCTGGGACCACTGTGCTCTGCCTGGGGCCCCATATGCTGCCTGGGGCCACTGTGCTCTGCCTGGGGCCCCATATGCTGCCTGGGGCCCCTGTGCTCTGCCTGGGGCCCCATATGCTGCCTGGGGCCCCTGTGCTCTGCCTGGGGCCCCATGTTCTGCCTGGGGCCCCTGTGCTCTGCCTGGGGCCCCTGTGCTCTGCCTGGGGCCCCATGTTTTGCCTGGGGCCCCTGTGCTCTGCCTGGGGCCACTGTGCTCTGCCTGGGGCCCCATATGCTGCCTGGGGCCCCTGTGCTCTGCCTGGGGCCCCATATGCTGCCTGGGGCCCCTGTGCTCTGCCTGGGGCCCCTGTGCTCTGCCTGGGGCCCCATGTTCTGCCTGGGGCCCCTGTGCTCTGCCTGGGGCCCCTGTGCTCTGCCTGGGGCCCCATGTTCTGCCTGGGGCCCCTGTGCTCTGCCTGGGGCCACTGTGCTCTGCCTGGGGCCCCATATGTTGCCTGGGGCCCCTGTGCTCTGCCTGGGGCCCCATATGCTGCCTGGGGCCCCTGTGCTCTGCCTGGGGCCACTGTGCTCTGCCTGGGGCCCCATAGGCTGCCTGGGGCCCCTGTGCTCTGCCTGGGACCACTGTGCTCTGCCTGGGGCCCCATATGCTGCCTGGGGCCCCTGTGCTCTGCCTGGGGCCACTGTGCTCTGCCTGGGGCCCCATATGCTGCCTGGGGCCACTGTGCTCTGCCTGGGGCCCCATATGCTGCCTGGGGCCCCTGTGCTCTGCCTGGGGCCCCATATGCTGCCTGGGGTCCCTGTGCTCTGCCTGGGGCCCCATGTTCTGCCTGGGGCCCCTGTGCTCTGCCTGGGGCCCCTGTGCTCTGCCTGGGGCCCCATGTTCTGCCTGGGGCCCCTGTGCTCTGCCTGGGGCCACTGTGCTCTGCCTGGGGCCCCATATGCTGCCTGGGGCCCCTGTGCTCTGCCTGGGGCCCCATATGCTGCCTGGGGCCCCTGTGCTCTGCCTGGGGCCCCTGTGCTCTGCCTGGGGCCCCATGTTCTGCCTGGGGCCCCTGTGCTCTGCCTGGGGCCCCTGTGCTCTGCCTGGGGCCCCATGTTCTGCCTGGGGCCCCTGTGCTCTGCCTGGGGCCACTGTGCTCTGCCTGGGGCCCCATATGTTGCCTGGGGCCCCTGTGCTCTGCCTGGGGCCCCATATGCTGCCTGGGGCCCCTGTGCTCTGCCTGGGGCCACTGTGCTCTGCCTGGGGCCCCATAGGCTGCCTGGGGCCCCTGTGCTCTGCCTGGGACCACTGTGCTCTGCCTGGGGCCCCATATGCTGCCTGGGGCCCCTGTGCTCTGCCTGGGGCCACTGTGCTCTGCCTGGGGCCCCATATGCTGCCTGGGGCCCCTGTGCTCTGCCTGGGTGTAGGACACTGGTGACGTCACTTATCTCCGGACATTAGCTCCGGACATTAGCTCCGGACATTAGCTCCGGACATTAGCTCCGGACATTATCTCCGGACATTAGCTCCGGACAAAGCCACGGAAGTTGGCACAAATTGCAGGAAGTAGTATTCTAGGCAATTATATATTAGATATGTGTTTCACTTTTTGTGTTGAAGAATGGAAATAAATTAACTTTTTGATGACATTTCAATTTAGTGAGAAGCACTTGTACCACATAAAGTGACACTGCACTGGTCAGAGTTGTAAAGTTTGGCCTCTTCAAGAAGGTGAACAAGCTGGGAGGGGTGAAGGAGTTAAACTTGTCTGATATAGGAGATCACAGATTGAAAAAAGTTTCACATTATTCCACAAATGTTGATTGTATTTTGATGGAATAGAATAAATATCTGTTGTACTTTTGTCATTGGATTATTCATTTATTATTGTGTGGATTCAGATAAAGATCGTTGAATTTGCACCCCATTTTAGCTATTACAATGCTACCTCTGTTTTATTGTTTGGATTATAGTTGCTATAGTCTTTGCTACTGTTTTCACTCTCAGACATCTCCCATAAATCTAAAAAGAATATTCAACAAAAAGTATATTGAAAACATATATTGAAAAAATATTACATGTCAAAAGATGTGTATTTGCAATATGCATTAAATAAGAGTGTGTTTTGTTCATACATTTTGATTCTGGCTGTGGTAAAGCCAATTGGCTGAAATCTTTGCAAGGTCGGTGTCACACTTGCGAGTGCAATGCGAGAAACTCACGTGAGTCTCTCACATCAATACCCGGCACTGCCGCCGGCACTCGGGACCGGAGTGTGTGGCTGCATGTACAGGTCCTATATTAGCATATAGTGTTAAATTTCATTATTTACCATAATGTAATGATTACAATTAAACTTTCATATACTATAGATTCATTATCCACCAACTGAAATTTGTCAGGTCTTTTATTGTTTTAATACTGATGATTTTGGCATACAACTCCTGATAACCCAAAAAACCTGTCTCAATAAATTAGCATATCAAGAAAAGGTTCTCTAAATGACCTATTACCCTAATCTTCTGAATCAACTAATTAACTCTAAACACATGCAAAAGATACCTGAGGCTTTTAAAAACTCCCTGCCTGGTTCATTACTCAAAACCCCCATCATGGGTAAGACTAGCGACCTGACAGATGTCAAGAAGGCCATCATTGACACCCTCAAGCAAGAGGGTAAGACCCAGAAAGAAATGTCTCAACAAATAGGCTGTTCCCAGAGTGCTGTATCAAGGCACCTAAATGGTAAGTCTGTTGGAAGGAAACAATGTGGCAGAAAACGCTGTACAACGAGAAGAGGTGACCGGACGCTGAGGAAGATTGTGGAGAAGGACCGATTCCAGACCTTGGGGAACCTGAGGAAGCAGTGGACTGAGTCTGGTGTGGAAAAATCCAGAGCCACCGTGCACAGGCGTGTGCAGGAAATGGGCTACAGGTGCCGCATTCCCCAGGTAAAGCCACTTTTGAACCATAAACAGCGGCAGAAGCGCCTGACCTGGGCTACAGAGAAGCAGCACTGGACTGTTGCTAAGTGGTCCCAAGTACTTTTTTCTGATGAAAGCAAATTTTGCATGTCATTCGGAAATCAAGGTGCCAGAGTCTGGAGGAAGACTGGGGAGAAGGAAATGCCAAAATGCCTGAAGTCCAGTGTCAAGTACCCACAGTCAGTGATGGTGTGGGGTGCCATGTCAGCTGCTGGTGTTGGTCCACTGTGTTTCATCAAGGGCAGGGTCAATGCAGCTAGCTATCAGGAGATTTTGGAGCACTTCATGCTTCCCTCGGCTGAAATGCTTTATGGAGATGAAGATTTCATTTTTCAGCACGACCTGGCACCTGCTCACAGTGCCAAAACCACTGGTAAATGGTTTACTGACCATGGTTATACTGTGCTCAATTGGCCTGCCAACTCTCCTGACCTGAACCCCATAGAGAATCTGTGGGATATTGTGAAGAGAAAGTTGAGAGACGCAAGACCCAACACTCTGGATGAGCTTAAGGCCACTATTGAAGCATCCTGGGCCTCCATAACATCTCAGCAGTGTCACAGGCTGATTGCCTCCATGCCACGCCGCATTGAAGCAGTCATTTCTGCCAAAGGATTCCCGACCAAGTATTGAGTGCATAACGGAACATTATTATTTGATGGTTTTTTTGTTTGATATTAAAAAACACTTTTATTTGATTGGTCGGGTGAAATATGCTAATTTATTGAGACAGGTTTTTTGGGTTATCAGGAGTTGTATGCCAAAATCATCAGTATTAAAACAATAAAAGACCTGACAAATTTCAGTTGGTGGATAATGAATCTATAGTATATGAAAGTTTAATTGTAATCATTACATTATGGTAAATAATGAAATTTAACACTATATGCTAATTTTTTGAGAAGGACCTGTATTTCTATGCAGCTGAATGCTCCGGTCTGAACTGCCGGCAGCAGTGACGAGTATTGAGACTCGCAGGGGTTCCTCGTGTAACACCCCTTTAGGGCTACCACGGTACACTGGGTGTTATAGGGGGTCTCGCCTCTCCAGGGCGCAGTGCCTCCACTCGAATCTTGATTAGAGCTCTCTCTCTGGGACTGCAGAAGGACTATTATCTTCTGCCAGGGGCTGACTTGGAAAGCCCCTGCCACACTCAGTACACACTCACAGGGATCAGGTGTAAAACAGTTTAACAGGTTTATTGCTATGCAGCATAAATGAGATGGATTTAAAAGAATAACATGCAATACAAGTAACTGTGCTCTGTCAAAGTCATATACACATCACACTCTAATTCTACTTCAACCCTGCAAGTATAACGTAGCAGGGTTTTTTTTTGTTTCTTCCAGTTTAACTCAGTCCAAACGTTGGGGCCCAGTTGCCACGGATGTTGGCGCGCAAATTAGAACAGTTTGTGCACTTAGACGAATATTAATGGCAATAGTCTGGGCTGTAATGTACTCACTGTAAATAGCGCTGGTAGGACTACAAGTCTCAGAAGGGCACTCACTGCGCGTCTCCAATGGTCGGATGGTTCTCTGGACACCAGCTGGGGGCGGCCGGATTCAGTCCTTTATATGGTGGGAGTGCCGACAGAACTCTCCAAGTTCTTGATGCAACTTGCTCCAGAGGGTAAAACAAAGCCGTGCTCTCTCCAGCAGCGCGGGTATATCCGAGGGGACAGCAACCCTGCAGCGTGGTGGGATGCAAATCCACGGTGCTCAGTCTCTCCCAGCAAGATGCCATGCTCTTTTCTTTCTCTGAATTCTTGCTTTCACTTTCTGCCCAGCTCCTCCCTCCAAGTCCCTCCTCATCCAATCCAGGCTGTGTCATCTGACTGAAACAAGGGTCCCTGGGAATTGTAGTCCAAGGGTCCCTGGGAATTGTAGTCCACTGCAGCTCAGAGGAAAATCTGCTAATGTCTGTAGGTCCCTGTTTAACAGCAGCTGCAAAGCTCTTCTTAGTGTCTGTTAGTCCCAGTATACCAGTAGCTGCCCTGACAGTTCCCAGTGCAGGTGTTACACTTGCATTGCACACGCAAGTGTGACACAGACCTAATTGGCGGACTAACATGATAGAGCTCATTCACGTGACCGTGTCACTTGTCATCTGTATGCATTCTGATTTTTACAGCAGCTGTTAATCATTTACAAGACCATTTAGTTTCCAATGTTACAGAATTGCAATGTATCTGTAAAGAATGGATGTCGTACTGTGGCTCTGTATGACATCTTTTTCTACACACCCATAGACTTGAATGGTTCAGTCTCACCCGATTTCCAGAAGAAACCAGTGCAAACTGCAATTTTTTTCACACCCTGATTCGGCCAGTGATAAAAAAACAAACATTATCTTCCCTGCCCTGTTGAAAAACATTACTCTGCGTGCAGTTCGTTTTTTGAACAGATAGCATTCGGACCGAAAATTTGTTGCATTGATATAGTAAAAATGATGGTGTGTTTTACTTACTGTGGTTTGTGTGTTTTCTTTGTTGTTTGCTTTTTTTCAACTCAAGAAATAACAATTTTATGTACTGAATGGAGACAACTGCACAAGGAATCTTTGATACCAATAAGCAGTATAATAAAGAATGATGTTACGACCGATGATAGATCATTGCGATAGATACATTTTGCTCAGCTAGGACTTGGCTGGACATATAGCTATAATACTCTTTCATTACTAATGCTTTCAGATAATTGAATTTAATAAACAACCAAGTTTGTGCAGTAGCCTTTCGTTATAACTCCTTACAGACGTTGTATGACAATGGCGCGGCAATGCGAATGTTTGAAGTGTGACTCCAGCAGGGAAATGTTGTTACATCTTACACAACAGTAAATTACATACCATGTACAAAACTAAAGGAATCTTGCTACCGCCAGTGTAAGGATTACACTAAGTACATCATGAGGACATATTCTACAATATGTATTGTAGTTCATTGTTTGGCATTAAAGAAACAGCAGGTGTTATGATCAGTTACAGAACTGCCTGGAAGCATTAGAGAAAGGCAGATGCACTGTGAATATAGTTATCTAGGTTAAAAGTACACAAAGGAATAAACAGTAGCAAGGCTACACAGGATGGACTGGAATAGATTTTACTAGGACAAGCACATTGCAATATTTCAATAGAATAATTAAATTAATCAACATCTACAGTTTTTTGTATTTTTTATATTGTTCCTTGTTTGAGCGAATAGGCTTTTAGAATAAAATATATTGTTTTGTGCCTACAAATTCTTTGCCATCTCAATTGTCTCCATGGTTACAAACTACAAACAAATTTTGTGAATAGTCTGATCCTGCCATCATGTGGTACTCCACTTCTACTTTTCTTTTTTTTTGCTAACCTAACTACAGTAGAAGAATAGGCAGATATATGGAAGTAATACATGATGGCACCAGACATAATACATCAGACTAAATACAATGTCTGTTTGCAGCCTGTAAATATGGAGACAGAATATTCTTCATAGGAGTTGTAGGCACAAAATGGTTGAATTTTGTAAATAGCAAATGTTTGCATGCTTCTCCGTTGTTAAAGACGAACTTTCACCAGTTTTAACATGATAAATTGGATACATCATGGAGTGGTGGCTGCAAAGTTGAGTAAAACATATTTTTTTGTGTTTTATAATTGTTGCTCGTCAATTAGGTGATATTATCCTGTGACATTTAGGTTATAAGTTATGTAAAAGTGAACCTGATACCTGATAGTATTTACATGCTGCCAGAAACACAACCATTATTTTAGCCATATATGATTGACTCTAAAAAGCAGCTGCGCATCATAGAAAAATATAATTTAAATGCCGTTGAGGAATCAAACTACACGAATGACTACTCAAAAATGCTGATTCAAACTGGCTTCTCTGTGGACATTCACCTTGAGTGATGGGTCTCTCACTGCGTGTAGAGAAGGATCTGTCAGTCATTGGCAGCAGGTTGCAAGAATCCACTGGGGACCAGCCATTTCAACTACTGATCTGTGCAGCTTGGACCTCAAACAGCTTTTAAAGTATGTCTTTCTGTGAAATGCCACAGTGTTCCCTTCAAGTCTAAGAGGATGTTACCAGATAATTTTTGGGAGGTGTGTACGTCATCTGCTGCATAATGTTGACTATTTATAAGCAGGCAGCAACATACTTGGGAAAATAGAACACCCCCCCACAAGTATCTTAGAACAGGCTTTCTCATGTGTGAGATATATAAGTGCTTCTTACAAAATTAGAATATCATCAAAAATTTATTTTATTTTACTTCTTCAATGCAAAAAGTGAAACTCATATTATATAGTCATTACAAATAGAGTGATCTATTTCAAGTGTTTATTTCTGTTAATATTGATGATTGTGGCTTACAGCCAATGAAAACACAAAAGTCATTATCTCAGTAAGTTTGAATAATTAACAAAAAACACCTGCAAAGGCTTCATAAACATTTAACAAGGTCCATTAGTCTGTTTCAGTAGGCTCCACAATCACGGGGAAAACTGCTGAATTGGCAGATGTCTAGAAGGCAGTCATTGACACACTCCACAAGGAGGGTAAGCCACAAAAAGTCATTGCTAAAGAAGCTGGCTACACAGAGTGCTGTATCCAAGCATATTAATGGAAAGTTGAGTAGAAGGAAAAAGTGTGGTAGAAAAAGGTGCACAAACAACTGGGACAACCGTGGCCTTGAAAGGCTTGTTAAGAAAAGGCCATTCAAATTTTTTTCAGAGATTCACAAGGAGTGGACTGCTGCTGGAGTCATTGCTTCAAGAGCAACCACACACAGGCATATGCAGGACATGGGCTACAAGAGTTGCATTGTGTCAAGCCACTCATAGTTATTAAGGTTGAAGGAAGACTTTAAGTCCATCTAGTTCAACCCATAGCCTAACCTAACATGCCCTAGCATGTTGATCCAGAGGAAGGCAAAAAAAAACCATGTGGCAAAGAGTAAGCTCCACCTTGGGGAAAAACCAATAGACAATGCCAGAAGCATCTTACTTGGGCCAAGGAGAAAAGGAACTGGACTGTTGCTCAGTGGTCCAAGGTGTTGTTTTCAGATGAGAGTAAATTTTGCATTTCATTTGAAAATCAAGGTCCCAGAGTCTGGAAGAAGAGTGGAGAGGCACACAATCCAAGCTGCTTGAGGTATTGTCACGGGAAACCTAGGTAGGCAAGAGCTAATAACCCGGGCCCCTGCAATTTCCCTCAGACTAGGGAAACCCTGACTGACCATCTCCCAGAGTTTACACTGATGGTGTGCATGTCTGGGCCTCCATCCTCACCCTGTCTTCTGTTTCAACCCTAGGCTGAAATACCACCCACCACCCAGTGAAGAGACCATACACCAGTACCCACAGTAAGCACAGACAAGGATAATGGAAAAATATGCACCACGCCGCAGTCACTCAGGAATATACTATAAATGTACAGGGCAAAACAAATACAAATATAGGACGGAGTAAATAAGACAAAGGGAAATACACCACCAGATTCGATACTCCAACTCCTAGCTCACCACTCCAGACTGAGATAACCTAGCACAAGACAGAAGCTATAATCGGCGACGCCTAGGGTTGAGCGACCTTGACTTTTTTAGGGTCGAGTCGTGTTTCGCGAAACCCGACTGTTGGAAAAGTCGAGTCGGGCGAAATCGGCCGATTACTGCGCAAAGTCGAGGCTCGGCCGGAACACGAAACCCTATGCACCTCAATGGGGAATTTTTATTTATTTTTTCCTCCTCCTCCTCCTCCTCCTCCTCCTCCTCCTTCTCCGTCCCAGCACAGAAAATTTCGTATTGCACATTCCAAATCCCTACTGCGCACAAGCGATAACATGACAATAGGCGTTCACTCCCCTAAGACCTATGTCATCACTCTGCCCACACTCATTCATTGGCTGAAAAAATGGCGCTAGACGCGTCATACGTCACGCGACTTTGCCGCCAAGATCGCGTACCGCATGGCCGACCCCGCACAGGGATCGGGTCGGGTTTCATGAGACGCCGACTTTGCCAAAAGTCGGCGACTTATGAAAATGCACGACCCGTTTCGCTCAACCCTAGCAACGCCCAATGTTCAGAAGAAGTATTTAAAGGCAGTGGGCGTGGCCCAGCTTCCAATCCGAGCACCAGCTAAATTAACCCCGGCACAGCTAGACAAAACTAGCCGATGCCACTGAGCGCATAGTGGACAAAAGCGGAATTACCGCTGTCTGTCGAATGCCCTAGTATGAACAGGTATAGTGTGAAGTTTACACAATCAGTGATGGTTTGGAGAGCCATGTTATCTGCTGGTGTAGGTCCACTGTGTTTTATCAAGACCAAAGTCAGAGCAGCCATCTACAAGGAAATTTTAGAGCACTTCATGCTTCCCTCTGCCGACAAGCTTTTTGGAGATAGAAATTTCATTCTCCAGCAGGACTTGGCACCTGTCTACACTGCCAAAAGTACCAATACCTAGTTTCAAAATAACAGTATCACTCTGCTTAATTGGCCAGCAAACTCACATGACCTTAACACCTTATAGAATACACTTATAGAATACACATATAGAATCTATGGGGTATTATCAAGAGGAAGATGATAGACACAAGACCCAACAATGCAGACGAGCTAGAGGCTGCTATCAAAGCAGTCTGGGCTTCCATAACATCTCAGCAGTGCCACAGGCTAATTGCCTCCATGCCACATCACATTGATGCAGTAATTGATGCAAAATGAGCCCCGACCAAGTATTGAGAACATTTACTTAATATACATTTCAGTAGGCCATCATTTCGGATTTTAAAATCATTTTTCAAGCTGGTGTTATAAAGTATTCTAATTTATTGAGATAATGACTTTTGGGTTTTCATTGGCTATAAGCCATAATCATCAACATTTACAGAAATATACACTTGAAATAGATGACTCTGTTTGTAATGACTCTATATAATATATGAGTTTCAGTTTTTTGCATTGAAGTACTGAAATAAATTAACTTTTCGTTGATATTTTATTTTTGTGAGATGCACCTGTAACTTCCTGTTTTTAAACCAGGTATTGGTACTTTTGGGAGTGTGGACAGGTGCCAAGTCCTGCTAGAGAATGAAATTTTCAACTTCATAAGCTTGTCGGCAGAGGGAAGCATGAAGTGCTCTAAAATTTACTGGTAGACGGCCGCACTGACTTTGGTCTTGATAAAACACAGGGTACCTATACCAGAAGATGACATAGCTCTCAAAACCATCACTAATTGTGGAAACTTCACATTAGACCTTAAGGAGCTTGGATTGTCTGTCTCTCCACTCTTCCTCCAGACTCTGGGACCTTGATTTCCAATGTCTAGTGTAAAGTATTCACAATCAATGATGGTTTCGGGTGCCATATCATCTGCTGGTGTAGGAGTACATTTTTCATAACGTTTGGAATCACATTTATCCAGCGCACTATGCTGAGCACTTACGTTGGGGTTTCCATCTGAATCTCCAAGTGACATGACAGATGAAACCCCCGAGGGATCCAATCACTATAATAAGGCAGCAGAGTTACTCTGGACTCCATCTGGCCTCTGTTCAGCATTGTCCTTCCTTTAAGAGGTGAACAAATTTATGATGGACCGCGTTTTTATGAGCGCCTAAAAAGACAGACACCGCCGGATCACAGGTCCTATGGCGTTGGCAGTGCCTCCATCTGCCTCAATATAGAGAATGTTCCGCCGGCGGTTCTGTCTGAATCACATATTTCAGAAATTTACTTGGAAACCCTGGTGTAAGCGCTCAGTGTAGAGCACAGGTTAAATGTACACTGAGCCTTCCTGGGATCTTTGGGAGGTAGAATGAACAAATCCACAGCAGGTGAAGATTTTGTTTTATTTTTTACGCCGTTCCTCGCGCAGTAAAAGTGATTAGGCGACTTTATTCTTCGGGTTGGGGCGATTACGGCGATACAACATTTAGATCTGCTTTTTTATGTCTAGCTGCTGTCACACACTAAAAGACGCTTTTTTTGCAAAACGTTTTTGCAGCACCATATTTTGAGAGCTATAATTTTTCCATATTTTGTACTACAGAGTCATATAAGGGTTTGATTTTTGCGGAACAAGTTGACTTTTTTATTGGTACCTTTTTCAGGCACATTACATTTTTTGATCGCTTTCTATTCTGATTTTTGTGGAGGCAGAATGAATAAAAACTAGCAGTTTAGGAATTGTTTTTTTTCTCTTCATTCTCCATGTGGTAAAATTGATATGGCCGCTTTATTCTTCGGGTCAGTATGATTACAGCGATGCCACATTTATATAGTTTTTTTTATGTTTTGGCGTTTTTACACAATAAAAACTTTTATACAAAAAATTATTTTTGCATCTCTTTATTATGAAAGCAATAACTTTTTTATTTTTCTGCTGATGGAGATGTATGTTGGCTTCTTTCTTATGGGACAAGATGGTATTTTCAGTGATACTATTTTTATTTACATTCATCTTTTTAATTGCATTTTATCCCACTTTTTCCAAGCGGTATGATATAAAGCATAGTTTGCTACTTTTTTGTGTGTTTATTACAGCGTTCACTGAAGGGCTTAACTAGCATGACACTTTTATATATCGGATTGTTCTGGAAGTGGCGATACCAATCGTGTACTTTTTTTGTTTATTTAGTTCTTTTAAATAAAAATGTGTATTTATTAGTGGATTTTTTAAATATTATTATTAATTTGTAATTTTTTTTACATTTTTTTCCCTTTTTTACCTAGTTCCTTTAAGGGACTTTCACTTTTTTTTACTTTGATTGAAGGTATAATGCATTACAATGCACTAGCATGTGATGTAAGCATGGTCTTAGAAGCTTTCTGTAGCTTGGTGACCTGGGGATCATCGTAATGAACCCGGGACACCATGGCAACAATCAGGCCCCTGCGATGACGTCACGGGGAGACCGATCTGAAGGCATGGGGAGCTCCCGTCCTTCTGCCTGCCTCCTGAATGCTGTGATTGTGCTCAATTGCAGCATTTAGTGGGTTAGCAGCCAGGGACGGCGCTGACATGGCTCCTGGCTGTAAGTGGAGATGCTCGGACACTAGCAGAACTGAGCTGCTGCACTGATTGGACAGATTGACTGACCGATCACAGCGATCTGGGTGATAGCCCCACCATAAACAAGGATAAGCATCATTGGAAAACAGTAATATATCAGGAAAAAAGGAAAAGAAGAAACAAAGTGGAAAATATGCACAATAAAACATACTCATTTGAAGTATATTGAGAGATGTTAATAGAAATACATGAGAACGATAGTTTAAACACATTTTCCGTGATTGGCTTAATTTTAGGGACGTCCAATTCTAGATAATGTCACTGTTCGGCCAAATTTCACACACATTTTGATGTCCATCTTAACAGTGTTTCATGGCATATCTAATGCCTTGGAAATTGTTTAAACCTTTCTCCTGACTGATAACTTTCAACAATGAGATTCATTTGCTGTGTTGAAAACTGTTTATGGACCATGACTTTTGCTGTAACGTGTAACTAAAAATGGAAGGAAAATTCTACTAAAAAAGTTAAACTTCTTATGGGGTTAATCAGAATCAATGTAAATTATGGCAGCTGTGTACCTACCATTTAATATGTGTTTAAATATGATTGACTAATTCTGAAAGCAATTACCTCCCGAAGTGTATATTCACACTTATATAAACACATTATTTTAGTTTTGTAATTTGTATTCTCACCATAAAAATTATTTCAGTTTGTTTCTCAGTGGACTTGTACAGATTATGGATGACATTAAAAGTGGAAAAAGTTCTGAAATTATTCTTCTTGGTATGATATTTTTACATGGCAAAACCAGGCATTTTGTAGCCATATTACATCTACTATAAGCCACAAGGACAGGGTGCTAGATAAATATCTGCTGTAGATTTACTGTCACGACTCTGTTGACTGGTGTCCCAGGACCAGGGGCTCCTTCCCTGTCCCTAACGATAGAGGGGTCCTAGCTCTCCCTGTTCCCCAGATTATTTCTGATGGTGAAGACACCGGGGCCATGTACCTTGCCTTAGCTTCTGGATCCGCCCTCAGTCTGTACTCTTCCCCCACTCAGGAATGAGAGGAGTAGCAGTGTACCGTACTACACCAACCAGACTATCAAGGTATCAAGATAATATGAACAGGGATAAAGGAAAATACCAATCATACAAATATACAGACATAAACAACAGAGATAAACTCCGGGGAGTGGAAGTTGGGGTTAAACAAAAGTAGGAGAAAAAAGGGAATTATCACACACCCAAAACCTACCAACAGTCTCAGATAAATCCACCAACCATCTTCTTCAATAATAACCACCAACCACCAACCTTCAGCCATGCAGTATATGCTACTCTGACAATGAGTGCTTGCCAGGGCTCAGATTATATAGGAGAGGGGACAGGCTAATAGTGCACAGCTGAGAACCTTAACCCCTTTCTGACATCTGACGTACTATCCCGTCTAGGTGGGGTGGACCCGTATGACCACCGAAGGGATAGTACGTCATATGCGATTGGCCGAGCTCCCGGGGGGAGCATGGCTGATCGTGGCCGTGTGTCAGCTGACTATCACAGCTGACATCCGGCACTATGTGCCAGGAGCGGTCACAGACCGCCCCCGGCACATTAACCCCCGGCACACTGCGATCAAACATGATCGCAGTGTTTCGGCGGTATAGGGAAGCATCGCGCAGGGAGGGGGCTCCGGGAGGCGCCGGGAAGCCAGGAGCTGTGCATGTCAGATCACCGATCTGACACAGTGCACAGCAGTGTCAGATCGGTGATCTTACACTATAACATGATCCTCCCCCCTGGGCAATGTTATAGTGTAAAAAAAAAATATTCACATGTGTAAAAAAAAAAATAAAAAATTCCCAAAAAAAATTCCCCCAAAAAAATATATATATTGTTCCTATAAATACATTTCTTTATCTAAATAAGAAAAAAACAATAAAAGTACACATATTTAGTATCACCGCGTCCGTAACGACCCGACCTATAAAACTGTCCCACTAGTTAACCCCTTCATTGAACACCACAAAAAAAAGAGGCAAAAAACAACGCTTTATTATCATACCGCCAAACAAAAAGTGGAATAACACGCGATCAAAAAGATGGATATAAATAACCATGGCACCGCTGAAAACGTCATCTTATCCCGCAAAAAACGAGCCACCATACAGCATTAGCAAAGAAAAAAGAAAAAAGTTATAGTCCCCAGAATAAAGTGATGCAAAAAATATTATTTTTTCTATAAAATAGTTTTTATTGTATAAAAGCGCCAAAGCATAAAAAAATGATATAAATGAGGTATCACTGTAATCGTACTGACCCGAAGAATAAAACTTCTTTATCCATTTTACCAAACGCGGAACGGTATAAACGCCTCCCCCAAAACAAATTCATGAATATCTGGTTTTTGGTCATTCTGCCTCACAAAAATCGGAAAAAAAAGCGATCAAAAAAAGTTACGTGCCCAAAAATGTTCCCAATAAAAACGTCAACTCGTCCCGCAAAAAACAAGACCTCACCTCACATGACTCTTTGGACCAAAATATGGAGAAATTATAGCTCTCAAAATGTGGTAACACAAAAAATATTTTTTGCAATAAAAAGCGTCTTTCAGTGTGTGATGGCTGCCAATCATAAAAATCTGCTAAAAAACCCGCTATAAGGCCGGCGTCACACTCAGCGTAAGACAATACGGTCCGTTTTCCCAAATGTTCCCAAAATAGTGGTCCGTATGTCATCCGTAGGCAGGGTGTGTCAGCGTATTTTGCTCATGGCATCCTCCGTATGTAATCCGTATGGCATCCGTACTGCGATATTTTCTCGCAGGCTTGCAAAACCGACATCTAATGGATTTATGTGCTCAAATGTTCGGTAAAACATATATACAGTATATATATATATATATATATATATATATATATATATATATATATATGTCATTGAGACACATATATACATATTCTGTATTTATATTTAATTCAGCGCGATATATGTGAAAAGCCGGTAATTCAATTGCCGGCTTTTCATTTCTCCTTCCCAAACCCGACAGGATATGAGACATGGTTTACATACAGTAAACCATCTCATATCCCCTTTTTTTTTGCATATTCCACACTACTAATGTTAGTAGTGTGTATGTGCAAAATTTGGGCGCTGTAGCTTCATAAATAAAGGGTTAAATGGCGGAAAAAATTGGTGTGGGCTCCCGCGCAATTTTCTCCGCCAGAGAGGTAAAGCCAGTGACTGACGGCAGATATTAATAGCCAGGAGAGGGTCCATGGTTATTGGCCCCCCGTGGCTAAAAACATCTGCCCCCAGCCACCCCAGAAAAGGCACATCTGGAAGATGCGCCTATTCTGGCACTTGGCCACTCTCTTCCCACTCCCGTGTAGCGGTGGGATATGGGGTAATGAAGGGTTAATGCCACCTTGCTATTGTAAGGTGAAATTAAGCCAGATTAATAATGGAGAGGCGTCAATTATGACACCTATCCATTATTAATCCAATTGTCTGAAAGGGTTAAAAACACACACACACATTATTAAAAAGTATTTTAATGAAATAAAGACACAGGTTGTTTTAGTATTTTATTGCTCTCTCAATCCATCCGGAAGACCCTCGCTTGGCAAAATAATAAACCAACAATATACATACCCTCTGATGAACTGTCAGGTCCCTCGAAGTAAATCCATCTGAAGGGGTTAATTCATTTTACAGCCAGGAGCTGCACTAAAGCACTGATCGTGGCTGTAAAAACCCCAGGTGCTGAAAGGAAAGCTGGGTGATCTGTACTTACATTGAGTCGTGGTGAGGCGCCCTCTGCTGGATGAACTCATATGAACTCGAGCGTGGGAACTTTTCCAAGGCTCCAGTTCATGAGTTCATCCACCAGAGGGCGCCTCACCGCGACTCAATGTAAGTACAGATCACCCAGCTTTCCTTTCAGCACCCGGGGTTTACAGGCACGAGCGAGTGCTTTAGCGCAGCTCCTGGCTGTAAAATGATTTAAACCCTTCAGATGGATTTACTTCGTGGGACCTGACAGTTCATCAGAGGGTATGTATATTGTTGGTTTATTATTTTGCCAAGCGAGGGTCTTCCGGATGGATTGAGAGAGAAATAAAATACTAAAACAACCTGTGTCTTTATTTCATTAAAATACTTTTTAATAATGTGTATGTGTTTTTAACCCTTTCAGACAATTGGATTAATAATGGATAGGTGTCATAATTGACGCCTCTCCATTATTAATCTGGCTTAATGTCACCTTACAATAGCAAGGTGGCATTAACCCTTCATTACCCCATATCCCACCGCTACACGGGAGTGGGAAGAGAGTGGCCAAGTGCCAGAATAGGCGCATCTTCCAGATGTGCCTTTTCTGGGGTGGCTGGGGGCAGATGTTTTTAGCCACGGGGGGCCAATAACCATGGACCCTCTCCTGGCTATTAATATCTGCCATCAGTCACTGGCTTTACCACTCTGGCGGAGAAAATTGCGCGGGAGCCCACGCCAATTTTTTCCGCCATTTAACCCTTTATTTTAGCAGCTACAACAACCAAATTTTGCACATACACACTACTAACATTAGTAGTGTGGAATATGCAAAAAAGAAGGGGATATGAGATGGTTTACTGTATGTAAACCATGTCTCATATCCTGTCGGGTTTGGGAAGGAGAAATGAAAAGCCGGCAATTGAATTACCGGCTTTTCACTAACACTGCTGCGCATTTCTCGCAAGTCACACTGCTGGTCCGTGTGGAATCCGTATTTTTCTCGCCCCCATAGACTTTCATTGGCGTATTTTTTGCGCAATACGCTGACAAACGCAGCATGCTGCGATTTTGTACGGCCATAGAAAGGCGTATAATACGGATGCGTTATATACGGCTGATAGGACCTGACCCATTGGGAATAATTGGGCCATTTGTTAGGCGTTTTTACGGACGTATTTTATGTGCTCTTACGTCCGTAAAACTTGCTAGTGTGACGGCAGCCTAAAAGTAAATCAAACCCCCCTTAATCACCCCCTTAGTTAACGAAAAATTAGAAAACTAAAAAAAGTATTTATTTCTATTTTCCCATTAGGGTTAGGGTTAGGGCTAGGGTTAGGGTTAGGACTAGGGTTAGGGCTAGGGTTAGGGCTAGGGTTAGGGTTAGGGCTAGGGCTAGGGTTAGGGCAAGGGTTAGGGTTGGGGCTAGGGTTAAGGCTACAGTTAGGGTTGGGGCTAAAGTTAGGGTTAGGGTTTGGATTACATTTACGGTTGGGAATAGGGTTGGGATTAGGGTTAGGGGTGTGTCAGGGTTAGGGGTGTGGATAGGGTTACCGTTGGGATTAGGGTTAGGGATGTGTTTGGATCAGGGTTTTAGTTATAATTGGGGGGTTTCCACTGTTTAGGCATATCAGGGGCTCTCCAAACGCGACATGGTGTCCGATCTCAATTCCAGCCAATTCTGCATTGAAAAAGTAAAAAATTTTTCCTTCCATTCTGAGCTCTCCCGTGCACCCAAACAGGGGTTTACCCCAACATATGGGGTATAAACGTACTCAGGACACATTGGACAACAACGTTTGGGGTCCAATTTCTCCTGTTACCCTTGGGAAAATACAAAACTGGGGGCTAAAGATAAGTTTTGTGGAAAAAAAAGATTTTTTATTTTCACGGCTCTGCGTTATAAACTGTAGTGAAACACTTGGTGATTCAAAGTTCTCACAACACATCTAGATAAGTTCCTTGGGGGGTCTAGTTTCCAATATGGGGTCACTTGTGGTGGGTTTCTACTGTTTAGGTACATTAGGGGCTCTGCAAACGCAATGTGATGCCTGCAGACCAATTCATCTAAGTCTGCATTCCAAATGACGCTCCTTCCCTTCCGAGCTCTGCCATGCGCTCAAACGGTGGTTCCCCCACACATATTGGGTATCAGCATACTCAGGACAAATTGGACAACAACTTTTGGGGTCCAATTTCAACTGTTACCCTTGGAAAAATACAAAACTGGGGGCTAAAAAATAATTTTTGTGGAAAAAAAAAATATTTTCACGGCTCTGCGTTATAAACTGTAGTGAAACACTTAGGGGTTCAAAGCTCTCACAACACATCTAGATGAGTTCCTTAGGGGGTCTACTTTCCAAAATGTTGTCACTTGTGGGGGGGTTCAATGTTTAGGCACATCAGTGGCTCTCCAAACACAACATGGCGTCCCATCTCAATTCCTGTCAATTTTGCATTGAAACGTCAAACAGCGCTCCTTCCCTTCCGAGATCACCCATGCGCCCAAACAGTGGTTTACCCCCACATATGGGGTATCAGCGTACTCAGGACAAATTGGACAACAACTTTTGGGTCCAATTTCTTCTCTTACCTTTGGGAAAATAAAAAATTGGGGGCGAAAAAATCATTTTTGTGAAAAAAGTATTTATTTTTGTGGCTCTGCATTATAAACTTCTGTGAATCACTTAATGGGTCAAAGTGCTCACCACGCATCTAGATAAGTTTCTTAGGGGGTCTACTTTCCAAAATGGTGTCACTTGTGGGGGGTTCAATGTTTAGGCACATCAGTGGCTCTCCAAACGCGACATGGCGTCCGATCTCAATTCCAGCCAATTCTGCATTGAAAAAGTAAAACAGTGCTCCTTCTCTTCCAAGCTTTCCCGTGCGCCAAAACAGGGGTTTACCCCAACATATGGGGCATCAGCGTACTCGGGACAAATTGGACAACAACTTTTGGGGTCCAAGTTCTCTTGTTACCCTTTGGAAAATATAAATTTGGGGGGCTAAAAATCATTTTTGTGGGAAAAAAAAAAGATTTTTTATTTTCATGGCTCTGCGTTGTAAACTGTAGTGAAACACTTGGGGGTTCAAAGCTCTCACAACACATCTAGATGAGTTCCTTAGGAGGTCTACTTTCCAAAATGTTGTCACTTGTGGGGGGTTCAATGTTTAGGCACATCAGTGGCTCTCCAAACGCAACATGGCGTCCCATCTCAATTCCTGTCAATTTTGCATTGAAAAGTCAAATGGCGCTCCTTCCCTTCCGAGATCTCCCATGCGCCCAAACAGTGGTTTACCCCCACATATGGGGTATCAGCGTACTCAGGACAAATTGGACAACAACTTTTGGGGTCCAATTTCTTCTCTTACCCTTGGGAAAATAAATATTGGGGTCAAAAAAATCATTTTTGTGAAAAAATATGATTTTTTATTTTTGTGGCTCTGCATTATAAACTTCTGTGAATCACTTAATGGGTCAAAGTGCTCACCACACATCTAGATAAGTACCTTTGGGGGTCTACTTTCCAAAATGGTGTCACTTGTGGGGGGTTTCAATGTTTAGGCACATCAGGGGCTCTCCAAACGCAACATGGCGTCCCATCTCAATTCCAGTCAATTTTGCATTGAAAAGTCAAATGGCGCTCCTTTGCTTCCGATCTCTGCCATGCACCCAAACAGTGGTTTACCCCCACATATGGGGTATCGGCATACTCAGGATAAATTGTACAACAAGTTTTTGGGTCCATTTTCTCCTGTTACCCTTGGTAAAATAAAACTAATTGAAGCTGAAGTAAATTTTTTGTGAAAAAAAGTTAAATGTTCATTTTTATGTAAACATTCCAAAAATTCCTGTGAAACACCTGAAGGGTTAATAAACTTCTTGAATGTGGTTTTCAGTACCTTGAGGGGTTCAGTTTTTAGAATGGTGTCACACTTCGTTATTTTCTATCATATAGACCCCTCAAAATGACTTCAAATGAGATGTGGTCCCTAAAAAAAATGGTTTTGTAAAAATGAGAAATTGCTGGTCAACTTTTAACCCTTATAACTCCCTAACAAAAAAAAATGTTGATTCCAAAATTGTGCTGATGTAAAGAAGACATGTGGGAAATGTTACTTATTAAGTATTTTGTGTGACATATCTCTGTGATTTAATTGCATAAAAATTCAAAGTTGGAAAATTGCAAAATTTTCAAAATTTTCACCAAATTTCCATTTTTTTCACAAATAAACGCAGGTAATATCAAAGAAATTTTACCACTATCATGAAGTACAATATGTCACGAGAAAACACTGTCAGAATCATCAGGATCTGTTGAAGTATTCCAGAGTTATAACTTCATAAAAGGACAGTGGTCAGAATTGTGAAAATTGGCCCGGTCATAAATGTGCAAACCACCCTTGGGGGTAAAGGGGTTAATGCAGGTAAGCTTCCAAGAGCTCTCAACTGAGAAGATTAATTCCTGCACTGCTAAAATAAATCTACACCATTTAATATGACGGTATAGTGCTAGGGTTGAGCGAAACGGGTCGGCCATTTTCAGAAGTCGCCGATTTTTGGCAAAGTCGGGTTTCATGAAACCCGACCCGACCCCTGTGTGGGGTCGGCCATGAGGTCGGCAATCTTCTGAATCTGGTATCGGAATTCCGATACCGAGTTCCGATATGTTTGCGATATCGGGAATCGGTATCGGAATCCATATTTAAGTGTAAAATAAAGAATCAAAATAAAAAATATTGATATACTCACCCTCGGACGCGCCCTGGTACTAACCGGCAGCCTTCCTTCCTAAGAATGAGCGAGTGAATGACCTGCGGTGACGTCGCGGCTTGTGATTTGTCGCGAGCGGTCACATGGACAAGCCGCGACGTCATCTAAGGTCCTTCACGCGCTCATTCTTAGGAAGGAAGGCTGCCGGAAAGAAGCAGGGCGAGTCCGAGGGTGAGTATATACCTAATAGGAATATACTCACCTTCGGACGCGCCCTGCTTCTTTCTGGCAGCCTTCCTTCCTAAGAATGAGCGCGTGAAGGACCTTAGATGACGTCGCGGCTTGTCCATGTGACCGCTCGCGACCAATCACAAGCCGCGACGTCACCGCAGGTCATTCACGTGCTCATTCTTAGGAAGGAAGCCTGCCGGTTAGTACCAGGGCGCGTCCGAGGGTGAGTATATCAATATTTTTTATTTTGATTCTTTATTTTACACATTAATATGGATCCCAGGGCCTGAAGGAGAGTTTCCTCTCCTTCAGACCCTGGGAACCATAGTATCCCATTGCACTGCATTGGGTTTCGTGTTTCGGCCGACCCCGACTTTTTTATAGGATCGGCCGATTTCACTCGACCCGACTTTTGAGAAAGTCGGGTTTCGTGAAACCCGACCCGATCCTATAAAAATAAAAGTCGCTCAACCCTATATAGTGCTTTTAATCAGTACTGGAGTAGGAGAAATCAGACGCTGCGATCTTTTGGTCCCTCTCTGTCGCAATAAACCCATGACATTTAGAATGAATACAACATACAATCCTATACTCTTTCTGTCTAAAAGAATCAGCAACTATATAAGTTTGGATCATAAATCTGCAAGCTAAGCAGTCACCACAAAATGTGAAGCCCCACTTCAGACCACAAGAATGCAAAGCCATTCCCTAAGGACAATTCCCCTTTCTAATATGGTCACCGCCACACTGTGTGCTTTTGCAGTATGCGCTCTGCTGCTGGCAATAATTTCTTTAGAAAAAAAAGATGGAGACTAGAAGAAGATCAGCAAAGCTTTACTTATAAGTCAGAATACTGTAGAAAAAGTGATACAAATATTTAACAACGATGGAACTGCAATCATCTCATAGAGAGATCCAGGCCATTGTCGAAGCCTAAATAGGAGCATATTCTGATGCGAAGGGTTGAAGAAAATCGACATGTAAGTTCACTGCAGTTAGCTGTAGAAGTAGGAAGCCAAACCTGGTGAGTGTTTCCTGTGACACAATACGGCATACGCTGCAGAGGAATGGCATGCTTTTGTGCCATCCACAAAGAAAACCTCTCTTAAATCCCATGTACAAAAAGCCTATCTACAATTTGTCGGGGCCCATGCTGAAAAATATGAAAACTACTGGGACACCATACTCTGGAGCAATTAGACAAAGAAGAATGTTTTTGGAACTGTTGGCTTTAAAACTGATAGATAAAAGATAGAATGTTCAAATAATTAAAAATATAAAAAATATTGTGTTAGGGCTAGCAGAACACACCGAGTAAATATAGATGATGTTATTGGTGCGTTCGCAGCCCAGGGTCCACCATGCAGGAGGAACCTGCTGCTAGTAAATGGCACTATATGGCGGTATACACAAACTCCGTTACCTCACAGAGTCGCTGATATAGAAAAGGACTGTGTCCTTTTAAGCTCACAGGAGCACACAGATAACTGCTGAGCAGATAGCATCAGTGGTCATGCAGTCAGGAACGCACACAACCAATTCCTCATCGGAGAAGCCGGTATTCTAGTGGCTTATTTCAGCCGGGCCCTGAATAAATGCAATTAAACTCCTGACCGGAGGTGCCGGTATTCTAATGGCTTCTACAGTCAACCCTGACCACAGGCATACATGACCACACTGGCGCACAGCACATAACAAGGATTAATACTAGCGCAGCATGGCCGTGCGGTCATGCGAACCTTTTATAGCTGCAGCAACTACAGGACCTTCCCAGAAGGACCAATGGGAGGCAGCCACAGAACTTGAGCAACTTCAGGACCTTCCTAGAGGACCAATGGGAGTTGCTGCAGTACCTGAGCATGTGACCCTTGATCTCCAATGAGAGATCTTACCCTGGGCATGCTCAGAAGGGGAAAAGTAGGACTTAGTCCCAAAGACGTCTGCTCGCCGCTGACCAGTACTGGCTACAATGGCAGAAGCTGGAAAGGCAGCAGTAATCCTTTGCACAATGTCAGAGTGAGCGAGATGCTGGGACCGACGCCTCCGCTGAGTAGGCTCCACTGTGGAATGAATGAAAGGAGAAGAATGGGAGACCACAGCGGAGATGGCTCGAGATTCCCCCTGTGCAGAGGCGGGAACTCGAATCCTAACATATGGTTATTCTCACCTTCCGACGGCCCCCGATCTCCTCAGCGGCATTCCTGGTACATTCCTTTTCCAGGGATACTTTGAGCGAAGGACCTTTGTGACGTCATGGTCACGTGATCGCGATGTCATCTCAGTTGATTCACGCAATGCATCCCTGGGAAAGGAAGCTGCCGCGTGCACCGTTGAGAGTCGGGAAGACTCTGGGGGCCATCAAAAGGTAAGTATATCTCTATCTTTTAATTTAATCCTTTTTTTTACAGGAATATGGCACCCAGGGCCTGGAGGAGCATCTCCTCTCCTCCAGTCCCTGGGTACCATCCTCACATGAAGTGCTCACTTTATGCATGGTGGGCATAGCCACCTGTGTAAAGTGAGCATTTCAATGCAATCCTATAGCATTGGAATTGCCATGATTCCACAGAAATAATGAACATGCTGTGGATTTTACCGCTATGCGATTCCGCAGCGGTAACATCTGCAGCATGGGCACAGCAACTGCGGAATCCCGTAGGATTGCATGGGTATGCGTTTTTTAAGCCTTTTTTAAGCGTTTCCGCTGCTGCAAAAATGCGGTGGAAACGCATAAAAAACGCAATGTGGGCACACAACCTTAATGTAATGAGAGACAGTCCTCTTCCGCTGATCTCGCAGCAGAGCAGTATGTGATTACTAGGGTTGAGCAACTTTTATTTTTATAGGATCGGGTCGGGTTTCACGAAACCCGACTTTCTCAAAAGTTGGGTCGAGTGAAATCGGCCGATCCTATAAAAAAGTCGGGGTCGGGGTCGGCCGAAACACAAAACCCAATGCAGTGCAATGTGATACTATGGTTCCCAGGGTCTGAAGGAGAGGAAACTCTCCTTCAGGCCCTGGGATCCATATTAATGTGTAAAATAAAGAATCAAAATAAAAAATATTGATGTACTCACCCTCGGATGCACCCTGGTACTAACCGGCAGCCTTCCTTCCTAAGAATGAGCGCGTGAATGACCTGCGGTGACGTCGCGGCTTGTGATTGGTCATGTGAGCGGTCACATGGGCGGTCACGCGACCAATCACAAGCCGCGACATCATCTAAGGTCCTTCACACGCTCATTCTTAGGAAGGAAGGCTGCCGGAAAGAAGCAGGGTGCGTCCGAGGGTGAGTATATTCCTATTAGGTATATACTCACCCTCGGTCGCGCCCTGCTTCTTTCCGGCAGCCTTCCTTCCTAAGAATGAGCGTGTGAAGGACCTTAGATGACGTCGCGGCTTGTGATTGGTCGCGTGACCGCCCATGTGACCGCTCACGCGACCAATCACAAGCCGCGACGTCACCGCAGGTCATTCACGCGCTCATTCTTAGGAAGGAAGGCTGCCGGTTAGTACCAGGGCGCGTCCGAGGGTGAGTATATCAATATTTTTTATTTTGATTCTTTATTTTACACTTAAATATGGATTCCGATACTGATTCCCGATATCGCAAACATATCGGAACTCGGTATCGGAATTCCGATACCAGATTCAGAAGATCGCCGACCTCATGGCCGACCCCACACAGGGGTTGGGTCGGGTTTCATGAAACCCGACTTTGCCAAAAGTCGGCGACTTCTGAAAATGGCCGACCTGTTTCGCTCAACCCTAGTGATTACAAAGTGCCAAGAGCAAAGATCAGTGCGATTACACCTTCAGCTCTCATGTCATGCAGGCAATGTAGAGGTAGGTGGATACCTCATATCTGACAGGACTGTGAGAAGAGATCTGCAACTGCAGAGGTGTTTGCAATGAAGGAAGGCTCAGTTCCGCTATACTGCCCTTACCCCACACTGACTGCTGTCAAATGAAACCTGAAAGGTTTATATTATCACACATATCCATGTGATCTCAGCACTTGTAATTGCTTTAAGCCATAAGCAGCTGTCTTAGATGTGAAACATCAGCATATTAAATGGAAGTCTAGTAGTTTATCACTGTGTGAAATTCACCATAGAATAGATGTAACAAGGCATGGAGTAGTGAAAAAGCATAGGTTTTTGCCATTTTTTTATTTTTTTGGTGATGCCAAATATGTGTACTTTACTTTATTTTAGTTTTTACCTATTTGTATACATAATTATATGTACTTGGATTTTTCTTTATTTTTCCATTTTTTTATATTGTTACAGTTTTTAAAACCTTTTTTAACTTTTTTACTTTGTCCCAGGTTGGAACATCAGCATTCCCTGCCTTATTCGCTGATCTAATACTTTGCAATGTTTTTGCATTGCAGGGCATTAGAACAGGAAATCACACACAGCTAGAAGGTGTGGAGACACAAGGGTCAGTGGATGCTCTCGTCCGCTGGCACTGCTGTCTTTTTATAAAGACTGCATTGGCCAGGGCTCATCCCACTGAAGACTCCTACATCTTCCCTATGGGCTGAACACTACTCGGACAACACATGGTGAGGGCACCTCAATTCGGTAAGACTTTATTGAATCACCAACAGTCAAGAATTACTTATAGTACATTCCCAGCAAGTACACAAAATGGTGCAAATTATAGAATTCCATCCTTCTGCTGGCTTACCAGAGATTGGGATCTTCACAACGTCGGGGCATTCAGGGCCAACTACCCCAACTAGTAAATACATCAAAAACGGAAATAGAAGCAAATAGCCATAAAATTGCAAAATTTGATTTAAATATTCTAAAAGCAATGACATAAATATATTTGACAAGCAATAAAAAATGGGGATAGTACTATACAAAACAACCGCAAGATATCATGCAGGTAAAGAGGTTACATTTAATAATAACTGTCAAAAAGTGACAACAGATAACAAAAGTAGATATCCAACAAACATGAATGGATAGAAGGTATATCAGATGTTCACCAAACAATGCACATATTCCCAATTGTACCCATAATAGGATACATGCGAAAGGAGACTTATTAAAGTTCCATAATGAAAAGAAGGCCCTATTTCCCTATATTACATGTATAAACCCAGTGGTTTCAATAAATAGGAGCAGAGGACCCAAACAATTGATAGCCTAAATACCGGACCTGATGTATACATAGATTAATTGAGGCAGCATAAGAGGGCGAACATGTGTTACGATTACCTGCGGATAGTGGCGGCGACCCGGACGCGCCTTTCGCGTGTGGCTTCGTCTGCGGGAAGTAGTAGTAGTAGTAGCAACTAGTAGTGCAGCGCCCCAGAGTCCTGGTCGTTGCAGTAATGTCGCTCTTCCACAAGGGGGAGTGATGTTACGTCTGATAGTACTAAAGGAGTTCACCTTGCCAGGTATCACAGTCGCACATTACACTTTACACTCCAGTCCACCAGGGGGAGCAAAGGTTCTATGTACTAGGCCACTCCTCACAGATGGGTAAAACTGGTGGGTTGGATAGGAAGTTAGACAGAAAGCTACCTGGGTTTGACCCAGAGAGGACCTGTCAGGCAGACAGGTGGGAGAAGGAGGAACATCTGAGCTGCAGACAGAGGATCCCTGTCAGGGGTGGGATCCTGACAAGAGACCAAGCACGAGATAGAGCGTTACGGAGCTGCGCCTGCACTTCATTGCGGCAGCATCCTAAGAAAGGACATGAAGCGAAGTATATTGTGGAGAGTGAGAACCGAAGTCACAGCACAGGGAGATAATACCGGGAGGAGTCCTGCCCCGAGGTCGGCAGCCTCATTCCGAGGCACATAGCCGGTGGCCAGAACACCGAGGGAGTACTGACTCTACGCATTACTCCAAACAACGGCAGGACAGTCAATTCCAAGTTGGCTGCCCAACCTAAATACCTAAGAAGACACGGAGGCAATTGTGGGAGAGGGGCGTCTCTAGGGTCCCTATAAATTAACTCCAGGCCTACCCGGTCATACGGGTTGTCCTATCCATATCATCTGGGGGACAGAGAGAGAGAACATCAGAAATATCTACAAAGGTTGTGAGGACTTTCCCGTGGTGCTCAGCAGGGAAGTACTACAACACACAGGCGCTAGTAGGAAGGCTACTGATTTCCTCCTGGCTAAGGGAACTCTGGATGTGCCTCCGGACCGGCCAGACTCAGCCAGCCCTATGAGCGGTACTCTGGACTGCGGACGCTGAAGTCTTCAGTAAAAGGTAAAGAGACTGCAACCTTTGTTTCCTCGTTATTCATCGTGCCTTACGACGTCCACCATCACCACCTACTCATCTGGGAAGCCCTGGGGACAAACTTCACCTGTGGGAAGGTACACCATCTAGCTGCCATTCCATCACCCCAGTGGACCCCTAGCAGCGTCGGTCACCCTGACCGAATACCACAGGTGGCATCACGAACACCGTACAAACAACTACACCTTTAATTGGGCGCTCCTTAGAAGGGCCATGGAATGGGTCGGGCCACTGTGACATCCCCAGTACTGAGAGAGACAGACCCGGTACCGAGTACCCCATTGCCCTTCGCCTGGGGGCGATCCAGTAGCACCCCGCTTTAGGAGAGCACCCACAGAGAGGAGGTAGCAGCAAGCTTATGAAGCAGACCGAGCACAGAGAGGTATATGGCCAGATGACCTGATTGTGCCAACCTGGGTTCTCCAAATGTCTTCATGAGTTCAGTGATTGTTAATGGAGAAGAACTGTATACCACCAACTGGAGCCATAGTTCCTGGCCTGGCATCCTGTAGAATCACCCCAATGATTGAGGTAGGCCCCTTTTATATACCACATGACACACGGCATTGACCCAAAGTATTGGAGGAAGATGGGGAGAGGTAATCCCTCATTGATAGATTGTACAACTAGACGGCATTTTTTCATCAAAGTTGTGCAAACTAGTACACCACAGGGGCTGATGCATCAGCAGGCATTCCACAAATTAACATACAACAAGGGTCAATGGACAGTCTCACATGAAACAGTGGCTCATGTCACTTGATCTACTGAACAAAGGAACAGTGCATGTGGCTTAATTAAGAATAATTTACCCCCACACCAGTGGGCAGATTGACATCATGTTGTCACAGGCGTGTCAGCTCCTGCTCTGAGCAGGATCTTACAGGCCACCATATCTGGGTGATGACCAGGGGGCACCATGAAGATCATAGGCACAACCTGATCGCAATCGCATTATGCTGATTGGAGCAGAGATTACCATAATTGGACCAATTTTCTCGGATAGAGAGAAAATGGTCATCTGCACCCAACCAGAGAGTGAGTTAAAATATAATGGATTTGGGCTGGAGATCCTACAGCACATATTTGCAGCAGTTTATAGTACAATACATGCGGGTTGGGCTATTACATGTCAAGAAAAATCCTGTGTGAAGAAAACCTAAAATCAATTTTCTTAGGATA
This sequence comes from Ranitomeya variabilis, assembly GCF_051348905.1. Taxonomy (NCBI): domain Eukaryota; kingdom Metazoa; phylum Chordata; class Amphibia; order Anura; family Dendrobatidae; genus Ranitomeya; species Ranitomeya variabilis. Next base: position 998,025,979 of record NC_135232.1, on the reverse strand, counting down.
TAAAGGTACGGTAGCTTCCTTTCCTCACATGTGTCTGGGAGCAACTAAGTAGAAAGTATTGGAATGGGGGCATCAAAGGACAATTTTGCAGAGGACACCATTCAGCCTAAGACCAGGCCTCTTTTCTAATGTCAATATCATACATTCATTTCCTAGTTCCTGCCTATCTGTTTCATTCTCTGCTCTTTTCCATTAGTGAAAATGGAAAAATTACTGCAATTTCAATGCAAGAAGTCCCCCTCCCCCTTCCCCAATTCCTAGGTAGCAAATCTACCTGGTTATACAATGATGCAAGATTGGGTTATATACTGCTGCCAGGAAACTGACAAATGATTTTTAATCATAATGGCTTTAGAGAAATGACGTGACTTTCTGACATGGCAGTGAGAGCCAGTATAGCAAATGCATTTTGACTTTTAATATATACACTTATTGATGCAGCTAATATATCAATTCCAGCCATAAAAGGTTCTGAGATTTCAGATTTTGCTGTAAGTTTTACTGCTGCTGGAAAAAAACTAGACTAGTTTTTGCCATATGTTTTCTTAATTCCTCCAATGCTGTGCTACTATGATTGACTTATGACTAGTGTTGAGCATTCCGATACCGCAAGTATCGGGTATCGGCCGATACTTGCGGGTATCGGAATTCCGATACCGAGATCCGATACTTTTGTGGTATCGGGTATCGGTATCGAAACAACATTAATGTAAAAATGTGTAAAAGAGAGAATTAAAATAAAAAAATATTGCTATACTCACCTCTCCGACGCAGCCTGGACCTCAGCGAGGGAACCGGCAGCGTTGTTTGCTTAAAATTCGCGCTTTTCCTTCCTTACGTGAAGTCCCGGCTTGTGATTGGTCGCGTGCCGCCCATGTGGCCGCGACGCGACCAATCACAGCAAGCCGTGACGTAATTTTAGGTCCTTCAGGATTTTAAAATTACGTTCTGGCTTGTGATTGGTCGCGTCGCGGTCACATGGGCGATGTGACCAATCACAAGCCGTGACGTCACGGGAGGCTGGACACGCGCGCATTTTAAAATGCGCGCGTGTCCTGCCTCCCGTGACGTCCCGGCTTGTGATTGGTCGCGTCGCCCATGTGGCCGCGACGCGACCAATCACAGCAAGCCGTGACGTAATTTTAGGTCCTTCAGGATTTTAAAATTACGTTCTGGCTTGTGATTGGTCGTGTCGCGGTCACATGGGCGACGCGACCAATCACAAGCCATGACGTCACGGGAGGCAGGACACGCGCGCATTTTAAAATGCGCGCGTGTCCAGCCTCCCGTGACGTCACGGCTTGTGATTGGTCGCGTCGCCCATGTGACCGCGACGCGACCAATCACAAGCCAGAACGTAATTTTAAAATCCTGAAGGACCTAAAATTACATCACGGCTTGCTGTGATTGGTCGCGTCGCGGCCACATGGGCGGCACGCGACCAATCACAAGCCGGGACTTCACGTAAGGAAGGAAAAGCGCGAATTTTAAGCAAACAACGCTGCCGGTTCCCTCGGTGAGGTCCAGGCTGCGTCGGAGAGGTGAGTATAGCAATATTTTTTATTTTAATTCTTTCTTTTACACATTAATATGGATCCCAGGGCCTGAAGGAGAGTTTCCTCTCCTTCAGACCCTGGGAACCATCAGGAATACCGTCCGATACTTGAGTCCCATTGACTTGTATTGGTATCGGGTATCGGTATCGGATTGGATCCGATACTTTGCCGGTATCAGCCGATACTTTCCGATACCGATACTTTCAAGTATCGGACGGTATCGCTCAACACTACTTATGACATCTATACTAAAAGCATGACGAGGACACATAAAAGTACTAGATACAGAAAAAAAGATATACACGAGAACATGGAGTAAAGTTCTTTCTATAGATACATTTTTCATTTTACTAGTATAATTGACTCATATTAAAAGAAAAACCATGTGTGGAGACATTGAAGTAATGTAAAAATCTATCCAATTTTATTAATAAATATTAAAAAGAAAACAAGATTAAGAGGAAAAACACACAGGCACAAAAACGCAAATGGGTGACCCAGGGCCCACCGGGTAATATAAGACCCAAAATAGTATATCTCATGGTACACATATATTTATTAGGCTAGTTTCACATTTGTGGTTGTGTCCGCAGCGTATCGTCCGCAACTAACAAACGCACGAAAAACTGCATGCAAACACAGCATTTTTTATCTGCATCAGCTTATGCATGCGGTCAAAAAACGCAACGTTTGCATGCGTTTTGCATGCGCTTGCGCTTTTTATGCGAATGAATTGTAAAGGTGAAAAATGTACCAGGAGAAAAATCTAGATAAACAGACACCACCAATGGGACATCAATGGGTGTGTCTCATGGAATTCTTTATATAGACACTTTGTACAGCTGAAATATTCAGATTTTGCTCCTGTATCCTGCTTCACAATGTATCTTCGCATGGAGAGCTTTTATTTCAACCTGGATTTGGATCTCAAGCTGTTTCTTGCCCTTGCGTTGGCTTGTGAGCAATAAAGAAACAGAGAAAGACAGAGAAGAACTCGGCGTCTGCGTTTTTAGAGACACCCCATTATCGAAGTCCGGGAGAGCCGTGGAGCCTACCACACCTGTTATGACCTGGTGGTTAAGGAGCAACATGGGACGAGCTCTGAGGAGATGGTATCTTTACTGACCGCAGTTCCTGAACCTAACACAACACTAGAAGTAGCCGTGGAATGTTCCTGTCACTCCCTAGACATCTCATCACAGCCGGAGAACTAGCTACCCCTAAAGATGGAAACAGGAAAGCTATCTTGCCTCAGAGAAAGCTCCCAAAGGACAGACAGCCCCCCACAAATATGTACTGTGAGTGGAGAGGGAAATGACATACACAGAATGAAAACAGGATTTAGCAAAGGAGGCCACTTCTAACTAGATAGACAGAATAGGAAAGGATACTGTGCGGTCAGTATTAAAAGCTAGAAAAATCCATCACAGAGTTTACAAAAAATCTCCACACCTGACTAATGGTGTGGAGGGCAAATCTGCTTCCCAAGAGCTTCCAGCTTAACTGAATATAAAATACTGACAAGCTGGACTAGAGCAAACATAAAATTAGCTGAATGATTAAGTCCACAGCAAAAGGACAACAAATGAACATGCAAGGACTTATCTTTGCTGAACAGGACCGACTATCAAGGAAATCCAAGGAGAGATCTGAATCCAACCAAGAAACATTGACAGCTGGCACTGGCTGAAGATCAGAGCCAAGCTAAATAGCAGAGCAGGAGAGACGATCAGTGGAAGCAGCTGCTAAGCTAAATCCAAGGAGCAGCAGTTCCACTTAAAACCACCGGAGGGAGCCCAAGGGCAGAATTCACAAAAGTACCATTTACAACCACCAGAGGGAGCCCAAGAACGGAATTCACAACAGTACCCCCCCCTTGAGGAGGGCTCACCGAACCCTCACCAGAGCCCCCAGGCCGATCAGGACGAGCCAAGTGAAAGGCACGAACCAAATCGGCGGTATGGACATCGGAGGCAACAACCCACGAATTATCCTCCTGGCCATAACCCTTCCACTTGACAAGATACTGAAGTCTCCGCCTCGAAAAACGAGAATCCAAAACCTTCTCCACCACATATTCCAACTCCCCCTCAACCAACACCGGGGCAGGAGGATCAACAGAGGGAACAACGGGCACCACATATCTCCGCAACAAAGATCTATGGAAAACATTATGGATGGCAAAAGAGGCAGGAAGGGCCAAACGAAAAGATACTGGATTGATAATCTCAGAAATCTTATAGGGACCAATAAAGCGAGGCTTGAACTTAGGGGAAGAAACCTTCATAGGAACATGACGAGAAGATAACCAAACTAAATCCCCAACACAAAGCCGGGGACCAACACACCGACGGCGGTTAGCAAAACGTTGAGCCTTTTCCTGAGGCAACGTCAAATTGTCCACCACATGAGTCCAAATCTGCTGTAACCTGTCCACCACAGAATCCACACCAGGACAATCAGAAGGCTCAACCTGCCCTGAAGAAAAACGAGGATGAAAACCAAAATTACAAAAAAAAAGGCGAAACCAAAGTAGCCGAACTAGCCCGATTATGAAGGGCAAACTCGGCCAACGGCAAGAAGGCCACCCAATCATCCTGATCAGCAGACACAAAGCATCTCAAATAGGTTTCCAAGGTCTGATTGGTTCGCTCAGTTTGGCCATTTGTCTGAGGATGAAACGCCGAAGAAAAAGACAAATCAATGCCCATCCTAGCACAAAAGGACCGCCAAAACCTAGAAACAAACTGAGAACCTCTGTCAGACACAATATTCTCCGGAATGCCATGCAAACGAACCACATGCTGAAAAAACAATGGAACCAAATCAGAGGAGGAAGGCAATTTAGGCAAAGGTACCAAATGGACCATCTTAGAAAACCGGTCACAAACCACCCAGATAACAGACATCTTCTGGGAAACAGGAAGATCCGAAATAAAATCCATGGAAATATGCGTCCAGGGCCTCTCAGGGACCGGCAAAGGCAAAAGCAACCCACTAGCACGGGAACAGCTAGGCTTGGCCCAGGTACAAGTCCCACAGGACTACACAAAAGAACGCACATCCCACGACAAGGAAGGCCACCAAAAGGACCTAGCAACCAAATCTCTGGTACCAAAAATCCCAGGATGACCAGCCAACACCGAACAATGAACCTCAGAGATTACCTTACTAGTCCATCTATCCGGAACAAACAGTTTCCCCACTGGACAGCGGTCAGGTTTATCAGCCTGATATTCCTGAAGCACCCACCGTAAATCAGGGGAGATGGCAGAAAGAATCACCCCCTCCTTGAGAATACCAACCGGCTCAAGGAGAATCAGGCATAAAACTCCTAGAGAGGGCATCAGCCTTAACATTCTTAGATCCCGGAAGATAGGAGACCACAAAATCAAAACGAGAGAAAAACAGGGACCATCGGGCCTGTCTAGGATTCAACCGCTTGGCAGACTCGAGGTAAATCAGATTCTTATGGTCGGTCAAGACCACAATGCGGTGCTTGGCTCCCTCAAGCCAATGTTGCTACTCCTCAAATGCCCACTTCATAGCCAACAACTCCCGATTGCCGACATCATAATTACGCTCCGCAGGTGAAAACTTTCTGGAGAAGAATGCACACGGTTTCATCAAAGAACCATCAGAACTTCTCTGAGACAAAACGGCCCCTGCCCCAATCTCAGAAGCGTCAACCTCAACCTGAAAAGGAAAAGAAACATCCGGCTGACGCAACACAGGGGCAGAAGTAAATCGACGTTTAAGCTCCTGAAAGGCCTCAACAGCTGCAGAGGACCAATTCATCACATCAGCGCCTTTCTTCGTCAAATCGGTCAGGGGCTTAACCACACTGGAAAAGTTGGCAATGAAACGGCGTTAAAAATTAGCAAAGCCCAAAAATTTCTGAAGGCTCTTCACAGAAGTGGGTTGAATCCAATCATGAATGGCTTGGACCTTAACAGGATCCATTTCTATAGCCGAGGGAGAAAAAATAAAACCCAAAAAAGAAACCTTCTGAACTCCAAATAGGCATTTAGACCCCTTCACAAATAAAGTGTTAGCACGAAGGATCTGAAATACCATCCTGACCTGTTTCACATGAGACTCCCAATCGTCGGAAAAAATCAAGATATCATCCAAATATACAATCATGAATGTATCAAGATAATTCCGGAAGATCTCATGCATGAAGGACTGAAACACAGATGGGGCATAAGAGAGCCCGAATGGCATCACAAGGTATTCAAAATGGCCTTCGGGCGTATTAAATGCAGTTTTCCATTCGTCACCCTGTTTAATACGAACAAGATTATACGCCCCTCAAAGGTCAATCTTAGTAAACCAACTAGCCCCCTTAATCCGAGCAAACAAATCAGAAAGCAAAGGTAAAGGGTATTGGAATTTGACCGTGATCTTATTAAGAAGGCGATAATCAATACAGGGTCTCAAGGAGCCATCCTTCTTGGCAACAAAGAAGAATCCCGCTCCCAACGGTGACGAAGAGGGCCGAATATGCCCCTTCTCCAAGGACTCATTAATATAACTCCGCATGGCGGCATGCTCTGGCACAGACAGATTGAAAAGTTGGCCGGCCCTTAGGGAACTTACAGCCAGGAATCAAGTTAATAGCACAATCACAGTCCCTATGAGGAGGAAGGGAACTGGACTTGGGCTCATCAAATACATCCTGGAAATCCGACAAAAACTCAGGAACTTCAGAAGAGGGGGGAGAGGAGATTGACATCAAAGGAACGTCACTATGTACCTCTTGACAACCCCAACTAGTCACAGACATGGATTTCCAATCCAGCACTGGATTATGTACCTGTAACCATGGAAAACCCAGTACAACCACATCATACAAATTATGCAACACCAGAAAACGACAATCTTCCTGATGTGCTGGAGCCATGCACATGGTCAGCTGAGTCCAGTACTGAGGTTTATTCTTGGCTAATGGTGTTGCATCAATTCCCCTTAAGGGAATAGGGCTCTGCAAAGGCTGTAAGGAAAAACCACAGCGTCTGGCGAACTCTAAGTCCATTAAATTTAGTGCAGCGCCTGAATCCACAAATGCCATGACAGAAAAGGACGATAATTAGCAAATCAGGGTAACAGACAAGAGAAATTTAGGCTGCACAGTACTAATGGTAACAGACCTAGCGACCCTCTTAGTAAGCTTAGGGCAATCAGAAATAGCATGAGCAGAATCACCACAGTAAAAACACAGCCTATTCTGACGTCTGAATTCCTGCTGTTCTGCTCTAGTCCAAATCCTATCACATTGCATAGGCTCAGGACTCTGCTCAGAGGACACCGCCATATGGTGCACAACCTTGCGCTTGCGCAGGCGCCGATTAATCTGAATGGCTAGAGACATAGATTTGTTCAAACCAACAGGCGTGGGGAACCCCACCATAACATCTTTAAGGGCTTCAGAAAGATCCTTTCTGAAAATTGCAGCCAGAGCATCTTCATTCCATTTAGTGAGCACAGACCATTTTCTAAATTTCTGGCAGTATACTTCTGCCGCTTCCTGACCCTGACACAGGGCCAACAAGGTTTTTTCTGCCTGATCCACAGAATTAGGTTCATCATACAGTAATCCGAGTGCTTAAAAAAATGCATCTACATTAAGTAATGCCGGATCCCCTGACTCAAGGGAGAATGCCCAATCCTGAGGGTCTCCACACAGCAGAGAGATGACAATTTTCACCTGCTGAATGGGGTCACCAGAGGAACGGGGTCTCAAAGCAAAAAACAATCTGCAGTTATTTTTAAAGTTCAAGAACTTAGATCTATCCCCAAAAAACAAATCAGGAGTAGGAATTCTAGGCTCCAAAACCGGAGTCTGAACAACATAATCTTGGATACTCTGTACCCTTGCAGCAAGTTGATCTACACGAGAAAACAAACCCTGAACATCCATGTCAGCGCCAAAATCCTGAACCACCCAGAGATTAAGGGGGAAAAAAAAAGACAAAACAGGCTGCAGAGAAAAAAAAATGGCTCAGAACTTTTTTTTTCCCTCTTTTGAGATGCATTCAATACATTGTAGGCCAGCTGTACTGTTATGACCTGGTGGTTAAGGAGCAACATGGGACGAGCTCTGAGGAGATGGTATCTTTACTGACCGCAGTTCCTGAACCTAACACAACACTAGAAGTAGCCGTGGAATGTTCCTGTCACTCCCTAGTCATCTCATCACAGCCGGAGAACTAGCTACCCCTAAAGATGGAAACAGGAAACCTATCTTGCCTCAGAGAAAGCTCCCAAAGGACAGACAGCCCCCAACAAATATGGACTGTGAGTGGAGAGGGAAATGACATACACAGAATGAAAACAGGATTTAGCAAAGGAGGCCACTTCTAACTAGATAGACAGAATAGGAAAGGATACTGTGCGGTCAGTATTAAAAGCTAGAAAAATCCATCACAGAGTTTACAAAAAATCTCCACACCTGACTAACGGTGTGGAGGGCAAATCTGCTTCCCCAGAGCTTACAGCTTAACTGAATATAAAATACTGACAAGCTGGACTAGAGCAAACGTAAAATTAGCTGAATGATTAAGTCCACAGCAAAAGGACAACAAATGAACATGCAAGGACTTATCTTTGCTGAACAGGACCGACTATCAAGGAAATCCAAGGAGAGATCTGAATCCAACCAAGAAACATTGACAGCTGGCACTGGCTGAAGATCAGAGCCAGGCTAAATAGCAGAGCAGGAGAGACAATCAGTGGAAGCAGCTGCTAAGCTAAATCCAAGGAGCAGCAGTTCCACTTAAAACCACCGGAGGGAGCCCAAGGGCAGAATTCACAAAAGTGCCATTTACAACCACCGGAGGGAGCCCAAGAACGGAATTCACAACACACACCCTATACAGCAAGCTCCATGCCAACCTGGAGAAATTTGTGGACTATACAAGGATGTCTCAAGAGACCTTTCCCGGGATTTGCTTGATCGTGTCCAAGGAGCCATCAGGAGACAGGACACGCAGCTCCGTAGAGTGATTCCTGCTGAAGAACGTCTCCTGGTCACATTAAGTTACGTAATATTTCAAAACAAACACCTGTCATAATTACTAATGTTCTGCCATGTATTGTTTGTTTTTTCCTTTATGTGTTTAGGTGTTTAGCAAAACCCCATCATAAATATTATTGTTCGTAATTTTTTTATTTCTTTTTTTGGCAGATTCCTGTCTTCCAGAGAGAGCTTATCATCGCTCCATTTTCAGTACCGGCTAGGAATTTCCACCTTGTCTGGAATAGTTTCAGACACTTGCCGTGCTTTGTGGAACGTTCTCTGGGAAGAATTTATTCCCCTACTCAGCACGGGAATGTGGCAGGAAATTTCTGAAAAATTCTGGCAAGTCTGTAATTTCCCCAACTGTTTGGGAGCAGTGGATGGAAAACACATTCGGATTACCAAACCCGCCAAAACTGGATCTGAGTACTTCAACTACAAAAAATATTTTTCTGTAGTGCTAATGGCGATTGCAGATGCTGACTGTCACTTTGTTGCTGTGGACATTGGAGCTTTTGGCCGTGGCAATGACTCCCAGACTTTTAAAAACTCGGACATTAGCCACGAACACTTCCCAACACTGAAGGCCTGCCAATGCCATTTGTTATGGTTGGGGATAAGGCCTTTCAGATGTGTGAAAACTAACTGAAACCATAATCCAGTCGGGACTTGAACCACACCAAAAAAAATTTTAACTACAGACTGAGCAGGGCACGAAAAACTGTTGAGTGTACCTTTGGGATTCTTGTCTCAAAATGGCGCATTCTTGGAACAGCCATTAATCTAAAAATGGAGACAGTCGATGAGGTTATCAAAGCCTGTGTGGTTCTGCATAACTACATAATGGCTAAAAAGCGACCCAACATTGAACTTGATGAACCAGTTTTAAACCCCTTGGCAGATTACCATCATCACCCTCTGCAGTCAACAGTAGAAGTTGCCCAAATGAGGGACCAATTTGCTGCCTACTTGGTTTTTGATATCGGATGTGTGGCATGGCAAGATGGAATGGTTTAATAAGCTGTTCTGTTGTGTTTGTGTATGTACCTGTAATGTTAAAATGTTCATGTAATGTTTTGTGTAACTAAAAAACTTGTTTTAAAACCTGTACCGAGTGCCCTCTGTCTTTAATCAACTCAAATCCACTTATGATGTCAGTGCTATGGTAGGTGACTTCTGATTCAATCCAGCGTCTCTTAAGTCTGCAGTATCTATTGGATGCAGAATGAAGAGATGATGGAGGGAATACAAGGCATATCTATACTCACCAGGCCAGGTGTCAGAAATAGTTAATTCAGGATGCTGGGTTTTGTGCATCCTGAATTCACTGTTTCTGACACCTGACCAGGCGAGTATAGATATGCCTTGTATTACCTCCATCGTCTCTTCATTCTGCATGCAATAGATTACGCAGACTGAAGCTGGAGAAAATGAAAGTCATATTTGTTTTTGACAACTCATAGCTCCATGACAGACAAAAGAAACAAAGCTGCAGTGCAGTGTTCAAGTTGTGTCAGTCCTGGAGATACAGTATGAGGTGGCAAAAACACAAAGTGTACGGCGTAGTGTGTTTAGTCAGCGCACGGTGTGTGTTGCCGGCGGCGGAACACAAAGAACCAAACAGTAGTATGGGCAAAAAAATATACATTTATTAAAAAAAATTACATTAACTACGGCGACTTGGGGAAACGTGACGGATCTGGGGTGTGTTGAGCTGAGATGTTTGACTGGGTAAAGATGACGAAGGGGTTGCAGGGGAAGGGGCGATGAAAGTAGTGAGGTCAGGGATGGTAGTGGAGGCATGGGACAGACACACTGGAAGGGAGAGACAAACCAGACATCACAGACACATTTTGAGGTGAGGGGGAGGGAGTGCGAGAGTTCACTGTTTTTTTTCTTCCTCAACAGTGTTTTGCGCTGCTGTCTTTTGGGGAGTGTTGGCGTTGTGTCTTCAGGCGGGACTGTGAGGGTGGACAGCCTGGCATGATCTGGTTGCTGCTGCTGCTGTGGCATGGTGCGGATGGACAGCCTGGCAGGATACAGGTGCTGGTGTTGCTGCTGTGGCATGGTGCTGGTGGATGGCCTAGTAGGGTCCGCTTACTGCGGCATGTCGTTGGTAGCAGGGTTGAGCGACTTTTATTTTTATAGGATCGGGTCGGGTTTCACGAAACCCGACTTTCTCAAAAGTCGGGTCGAGTGAAATCAGCCGATCCTATAAAAAAGTCGGGGTCGGGGTCGGCCGAAACACGAAACCCAATGCAGTGCAATGGGATACTATGGTTCCTAGGGTCTGAAGGAGAGGAAACTCTCCTTCAGGCCCTGGGATCCATATTTACGTGTAAAATAAAGAATTAAAATAAAAAAAATTGATATACTCACCCTCTGACGCACCCTGGTAGTAACCGGCATCTTCCGTTCCTAAAAATGGCGCTTGAAAGACCTTTCGAATGCTTCACGGCTTGTGATTGGTCGCGGCGGCCCACGTGACCGCTGAGCGACCAATCACAAGCCGGTGACGTAATTCTCAGGTCCTGTTCTGGTTCTCAGGTACATGAGAATTACTTCACGGCTTGTGATTGGTCGCTGAGCGGTCACGTGGGTCGCCGCGACCAATCACAAAGCCGTGACGTCATCGGAAGGTCCTTCACGCGTTCATTCTTAAGAAGGAAGGCTGCCGGAAAGAAGCAGGGCGCGTACGAGGGTGAGTATATACCTAATAGGAATATACTCACCCTCGGCTTCTTTCCGGCAGCCTTCCTTCTTAAGAATGAATGCGTGAAGGACCTTCCGATGACGTCACGGCTTTGTGATTGGTCGCGGCGGCCCACGTGACCGCTCAGCGACCAATCACAAGCCGTGACGTAATTCTCATGTACCTGAGAACCAGAACAGGACCTGAGAATTACGTCACCGGCTTGTGATTGGTCGCTCAGCGGTCACGTGGGCCGCCGCGACCAATCACAAGCAGTGAAGCATTCGAAAGGTCTTTCAAGCGCCATTTTTAGGAACGGAAGATGCCGGTTACCAGCGGCGATGTCCAGGCTGCGTCGGAGAGGTGAGCATATCAATATTTTTTATTTTAATTCTTTATTTTACACTTAAATGTGGATTCTGATACCGATTTCCGATATCGCAAACATATCGGAACTCGGTATCGGAATCCCGATACCAGATTCAGAAGATCGCCGACCTCATGGCCAACCCCACACAGGGGTCGGGTCGGGTTTCATGAAACCCAACTTTGCCAAAAGTCGGCGACTTCTGAAAATGGTCGACCCATTTCGCTCAACCCTAGTTGGTAGTGGTGGTGATGGAGGAGGACCAAGCAGGAGCAGCACTAGGCATGGTGGTGGCGGTGGACTGTGCAGCAGCACTCAGCATAGTGGAGGCGCTATAGTGGTGTCCAGCAGGGCTTGGATTGGCGGTGGCCGTGCAGTGATATGCAGCAGAACTCGGTATTGAGGTCAAGCGTGTCAGTGTTGGCAGAGGTGATAATACCCCCACTGGCTGCTGCAAGTACCAAGTCTGCTGCGTTGTCTGCATGTAAGCAGCATTGCAGGTCTGCATGACATTGAGCTGGAGATCAGAAGTAAGGTTTTCCGACATGCCCTGTTTAGTTTGATTAAAGAAATGATGTGCTGGTCTCTGGAGGTTGGCTTCCAGATGGTTAAGGTGCTGGTTGACATCCTGAAAAAGTGTGTTAATATGAGTCAGACCATTTTCCAGTCGATCTCCCAGTACCTTTAAGCCATTCTGGAAGACCAATTTCAAGTGAAGAAACTCGGGCATGAGTGACCTGTCCGAGGCCTTCTGCCGCTGGTGGGAAGAGCCTAAAAAAAGAGGCAGAGGACTAGGACAGGGGAACACCTGATGAACCAGCTTCCTGGTCTCCAGTCTGTGTTGCAGGCACACTTGCTGCTTCGCTGGTGGATGGCTGGGATGGTTCCGTGGCTGTTCGATGAAGGACTGCTCCAGATCCAGGTTCGAGGGTGCTGCTCCAGGTTCTGTGAAAATAAAAGAAAAACATTAGTACCAAAAACTTACAATAGTAAAAGCACCATCTGCGGTGGACTAGAAAAAAACAGATTAAGGAATACAACACAATACAATACAACACAACACAAAAATATTTACGTTCTCTGGGCAAGGTCCGGTCTCAAAAAATTTGCTGCAGCACCAGTACCTTGCTGGCTCTCCTGACGAAGGTCCTTGTTGAAGCGATCCTTCAACGAACGCCAACGGGTTCTGACTTTGTTCACTGTGAAATGTGCATGTGTGACAAAGAATACTTACTAGTCAGCAGGGAATGTCAGGGCCAGGGCGCTCCTCAGAAGACGAGGAAGAAGACATTATGAATGCAGCAAGAAAAAATAGACAGAAATTAGTATATACTAAAAATAGAAAAAAGGACAGACAGACATTCGCTTTTATACTCACATTAGACAAAGTTGTGATTCTTATGGAGAGGTTCCAGTCTGCTTCCAAGTGCTTGCTTCAAAGTCTGTCTGCTTCCAGGGGTCTGTAGAGTAGTGTACTGCCAGTGCCCACACATTCTTTGTATCTATCTTTGTGTGGGGGGTGGCTAATCAGTGTCTAGACATGTTTACTCTGGAAAAACACATGCGTAAGAAAACACTAGCAAACGCATGTACTTGAGTACACCTGTGTTCCCATAGATTGTAATGCATTGTTTCAACGCATTCCTTCCGCAAGCGTCCGCATGCGTTTGGCGGCAGCAACTTGCCGCCATCTAAATTGCAACATCTTGCGTTAGCAGCGCCCAGCCGCACAAGCTGAAACAACACATGTGTAGTCAAACGCGGCCAAAAGCATACAAACGCATGTACCTACATCCACAATATTAAAGATAGGAAAACACAACGCATGCAGATGTATGCGGCCGAAACGCTGTGGACACAACTGCAAATGTGAAACCAGCCTTATCCAATTGTACCACGAAAGAGGGGAGACAAGAGTGTTAACATATTCTGGTAATTGCTTGAGAGTACCCTGGATATATGGGTCCAGAATCAAAATGGAATTAAAAGATCAATGTCTGTGTACAAGTAACAGCTCCCCAACCAAACACGACGAGTGTTTCACACACAGATTCAACATTTATCGGTGTCTGTAACTGTAATTGACATTATGTAAGGTAATGCTAGGGTCACACATTTTTCACTCATCCACGAAAATCGGTCCAATTATGGTAATGACACTCTGATAAAATTCTGAGTTTAATCAAAGTGTGATCTAATTTTAATCCAACTTTCTCAGATGTGGAGATGGAGCGCCCCCACGCAAGGGCAATGGGGTACTCGGTATCGGGTCCATCTCGGTTCTGAGGAAGTCACGGTGGTCTGACCCGGTCCATGGCCCTTTGAGGGGCGTCCAATTAAAGGTGTAGTTTGTACGGTGTTTGTGACGCCACCTGTGGTACTCGGTCAGGGTGACCGACGCTGCTTAAGGGTCCACTGGGGTGGTGTTATGGCAGCAAGATGGTATACCTTCCCACAGGTGAATTGTTTCCCCAGGGCTTCCCTTTAGTGTAAGTAGTGATTGTAGATGATGCAGGGCGCAGTAAATAATGAGGACAGAAGGTAGCAGTCTCTTTACCTTTTACTGAAGACTTCAGCGTCAACAGTCCAGAGTACAGATCACAGGGCAGGCAGAGTCTGGCCGGTCCGAAGGCAAATCCAGAGTTCCCTTATCCAGGTGGAAATCAGTAGCCTTCCTACTAGCGCCTATGTGTTGTAGTACTTCCCTGCTGAGCACCACGGGATAGTCCTCACAACTTTCGTGGATGTTCTAGATGTCTTTCTCTCTCTGTCCCCCAGATGGTATGGATAGGTCAAACTCGTATGACTGGGATGGCCTGAGGCTTGTTTATAGGGACCCTAGAGACGCCCTGACCCCCACAATTTGCCACCGTGTCTTCTTAGGTATTAAGGTCGGGCAGCCAACTTGGAATTGACTGTCCTGCCGGTCTCTGAAGTAATGCGTAGAGTCAATTACTCTCTCGGTGTTCCGGCCACCGGCTATGCGCCTCAGAAGGAGGCTGGCTGTCTCGGGGCAGAACTCCTCCCGGTGTTTTCTCCTTGTGCTGTGACTTCGTTTCTCACTCTCTACAATACAATTCTCTTTGTGTCCTTTCTTAGGATGCTGCCGCACGTGGGGCAGGTGCAGCTCCGTGTCTTTCTGTCTCGTGCTAGGCCTCTGCAAGGATCCCACCCCTGACAGGGACCCTCTGTCTGCAGCTCAGATGTTCCTCCTTTCCCCCTGTCTGCCTGACAGGTGTTGCCTGGGCAAAGCCCAGTCAGCATCTCCCTAACTTCCTATCCAACCCACCAGTTTTATCCGTCTGTGAGGAGTGCCCTACTAGATAGGAGCATGGCTCTGGAAAGATGAACTCCTTTATTACCTTCAGGCGTAATATCACTCCCCCTGGTGGAAGAATAATATTACTGCAGCAACCAGCACTCTGGGGCGCTGCAGAGAGAAAAAAAAAAGTTTCTCTATCTTCTCCATTCAGTTTGTCCGTTAAATTCAAACAGTACTTGGATTTTATCCAAATGCATTTTTTTCACAGACCCACAGACTTGAATGGCAGAGGGTGTTCTGGTTATTGGAGGCAAATCGTGAATGCTGCATTTTTTTTTCTCTGACAGTCCGGTCAGAGCAAAAAAATTGGAAATGTGCATGTCTTCTTTGAATAACATGGGGACAAGTGCTATCCGTCAAAATGACATATAGCACTTGTCCGATTTTTACTGTCATGTGCACGAGCTCTTAGGCGGATCAATTACCGAGTCTTTGGTCCATTGTCCATTTGAGTAGTCTCTGGTTGCTGGATGGGAAGGTTGTGAATCTCTTACATTCTTGTACCTCATGTGCTGTTTTTGATTAGCAGGGTTGATATGATTTCATTATTGCAGAATGACGCACAGCCAGCCTAATCAAAATTAGCGCCTGGAACCCCATAATGTAAGAGACTCACAAGTCTCCTATCCAGTGACCAGAGACTACTGACCTTCCTTATAGACCAGAGTCCCGTGAATCAATCCCTTCAGCTCTAATTTTAGGAAGACATAGGTAATATGAACACTGCTTCTTAAAATTGTGGCATGAATATAAATGCATACTATAAAAGCACCCACACGTGAGAAATAGCAGCAACGAAGAGCTGTGATGTCATTAAGGTTAGCACAGGTCATAGCTGGTTGTTCTCACAGAAACCTCAGCTACTCTGCTACTTTCTGTGTGTTTCGTCAGCCTTGGTGAGTAGTAACGCCACTGCTCATCACAGCCTCTGGATGTAGCCAGGGTTCGTTGTGTGTGTTTTCTTCTTTAAACTTATGGGGCTAGTACTGGGGGTGTCTGATAGATGCCTCTCCTTTACTAACCCTGTCCTTGATGCCAGTGGTCATTACAATTACACCAGATTTCATTTTTAAACAGCGATTCAAATCTTTCAGGTTCACAATAGTTCTTAAGGAGCGGTCTGGTTTTTCCCATAAAAAGACTGTAGAATCCTGTCCTTTTTTCAGAACCTGAGTAAGTATTCCCTTCTATACTAAGGACCTGACTTTCTGCTCTAAGGCCTGTTGTTTTGCTTTCGTAGACTGGATTTTTGTAACCAAGAATCTTAACTGTGGCTGGGAACTGAATTCTAGCTTTAATCCCTGCTTTATGGTATCTAAGATCCATCTGCTGTTTGAAATATCTACCCAAGCAGGTAGAAACTTTTTTAACCTTCCACCTACCTGGATCCTGGCGTCATTGTCTTGCAGGTCTCTTTGAGGGGTCAGAGGGAAAGGAATCATAGCTAAAGCTTTTTCCCTTCCTTGGAACCCTTTCATATTGGGTCCCTGTTCCTTATAGATGCAAACTGCCTTCTTCCAGAAGGACAAAAGGAGCTCCTCTGAAAGGAATTCTCCTTGGCATGGAATACCATATAATCTACTTTTTGACTGAAGATCTGCTGCCCAGTGCCCAGTCCTTAATCAAAAGACCCCGACAAGCAGAGTTGCATAAAGCGCACGAGCAAGCCGTGAGTCTTACTGCGTCCGCAGAGGCATCTGATAGAAAATCAGCGCCTTCTTATTGGTTGGAAAACTGGCTAAAATCTGATCCCACAGGCATTTGTTTTCCATATCTAAGTGCATGATCTGATCTAATCATATGATCAGTGATCTTGCAGTGCATGTTGCAGCGATATTTGACTTAAATGCTTTAGGCCCCAGCTCCCAGTCCCTTGTTAGGAAACTATCTAAGGAGTCGTTTAAGAGCCCTAAGTTATCTAAAGGCAAGGATGATTTTCAAAATGCATGTGAAATGGCCGCATCTATTTTTGGGGCCTTTTCCCAACTCCTTTTGGAATGAAACCTCTTTTATCAGGCTTCTTCCATTCCTTCTTTACCAGGGAGGATACATTCTTATGTACTGGGAAGCATTTGTTTCCTCACCTCCAACCCCTCAAATATCAAATCCTGTATGGTTCTGGGCTCTTTAATGTTCTCACTTTTCATTGTAGTCCTAACCGTCTTAACTAACTTGTCTGTGTCGTGTGCCGGGAAACGAGGACCGCCTTAGTTATCATCATCTAAGGAGATGAGACATCAGAATAAAACCCATCAAATTCCCCATCTTCCAAGTCCTCTTCCAAGCTCATATCCAATTTCTCAGCCGGAACAGAAGGGGTCCCATTTTTAAGTCCCTTAAGTGAATTCCTGACCTCTGAATTTACAATAGCCCTCAAGTTATTCATAAGAAACGATGATTCCTCTGCCACTGTCTTCTGTTGAAGCAAGGTTGGCACAACTTTTTGTTATACAAAAACAATTTGGCTTTACAAAGTGCACATTCCTTATTTTTTATTTATTCTGTGCTTTTCTAGTACTGTCCTATGATAAAATATATTCAAGGGACACAGCAATAGTTTAAAAGGTAAAAAGGAGTTATTTTAGTCAATCGCCCCAGTAGCAGGAAACTACCGTGCATGGAGGAGTTGCTTCTTTCACAGGATTTCTTGCTTGGCTCCCTTTCTCCATTCTGCTGATCCACTAGTGCATCCAAAAGTGGTAGGGGAAGAGTACCTTTTATAAATAGAGGTGCCATTTTCAAAATTCTCACCTCTATGGCGGCCATGCCCCCTTCCATTTCCTGAAAGTGCCATCAAACTTCGTCCACTTTCCCATGCGCCTATGTGAGCATGACACACTGCAGCCTTCAAGATGGAAGGAAGGGGATGTATCCTCCTTCTGATCTGCTCTGCATGCTCTGAAGTTGGCACCCCCTCAGCCCCAGATGTTCCACCAGGAACTTTGCGACCTCTTCAGCCTCCTGCTCTGAACAGGTGAGAGGGAAATTCAAAGGGGCGTGCTCCAGCCTGCCACACTGGAGGTTACCTGATCCATCTCCCTGACCTTGGGGGAGAAGTGAGCATTCAAAATCCCTGGTATCCCCAGGGATTGTAGGTTTCCCTCCAAGGACAGGAAACCACTGAAGCGGAAAGAGAGGCTCCGCCTTTTAAATCTGTAGGTTTCTTGTTCTTGAGGGTGGATCCTCTTTCTCGTTTTGTACTGTCATGGGGATGAGAAAAGTCTTATTAACCTTTCATGTTATGCGTTGAAAAAATGTTCTATGAAACTCAGTCTTGTCAAATTTTTGGAAATTGTTATTGTGTTCAGTGAGATAATAATTAAAATCTTACTTTTCAAAGGGTATGTATTTGTACTCATTTATGCAGAGCACTGTATTTTATTAAGTAAAAAGATCAGTGACAGGGCAGTGATCAGTACACTTTAACATCTTATGTCTGCTATTTTTTCCTTCTTGAAAATAATTAATCTGATGCTTATTAATATGTGGAGATCAAACGTAGCTTGGTTTACTTAGGTTAAATGTAGCATAGCTGCAATTACTATAAATTCCTCACAAGATGCTTCCCCTGAAAAAAACAGCAGAGAAGCATCCAAACAATCAAGGGAATTCCAATTAAAAATTGTAACCTTGTGCTACTTTATTGAAAGCTTTTTACATAATGAACCGCATGTAATAATTTACATAAATTTACATAATTTACCGCATGTAAACGCGGTAAAACGCATGCGTTTTTTAGACGCATGCGTTTTTATAGAAAAACACAAGAAAACACAAGAAAACACAAGAAAAAACAAGAAAAAACAAGAAAACACTAACCCTAACCCTACCCCTAACCCTAACCCTAAACGTGACTGAAATACGTGGCACTGAAATACGTGCAACTGAAATACGTGGTACTTAAATACGTGGCACGTTAATACGTGGCACGTGGCACTTAAATACGTGGCACTTAAATACGTGGCACGTGGCACTTAAATACGTGGCACGTGGCACTTTAATACGTGGCACGTGGCACTTAAATACGTGGCACGTGGCACTTATATATGTGGCACGTGGCACTTATATATGTGGCACGTGGCACTTATATATGTGGCACGTGGCACTTAAATACGTGGCACGTGGCATACGTGGCACTGAAATACGTGGCACGTGGCACTTAAATACGTGGCACGTGGCACTTAAATACGTGGCACGTGGCACTTAAATACGTGGCACTTAAATACGTGGCACGTGGCACTTTAATACGTGGCACGTGGCACTTATATATGTGGCACGTGGCACTTATATATGTGGCACGTGGCACTTATATATGTGGCACGTGGCACTTAAATACGTGGCACGTGGCATACGTGGCACTGAAATACGTGATACGTGGCACTTAAATACGTGGCAATATGACTGTCAGAAAATGTTCATTAAACGGTTAGGGGTGAGGTTAGGGGTAGAGTTAGGGTTAGGGTTTGGATCCCTTTATCACCTTGATGGTGGTGGGTGACTTTTTAGTGTGTTTTCTGGTTTTTTTTCTATAAAAACGCATGCGTTTTTAGCGCAAACAAACGCATGTGCTTAAAAACGCATGCGTTTACATAGACAGCAATGCATTTTTTTGCCGCGAAAAAACGCATGCGTTTTTTCGCGGCAAAAAAACGCGCAAGAAAATACTGCAGGTAGCATTTTTGAAAATGAACGCATGCAGTCAAAAAACGCATGCGTTTGAAAACGCGACCAAACGCATGTGCAAAAAAACGCATGCGTTTTCAATGTTAAATATAGGAAAAAAAAACGCATGCGTTTTTTGTGCAAAAAACGCTGCAGACAAAAACGCAAGTGTGAAAGCAGCCTAATATCCATGTATTCATACCGAATAACTAATCCAATGCAAGTCAGTGGGAAAGCCAAATATTTTTCTGCGGGACCCAACAAACAGGTCTGGGGGAATGGGGAAAAAAAGCTGAAATTGATGGGAAAAATCTGAAACTAAATGGGAACAGCATGGAGAAGATGCCTGCATGCCTTTCTAACTCACATATGTAAATTGCCTCTTCTGAGAAAAAGAGGATTTAAACTCTATAGCGCCACCTGTTGGAAGTAGCGATCCTACAAGTCACAATCAACCCTTTAACGAGTTGTGCAATATGACTTAGGATAAAAACCAAATCAGTATCTCAATTCGCAGACATGGTGTTTCGGGCTGCTGGCCCTCGTCAGTGCGAAGCATGAGAACTGATTTGGCTAGGTGAGAGGCTCTGGACTGGGGTCTAAGGGGTAACATTTCTCCTTATGGAGAGTGACATACCAGCTGGCTTGTCAAGGTAAGGAGGCTTATTCGCCGTGCAATGCTCCTCTGGGAAATTAAATATGCAAATTGCCTATTCTGAGAAAAACTAACATATGGTATCTGGGAATAATGTTGTCAGACTACTGAGCCGGTTTTACAGATTTTTAAAAAGACCTACCAAACCAAACCAAAATTTTTTTTAAAGGGAAAAATGCTAAGAAACATTTTTTCTTCATAATTACATGTATATAATGCTAAATTAAAAAAATATATATATACCTCCCCTTTAACATATGTTCACACGGAGTGTTTTGGCTTTAGTTTTTCCTTTAACATTTGTAAGAGCTCTCACTCCTACATTTAGGAGGTCCATCCCTCATGCCAAATAGTTAGCAAGATAGTGGAATACATATTCCCCATCACATTACAATGCCTTTTCAAACTTGCCCATTTGAATTTTGTTTTTTGCCGGCCACCACCACCATGTCCGCCACCATGTCATTATGCAGCCCCCGCTTGCAATTTGCAAAGTGCCAGCAGGTACAGTGAAACTTGAGTTTGATAAGGGCCCTCAGGTGGCCCTGTATCATACATTTGAGAGAGCTCTCACTCCTACACTCGCGAGGTCCCTCCCTCATGCCAAACAGTTAGCAAGATAGTGGAATACATATTCCTTATCACTTTACAATGCCAGATAAAACATGCCCATTTCAATTTTGCTCACCATGTCCACCACCATGTCATTATGTGGCCCTCGCTTTTAATTTTCAGAGGGCCACCATGTGCTGTGAAACCTGTGTTTTGTAAGGTGCACAGTTAATTTTTGCCACTGGATCCCAATGGAACCACTGTAAGGTGAATATAAAACATGAGTTGGGGGAGATGTATGATTAATGTCAGTAAATTGAATTCTACTAGTGAGGAGCAAGTATGCTCGTTACTCGAGTTTCTACAAGCATGCTTGGGTGATCTCCGAGTATTTCGGCGTGCTTGGAGATTTAGTTTATGTCGATGCAGCCGCATGATTTGCGGCTGTTAGACAGCTTGAATACATGTGGGGATTGCCTAACAAACAGGCAATCCCCACATGTATTCAAGCTGTCTAGCAGCTGCAAATCATGCAGCTGTGTCGACATCAACTAAATCTCCGAGCACGCCGAAATACTCGAAGACCACCTGAGCATGCTCGGAGAAACTAGACTAACTAGCATACTCACTCATCACTAGATTCTACCAGACACCAAAAGCATTAGAATTATAATAATAATCTTTATTTTTATATAGCGCTAACATATTCCGCAGCGCTTTACAGTTTGCACACATTATCATCGCTGTCCCTGATGGGGCTCACAATCTAAATTCCCTATCAGTATGTCTTTTGGAATGTGGGAGGAAACTTGAGTACCCGGAGGAAACCCACGCAAACACGGAGAGAACATACAAACTCTTTGCAGATGTTGTCCTGAGTGGGATTAGAACCCAGGACTCCAGCGCTGCAAGGCTGCTGTGCTAACCACTGCGAAATTCGTAATACAGTGTATGCAAGCGAGGGCCTGTATTGTGGTCAGTCTGTCAGGCCTGAAACCCATATCAGGAACATGTACAAGCCTCATTTTACTTGGAAGCAGCCTCTTCAAGGGAAAGAGCTAGGATTGCCATTGACCAATCTGCACAAGCTTACGCACTTGATCTGGAAACTACCCAACCAGAAAGAATGTAT
Organism: Ranitomeya variabilis; assembly: GCF_051348905.1. Classification (NCBI taxonomy): domain Eukaryota; kingdom Metazoa; phylum Chordata; class Amphibia; order Anura; family Dendrobatidae; genus Ranitomeya; species Ranitomeya variabilis. The sequence goes on along the minus strand of NC_135232.1, from coordinate 998,004,020 downwards.
CTTTTGAATATTTTTGAGCAACAATGGAGTAATTACAGGATATGTCGCGGAGAGTGTTGAGGTCTGTGGAGTGTATTACTCAGGTGATATGCAGTGCTACAGAGCTCAGGTAAAGGCCTTAGCGTGGCAATGTCCATGTTCTAATAGGTGCAAGACTGCAGCCTGAATAGGTTTGTGGAGCGTATTAACCCAGTCTCTTAGACATATTAAAATATACAGAAACTGGTCAATACCCCACCACCAATTTTTGTAAGGATCCAAATTAAGAAAATGTAAGGGAAGGAACAGTTTAGTAAAGAGACACAAGTCTCTTTTAGGAGCCTGGAAAAGTCAGCAATGGTCTTCGTCCTGAACCGGACAATGTAACTTGCTAACGAGTATGTATGCCCTCTCTAACCAACAATTTGTGAACAGACATACATGCATGCTGATAAGGGACAACTGAACACTGCACTGGGACAACAAACTGGATGTGGTTGCTGACTTTTGTGTCTGTGCAACTGCAGTTTGTGGACAGGAGGCCTCAGCACCTCCTTCCTAGACAGCAGAGTGGGAATGATGTAACACAGGGGAAGGGTCAGTAATTTCGCAGTCAGGCCATGTGCACACGTTCAGTATTTTTCGTGTTTTTTTCGCGTTTTTTCGCTATAAAAACGTGATAAAAACGCGAAAAACGCTTACATATGCCTCCCATTATTTTCAGTGTATTCCGCATATTTTGTGCACATGCTGCATTTTTTTCCACGAAAAAATCGCATCGCGGAAAAAAAAGCAACATGTTCATTAAATTTGCGGAATTGCGGGGATTCCGCACACCTAGGAGTGCATTGATCTGCTTACTTCCTGCACGAGGCTGTGCCCACCATGCGGGAAGTAAGCAGATTATGTGCGGTTGGTACCCAGGGTGGAGGAGAGGAGACTCTCCTCCACGGACTGGGCACCATATAATTGGTAAAAAAAAAAAGAATTAAAATAAAAAATAGTCATATACTCACCCTCTGATGGCCCCCGGAGTGTTCCCGCCTCTCCGCTGCATGCTGCCGCTTCGGTTCCTATAGATGGTGTGGTGAAGGACCTGCGATGACGTCGCTGTCTTGTGATTGGTCGCGAGACCGCTCATGTGACCGCTCATGTGACCGCGATGTCATCGAAGGTCCTGAACCACACCATCTATAGGAACGGACGCCGCTGAGGATATCGGCTGTCTTCAGAGGGTGAGTATAACCATTTTTTTATTTTTTTTATTATTTTTAAACATTCTATCTTTTACTATAGATGCTGCATAAGCAGCATCTATAGTAAAAAGTTGGTCACACTTGTCAAACACTATGTTTGACAAGTGTGACCAACCTGTCAGTCAGTTTTCCAAGCAATGCTACAGATCGCTTGGAAAACTTTAGCATTCTGCAATCTAATTACGCTTGCAAAATGCTAAAAAAAAATGCAAAAAAAACGGGGAAAAAACGCAAAAAAAAATGCGGATTTCTTGCAGAAAATTTCCGGTTTTCTTCAGGAAATTTCTGCAAGAAATCCTGACGTGTGCACATACCCTCAGACACAGATTTTGTTCCCAGGTGTTCCGCCCACCTACTGTGTGCTGTGTATATGGGGTATGCTAACAGGGGTATTATGTCGAATTTCCCTTTATAAAGGGATGCGTGAGTAAAATTTTCAAGCTAGAAGCATATATATACAGCATGTTTCATTACTCATAATATTATTCTGTGTAAGTCTTAGAGCTGAAGAATTGTGTGGAGAATATTAATGCATTTATGCTCCAAAATGTCCAAGTGCAGACCCAAAAAACAACATCAGGCTACTAGATACATGCTTAAAGAGACCATGAGAAGGGCAACACAATGAAAAAATATAATAAAAGAATATGTAGAGATTGGGAGTAGAAATTTGACCATTGCACAATGTACAAAGGTTTCCAAAAATTACCCCAATGGGTCTATATCATACACGCTGAAAGAGACCGTGATGGGGACCACATCATCACAATACACTTAGCAGTTATTACAAGCAGTACAGATATAGAGTACAAGTTTCACCATTGCACAATATGCAAAGGTTTTAAAAAGTACAAAACAAAAACAATACCCACGTGGGTTATACATAGATACACACTAAGTACTTGTTGCAGAAGCAGGAGGAGTAGGAGTTAATTTCTGAACAAAATGGTTTTGGATGGTAAGGGATGGACGTTAAGACAACGTCCAAAATACAGCATTTGGCCTGCATTTAAATAACATTGCTGTCATCCATAGGGCTTACAAAATCGGAGGAAATCTAGCTCTTGTTCAATTTTCGAAGAGTCAGCCTGTCTGCATTTTCTGCTGACAGGCATGTACGCCTATCTGTTATGATTGCACGGGCCAAACTGAAAACCCACACTTATAGCAGGGCATGGCAGCACCTCCAAAGTGTACAAGGAGAGGTCGGGCCAAGTGTGCAGCTTGGACAACCAATAGTTAAAGAGAACTGAAGAATCAGGAAGGATGCTGTTATGGTCACTTAAGTAGTCCTTCACCATCTTGGTCAACTTCTCCCTCCTCATCATAGTTACACCCACAGATAGTCCTTGCTGATGGGACAGTGTCATGAAAATGTGTCAGTTGGTGGACATTTCCCCCCCTCCAAGTTGCACTTGTTGTTCGTGGCCCTCCCCTGTAATCCTTGTGGGAGAAAAGAGACAGTACCTCTGCCACCAGTGTTGTCTGAAGGTTATCTTTTGAGCAAGCCTTCCACTATAGCCCTCTGGCATGCATGCACTGAAAATGGCATATCTGCCTCCAACATAAGAGAAGAATATTTCTCCTTGTACCGTGGGTCAAGAAAGGTACACAGGTAGTATTTCATGGTGGACAAAATGTATTTCAAGTGAGAGTCTAGGGAAAGGCATCTGGACATGAACTCACGTGTGGCAGACTACAAAGAGTCAAGAAAGAACAGGAAGGAACAGGAAGAACAGTAGCCATCCTCTCCTCCTCACGACACATAGCTGTTGTGAATTCGGTTTGTGGGCTCCCCCGGTGGTCTGTTATGGTAGTGTCTCTTATGTGCCTTCCTCCATCTCTGATTACCTGTCGCCACCTTCTTGGGGAGTTTCCTATTTAAGGCTGCTTGGCTGTTAGTCACATGCCGGCCAACAATGTGCTAGTAGCATTCTGTTGCATTCACCTGCCTCAAGTTCCAGTTCAGCTAAGTTGAATTTTGTTTCTTGTTTTGCTATTTTTGTCCAGCTATCTGCAATGTGACTCTTCAGTGCTGGAAGCTCTTGTGGACAGAAAATTACTACTCCAGTGGCATGAGTTGTCACTGGAGTTTAAAGTAATTTCTGGATGGTGTTTTTGAATAGTGATTTTTAGGTCGACCGTGAAGTAACTCTTTCCTGTCCTTCTGCTATCTAGTAAGCGGACCTCACTGTGCTAAATCTGCTGTTCATCCTACGTGTGTCATTTCCTCTGAACTCACCGTCAATATCTGTGGGGGCCTACTATCATCTTTTGGGGTTCCTCACTGGAGGTAAGGCAGGCCTGTATGTTCCTCTTATAGGGGTAGTTAGATCTCCGGCTGGCGCGTGGTGTCTAGGGCATCGTAGGTACATCCCCCGGCTACTGTAAGTGTTGGGTCAGGTTCAGGTCACGGTCGACCTTAGTTTCCATCACCCGAGAGCTAGTCCGTTTTGCATTTTTTCCCATGGTCATTGGGGTAACCATAACAGTTTGGCCGGCCTATAAAAAATCTATGTGTTTAAAATATGCACTAAAGTAGGAAGGAGAAGAAAAGGTTTTTTTTTTTTTTTTTCTGTGTTTGAAAGTGCACCTTAGTTTGATCATTTGTATTCCTTGCTTAAACTGCAGTCTTCAGCCTTTTTTTTCTCCTCTCCTCTTAACCTCTGAATGCTTGGGTTACACCCATCTGAAACATGGATCCACAGAGTTTAGTTGCGGGTTTGAATAACCTTGCGACAAAAGTACATAACCTACATGATGTCTTAGTGCTTGGATTACCATGGTTACAGATTCATAATCCCGTCTTGGACTGGAAATCTATGTCTGTGTTGAGCTGGGGATGTCGGGGTATTCATGGGGATGCACCTTTGGTTCCTATTTCTTCATCTACTCCCTCTGAGATCCCAGCATTTCTGTCAGATTTTTATGATGTCTTTCAAGAGCCTAAAGTTGATTCTCTCCCTCCCCACAGAGAGTGTGACTGCGCTATTGAATTGATCCCCGGTAGTAAGTTTCCTAAGGGTCGCTTGTTTAATTTGTCTGTACCTGAACATACTGCTATGCGGGAGTATATCAGAGAATCCTTGGAAAAGGGTCATATTCGCCCCTCGTTGTCTCCACTAGGGGCAGGATTTTTCTTTGTAGGTAAAAAGGATGGTTCATTGAGACCTTGTATCGACTATCGACTTTTGAATAAGATTACAGTTAAATACCAGTACCCGTTACCTTTACTGACTGATCTGTTTGCTCGTATAAAGGGGGCTAAGTGGTTCACTAAGATCGATCTACGTGGTGCGTATAATTTGGTGCGGATTAAGCAGGGGGATGAGTGGAAGACCGCATTTAATACGCCTGAAGGCCATTTTGAGTATTTGGTAATGCCTTTCGGTCTCGCAAATGCCCCTTCCGTTTTTCAGTCCTTTATGCACGATATTTTCCGTGAATATCTGGATAAGTTTATGATTGTGTATTTGGATGATATTCTTGTTTTTTCGGAGGACTGGGAATCTCACGTTCAACAGGTCAGGAGAGTTTTTCAGGTTTTGCGAGCTAATTCTCTTTTTGTAAAGGGCTCAAAGTGTAGTTTTGGAGTTCAGAGAATTTCCTTTTTGGGATATATTTTTTCCCCTTCATCTATGGAGATGGACCCTGTCAAGGTCCAGGCTATTTGTGATTGGATGCAACCTACTTCTTTGAAGAGTCTGCAAAAGTTCTTGGGTTTTGCTAATTTCTATCGCCGATTTATAGCGGGTTTTTCTGCCATTGCTAAACCTTTGACTGATTTGACCAAAGAGGGTGCTGATGTTGCTAATTGGTCCTCTGCGGCTGTGGAGGCCTTTCGAGAGCTTAAGCGCCGCTTTTCTTCCGCTCCTGTGTTGCGCCAACCTGATGTGTTACTTCCGTTCCAGGTTGAGGTGGATGCTTCGGAGATCGGAGCAGGTGCAGTTTTGTCGCAGAAAGATCCTGACTGCTCAGTAATGAGACCATGTGCGTTTTTCTCCCGAAAGTTTTCGCCCGCTGAGCGAAATTATGATGTGGGAAATCGGGAACTTCTGGCCATGAAGTGGGCGTTTGAGGAGTGGCGTCATTGGCTTGAGGGTGCTAGACACCAGGTGGTGGTCCTCACTGACCACAAGAATCTAATTTATCTTGAGTCGGCCAGGCGTCTGAATCCTAGACAGGCGCGCTGGTCGTTGTTTTTCTCCCGATTTAACTTTGTGGTGTCATATCTGCCTGGGTCCAAGAATGTGAGGGCGGATGCCCTCTCTAGGAGTTTTGAGCCTGACTCGCCTGGTGATTCCGAACCTACCGGCATCCTGAAGGATGGGGTGATATTGTCAGCTGTCTCCCCAGACCTGCGGCGTTCTTTGCAGGAGTTTCAGGTGGATAGGCCTGATCGCTGTCCGCCTGGTAGACTGTTTGTCCCTGATGATTGGACCAGTAGAGTTATCTCGGAGGTTCATTCTTCCGCGTTGACAGGTCATCCTGGAATTTTTGGCACCAGGGATTTGGTGTCTAGGTCCTTCTGGTGGCCTTCTTTGTCTCGAGATGTGCGCATGTTTGTGCAGTCTTGTGATGTTTGTGCTCGGGCCAAGCCCTGCTGTTCTAGGGCCAGTGGGTTGTTGTTGCCCTTGCCTATTCCTAAGAGGCCTTGGACGCACATCTCTATGGACTTTATTTCTGACCTTCCGGTTTCTCGTAGGATGTCTGTCATCTGGGTGATTTGTGACCGTTTTTCCAAGATGGTTCATTTGGTACCTTTACCCAAATTGCCCTCCTCCTCTGAGTTGGTTCCTCTATTTTTTCAGAATGTGGTGCGTTTGCATGGTATTCCTGAGAATATAGTGTCTGACAGGGGTACTCAGTTTGTGTCTAGATTTTGGCGGACGTTCTGTGCCAGGATGGGTATCGATTTGTCTTTTTCGTCTGCATTCCATCCTCAGACTAATGGCCAGACTGAGCGTACTAATCAGACCTTGGAGACTTACTTGAGGTGTTTTGTGTCCGCTGATCAGGATGATTGGCTTGACTTTTTGCCATTGGCAGAGTTTGCCCTTAACAATCGGGCTAGTTCTGCCACTTTGGTTTCTCCATTTTTTTGTAATTCAGGGTTTCACCCTCGGTTTTCGTCCGGTCAATTGGAGTCTTCGGATTGTCCTGGAGTGGATGCTGTGGTTGATAGGATGCATCAGATTTGGGGACAGGTTGTGGACAATCTGAAGTTGTCCCAGGAGAAGACTCAACAGTTCACTAATCGTCATCGGCGTATTGGTCCTCGTCTTTGTGTTGGGGACCTGGTGTGGCTGTCTTCTCGATTTGTTCCTATGAAGGTCTCGTCTCCTAAGTTTAAGCCTCGGTTTATCGGCCCTTATAGGATTCTGGAGGTTCTTAATCCTGTGTCCTTTCGTTTGGACCTCCCAGCATCTTTTAATATCCATAATGTTTTCCATCGGTCATTATTGCGGAGGTATGAGGTACCGGTTGTTCCTTCTGCTGATCCACCTGCTCCTGTGTTGGTTGAGGGTGAATTGGAGTATGTGGTGGAAAAGATCTTGGACTCCCGTGTTTCCAGACGGAAACTTCAGTATCTGGTTAAGTGGAAAGGTTATGGCCAGGAGGATAATTCTTGGGTGACAGCATCCGATGTTCATGCTCCCGATTTGGTTCGTACATTTCATAGTGCTCATCCAGGTCGCCCTGGTGGTTCTGGTGAGGGTTCGGTGCCCCCTCCTTAAGGGGGGGGTACTGTTGTGAATTCGGTTTGTGGGCTCCCCCGGTGGTCTGTTATGGTAGTGTCTCTTATGTGCCTTCCTCCATCTCTGATTACCTGTCGCCACCTTCTTGGGGAGTTTCCTATTTAAGGCTGCTTGGCTGTTAGTCACATGCCGGCCAACAATGTGCTAGTAGCATTCTGTTGCATTCACCTGCCTCAAGTTCCAGTTCAGCTAAGTTGAATTTTGTTTCTTGTTTTGCTATTTTTGTCCAGCTATCTGCAATGTGACTCTTCAGTGCTGGAAGCTCTTGTGGACAGAAAATTACTACTCCAGTGGCATGAGTTGTCACTGGAGTTTAAAGTAATTTCTGGATGGTGTTTTTGAATAGTGATTTTTAGGTCGACCGTGAAGTAACTCTTTCCTGTCCTTCTGCTATCTAGTAAGCGGACCTCACTGTGCTAAATCTGCTGTTCATCCTACGTGTGTCATTTCCTCTGAACTCACCGTCAATATCTGTGGGGGCCTACTATCATCTTTTGGGGTTCCTCACTGGAGGTAAGGCAGGCCTGTATGTTCCTCTTATAGGGGTAGTTAGATCTCCGGCTGGCGCGTGGTGTCTAGGGCATCGTAGGTACATCCCCCGGCTACTGTAAGTGTTGGGTCAGGTTCAGGTCACGGTCGACCTTAGTTTCCATCACCCGAGAGCTAGTCCGTTTTGCATTTTTTCCCATGGTCATTGGGGTAACCATAACACATAGCCTTCTCCTACTCCTCCTCCTCCTCTTCAAGCCATCCATGCCGGACAGGCATGAAGCTGGGATTGGGATTCCTGACTGTAGCGCAGAGCAAAAACTCCTGTTCCTCCTCATCCTCCTCCTCCTGTTCTTCGTCATCACCAAATGTGGCCTGAGAATACTGTGTGAGGCTGGGCTGTGTGGTATTAGCCACTGTACAATCTTGCTCCATAGCCACCTGCTCAGCATTCAAAGCTTCCTCTTTCATATTCTGCAGCTAATGTTTTAATAGACAGAGCAGTGGGATGGTTACGCTCATAATCACGTCCTCAGCACTCAACATCTTGATGTAGTACTCAAAGTTTTAAAGAATCTCATATTGGTCAGCGATCCACACCCACCCAACAATTTTTATGTGTGGGGGCTGAATGTTACTCGGATCGGGACTGAGAAGCTGGAATTCAGAGACTGCCCTCTGCTGCTCACTAAGACTTGCCAACATATGGAAGGTCGAATTCCAGCATGTGGACAAGTCACAAATCAGTCGGTGATGACGAGGCAAATTAAAGAGCTGCTACAGTGAAGCTAGACCAGTGAAAGCCTGAGATGACTTTCAGAAATGTGCGCTGACACAGTGTTCCTTGGCAGGTAGGTCAGGCAAGTCAAGGTATGTTTTTAAAAACCGCTGTACAACCAAGTTCAGCATGTGGGCCATGCATGGAACGTGTACCAGCTTGCTGAGCTTTAATGCCACCACCAAGTTACTTCCATTATCGCACATAACCAGACCTGGTTTGATGTTCAGCGGGGAGTGCCACTGATAGGTCTCATCTTTTATCCCTTACAACAGATCGGCTGCATTTTGAGCTTTATCACCTAAACAGATGAGCTTTAGCAGAGCGTGCCGCCGCTTCCCCAAGACAGTGCTGCAGATTTCCCAGCTGCGGAATAATGGGGAGACTAGTTCCACTGAGGATAAGGAGAAGAGACAGGAAGTGGAATACAAGGAGACTGAACCTCTGATGGATGTTGGACCTGCTATTCTTGGTGTGGGTAAGATAACTAGGTGTTGTCTGAGACTCCACAAGGTTAACCCACTGTGTCAACAGGGAAATGTATCATCTCTGTTCACAAGAATTTGTCCACTTGTCTGTGTTTAGGTGGACCTTCTCTGTGACCATTGGCCAGAGCACGGCTGAAATTGTGTAACACATGCTTATGTAACGCGGGGACGGCCTACAAGTCGAAATGGCAACATTTCCAGGGCTAGCAATCTGTCAATGTGGGTGTTTAGCATTTGGGCCTGTGGGTGGCTGGATATTTCTGCTTTCTAGTAAATGTCTGTGGCAGGAACAACTGAACTCTGCGCTGGGATGAAGTGGACGAGGTTGCTGATTGTTGTGTGTGCAACCACTGGTTGTGGGCAGGAAGCATCAATGCCTGCTTCATGGTCAGCAGGCTGGGAGGGTCATAACACAGGGGAAGGGGCAATGGATTCACCCTCAGACACAGATTTGGTGCCCAGGCGTTTTGACCACCTACTGGGGTGCTTGGCTGCCATGTGTTTTTGCATGCTGGTGGTGCTCAGGTTGGCAGTGTCCTTGCCTCATCTTATCTGAAGGACTTTCAGAAGAAAAATGCCAGACAGGGGAACAATGCACCCTTACCTAGCCCAGTGGGGAGGGCTCTGTGGAACACTTGACCGAGTTCTAACTCTGGGCAAACCACTACCTCTTCTTGCCTGTTTTCTTGCTGCTGAGCCATCCCTCTCTGCATTGCTGTGCTCGCTAGGTATGCCATCTTGCCAGGTTAGATCAGTGGCTTCATCGTCAACCATGTTGTCTTCCAATTCCTCAATCTGATCCTCCTTCTGAGCTGCGATTTGAGGCTGACCTGATGGCAACTTTGCCTCATGATTATCCTCTACCTATTCAGTCATCAATTGACCAACCCCAACGTTCCTTTCTCTTGGCCGTGGGTGCTCAGATTTGTGAGCATCACTGCACTCCACCTCCTCATGACCCTCTTTAATGGTGCACTTTGAGAGGACTGACAAATTGCAAGGGAACGTAAACAGTTCCTCAGAGTGGCCAGCGTTGGAGTCATATGTCTCCTGGGACTCTTGATGGTGGGAGGAACGAGGAGCAGGTTAAGGATTCAGAGGCCCAGCCTCTTGGCTACTGAGACTGGACCATATGGAAGACTTGGTGGTGCTGCTTATCAACACACTGGAGCCTTTATCTGTCATCCAACCCTCAACATCGTTGCACTTGTCTGGGTTCGTTAGTGGTGTAGTATGCTGACCAAATTTTGACAGGAGCCTAGAACGAGATACAGTCAGCTTCGGATCTGTCACACGGCCTTGGCGAGCACCACCACATCTATGTCCCTTTACATCACCTTTTTCATCTTTAACCCATTTCTTGCCAAATTAGAAATTTTCATTTTACGAATTTTTCAGAAAAGGGCGTCCCAATATTCAATTAAAAAGGACAATGACATGATTTCCTATTTTGAAAACATTCATTTTACAAACACAACACAAAAAATTGGACCTAATTATAAAAATTATAAAATCTTAGTTGCTAGAAGCAAATGATTAGATGTCCCAAAAAAGGACATTGGTAGATAATGGGTTAACAGATTATGCTTGTGAAACCAAAAAATACTGACTTTATTTTTCACAACTACCCTTACAAAGGTGTTATGTAGAAATTCACTGTATCTAGCAATGTGTGGCTATTTTTTTGGAGTTTGCCGCTGATTATACACATCAACTGCAGACTGACGTTAATTACAGGTAAATAGTCACGTTTCCGTATCTCTGCAGGTGTTGTGCCAGTCGCGCAACTGCTAGATAAAGAAACGCAATTTTTGTAAGGTAAGAGAAATTTGTTTTTTTCAATCGCCTTGCTGACACACTGCAAATGCTGAGTAATGAATATTATTGCCCTGGCTAAATTGTCACATAAGATTATCTCTATCCAGATTGTGCCTGTTGCACAACTGCTAGATAAAGAAACTGTATTTTTTAAACAAATTTTTTTTGGGGTAATTTTTTTTAATTGCCTTTATGAGGCATGCCAACAGCAGACTCAGTGAAATTAATGGGAAATAGCGACATTTCCGTAGATCAAGAGGTTTTGTGCCAGTCACATAACTGGCAGAAACCAACCACCAGAACTATAGACCCAACCCAAAGAAATTAATAGCACAGATACATGTTTTAAAAATATTACTTTATTTGTAGTGGTAAGAACATATTTTATGTGCACGTTTGAAAACATAGAATAATAATACAATAAATGATATATATAAAAATTACCAATATATATAAAAACCTAGATAGGCTTAAGGTGCACCATAAAGGAAAAATTATTACACAGGACTCCTACCGATAAAATTTGAATGTGAGTGTATTCCACAAGTATATAAAAATATATATAAAAATATGTAAAAATTGTGTGTAAAAAAGAGGATATTGGGCTAAATATGTAACCCACAGTGTGAGCAAATATATTTGGCTAACATTTGTGCAAAAGTGCAATGTGCCAAAGATAAAACAAAGGGAACAATGTCCAATGTGCCATGATAAATAAGGGAAAAGAACGTGAAGAGGAATACTTCGGAGTTCCTGTACCTTTCTGGCGTCACCCAATCCAAACAATGCGCTCCCATCAGCCTACGCCCGTGACCAGCGGTAACTCTTTTACTACTGGTCACAGCTGCTGGCTCATCTGTATGACAGCATGGGAGCTGCAGCACTCTGGTTGTAACGAACTTACCGCCGATCAGAGCAGGTGTTTCTCGTGCTGTCACACAGATGACAGAGTGGGAAACACCGTAAGTTTGGGGTGCCGAACCCAAACAGTAACGCAGACTTCCAGGAAAAGTCCATGATTGTGGTCCGTGCACAGAATCTAGAAGTTCCAAACTTTACCTTTTGTGCTTGCCCATGCCTAAACACGACTATAAAAAAATAAAATACATAAAATAGTTTCTATAAAATATGCAAAAAGTTTTTTTCATGTCAATGAATTAGTGATCAATCAATTATGAATGAATAATCATGCCAAATAAATATAAAATTGCGATACAAGGTGAGCTGCGAAATAAAAATGGTGAATAATTAAACATTATCCAAAATAAATATTGCAACATACAATTGTCCAATCTATAAACAAATAGTTTGTTCAGTCATACCACAGGCTAGCCATGTCTTGTTCATTTACACCACAGGCTAGCCGCGTATTGTCTTGTTCAGTCATGCCAAAGGTTATAAAGGTCTTGTCATGTCCAGTCATAACACAGGTTAGCTATCCCTAGTCATATCCAGTCATAACACAGACAAGTTGTGTCTTGTTTTGTCAATTAACACCACAGGCTAGTTGTCTCTAGTCATATCTAGACATGTCTAGTCATAACCAGTCATAACACAGAATAGTTATCTTTAGTTATCTAGTCATGTCCAGTCATAATACAGGCTAGTCATGTCTTGCCTTGTCCAGTCATATTACAGGCTAGTCTTGCCTTGTCTTTTTCTGTCATGCCACAGGCTGGTTGTCTCTAGTCATGTCCATACGACAGGCTGTCTCTAGTCATGTCCAGTCATATGACAGGCTAGTAATGCCTTGTTAAATCCGGTCTTAATAAAGAATAGTTATCCCTAGTCATGTCCAGTCATATCACAGTCTTGAAAAGTCTAGGCATATGCATTTAAAACACCAGCTAGTCATGTCTAGTTATGTTCAATCTTACTATTACTAATCTTAAACTAGTAATGGCTACTTATTTTTAGTCTTAAAGGGAATCTGTCACCCCCTGGACGATTTTGATCTATTACTATGGGCATACAGGTAATAGAATGGTTAAACCAGTCTTACCTGTATGCCCTCATAGCTGCAGTGTAAATCTTGAGAAAATCATTTATAATGTTATATGTTAATGATTTATTCCAGGCTCCGGGGCATGCGGTGCCTCCTGATTTCATTATAATGGAACCCCCCTATCATCAGCGTCACACTGACCTGTATGTCGCTGTAAACCTACGCATGCGCTATGCACACATGTGGTTACATGATCCCTGTCTGCCTTCCTATGGGCAATGTCTGCATTGATCTTCTTATTTGCTGATTGTCTATGTCTCTGCCATTACCATCTCTTTCCTGATAGCAAGCAACTCAGCAATTTATCCATTGGTTGTGTTGGACTGACTATACTTCTTCATTTCATTTGTATATGCACACTTATCTAATGTATCCACTTGAGTTCCTGCAATTCTGCATAACCTGCTATTCTGGTCCTTGTTGATCTATGTGCCATACAGTCAATCCTGCCCTCTGTGCCATTGCCTTTGTATGTGTTGTGTTGGGAATTAGACTTTTTGGCTCCCTCTTGTGGTTACTAGTGATATGACTCTGGGATTGTCTTTCCTCAGTTTGGCACCCACCTGGGTCGTTAGTCCAGGGGTGTTGCTATATAAACTTCCTGGATCCTTAGTCCAGTGCCTGGCATCGTTGTAATCAGATCCTTTCTGTTTGCTCCTGTCTGCTGGTCCTGGTTCGTGCAAAATTAAGCTAAGTCCTGCTTCTTTGTTTTTTGGTTATTTGCTTTGCTCTTATTTTTGTCCAGCTTGTACTAAATGTGATTCCTGACTTTGCTGGAAGCTCTAGGGGGCTGGTGTTCTCCCCCCGGGCCGTTAGACGGTTCGGTGGTTCTTGAATATCCAGCGTGGATATTTTGATAGGGTTTTTGCTGACCATATAAGTCATCTTACTATATTCTGCTATTAGCTAGTGGGCCTCTCTTTGCTAAATACCTAGCTCATTCTTACGTTTGTCTTTTCCTCTTACCTCACCGTTATTATTTGTTGGGGGCTTGTATCCAACTTTTGGGGTCTTTTCTCTGGAGGCAAGAAAGGTCTTTCTTTTCCCTTCTAGGGTTAGTTAGTTCTCCGGCTGGCGCGAGACGTCTAGAACCAACGTAGGCACGTTCCCCGGCTGCTGCTATTTGTGGTGCTAGGATTAGATATATGGTCAGCTCAGTTACCACTGCCCTATGAGCTGGTTTTTTGTGTTTGCAGACTTAGTAATTATTTCTGAGACCCTCTGCCATTGGGGTCATAACAGTATGCCAGGCCAACATTGAATGGTTAATGCATTGCAGAAGTGGGATAATAAGAAAGGAAATTCTGAGTTTTTTTTTTTTTCCTCTCTTCCTCCCCTTTACCTCTGAGTGGCTTGTGCTTGCTGCAGACATGAATGTCCAGACCTTGATTACAAGTGTAGACCAGCTTGCTGCTCGTGTGCAGGGCATACAGGATTTTGTTACCAGTAGTCCAATGTCTGAACCTAAAATACCTATTCCTGAACTGTTTTCTGGAGACCGATTTAAGTTTAGGAATTTCAGGAATAATTGTAAATTGTTTCTATCTCTGAGACCCCGTTCATCTGGAGATTCAGCTCAGCAAGTTAAAATTGTTATCTCTTTTTTACGGGGCGACCCTCAGGATTGGGCTTTCTCGCTAGCGCCAGGAGATCCGGCATTGGCAAATATTGATGCGTTTTTTCTGGCGCTCGGATTGCTTTACGAGGAACCCAATCTTGAAGTTCAGGCAGAAAAAGCCTTGCTGGCTATTTCTCAGGGCCAGGATGAAGCTGAAGTGTATTGCCAAAAATTTCGGAAATGGTCCATGCTTACTCAGTGGAATGAGTGTGCTCTGGCCGCAAATTTCAGAAATGGCCTTTCTGAAGCCATTAAGAATGTGATGGTGGGTTTCCCCATTCCTACAAGTCTGAATGATTCCATGGCGCTGGCTATTCAAATTGACCGGCGTTTGCGGGAGCGCAAAACCGCTAATCCTCTGGTGGTGTTGTCTGAACAAACACCTGATTTAATGCAATATGATAGAATTCAGACTAGAAATGAGCGGAAAAATCATAGACGTCAGAATGGGTTGTGTTTTTACTGTGGTGATTCTACACATGTTATATCAGCATGCTCTAAACGCCTAACAAGGGTTGTTAGTCCTGTCGCCATTGGTAATTTGCAACCTAAATTTATTTTGTCTGTGACTTTAATTTGCTCATTGTCTTCTTACCCTGTTATGGCGTTTGTGGATTCAGGTGCTGCCCTGAGTCTTATGGATCTGTCATTTGCCAAGTGCTGTGGTTTTGTTCTTGAACCGTTGGTAAATCCTATTCCTCTTAGAGGTATTGATGCTACGCCATTGGCGGAAAATAAACCGCAGTTTTGGACGCAGGTAACCATGTGCATGACTCCTGAACATCGGGAGGTGATTCGTTTTCTTGTTCTGCATAAAATGCATGATTTGGTCATTTTGGGTCTGCCATGGTTACAGACCCACAATCCAGTCTTGGATTGGAAGGCAATGTCTGTGTCAAGTTGGGGCTGTCAGGGAATTCATGCTGATTCCCTGCCGGTGTCTATTGCTTCCTCTACTCCTTCGGAAGTTCCTGAGTATTTGTCTGATTATCAGGATGTATTCAGCGAGTCCAGGTCCAGTGCTCCGCCTCCTCATAGGGACTGTGACTGCGCCATAGATTTGATTCCAGGTAGTAAATTTCCTAAGGGAAGACTATTTAATCTGTCTGTACCTGAGCATGCCGCAATGCGTTCGTATATCAAGGAGTCTCTGGAGAAGGGGCATATCCGTCCATCCTCTTCCCCTCTTGGTGCGGGATTCTTTTTTGTGGCCAAGAAGGACGGATCTTTGAGACCTTGTATTGACTATCGGCTTCTGAATAAAATCACTGTTAAATTTCAGTATCCTTTGCCTCTGTTGTCGGACTTGTTTGCCCGGATTAAAGGTGCCAAGTAGTTCACCAAGATAGATCTTCGTGGTGCGTACAACCTTGTGCGCATTAAGCAAGGAGATGAATGGAAGACAGCATTTAATACGCCCGAAGGTCATTTTGAGTACTTGGTGATGCCTTTTGGGCTCTCTAATGCTCCCTCAGTGTTTCAGTCCTTTATGCATGATATTTTCCGGAAGTATCTGGATAAATTTATGATTGTTTATCTGGATGATATTCTGGTTTTCTCTGAAGATTGGGACTCACATGTGGAGCAGGTCAGGATGGTGTTTCAGGTTTTGCGTGAGAATGCTTTGTTTGTTAAGGGCTCAAAGTGTCTCTTTGGAGTACAGAAGGTTCCCTTTTTGGGGTTTATTTTTTCCCCTTCTGCTGTGGAGATGGACCCAGTCAAGGTCCGAGCTATTCATGATTGGACTCAACCCACGTCAGTTAAGAGTCTTCAGAAGTTCTTGGGTTTTGCTAACTTCTACCGTCGTTTTATCGCTAATTTTTCTAGCGTTGTTAAACCTTTGACGGATATGACCAAGAAAGGTTCTGATGTTGCTAACTGGGCTCCTGCAGCCGTGGAGGCGTTCCAAGAGTTGAAGCGCCGGTTTACTTCGGCGCCTGTTTTGTGCCAGCCTGATGTCTCACTTCCCTTTCAGGTCGAAGTGGATGCTTCTGAGATTGGGGCAGGGGCCGTTTTGTCGCAGAGAGGCCCTGGTTGCTCGGTAATGAGACCATGTGCTTTCTTCTCTAGGAAGTTTTCGCCTGCTGAGCGGAATTATGATGTTGGCAATCGGGAGTTGCTGGCCATGAAGTGGGCATTTGAGAAGTGGCGTCATTGGCTCGAGGGTGCTAAGCATCGTGTGGTGGTCTTGACTGATCGCAAAAATTTGATGTATCTCGAGTCTGCTAAACGCCTGAATCCTAGACAGGCCCGCTGGTCATTGTTTTTCTCCCGTTTTGACTTTGTGGTCTCGTATTTACCAGGTTCAAAGAATGTGAAGGCTGATGCTCTTTCAAGGAGCTTTGTGCCTGACTCTCCTGGAATCGCAGAACCAGTTGGTATTCTTAAAGAGGGAGTTATCTTGTCGGCCATTTCTCCTGATTTGCGACGTGTGTTGCAGAGATTTCAGGCTGGTAGACCTGACTCTTGTCCACCTGACAGACTGTTTGTTCCTGATAAGTGGACCAGCAGAGTCATTTCCGAGGTTCATTCCTCGGTGTTGGCAGGGCATCCGGGAATTTTTGGCACCAGAGATCTGGTGGCTAGGTCCTTTTGGTGGCCTTCCTTGTCATGGGATGTGCGATCATTTGTGCAGTCCTGTGGGACTTGTGCTCGAGCTAAGCCTTGCTGTTCTCGTGCCAGCGGGTTGCTCTTGCCCTTGCCTGTCCCGAAGAGGCCTTGGACACACATTTCCATGGATTTCATTTCAGATCTCCCGGTGTCTCAGGGCATGTCTGTCATCTGGGTGGTATGTGATCGCTTTTCTAAAATGGTCCATTTGGTGCCTTTGCCTAAGCTGCCTTCCTCTTCCGATCTGGTTCCTGTGTTCTTTCAGAATATGGTTCGTTTACACGGCATTCCTGAGAATATTGTGTCTGACAGAGGATCCCAGTTTGTTTCCAGGTTCTGGCGATCCTTTTGTGCTAGGATGGGCATTGATTTGTCGTTTTCGTCTGCCTTTCATCCTCAGACTAATGGACAAACGGAGCGAACTAATCAGACTCTGGAGGCTTATTTGAGGTGTTTTGTTTCGGCAGATCAGGATGATTGGGTGACCTTCTTGCCGTTGGCTGAGTTTGCCCTTAATAATCGGGCTTGTTCCGCTACTTTGGTTTTGCCATTTTTCTGCAACTCTGGTTTCCATCCTCGTTTTTCCTCGGGACATGTGGAGCCTTCTGACTGTCCTGGGGTAGATTCTGTGGTGGATAGGTTGCAGCAGATCTGGAATCATGTGGTGGACAACTTAAAGTTGTCACAGGAGAAGGCTCAGCGTTTTGCCAACCGCCGCCGCGGTGTGGGTCCCCGACTTCGTGTTGGGGATTTGGTATGGCTGTCTTCTCGATTTGTTCCTATGAAGGTCTCCTCTCCTAAATTTAAGCCTCGCTTCATCGGTCCTTACAAGATATTGGAAATCCTTAATCCTGTGTCCTTTCGCTTGGATCTTCCGGTGTCGTTTGCCATTCACAACGTGTTCCATAGGTCTTTGTTGCGGCGGTACGTTGTACCTGTGGTTCCTTCTGTTGAGCCTCCTGCTCCGGTGTTGGTTGAGGGCGAGTTGGAGTACGTGGTGGAGAAGATCTTGGATTCTCGTCTCTCCAGACGGAGGCTTCAGTACCTGGTCAAGTGGAAGGGCTATGGTCAGGAGGATAATTCCTGGGTGGTTGCTTCTGATGTGCATGCGGCCGATTTAGTTCGTTCCTTTCACGCTGCTCATCCTGATCGCCCTGGTGGTCTTGGTGAGGGTTCGGTGACCCCTCCTTAAGGGGGGGGTACTGTTGTGAATTAGACTTTTTGGCTCCCTCTTGTGGTTACTAGTGATATGACTCTGGGATTGTCTTTCCTCAGTTTGGCACCCACCTGGGTCGTTAGTCCAGGGGTGTTGCTATATAAACTTCCTGGATCCTTAGTCCAGTGCCTGGCATCGTTGTAATCAGATCCTTTCTGTTTGCTCCTGTCTGCTGGTCCTGGTTCGTGCAAAATTAAGCTAAGTCCTGCTTCTTTGTTTTTTGGTTATTTGCTTTGCTCTTATTTTTGTCCAGCTTGTACTAAATGTGATTCCTGACTTTGCTGGAAGCTCTAGGGGGCTGGTGTTCTCCCCCCGGGCCGTTAGACGGTTCGGGGGTTCTTGAATATCCAGCGTGGATATTTTGATAGGGTTTTTGCTGACCATATAAGTCATCTTACTATATTCTGCTATTAGCTAGTGGGCCTCTCTTTGCTAAATACCTAGCTCATTCTTACGTTTGTCTTTTCCTCTTACCTCACCGTTATTATTTGTTGGGGGCTTGTATCCAACTTTTGGGGTCTTTTCTCTGGAGGCAAGAAAGGTCTTTCTTTTCCCTTCTAGGGTTAGTTAGTTCTCCGGCTGGCGCGAGACGTCTAGAACCAACGTAGGCACGTTCCCCGGCTGCTGCTATTTGTGGTGCTAGGATTAGATATATGCTCAGCTCAGTTACCACTGCCCTATGAGCTGGTTTTTTGTGTTTGCAGACTTAGTAATTATTTCTGAGACCCTCTGCCATTGGGGTCATAACAGTGTTGATCACCTTGACCAACGATTTAGAGAATTCACCACACCAAGTAATCCCATAACACTTAACACATGCTATTAATGTCTCGTATTGTCCAGTCTTAACACATGCTAGTAATATCTAATCATCTTCAGTCTTGTCTAGTCATGTCCAGTCATACCACACGTTAGTCAGAGATGCATATTTATTCTCTGGTTTTTGGGGGGCAGACTTATCAGTTGTATATCCAAGGTAGGAAGCTAATTTCTGCCTATTCAAAGATGCTAAGTGGAAAACAAATGTGAGACAGAACATGGCATTGGCTCAGAGATTTATGGTTTATAGAGGGATGTATCATCAACAAACACCCAGTTTCCCAAGGGATGGGGTATGAGGTTCAGAGGTCAAGGATATACTATCATGGCTGAAGGCTGAGAATCAATGGTTTACATGGTATCCAATAAAAATCTATAAGGTCTATAACATTCATTCTAGCACACACTGAATCAACGCTTAGCTTTCTGTTGATGTCTGCCATTGTGGACTCATTTATCAATTTCTGCTTAAGGGTTACTTACAAAACCTTGGCTTAACGTCAAACCCATACAGTAATCCTCTGATTTTAATGCAAAATGTATGATGTCCCAAAGCAGCGATATTTCAGAGAACACTGCCCACAGTAATAACTAAGTATATACAGTGAATTTAATAAGAGTTCCCTTAAATGAAGATGGACAGTGATTCATGATTAAACTGACTTTTATAAAATTTTTATCATCTTACAGAACTGGAGAATGGCATTAAAGTTGGAGCTGGTTATCTCTTCCTGTCCAGCAGTTGACTTAAAAATAGCTTTCGCTGTCAATGGATGGCTCGAAGGCATTAATAACTTAAGTACTACCTTTAACATGTTTCTGTCATTAGTATAGTTTGATCGTACAAGTCTCTGTTCATTTTAAAAAGTGGATGACAGCGCTACTGTACAAAATAGAGTGAAGTGAAAACCATGAAAGAATGAAATCTAAGAGCAAAAAGCTTTACAGGTTAAGCACAAAGGAGAACACTAACAGTTTAGTACGAAACCTTTCAAAGCAATGAGAAGCATTGTTCAAGTACTTAGCCAAATTGCTGCTTTTAAATGGTCTTGATCTTTTGTCAGTCCAAATTTCTATAATCCTACTTTTAAAAGGCTAATAATATTTCTGACAAAAGTGAAATAATGAAATGCGAAAGTTTTCAAATGAGTCTTTAGTTCTTTTATAGTTTTTCAACTCAGATGAAAGGGTGTAATTTTACACTGCACCTCTTGTAGATCTGACTGACCAATCCAAATGGTACTAAACAAATGTAATGGCAATCTACTCTGGGGCTTGTACCTATTATCCTTCCATTAGTAATTTACAGAACCATGCATGGAGTAAAAGGAAATAAATAACTTCCTTTTACATGCTGTATATATATATACACTGCTCAAAACAATAAAGGGAACACTAAAATCCCACATGAAATATTCAAGTTGTAAATCTTTATTCATTACATAGTGGAATGTGTTGAGAACAATAAAACCTAAAAATGATCAACGTAAATCACAACTAATATCCCATACACCTCTTAATGAATTAAGCCTCAAACACAGCTCACCAAGATTGACGTGATCTTTGCCAGTATTGATGAATCAAAGCCATTGTGCCATAAATAAGCTGCACATTTAAGAAAAAAGTTTATAACCACTTGTTGTTAATTTGTTGCATTTGTTTGCTTATTTGTTTATTTATCTATTATTCACATTTAATTGATGCAATTCTGCCTTTTAAGCCACTGACTTACCATTGCCGCTTTTGATGTGTTATTTTATTGTTGTAGTTAGAAACACTACAGAGTAATCTTCTTCAGTGCATCAGAATGATGAAACACAGTAGCATAGCTACCGGGGGGGGGGGTAGGTCACAGAGGTTGTGGTTGTCCCAGGCCCCACACTCACAGTGGCCCACCTGGAGCTACAGCTACTCTAAACTGTGTCAGTGTGTGCTCAGCCTCCAGGATCTGTAGACCGCAGATCAATTCAAGCCTGCAGTCTACAGAAAAGCAGGGAGCTGCATGGGTGAGGCGTGGGGTGGGGTTAGGTGGCATGATGATGTCATCGTGCTGAGACCCTGCATGCCCCAGAGGGATGACATCACCTCATTGCTCCATCTATGCCTTTGTCCTGTTTTCTGAAGGTCACCTCAGGATCCATGGTTAGGTGAGTGTAAGATATTTTTATTTTATTTTAATAGTGCTCGTAGGGAGACTAGTTGGGGCCCTGCATCCCTGCATACATTGGGAGGGTCATGGGGGGTGCTATTGGGGGCCAGGCATACAATGTGGGGGAGGATACTGGGTCCATGCATAAAATATGAGGTGGCTACTGGGGGCCATGCATACATGTGAGAGGGCTACTGGGTGCCACTTATACAATGTGGGAGGGCTTCTGTGGGGACATGCTTACAATGTGGGGGGCTAATGGGGTCCATGCATACAATGTGAGGGCTACTATGGGTCATGAATACAATATAGGGGGCTACTGGGGGCTCTGCATATTGTGTTAGGGGCTGCTGGAATTTTTGGGGCCATGCATACAGTGTAGGGGGAGGGGGTGCCACTGGGAGCCATGAATACTGTGTGGGGGACTATAGGAATACTGGGGGCATGCATATAGTGTGTGGGGGGCTACTTGGGGCCATGCATACAATGTAGGTGGCTACTGGGGGCCATGCATATAATGTAGGAGGACTACTATGGGGCTATGCATAACATATGGTGGGGCTACAGATGGCCATGCATGCAATGTGGGAGGGCTAAAGTGGGGTCATGCATACAATGTGGGGGCTACTGATGGCCCTATTTATACTATGTGAGGGTTACTGAGGGGCCATACATACAATGTAGGAGGGCTACTCTGGGGCCATGCATACAATTTGAGAGGGCTACTCAAGGGCAAAGAATATAGTGTGGGGTGCTACTGGAGGCCATGCATATAATGGGAGAGCTACTGGAGCCATGTAAAGAATTTGGGAGGCTACTGTGGGGCCATGCATACAATGTTGTGAAGGCTACTGTGGGACAGTGCATACAATGTGGGAAGGCTACTGAGGGGCAATGCATACAGTGTAGAAGAGGCTACTTGGGGCCTTGCATACAGTGTGGGGGGCTACTGGAATACTAGAGGCCGTGCATACACTGTGGGGGCTACTGGGGGCCAAGCATACAGTGTGGGGTCTACTGGGGGCCACGCATACAATGTGGGGGATTACTGGACTATTGGGAGCCATTCATACAGTGTGGGAGGACTACTGGGAGCTATGCATACAGTGTGTGGGGGCTACTTGGGGCCATGCATACAATGCAGGATGGCTTCTTTGGTGCCATACTTACAATGTGGGGGTACTACTTTGAGCCATACATACAATGTAGGTGGCTACTGGGGGCCATGCATATAATGTAGGAGGACTACTATGGGGCTATGCATAATATATGGTGGGGCTACAGATGGCCATGCATGCAATGTGGGAGGGCTAAAGTGGGGTCATGCATACAATGTGGGGGCTACTGATGGCCCTATTTATACTATGTGAGGGTTACTGAGGGGCCATACATACAATGTAGGAGGGCTACTCTGGGGCCATGCATACAATTTGAGAGGGCTACTCAAGGGCAAATCATATAGTGTAGGGTGCTACTGGAGGCCATGCATATAATGGGAGAGCTACTGGAGCCATATAAAGAATTTGGGAGGCTACTGAGGGGCCATGCATACAATGTTGGGAAGGCTACTGTGGGACAGTGCATACAATGTGGGAAGGCTACTGAGGGGCAATGCATACAGTGTAGAAGAGGCTACTTGGGGCCCTGCATACAGTGTGGGGGGCTACTGGAATACTAGAGGCCATGCATACACTGTGGGGGGCTACTGGGGACCAAGCATACAGTGTGGGGTCTACTTGGGGCCACGCATACAATGTGGGGGATTACTGGACTATTGGGAGCTATTCATACAGTGTGGGAGGACTACTGGGAGCTATGCATACAGTGTGTGGGGGCTAGTAGGGGCCATTCATACAGTGTAGGGGGCTACTAGAATACTGAGAGGCCATGCATACTGTGTGGGGGGATTTCAGGGAGCCATTTATACAGTGTGGGGGGCTACTAGTGGCCATAAATAAAGAACAATACCTGCATGCAGAGTAGAATGCAGTGAGCACTGAGAACTAGGGACCAAATACCAGACCCGAAGGAGAGACCTCCCTCGCCCCAACACACGTTTCGCCCTAGCTTCTTCCGGGGGCTTTGGTATTTGGTCCCTGCTTCTCATTGCTCGCTAGACAGCCTGAACATATATGGCAATCCCCACATGTATTCAGGCTATCTAGCAGTCGCAAATCATGCAGCTGTGGCGACACAAACTAAATCTCCGAGCACACCCAAAATATTCGGAGGTCACTCGGAAATCTCGAGTAACAAGCACACTCACTCATCACTACTAGCTATGCCTCTGGTGAAAAACTATGTGCTGCATGTTATATCACAGTGCTTGTTAATGCAATATCTATATTAAGAATTTATAAAATGGCCACCCTTTTTTTTTCATTAGCTATAAATTATTTGTACCCAGACTGACCAGTATTGCCAGAATTAGGATCTCTCCACTTGTAAAGAGGATTATATACTTAATAATACTTAATCCAATGAATACCCTATATATGAAAGTAAAATAAACCAAGCAAAAAATATGGAATATTTCGCCTGGTAAAAGGTGAATTTATTCTGCCCACCTGCTGTATTCTATCTTTAGTGTAACATTCTAAACTGGAGAATTTCAAGGGAAGCATGGCATTCTTTAAAGGAATTATGCACACGCTGCTCTTCATATACTCCTCCTATTCATTTTCCTATTTTAGTGGGGCCTGCAGAGTTATTTGCTTGACACAATCAGACCAGCTATTTAGGAGGTAATTGAGAGCAACTTGTTCAGGACATGTTTGTGTGCATTAAAGTATATACCCTACTGCAGTTGTTTGCAGCAATATGAACAATGTCTTGTATTTACAAAGCTCAAATGAAAGAGCAATTTTATTCTCACATCATTTACTTTGCATTATGCTGCCTCTTAGGCCACTTTCACTTGCTATCTGGCCGGTATAATCAGGCGTCGACTGGCCCATAGGTGAACAGGTGAATCCAACGGTGGCCCCCTGCGCACTTACCCCATTATATGAGCAATAGTTGGCACAATAGACCCGATTCACTATGTACAGACAGAATTTTAAGAATTTGATAGCAAGGGTAATGTAATATTTGCATGCAGCTCAACAGTGGGACCCCAGAGTTAAGTTATTTGTGGGCCCTTGCACTGGCAGACACAGATAGAACAGGGTCCCTGTGCAAGAACCATATATGGACCCTGGAGATGGGGATGTAGAGTCTGACAGCATGGACTTCAAAGGAAGGGAAGACAAGTGAGGGTACTTGGGGGATAACTTGGAAGGTACATTTGGTTGATAAAAGCAGACCAACGGCTCCACCTGCTCTGTTGTCGGATCTTGGGGTAGGAGAAAAGTGTAGCCAACCATATGAAAGAGCGGCAGCAGCGGTGGTGTCTGATTGCTGGATCCAGGTTTGAGTAAGAGCCAGGGGGTTAAGAGAATTAGAAAGGAAGAAGTCTTGGATGAAAGGGAGTTTATTACACACAGAGCGAGAATTCCAAAGGGCACAATTGAAAGAGGCAGAAGGCATGCAGGGAATATTAATAAGGTTAGAGGGGTATCTGAGTGTAGCTGTTGGGAGGTTAGACTTGCTATAACATGGGGGGCCGGGGTTTGGAGAGATGTCTCCTGCGACTAGGAGAAGGAGGATAGAAAGAGTGAGCAGATGGTTAAGTAATTTATGAGAGCTTCTCTTGTGTTGGATGGTAGGACTGAATAGATCTGCGCTGTAAAGCAATGTGAAAAAGTGTGAGTGCTATACATAGGAGAGGAAAGGAGAGAGGGGCTGTGTAAGGATTCTGGACTTCCCTTGACCTCGTTACTATTGCAGGAATATCTGTACTATGTTCTGTTCGCTATCCTGTTGACAGTGATTTTCTATATAGAGCTGAGGACCTTGTTACAATTGCAGAAATATCTGTGTAAGTTCTGTTTACATTTCTGTTTTGAGTAAATACATCTTTTGCTGCAACTTTGCTCTCAGACTGGCTTTATCCCATGCTATAAGAGTCCGCAGTACCCATAGAATTATTACAGACCGATATGAATTGAGTGTAAAGAGTTAATGCAAGGGCGGTGAATGTGAGTGAATGCAGCAGCCAGGATATAGATTATACAAATGCATATGGTGAATATTTGTTCTGTTCCAAATGAACAGGGAATAGATTTATTTAATTTTCTTACCTGTCTCCTGCCCTGTCTAACTGCCATGTTGGAACTGCCAGTACTTTGATAAATGTACTTCCATTAAATGTATATGAATAAAATAAAAAGTGCACGAATGCTCCCCTGCATGAATGCGTCCCCAAGCTACATCTAAATTTATAGGAGGCTAGCTCTTAGATCTTCCTTTTTTTTCTCTCGTTAGCTATCAATCGAACAAAGTGGAGACAGCAGGACACAATAAATGTAGTGAACAGATATATAAATGTCCAGGCCAACATGGATCATAAACCACTTTGAAAACAGTTATATGACCTCTCTGCATAAGGAACCAGCAGGAGTAAGTTCAATAGCTATATACAAAAATATGCCAAAACAAATGCTTGCTAAGATGGCTAACAAATCTAGATACTTGCAAGAATCAATCCCGGAGATAGAATGAGTTAGATACCATTCAGGTTGCTTGCTGACATTGAATGGTGTGAAAAGACATGCAAGGTAGTTCTGTTCAGAGGTTGAATGATATGATTACCAGGAATAGCAGAGGTGAGAAGGATCAGGAAAGTTGGGTGATGGATAGGATTGGGAGTGCTGCCAGTGGACGTACCAGGAATAGCAGACGGATACAGTGTGAGAAGGATCAGGAAAGTTGGGTGATGGATTTGGGAGTGCAAACCCACCACCCAATGGGAAAACACACTTCTAGTGTAAAAGTTGCCTTTTTCACGTGTAAGAGAAAAGCAGCATGGCAAATCTTAGCACTTTTGTTCAGCTGAAAATGCATAAAATTTCCTATGGAAATAAAATGGAAGCTG
This sequence comes from Ranitomeya variabilis, assembly GCF_051348905.1. Classification (NCBI taxonomy): domain Eukaryota; kingdom Metazoa; phylum Chordata; class Amphibia; order Anura; family Dendrobatidae; genus Ranitomeya; species Ranitomeya variabilis. The sequence goes on along the minus strand of NC_135232.1, from coordinate 997,978,061 downwards.
TAAAAACACCCCGTACATAAAACGTCTATCAAAAAATCTGCCAGTAAAGTGTGGGGTATGGCCAAAGTCATGAATGGAACATACAAAGAACAAAGCATGATGCAAACATTTGCTTCTATTTCTCGCTTTGGTCACACAAATTCACATTAAGTGTTGACTTCAACCAAAATATATATTTGTCTACATTGGTCTACATGTGCATTACCCATTTCTTCTACTGGAATCATCACTTTTTAATGTAACTGAATACAAGATTACCCGTTATAAACTAGACAATGAGGTGAGGGAAGAAAATTTTGTCAACAACTTCTTTACATAAAGAAATGGTTTTGATGTGTTGTTGGCAATAAACTCTAATTCTGGGGTTGCACGATGTTTAGTTCAGTCACACATTTTGTTAAATATAAACAAGGATATATTAATTAAAAGTTGTGAAAACTTTACAAAATCTTTGCACAGTATGTTATTTTTGTAGTGTATTGTGGTGACAGCATTGTAGAATATTGTTATTAAAATGCTAAGGGCTAGAAATTATATAAAATGGTGCTGTGGGTACAAAGCAGTTTACTATATGGGGGAGGGATGTCAACAGGTGGTAGAGAATAGGGATCTAGAAATGAGTAATCTTTTAAAATTCAAATTCGCCAAGTTCTGTAATTTTTCAAAAAAATTAAATTCACAAAAAAATACTCCATACTGAAAACCTAGTAATTGCTCAGAAAATACATGTGGGGGAGAGGATATAGAGAGAGTCCTACTGACAATAAGACCCTACACTTTACAGGAGAGAGGACCCCATTTAACCATAAGATCCTATACTTCCCAGGTGAGAGAGAAAGCACTCCGCTGACCATAAGAGATTACACTTTACAGGTAAGACAGTGAGAGAGCTGACCTTTTTAATCATAAAAGATTATACTCTATTGGTGACAGATAGAAAAGAACCCTCTGACCATAAGAACTTAGCCTCTACAAGAGGGAGAGAAGACCCCATTGACCATAAGATCCTACACTCTCCAGGTGAGAGAAACAGAGCACCCCACTGTCCCTTAGAGATTACCCATTACAGGTAAGTGAAAGAGCACCCCGCTGACCATAAGAGATTGTGTTTTTGCTATACTTAGCCAAAACATCGCCATAAAGCTGTATCTTTTTCCAAGTGACTCCAGAGTGCTCCATTTTTTTGGAGGTGCATTGTTGAAGAACTGATTGGGGGAGAGACCTTGGAAGCCTTGCACCCATTGTTGCTTGGATTAGTGCTATTTCACTTTCTCTGTTTGATAGATAACATTAAAAATTAAAATCTGGTACAATTGAAGAGATTATCTTGTGTTCTAATTCGTCTGACTAAAATAATTGAACGAGTAGTTGAACAAGCTTACAGTATATAAGGTTGTATGTGCATGTATATTTTGCTTCATTTTCTAAAGCAAGTAGAAATGCTAATGTTCTCTTATCGATCTGGTAACTGTAAAACTATTGAATTGAATTAATGTGATGTTTTTAGATGCTGCTATTTTTAATGAGCATATAAAAAAAGAAAATAAAGTATGTGGGATGTTAGATCTGAATATTGATATGGTCAGAATGAAATAGCATATTATCAATACCTAGCCTAATTTTAGAAGAGGTCATTGCTTTTTCTAAACAAGGCTATTAAATCTGACATATTGAATTACAATGGTTAGCCTTTTCATGCTTTCTTCCATACAGTGAGAGTAGTAATAGGAAACTAACATCCATATGTGACATTGATTCATTTCAATGGCACATTACTTTTAGAGATAGAAATAAAGATACAGCAAACCCCCAAAAGTAATCCTCCCATGCTTATTTAGTGAACATACTTATATAAAACACATATGCAAAAAAGAAAAATATAACGGCACTGCTGTGGGGCTAGACAACCATATGCTGAATGGAGTGCTTTCCGGATAGAGATGGCCTCTATGGATTCCGGGTGCTCATGCAAAAACAGGGTGTGTGCAGCAAAGAAGAAAAATGCAGATAGCACTCACCAGTCCTTAAAACTTCATCCTTTATTCAAACTTTAAAATGTCATGGCCAAAGGAACAGGTTGCTGGGATGTGCGAGCTGGTGTAAGACGACGGCCATTTTGTGCCACTTAGCGCTTCAACGGGTCTATACGTCAGAGGATATGACGGTGAGTGATATACCTTAGTCCAGGACAAGCTCCTCCCATCATATCAACCACAGGACAAAGTGCAAAAGACATACAACTGTTAAAAACATTGCCACATTATTTGTATCAAAATGTCTGTATAGCAAAGATAAAAGAAAGACAACACCTATGTCACATTACCGGAGAAACAATTTCTTAGTATAAACTTGTCAGGGAGTTATTATTATGCCTGGCTTGGCCTGTAGCAGGGAGAAAAAAAAAAGGATCTATGCGCCCTTAGGGACCAGGCTTGCCTAGTTATTTCACAGGAATATGGACATGTCCATTCTATCATTTAACCCCATAGGTCCCATTGCACCTGTGCGCATGATCCATTTTGCTTCTCGCTGCAACAACAATCTATGCAAATTTCCACCTCTAGGTGGCAGCACTACTCTCTCCAAACCTGCGAACATCAAGACATTAGGATCCCCCATGTGCTTTTCTTTAACGTGATTGATCAATCGTGGGACGCCTTTACCTGCCATTACAGATTTATAGTGTTCTCTGAAACATACGTATAAGGGGCGTATTGTTTTGCCTATATAGAAAGACCCGCATGTGCATAAAATGACATGTACCACAAAGTTTGTTTTACATGATATAAATTGATTTTCAGTGTGTTTTATTGCCCCCATACAGATTTCACGATCGCCAATAGCAGCACACCACGCAACTACTATAGGTTCCTTGAGTCGGGGGGCCTGTGAGTTGGGGGGGCCCATGTGAGGCAAGCGGAGTAGCATCGGGTGACAGGAGGCAGGAGCCAGCTGCTGCGGCTAAAGCCTGTGCTCGATTCTAATGAGAAATGAATATTCACTGTTCCACATGTGTGTGGAGCAATGTTAGCCGCAGTCACCAATTACTGCAGCAGCTGGGCAATCACGTGTGCCCGCTACTAAAGAGAATGAATATTCACTGCTCTTCACGTACAAGGGAGTGGAGAGCAGTGAATATTCATTCTCTTTAGTAATGGTCACACGTAATCGCCCAGCAGTAGGAAACCTGCGGCCCCAGCTAACACTGCCCGCTATCAGGGGCAGCATTAGGGGCAGGCAGACTAGGGCCCCTGCCCCATCCAGTGGCCACTATAGGGCTCGTGAGCCGGGGGGCCACCCAGCACCAGCACCGCCCCCCCAGAACGAGGCACATTCAACTGTATCGGCATCATAGAAAGTAATAATGCATAGAGAGCATCAGATTATGTTCCCTCCTCATCATTCCCCTCTGTCTCTGACACAGAGGGTGCACGATGACATCACTTCATTGCGCATCATGCTGTGTGCCGGGCAGATGGCAGTGCAACTGCTGAGACCAGAGGAGAGCCGGGATCAGCGGGGGAACAAGGAGGAGAGGTATTTTGGTTTGTTTTTGTTTTTGTTTTTTTTATATATCTATCAGTGAGTGAGTATTGGAGGCCATATATTCTATGGATGGGCTGCATTTTACCCTATGAGGGGACTGCATTATACTCTATGGGGGGCTGCTTTATACTATATTAGGGAGGCTGCATTATATTCTTTGGGGAGGGTTGCATAATGCCATATGAGGGGGCTGCATTATACTCTATGAGGAGGCTACATTATATTTTATGGGTGGTCTGCATTATACCCTATGAAGCGGCTGCATCATACTCTATGAGGGGGCTACATTATATTCTTTGAGGGGGACTACATTATATTCTATGAGAGGAGCTGCATTATACTATGAGGGCTGCATTATATTCTATGAGGGGGCTAAATTAAATTATATGAGGGACTACATTATATTCTATTGGGGGCTATATTGTATTCTATTAGGGGAGCTACCCAAACCCTGCTATATCATTAAGACGTGTACTACCTTATATTATACCCTGATATTAGTGTATTTTACCTCACAATTGGTGGTCTTGTATTTATTTTTATGTAGCTGCATAGTGGGCCCCAAGAATGATTTTCTCTGGTGGGTCCAAGGTGCTCCAGTCCAACGCTGAGTGCAGGGGTTATTCTGCTTAGCGTGAGAGCTGCTGAAGCCTTGCAGCTTTGATTGTCTCAGCTGTTCAGTATTGGCAACTCCCCAATCTGGATTGCAAGTGTTAGGTTAATTCTGCCCTGGTTCAAAAGTGTGGAGGAGCTTGTTGCTTGAGAAGTAGAGATGAGCGAACCAGTGGATGTTCGGGTTTACAGGGATAGATGAACATACAGTAAAAATTTTGGTTTGGGTCCAAACTTGACCTCAAACTTGACCCCTAATAGAAGTCAATGGGGACCTGAACTTCGGTGCTTTACAATGGCTATAAAATAGTCATAGTGAGGGCTAGTGAGTTGCAAAAGGAAGCTAAATGGAGGTAAAAGCAGAACAATTGCCCTGCAAAAAATTGTGAATAGAAAAATTACTTAAAGGGGTTCTGTCTAGTGTTGAGCGATACCTTCCGATATTGGAAAGTATCGGTATCGAAAAGTATCGGCCGATACCGGCAAAATATCAGATCTCGCCGATACCGATACCCGATACCAATGCAAGTCAATGGGACGAAAATATCGGAATCAAAATAAACCCTTTCTTTCCTTGTAGGTTCATTCTACATGAAGGAAAACAACTAAGAATAATGTAGGATGTATTGGGGGAGGTGGCGGAGACATTAAAGGCATAGAGGTTTAGCCCAATCAAATAGAATAGCAGGAATTTTATTTTTTTTTTAAGATGTTCGGAGTTACAAAGATATTGACTATGTTAAGATTTTTTTTATTTTGTCAGATATTGATGTTTCACTACTTCCACGCCCTTCACCTTTTTTTTTACTTCTCCCACTCTTTCTTCTTCATCATCAGCATCTTTGACATCAACTTCTTCTTCACCTTATTCATCTTCTTCTTCATCTTCTACCTATTATTTTTTTTGTTACATTGTTCATATTCTTTTCATTTAACTATTATTCTTCTTCATATTCAACTTCTTCATCATATTCTTATTTGTGACAGGCATTCCCGTAGTTGTCATCTATAAAAGTTTGAAGATTACACCTTCCGTTCTGCCTGTCACAAAAGAGTTACATTTGTCCGCGTTCAGTTTGGCCTGTAGCATCAGGCTTTATCCAGGGGCACCACGAGGAGGAATGGACTCACTCCCATACACTGCTTAGTCTTCTTCTGCTTGTAATTTAGATAATATCTTTTGCTCTGATATTTAGTGTTATGCTTAATGTTCTTCTGCTCTTTGTTACGCAGCCTCTTGTTCTTCTGCTTCTCGGTCTCCCATGTCGTCGTCGTCACCAGGGTCGTCGTCTCCGGGGTCGTCGTCATCGGGGTGGTCTTCTGGGTCATCGTCTTTAGGGTCTTGAACTTGGAATTGTAGCAGAAGGTACAAGAAGGCTGAGAAAATGCCGAGAAACAGCTGATGGAACTGGAACTCGGATGGCTACCCGAAGGTCCAAGAGCCAATGGAACTACCGAGGACCAGCTGACGTTACTGGAACCCGGTTACTAAGCAGGAGGTACCCATGCCTGAAAGCACTACCAAGGACCACCTGACGTTGGTGGAACTCGGATACCCAGAGGGAGGCACCTAAGCCAAAGGCTCTGCCCGGAACCAGCTGACGGTACTGGAACCAGGATGGGGAGCAGAAGGTACAAGAGCAAAAGACACTGCCGAGAACTGGCTGACGGTACTGGAACCCGGATGGGTATTCGAAGGTCCAAGAGCCAATGGAACTACCGAGGACCAGCTGACATTACTGGAACCCGGTTACTAAGCAGGAGGTACCCGTGCCTGAAAGCACTACCAAGGACCACCTGTCGTTGGTGGAACTTGGATACCCAGAGGGAGGCACCTAAGCCAAAGGCTCTGCCCGGAACCAGCTGACGGTACTGGAACCAGGATGGGGACCTATTCAAGCTTGTCTTCTTAGAGCCCCAACTAGTGGGGTTGGAGCAAAGGGTCAGCAGGGGGAGCAGAGTGTAGGCCGAAGCCTGCAATGGAGGCATTTGGAGGTCTGTTGTGTCTGCGTGGCATTTGCAGGACACGATGCCAGCTACACAGCAGGGGAACAGCTGGCGTTGCTGAACCCCACTGACACATTGGCGGGTGTTTTTCTCTGTGCAGCCAGCACTTCCGGGCACCAACTGGCGGTGTTATAGCCCAGGCTCTGCGGGAGGAGCAGAGTGTAGGCCGAAGCCTAATTGAACCAATTTTAAAGGTAACCTTTAACCCCCCCCAGGTGTTACAAACTAGAAGAGCCACACCTTTGGGCAGCAGTAATGCTGCCCAAGTCAAAGGTTGCTCTTTTAATTTTGTTCCTTGCAGACGCTGAATGAAGCACGTACAACATTTAGGCCCTTATACAGTCAAACTGTCTTGGAGGCGGGAGTTCCCTTCGTAATGAGACGCAGCACAGCTGTCAAAAATGCCACCTTGGTGCTGGGCGCAGCCTCCAGAGCGTCGTTATTTGCTGTACAGGAGTCTGCGCTGTCGTGTTATCCCTTGGCCATGCGCTGTTAGCGCTGCCCGTCTTCTGACATCATTTAATGTCGGCCGGTGCAGTTCGCGATGCCCATGAATCCCAGCCCCGCAGTGTCTTTTCAGTAATTCACACTGCGGGGCTGGGATTCATGGCCTTGCGCAGTCAATATGTTTGCCTCTCATACTTGTGTCCTTACACCTGCTTCAGACTGTGCGGCATCAGCTGATCCCTTATCGCATGCCACGGCCATGAAGCCGTACAGTCTGAAGAAGGCGGAAGGAGATGAGTGACAACAGGCGAAGATATTCACTGCTCATGCCCGTCAATCACACCCTTGCAGTCAAAATAAATAAGACACCAAGGGGCATTGTGTCGGGCAGGGCGGCCGCAGAGGCGCACCCAGCCAACCAATGATGTCAGAAGACGGGCAGCGCTACCAAGGGGGTTGCAGCGTGTCATTACAAAGGAAAGTCACACCTCAGGGATGGTTTAATGGTCTCAGGGGACACATTTTAGATGTGTTTCGTTCGGCGTGTGCAAGGAGATAAACTTAATGAGCCACCTTGTACAAATGCAGCATTACTGCTGTACAAGGTGGCTGTTATACATGCCAGTGCCGGGGGGGACAGGTTCCCTTCAATTTCAGTTCTTGTGTCTGCGTGGCGTTTGCAGGACACGATGCCGGCTACACAGCAGGGGAACAGCTGGCGTTACTGAACCCCACTGACACATTGGCTGGTGTTTTTTTCTGTGCAGCTAGCACTTACGGGCGCTAACTGGCGGTGTTAGATCCCAGGGTCAGCAGGAGGAGGAGAGGGAGCAGAGTGTAGGCCGAAGCCTGCACTGGCAGCAGCTTTGTGTCTGCGTGGCTTTTGCAGGACACGTTGCCAGCTACACAGCAGGGGAACAGCTGGCGGTGCTGAACCCCACTGACAGAGTGGCGGGTGTTTTGCTTTGTGCAGCCAGCACTTCCGGGCACCAACTGGCGGTGTTAGAGCCCAGGGTCAGCAGGAGGAGCAGAGGGAGCGGAGTGTAGGCCGAAGCCTGCACTGGCGGCAGCTTTGTGTCTGCGTGGCTTTTGCAGGACACGTTGCCAGCTACACAGCATGGGAACAGCTGGCGTTGCTGAACCCCACTGACACATTGGCGGGTATTTTTCTCTGTGCAGCCAGCACTTCCGGGCACCAACTGGCGGTGTTAGAGCCCAGGCTCTGCGGGAGGAGCAGAGTGTAGGCCGAAGCCTAATTGAACCAATTTTAAAGGTAACCTTTAACCCCCCTCAGGTGTTACAAACTAGAAGAGCCACACCTTGGGCAGCAGTAATGCTGCCCAAGTCAAAGGTTGCTCTTTTAATTTTGTTCCTTGCAGACGCTGAATGAAACACGTACAACATTTAGGCCCTTATACAGTCAAACTGTCTTGGACGCGGAAGTTCCCTTCGTAATGAGACGCAGCACAGCTGTCAAAAATGCCACCTTGGTGCTGGACACAGCCTCCAGAGCGTCGTTATTTGCTGTACAGGAGTCTGCGCTGTCGTATTATCCCTTGGCCATGCGCTGTTAGTGCTGCCCGTCTTCTGACATCATTTAATGTCGGCCGGTGCGGTTCGCGATGCCCATGAATCCCAGCCCCGCAGTATCTTTTCAGTAATTCACACTGCGGGGCTGGGATTCATGGCCTTGCGCAGTCAATATGTTTGCCTCTCACACTCGTGTCCTTACACCTGCTTCAGACTGTGCGGCGTCAGCTGATCCCTTATCGCATGCCACGGCCATGAAGCCGTACAGTCTGAAGAAGGCGGAAGGAGATGAGTGACAACAGGCGAAGATATCCACTGCTCATGCCCGTCAATCACACTCTCGCAATCAAAATAAATAAGACACCAAGGGGCGTTGTGTCGGGCAGGGCGGCCGCAGAGGCGCACCCAGCCAACCAATGATGTCAGAAGACGGGCAGCGCTACCAAGGGGGTTGCAGCGTGTCATTACAAAGGAAAGTCACACCTGAGGGACGTTTTAATGGTCTCAGGGGACACATTTTAGACGTGTTCAGTTCCACGTGTGCAAGGAGAATAAGATTATGAGCCAACCTTGCACAAATGCAGCTTGGCTGCTGTACAAGGTGGCTGTAATACATACAAATGCCTGGGGGGGAGACAGGTTCCCTTCAATTTCAGTTCTTGTGTCTGCGTGGCTTTTGCAGGACACATTGCCGGCTACACAGCAGGGGAACAGCTTGCGTTACTGAACCCCACTGACACATTGGCTAGTGTTTTTCTCTGTGCAGCTAGCACTTCCGGGCACCAACTGGCGGTGTTAGAGCCCAGGGTCAGCAGGAGGAGCAGAGGGAGCAGAGTGTAGGCCGAAGCCTGCACTGGCGGCAGCTTTGTGTCTGCGTGGCTTTTGCAGGACACGTTGCCAGCTACACAGCAGGGGAACAGCTGGCGGTGCTGAACCCCACTGACAGAGTGACTGGTGTTTTTCACTGTGCAGCTAGCACTTCCGGGCGCCAACTGGCGGTGTTAGAGCCCAGGCTCTGCGAGAGGAGCAGAGGGAGCAGAGTGTAGGCCGAAGCCTGCACTGGCGGCAGCTTTGTGTCTGTGTGGCTTTTGCAGGACACGTTGCCAGCTACACAGCAGGGGAACAGCTGGCGGTGCTGAACCCCACTGACAGAGTGACTGGTGTTTTTCTCTGTGCAGCTAGCACTTCCGGGCGCCAACTGGCGGTGTTAGAGCCCAGGCTCTGCGGGAGGAGCAGAGGGAGCAGAGTGTAGGCCAAAGCCTGCACTGGCAGCAGCTTTGTGTCTGCGTGGCTTTTGCAGGACACGTTGCCAGCTACACAGCAGGGGAACAGCTGGTGGTGCTGAACCCCACTGACACATTGGCGGGTATTTTTCTCTGTGCAGCTAGCACTTCCGGGCACCAACTGGCGGTGTTAGAGCCCAGGCTCTGCGGGAGGAGCAGAGTGTAGGCCGAAGCCTAATTGAACCAATTTTAAAGGTAACCTTTAACCCCCCCCTCAGGTGTTACAAACTAGAAGAGCCACCCTGTGCAGCAGTAATGCTGCACAAGTCAAAGGTTGCTCTTTTAATTTTGCTCCTTGCAAATGCTGAAAGAAACACGTATAACATTTAGCCCCTTATACAGTCAAACTGTCTTGGAGGCGGGAGTTCCCTTCATAATGAGACGCAGCACAGCTGTCAAAAATCCCACCTTGGTGCTGGGAGCAGCCTCCTGAGCGTCGTTATTTGCTGTACAGGAGTCTGCGCTGTCGTGTTATCCCTTGGAAATGCGCTGTTAGCGCTGCCCGGCTTCTGACATCATTTCATGTCGGCCGATGCGGTTCGCGATGCCCATGAATCCCAGCCCCACAGTGTCTTTTCAGTAATTCACACTGCGGGGCTGGGATTCATGGCCTTGCGCAGTCAATATGTTTGCCTCTCACACTCGTGTCCTTACACCTGCTTCAGACTGTGCGGCGTCAGCTGATCCCTTATCGCATGCCACGGCCATGAAGCCGCACAGTCTGAAGAAGGCGGAAGGAGATGAGTGACAACAGGTGAAGATATTCACTGCTCATGCCCGTCAATCACACCCTCGCAGTCAAAATAAATAAGACACCGAGGGGCGTTGTGTCAGGCAGGGAGGCCGCAGAGGCGCAGCCAGCCAACCAATTATGTCAGAGGACAGGCAGCACTACCAAGGGGGCTGCTGCGTGTCATTACAAAGGAAAGTCACACCTCAGGGATGGTTTAATGGTCTCAGAGGACACTGTCATGGTTCCCAATGGCAGGGGAACGTCAGGACACATAAATAACGGACGAGCTCTTGGGTGATGGAATCTCGAGCTTACCGTGAGCTAAACCTACCACACAACTAATAGTGGCCGGGGGGCGTGCCTACGTTTTATCCCTAGACGTCTCTCGCCAGCCGGAGGACTAACTAACCCTAGTAGAGGAAAAAACAGACCTGGCTTACCTCTAGGGAAATTCCCCCGAAAAGGAGACAGAAGCCCCCCACATATATTGACGGTGAGTTCAGAGGAAAAGACATACGCAGTATGAAGGTAGGTTCAGCAAAGCGAGGTCCGCTTACTAGATAGTAGAAAGATACAAAAGGGAACTGCACGGTCAGCTGAAAACCCTTTTAAAATACCATCCTGAAATTACTTTAAGACTCATGTGTCAACTCATGACACCGGAGTGGTAATTTCAGCCCACAAGAGCTTCCAGCTACAGAGAAAGATATAACTGTAAACTGGAACAAAAAATGCAAACAAACTTAGGACTAAGAGTCCAACTTAGCTGATCAGTAGTCTAGGAGCAGGAACATGCAACAGAAAGGCTCTGGTTACATTGATGGCCGGCAAGGCAATGACTGAAGAGCAGGAATAAATAGGAACTCCCCACTACTGATGAAAACAGGTGAACTGAGAAAGAAAACACACCCGAGTCACCAGTACCACTAGCCACCACCAGAAGGAGCCCAAAAGCAGATTCACAACAGTACCCCCCCCTCAAGGAGGGGGCACCGAACCCTCACAAGAACCACCAGGGCGATCCGGATGAGCCCTATGAAAGGCACGAACCAAATCAGAGGCGTGAACATCAGAAGCAGTTACCCAAGAATTATCTTCTTGACCATAACCCTTCCACTTAACCAGATATTGTAGTCTCCGTCTGGAAATACGGGAGTCCAAGATTTTCTCCACAACATACTCCAATTCACCCTCAACCAGCACAGGAGCAGGAGGCTCGGTAGAAGGAACAACCGGCACCTCATACCTCCGCAACAACGACCGATGGAAGACATTATGGATAGCGAAAGATGCCGGAAGGTCTAAACGAAAGGATATAGGGTTAAGAATCTCCAAAATCCTATAAGGACCGATGAACCGAGGCTTAAACTTAGGAGAAGAAACCCTCATAGGGACAAAACGGGAAGACAACCACACCAAGTCCCCAACACGAAGACGAGGACCAACACGACGATGGCGGTTGGCAAAATGCTGAGTCTTCTCCTGGGACAACTTCAAATTGTCCACCACCTGTCCCCAAATCCGATGCAACCTATCCACCATAGTATCCACTCCAGGACAATCCGAAGACTCCACCTGACCGGAAGAAAAACGAGGGTGAAACCCCGAATTGCAAAAGAAAGGAGAAACCAAAGTGGCAGAACTAGCCCGATTATTGAGGGCAAACTCTGCCAACGGCAAAAAGGCAACCCAGTCATCCTGATCCGCAGACACAAAACACCTCAAATAAGTCTCCAAGGTCTGATTAGTTCGCTCCGTCTGGCCATTAGTCTGAGGATGGAACGCAGACGAAAAAGACAAATCAATGCCCATCCTAGCACAGAATGCCCGCCAAAATCTAGACACGAACTGGGTCCCCCTGTCAGAAACGATATTTTCCGGAATACCATGCAAGCGAACCACATTTTGAAAAAACAGAGGGACCAATTCGGATGAGGAAGGCAACTTAGGCAAAGGTACCAAATGAACCATCTTTGAAAAACGGTCACACACCACCCAGATGACAGACATTTTCTGAGAAGCAGGGAGATCAGAAATAAAATCCATAGAGATGTGAGTCCAAGGCCTCTTCGGAATAGGCAAAGATAACAACAATCCGCTAGCCCGAGAACAACAAGGCTTGGCCCGAGCACAAACATCACACAAGACTGCACAAAAACTCGTACGTCTCGAGACAGGGAAGGCCACCAGAAGGACCTAGCCACCAAATCCCTAGTACCAAAGATTCCAGGATGACCTGCCAATGCAGAAGAATGAACCTCCGAGAAGACTCTACTGGTCCAATCATCAGGAACAAACAGTCTACCAGGCGGGCAACGATCAGGTCTATCCGCCTGAAACTCCTGCAAAGCCCGTCGCAGGTCTGGGGAAACAGCAGATAATATCACCCCATCCTTAAGGATACCTGATATTCTGCTTTCAGAATCACCAGGGGAATCAGGCTCAAAGCTCCTAGAAAGGGCATCTGCCTTCACATTTTTAGAACCTGGTAGGTATGAGACCACAAAATTAAACCGAGAGAAAAACAACGACCAGCGCGCCTGTCTAGGATTCAGGCGTTTGGCAGACTCAAGATAAATCAGATTCTTGTGATCGCTCAATACCACCACCTGATGTCTAGCCCCCTCAAGCCAATGACGCCACTCCTCAAAAGCCCACTTCAGCTCCCGATTACCAATATCATAGTTTCGCTCGGCGGGCGAAAATTTTCGAGAAAAGAACGCACAAGGTCTCATCACGGAGCAGTCGGAACTTTTCTGCGACAAAACCGCCCCAGCTCCGATCTCGGAAGCGTCGACCTCAACCTGAAAAGGAAGAGCAACATCAGGCTGACGCAACACAGGGGCAGAAGAAAAGCGGCGCTTAAGCTCCCGAAAGGCCTCCACAGCAGCAGGGGACCAATCAGCAACATCAGCACCCTTTTTAGTCAAATCAGTCAAAGGTTTAGCAACATCCGAAAAACCAGTTATAAATTGACGATAAAAATTAGCAAAGCCCAAGAATTTCTGAAGGCTCTTAAGAGAAGTAGGTTGCGTCCAATCACAAATAGCCCGAACCTTGACAGGATCCATCTCAATGGAAGAAGGGGAAAAAATGTACCCCAAAAAAGAAATCTTTTGAACCCCAAAAATACACTTAGAACCCTTCACACACAAGGAATTAGCCCGCAAAACCTGAAAAACCCTCCTGACTTGTTGGACATGAGAGTCCCAGTCATCCGAAAAAAATCAAAATATCATCCAGATACACAATCATAAATTTATCCAAATATTCACGGAAAATGTTATGCATAAAGGACTGAAAGGCTGAAGGGGCATTTGAAAGACCAAAAGGCATTACTAAATACTCAAAATGGCCCTCGGGCGTATTAAATGCGGTTTTCCACTCATCCCCCTGCTTAATTCGCACCAAATTATACGCCCCACGAAGATCAATCTTAGAGAACCACTTAGCCCCCTTTATTCGAGCAAACAAATCAGTCAGCAGTGGCAAAGGATACTGATATTTGACTGTAATTTTATTCAAGAGTCGATAATCAATACACGGCCTCAAAGAGCCATCTTTTTTAGACACAAAGAAAAAACCGGCTCCTAAGGGAGATGAAGAAGGACGAATATGTCCCTTTTCCAGGGACTCCTTAATATACTCTCGCATAGCAACATGTTCAGGTACGGATAAATTAAACAAACAACCCTTTGGAAATTTACTGCCTGGAATCAGATCTATGGTACAATCGCAATCTCTGTGAGGAGGGAGTGAACCAAGTTTAGGCTCCTCAAAAACATCTCGATAATCAGACAAAAATGCCGGAATCTCAGAGGGAATAGATGATGAAATGGAAACCAAAGGTACGTCCCCATGAGCCCCCTGACATCCCCAGCTTAACACAGACATTGCTTTCCAGTCAAGGACTGGATTATGAGATTGTAACCATGGCAATCCGAGCACCAAAACATCATGTAGATTGTACAACACAAGGAAGCGAATCACCTCCTGATGGTCTGGAGTCATACGCATAGTCACTTGTGTCCAGTATTGTGGTTTATTACTAGCCAATGGCGTAGAATCAATACCCTTCAGAGGTATAGGGACTTCCAGAGGCTCTAGATTAAACCCACAGCGCCTGGCAAAGGACCAATCCATAAGACTCAAAGCGGCGCCAGAGTCGACATAGGCGTCCGCGGTAATTGACAATAATGAACAAATCAAGGTCACAGATAGAATAAACTTAGACTGTAAAGTGCCAATTGAAACAGACTTATCAACCTTCTTTGTGCGTCTAGAGCATGCTGATATAACATGAGTTGAATCAGCACAATAGAAGCACAACCCATTTTTTCGCCTAAAATTCTGCCGTTCGCTTCTGGACAGAATTCTATCACATTGCATATTCTCTGGCGCCTTCTCAGAAGACACCGCCAAATGGTGCACAGGTTTACGCTCCCGCAAACGCCGATCAATCTGAATAGCCATTGTCATGGACTCATTCAGACCTGTAGGCGCAGGGAACCCCACCATAACATCCTTAATGGCATCAGAGAGACCCTCTCTGAAATTCGCCGCCAAAGCGCACTCATTCCACTGAGTAAGCACAGACCATTTACGAAATTTTTGGCAGTATATTTCAGCTTCATCTTACCCTTGAGACAGGGCCATCAAGGCCTTTTCAGCCTGAATCTCTAAATTAGGTTCCTCATAAAGCAACCCCAAAGCCAGAAAAAACGCATCCACATTGAGCAACGCAGGATCCCCTGGTGCCAATGCAAAAGCCCAATCTTGAGGGTCACCTCGCAGCAAGGAAATTACAATCTTAACCTGCTGTGTGGGATCTCCAGCGGAGCGAGGTCTCAGAGAAAGAAATAATTTACAATTATATTTGAAATTCAAAAAACGAGATCTATCTCCGGAGAAAACTTCTGGTATAGGAATTCTAGGTTCAGATATAGGAGCATGTATAACAAAATCCTGTAAATCTTGAACTTTTGTGGCAAGATTATTCAAACCTATAGCCAAACTCTGAGGATCCATTTTAAGCAGGTGAGATCAGAGCCATTCAAGGGTTAGAAGGAGAGGGAGACAAAGACTGCAATTAGAGCTGAAATGCAACTGATTCAACTATAGAGCAAACACCAAGGGGAAAAAAAAATAAAAAATTTGCAGACTTCTTTTTCTCTCCTTTCTTCTGCCAACAGTTTTAACACTTGGCCGGCCATACTGTCATGGTTCCCAATGGCAGGGGAACGTCAGGACACATAAATAACGGACGAGCTCTTGGGTGATGGAATCTCGAGCTGACCGTGAGCTAAACCTACCACACAACTAATAGTGGCCGGGGGGCGTGCCTACGTTTTATCCCTAGACGTCTCTCGCCAGCCGGAGGACTAACTAACCCTAGTAGAGGAAAAAACAGACCTGGCTTACCTCTAGGGAAATTCCCCCGAAAAGGAGACAGAAGCCCCCCACATATATTGACGGTGAGTTCAGAGGAAAAGACATACGCAGTATGAAGGTAGGTTCAGCAAAGCGAGGTCCGCTTACTAGATAGTAGAAAGATACAAAAGGGAACTGCACGGTCAGCTGAAAACCCTTTTAAAATACCATCCTGAAATTACTTTAAGACTCATGTGTCAACTCATGACACCGGAGTGGTAATTTCAGCCCACAAGAGCTTCCAGCTACAGAGAAAGATATAACTGTAAACTGGAACAAAAAATGCAAACAAACTTAGGACTAAGAGTCCAACTTAGCTGATCAGTAGTCTAGGAGCAGGAACATGCAACAGAAAGGCTCTGGTTACATTGATGGCCGGCAAGGCAATGACTGAAGAGCAGGAATAAATAGGAACTCCCCACTACTGATGAAAACAGGTGAACTGAGAAAGAAAACACACCCGAGTCACCAGTACCACTAGCCACCGCAGCCCAGCCGTCATTCCTACCCCCTTGGCGCCGTGCGCCGCCTCCTCAGCGTTGTTTGATTCTGTCCCGGAGCCTGTGCTGTTATGTTATCTCTTGGCCAGGCACACTTAGCGCTGCCCATCTTCTGACATCATTTGGAGTCAGGCTGGCTGCGCCTGTGCGGCCGCGCTGGCCGAAATCCCGCCTCGCAGTGTCGTCTAATGTAATCCCACCTCGGGCCTAGGATCCATGGCCATGCGCAGTGCATATCCTCGCCTCTCACTCCCCTCCCTCCGGCTTCTTCAGACTGTGCGGTGTCATGGCCGTGGCATGTTATTAGGGATCAGCTGACGGCGCACAGTCTGAAGAAGGTGGAGGGAGATGAGTGAGAGGCGGAGGTGAAGATATGCACTGCACATGCCCATGGATCCCAGGCCCGCAGTGTGATTAAATCAGAACACACTGCGAGGCGGGATCTCGTCCAGCGCGGCTGCACAGGCGCAGCCAGCCTGACACCAAATGATGTCAGAAGACGGGCACCGCAAAGTGTGCCTGGCCAAGGGATAACATAACAGCGCTGGCTCCGGGACAGAATTAAACAACGCGGAGGGGGCGGCGAATGTCGCCAAGGGGGTAGGAATGACGGGTGTGCTGCGTCACATTACAAAGGAAAGTCCCACCTCTGGGATGGTTTTACGGTATCAGTGGACACACTTTAAAAGTGTTAAGTTCTGCGTGTGCAAGGAGCTAAACAAAAATAGTTACCTTTTCCTTGTGCAGCATAACTGCTGCACAAGGTGGCTATTTCAGTAACAAACGCCTGGGGGGGGGACAGGTTCCCTTCCATTTCAGTTGTTGTGTCAGCGTGGCGGTCGCAGGACACATTGCCGGCTACACAGCTGGGGATCAGCTGACGTTACTGACACCCAATAACACTGGGTCGTATGTTTTGACTGTGCAGACGGCACTTCTGAGCCTCAACTGGCGGTGTTGGAGACCAGGAATTACAGTTCAGGTGGTAGAAAGATGAACACAACAGGAGACCTGGATACTGTAGACAGTCACCCAATTATTTAATCAGGAAGAGGAGTGGCAATTCCTGCGAGATCCAGGCCTGGTTCATTTTCAGGAAAGTAAGCCGGTCAATGTTATCGGAGGATAGTCGCATGCGACGGTCAGTTAGTACACCACCTGCAGCACTAAAGACGCGTTCCGATAATACACTAGCCGCAGGGCAAGCCAGCACCTCCAATGCATACTGGCTTAGCTCTGGCCATGTATCCAGCTTAGAGACCCAAAACTTGAAAGGGGAAGAGCCGTCTGGGAGTACAGCAAGAGGGCAAGACATGTAGTCTGTCACCATCTGACGGAACCGTTGCTGTCATGGTTCCCAATGGCAGGGGAACGTCAGGACACATAAATAACGAACAAGCTCTTGGGTGATCGAATCTCGAGCTGACCGTGAGCTAAACCTACCACACAACTAATAGTGGCCGGGGGGCGTGCCTACGTTTTATCCCTAGACGTCTCTCGCCAGCCGGAGAACTAACTTACCCTAGTAGAGGAAAAAACAGACCTGGCTTACCTCTAGGGAAATTCCCCCAAAAAGGAGACAGAAGCCCCCCACATATATTGACGGTGAGTTCAGAGGAAAAGACATACGCAGTATGAAGGTAGGTTCAGCAAAGCGAGGTCCGCTTACTAGATAGTAGAAAGATACAAAAGGGAACTGCACGGTCAGCTGAAAACCCTTTTAAAATACCATCCTGAAATTACTTTAAAACTCATGTGTCAACTCATGACACCGGAGTGGTAATTTCAGCCCACAAGAGCTTCCAGCTACAGAGAATGACTTAACTGTAAACTGGAACAAAAATGTAAACAAACTTAGGACTAAGAGTCCAACTTAGCTGATCAGTAGTCTAGGAGCAGGAACATGCAACAGAAAGGCTCTGGTTACATTGATGGCCAGCAAGGCAATGACTGAAGAGCAGGATTAAATAGGAACACCCCACTACTGATGAAAACAGGTGAACTGAGAAGGAAAACAGACCCGAGTCACCAGTACCACTAGCCACCACCAGAAGGAGCCCAAAAGCAGATTCACAACAGTACCCCCCCCCTCAAGGAGGGGGCACCGAACCCTCACAAGAACCACCAGGGCAATCCGGATGAGCCCTATGAAAGGCACAAACCAAATTAGAGGCGTGAACATCAGAAGCAGTTACCCAAGAATTATCTTCTTGACCATAGCCCTTCCACTTAACCAGATATTGTAGTCTCCGTCTGGAAATATGGGAGTCCAAGATTTTCTCTACAACATACTCCAATTCACCCTCAACCAGCACAGGAGCAGGAGGCTCGGTAGAAGGAACAACCGGCACCTCATACCTCCGCAACAACGACCGATGGAAGACATTATGGATAGCGAAAGATGCCGGAAGGTCTAAACGAAAGGATACAGGGTTAAGAATCTCCAAAATCCTATAAGGACCAATGAACCGAGGCTTAAACTTAGGAGAAGAAACCCTCATAGGGACAAAACGGGAAGACAACCACACCAAGTCCCCAACACGAAGACGAGGACCAACACGACGACGGCGGTTAGCAAAATGCTGAGTCTTCTCCTGGGACAACTTCAAATTGTCCACCACCTGTCCCCAAATCCGATGCAACCTATCCACCATAGTATCCACCCCCGGACAATCCGAAGACTCCACCTGACCGGAAGAAAAACGAGGGTGAAACCCCGAATTGCAAAAGAAAGGAGAAACCAAAGTGGCAGAACTAGCCCGATTATTGAGGGCAAACTCTGCCAACGGCAAAAAGGCAACCCAGTCATCCTGATCCGCAGACACAAAACACCTCAAATAAGTCTCCAAGGTCTGATTAGTTCGCTCAGTCTGGCCATTAGTCTGAGGATGGAACGCAGACGAAAAAGACAAATCAATGCCCATCCTAGCACAGAATGCCCGCCAAAATCTAGACACGAACTGGGTCCCCCTGTCAGAAACGATATTTTCCGGAATACCATGCAAGCGAACCACATTTTGAAAAAACAGAGGAACCAATTCGGATGAGGAAGGCAACTTAGGTAAGGGTACCAAATGAACCATCTTTGAAAAACGGTCACACACCACCCAGATGACAGACATTTTCTGAGAAGCAGGGAGATCAGATATAAAATCCATAGAGATGTGAGTCCAAGGCCTCTTCGGAATAGGCAAGGATAACAACAATCCGCTAGCCCGAGAACAACAAGGCTTGGCCCGAGCACAAACATCACACAAGACTGCACAAAAACTCGTACGTCTCGAGACAGGGAAGGCCACCAGAAGGACCTAGCCACCAAATCCCTAGTACCGAAGATTCCAGGATGACCTGCCAATGCAGAAGAATGAACCTCCGAGATGACTCTGCTGGTCCAATCATCAGGAACAAACAGTCTACCAGGCGGGCAACGATCAGGTCTATCCGCCTGAAACTCCTGCAAAGCCCGTCGCAGGTCTGGGGAAACAGCAGATAATATCACCCCATCCTTAAGGATACCTGTAGGTTCAGAATCACCAGGGGAATCAGGCTCAAAACTCCTAGAAAAGGCATCTGCCTTCACATTTTTAGAACCTGGTAGGTATGAGACCACAAAATTAAACCGAGAGAAAAACAACGACCAGCGCGCCTGTCTAGGATTCAGGCGCTTGGCAGACTCAAGATAAATCAGATTCTTGTGATCGGTCAATACCACCACCTGATGTCTAGCCCCCTCAAGCCAATGACGCCACTCCTCAAAAGCCCACTTCATAGCCAAAAGCTCCCGATTACCAATATCATAGTTTCGCTCGGCGGGTGAAAATTTTCGAGAAAAGAACGCACAAGGTCTCATCACGGAGCAGTCAGAACTTTTCTGCGACAAAACCGCCCCAGCTCCGATCTCGGAAGCGTCGACCTCAACCTGAAAAGGAAGAGCAACATCAGGCTGACGCAACACAGGGGCAAAAGAAAAGCGGCGCTTAAGCTCCCGAAAGGCCTCCACAGCAGCAGGGGACCAATCAGTAACATCAGCACCCTTTTTAGTCAAATCAGTCAAAGGTTTAGCAACATCCGAAAAAACAGTTATAAATCGACGATAAAAATTAGCAAAGCCCAAGAATTTCTGTAGGCTCTTAAGAGAAGTAGGTTGCGTCCAATCACAAATAGCCCGAACCTTGACAGGATCCATCTCAATGGAAGAAGGGGAAAAAATGTACCCCAAAAAAGAAATCTTTTGAACCCCAAAAATACACTTAGAACCCTTCACACACAAGGAATTAGCCCGCAAAACCTGAAAAACCCTCCTGACTTGTTGGACATGAGAGTCCCAGTCATCCGAAAAAATCAAAATATCATCCAGATACACAATCATAAATTTATCCAAACATTCACGGAAAATGTTATGCATAAAGGACTGAAAGACTGAAGGGGCATTTGAATGACCAAAAGGCATTACCAAATACTCAAAATGGCCCTCGGGCGTATTAAATGCGGTTTTCCACTCATCCCCCTGCTTAATTCGCACCAAATTATACGCCCCACGAAGATCAATCTTAGAGAACCACTTAGCCCCCTTTATTCGAGCAAACAAATCAGTCAGCAGTGGCAAAGGATACTGATATTTGACTGTAATTTTATTCAAGAGTCGATAATCAATACACGGCCTCAAAGAGCCATCTTTTTTAGATACAAAGAAAAAACCGGCTCCTAAGGGAGATGAAGAAGGACGAATATGTCCCTTTTCCAGAGACTCCTTAATATACTCTCGCATAGCAACATGTTCAGGTACGGATAAATTAACCAAACGACCCTTTGGAAATTTACTGCCTGGAATCAGATCTATGGTACAATCGCAATCTCTGTGAGGAGGGAGTGAACCAAGCTTAGGCTCCTCAAAAACATCACGATAATCAGACAAAAATGCCGGAATCTCAGAGGGAATAGATGATGAAATGGAAACCAAAGGTACGTCCCCATGAGCCCCCTGACATCCCCAGCTTAACACAGACATTGCTTTCCAGTCAAGGACTGGGTTATGAGATTGTAACCATGGCAATCCGAGCACCAAAACATCATGTAGATTGTACAACACAAGGAAGCGAATCACCTCCTGATGGTCTGGAGTCATACGCATAGTCACTTGTGTCCAGTATTGTGGTTTATTACTAGCCAATGGCGTAGAATCAATACCCTTCAGAGGTATAGGGACTTCCAGAGGCTCTAGATTAAACCCACAGCGCCTGGCAAAGGACCAATCCATAAGACTCAAAGCGGCGCCAGAGTCGACATAGGCGTCCGCGGTAATTGACGATAATGAACAAATCAAGGTCACAGATAGAATAAACTTAGACTGTAAAGTGCCAATTGAAACAGACTTATCAACCCTCTTTGTGCGTCTAGAGCATGCTGATATAACATGAGTTGAATCACCACAATAGAAGCACAACCCATTTTTTCGCCTAAAATTCTGCCGTTCGCTTCTGGACAGAATTCTATCACATTGCATATTCTCTGGCGCCTTCTCAGAAGACACCGCCAAATGGTGCACAGGTTTACACTCCCGCAAACGCCGATCAATCTGAATAGCCATTGTCATGGACTCATTCAGACCTGTAGGCGCAGGGAACCCCACCATAACATCCTTAATGGCATCAGAGAGACCCTCTCTGAAATTCGCCGCCAAAGCGCACTCATTCCACTGAGTAAGCACAGACCATTTACGAAATTTTTGGCAGTATATTTCAGCTTCATCTTGCCCTTGAGATAGGGCCATCAAGGCTTTTTCAGCCTGAATCTCTAAATTAGGTTCCTCATAAAGCAACCCCAAAGCCAGAAAAAACGCATCCACATTGAGCAACGCAGGATCCCCTGATGCCAATGCAAATGCCCAATCTTGAGGGTCACCTCGCAGCAAGGAAATTACAATCTTAACCTGCTGTGCGGGATCTCCAGCGGAGCGAGGTCTCAGAGAAAGAAATAATTTACAATTATATTTGAAATTCAGAAAACGAGATCTATCTCCGGAGAAAAACTCTGGTATAGGAATTCTAGGTTCAGATATAGGAGCATGTATAACAAAATCCTGTAAATTTTGAACTTTTGTGGCAAGATTATTCAAACCTGTAGCCAAACTCTGAGGATCCATTTTAAGCAGGTGAGATCAGAGCCATTCAAGGGTTAGAAGGAGAGGGAGACAAAGACTGCAATTAGAGCTGAAATGCAACTGATTCAACTATAGAGCAAACACAGAGGGAAAAAAAAAAAAAATTTGCAGACTTCTTTTTCTCTCCTTTCTTCTGCCAACAGTTTTAACACGTGGCCGGCCATACAGTCATGGTTCCCAATGGCAGGGGAACGTCAGGACACATAAATAACGAACGAGCTCTTGGGTGATGGAATCTCGAGCTGACCGTGAGCTAAACCTACCACACAACTAATAGTGGCCGGGGGGCGTGCCTACGTTTTATCCCTAGACGTCTCTCGCCAGCCGGAGGACTAACTAACCCTAGTAGAGGAAAAAACAGACCTGGCTTACCTCTAGGGAAATTCCCCCGAAAAGGAGACAGAAGCCCCCCACATATATTGACGGTGAGTTCAGAGGAAAAGACATACGCAGTATGAAGGTAGGTTCAGCAAAGCGAGGTCCGCTTACTAGATAGTAGAAAGATACAAAAGGGAACTGCACGGTCAGCTGAAAACCCTTTTAAAATACCATCCTGAAATTACTTTAAAACTCATGTGTCAACTCATGACACCGGAGTGGTAATTTCAGCCCACAAGAGCTTCCAGCTACAGAGAATGACTTAACTGTAAACTGGAACAAAAATGTAAACAAACTTAGGACTAAGAGTCCAACTTAGCTGATCAGTAGTCTAGGAGCAGGAACATGCAACAGAAAGGCTCTGGTTACATTGATGGCCGGCAAGGCAATGACTGAAGAGCAGGATTAAATAGGAACACCCCACTACTGATGAAAACAGGTGAACTGAGAAAGAAAACAGACCCGAGTCACCAGTACCACTAGCCACCACCAGAAGGAGCCCAAAAGCAGATTCACAACACGTTGCCTCCTGCTGACTGGAGCCGTCTGTGATGGTGTAGACATTTGTGGCGGGCACACAAAACTGTGCCACAGTTGGGCCATACTGGTCTTGCCTTGGGCAGAGGCACTGCTTCTGCTCCCTCTTTGTGCAGAGCCTCCTCCACTGCCTGGACGCACTGAGCTGCTTTGTAAAGCACTAGCAGCACTTCTCTCAGTTGGACTGGAGAAGATGATGGAATTCACCAGTGTGTCTTGGTACTCCCGCATTTTATGCTCCTGGTTCAACAGTGTGATGAGGCTTTGTACGTTGTCCCGGTAGCGAGGATCGAGGAGGGTAAACACCCAATAATCAGACATGTTGAGAATGTGGGCGATGCGGCGGTCGTTTCTCAGGCACTGCAGCATGTAATCAACCATGTGCTGCAGACTGCCAACTGGCCAAGAAACGCTGTCCCCTGCTTGAGGCATGATCTCTGCCCGCTCGTCATCACCCCACCCTCGCTGTACACACTGACTACTGGACAATTGTGTAACTCCCTCCTCTCGACAGATGTCTTCCTCCTCCATTGACTCCTCCTCATCCTCCTCACAAAGTGTCCCCTGCCTTCGCGTTTATGAGGAACCACGTGCCGTTGACTGTCCAGAAGATGATGGAAATGGTGAATCCTCATCCTCCACCTCTTCCACAACATCATCCCTTAGCGCTTGCAGTGATTTTTCAAGCAGGCAGATAAGGGGGACAGTCATTCTGACTAGTGCATCATCTGCACTCACCATCCGCGTGGAATAATCGAAGGGACGCAAAACCTGGCAGACGTCCTTCATAGTGGCCCACTCTGTGGTTGTGAAGTCTGAACGGCGCGGAGTGCGACTTCTTTGCGCCTTATGCAGCTGGTACTCCATTACTGCTTGCTGCTGCTCACACAACTGCTCCAACATATGTAACGTGGAATTCCACCTGGTAGGTAGGTCACATATGATGCGATGTTCCGGAAGGCGGAATCGGCGCTGCAGAACCGCAATGCGCGATTTTGCCGTGCTGGAACGCCGCAAGTGAGCACACTGTAGGCGGACCTTGTGCAGCAGTGCATCAAGATCCGGATAGTCCCTCAAAAAACTCTGCACGACCAAGTTGAGCACATGTGCCAGACATGGGATGTGAGTGAGGTTGCCAAGGCCCAGAGCTGCCACCAGATTTCGGCCATTATCACACACTACCATGCCTGGCTGGAGATTCGCTGCCACAAACCACACATCGCTCTCCTGCTTGATGGCATTCCAGAGCTCCTGCGCTGTGTGGCTTCGATTCCCCAAAGAAATTAATTTCAAGACGGCCTGTTGACGTTTGGCCACGGCTGTGCTCATGTCGGTCGTAACAGGTAAACGTTCACGGGTCCATGTGGAGGTGGACTGTGAAGGCTCCTGCAGCGATGATTCTGAGGAACTTGTGTAAGAGGAGGAGTCAATGCGTACAGACTGGATTCCTGCAATCCTTGGAGTGGGCAGGACACGTCCTGCGCCACTCGCTTGATCTGTACCCGGCTCAACAACATTAACCCAATGGGCAGTGAGGGAAAGTTATCGCCCCTGTCCATGTTGACTGGTCCACGCATCGGTGGTGAGGTGGACCTTGCTACTGACGGCGTTCAGTAGCGCGTGTTTTATGTGTCCCTCCACATGCTTGTGCAGGGCAGGGACGGCTTGCCTGCTGAAATAAAAGTGGCTGGGCACATTGTACTGTGGGACTGCCAATGACATCAAGTCACGGAAGCTGTCAGTCTCCACCAGCCTGAATGACAGCATTTCCAGTGACAGAAGTTTGGCAATGCCTGCAGTCAGAGCCTGTGCTCGTGCGTGGTTTGCCGAGAAAGGCCGCCTTTTCTCCCATGCCTGTACTACCGATGGCTGTAGACTGGGCTGGAAGTGTGAGGATGACTGGGAACGTGGTGCTGCGGGTGGAATTACAGTGGGTCTCTGGACAACAGTGCCAGAGGTTCTTCCATGGCGATCCTGGGAGGAAGCCGAACCAGCTGTGTGTGAGCTGGAGGAAGAGGCAACACGAGCTGAAGAGGTGGTAGCTGCCGCTGTTGGTTGGCCTAGCTCTTCAGTGTGTTTTTGTAACTCCGCCGCGTGCCTGGTCCACACATGTTTCCACATGTTGGAGGTATTGAGGTTGCTGACATTTCTCCCTCTTTTGACTTTGTGATGACACACCTTGCATTTGACATAGCAAATGTCATCTGCAACTGTGTCAAAAAAGGACCAGGCACTGCAAGTCTTGGGAGCGCCCTTTTTGGCTTTTGGAAGAGACATGCTCCTAACGGGTGCCAAAGAGGAGGCTACAGGATCCGCAGTCTTCCCCCTCCCTCTCCCTCTTTGGCCCATTCGGGGAATCTCTTCCTCAGAGCTGCTCCCACCACCTTCCTGTCCCTCACACCACGATGGGTCAAGGACCTCATCATCTACACTACCCTCTGCCACCAACTGCGCCTCCTGGGTAGTCTCAGCAGCAGAGCACGCACCAGAAAGTGGCACCTGAGTGTCATCAGCGGATGCGTTCTGCGGTGTGGTGACCGGAGGCACTGGCCCACCCGCCTCTTCAGACTCAGAGAGAAAAAGCTGTTGGGCATCACTGCACACTGCCTCTTCTTCCATTTCTCCAATGCTGCTTGGCTGGCCCCCTGTCTCCAAGCCAAGAGATTCAGAGAACAGAAGTAGAGACGGCTCCTGTCCTGGGCTCTCTGTCTGCCTGGGCAATTTGGCAGGTGGTGAAGAGACAGATGGGTGCTCTCCAGTGCTCTGTGTCTGAGAGGATGTGGCACTAATTGAAGTCGATGTGTTAGCTGCCATCCATCCGACAACGGCTTCAATTTGGTCTTCACGCAGCAGCGGTGTACAGCGCTCTCCGACAAAGCTGCGCATGAAGGACTGTTCCCTGCTGAAACTGGGTGATGATGAGCCACCGGTTCCCGCAGCAGGCACAGAATCCCCATGTCCTCTCCCTGCTCCGCGCCCACGCCCACGTGCCTTACTCCCTGCCTTCTTCATCTTGGTTGACTGATAAAGATAAGCAGAAAAGTACTAACGGCTTAGTGTGCTTATTCCTGAACAGCTCCTAACAGGTATAAGAAACAGTAATTTTCTAAAGTGTGGACTAGACTTTAATATGAGCTAATGTGGCCTACACAACTGTAAAGTGGTGTGTTTGGTGAACTTTATTATTTATTTATTTTTTTGGGGCTGAACTGACAACAGGGAGAGCTGCACTCACACGGAGACCGTGCAGACAGCCGTAAACGGCGCTGCAAGGCCCCAAAAACCTCCTCTACGTTATCCTATGTAGTGTTTTTCCACAATTTAGCTGGATACGGGTGGAAAGCCACTAATAGGAATTATTTGAAAAAATGTGCAGCGGGCTGCACTATTTGCAAAAAAGGACAATGGAATGGATAGAACTGTATGAGTCAGTGAACCACCCTGAGCTGGATACAACCGGCTGTGGCTGCACACAGACTACAGGGCGAGCTGCACTCACACGGAGACCATGCAGACAGCCGTAAACGGCGCTGCAAGGCCCCAAAAACCTCCTCTACGTTATCCTATGTAGTGTTTTTCCACAATTTAGCTGGATACGGGTGGAAAGCCACTAATAGGAATTATTTGAAAAAATGTGCAGCGGGCTGCACTTTGCAAAAAAGGACAATGGAATGGATAGAACTGTATGAGTCAGTGAACCACCCTGAGCTGGATACAACCGGCTGTGGCTGCACACAGACTACAGGGCGAGCTGCACTCACACAGAGACCGTGCAGACAGCCGTAAACGGCGCTGCAAGGCCCCAAAAACCTCCTCTACGTTATCCTATGTAGTGTTTTTCCACAATTTATCTGGATACGGGTGGAAAGCCACTAATAGGAATTATTTGAAAAAATGTGCAGCGGGCTGCGCTTTGCAAAAAAGGACAATGGAATGGATAGAACTGTATGAGTCAGTGAACCACCCTGAGCTGGATTCAACCGGCTGTGGCTGCACACAGACTACAGGGCGAGCTGCACTCATATGGAGACCATGCAGACAGCCGTAAATGGCACTGCAAGGCCCAAAAAAACTACTCTAGGTTATCCTATGTAGTGTTTTTCCACAATTTAGCTGGATACGGATGGAAAGTCACTAATAGGAATTATTTGAAAAAAATGTGCAGCAGCCTGCACTACTCGCAAAAAAGGACAATGGAATGGATAGAACAGTATGAGGCAGTGAACCACCCTGACCTGAATACAACCAGCTATGGCTGCACACAGACTAGAGAGTGGGCTGCACTCACACACACACACACACACACACAGAGACCTTGCAGATCGCTGTGAAAACAGCGCTGCAAGGCAAAAGCAAGGTGAACACACAGCGGTTGCTAAATTAGCCGGGGAAAAGCACAAAGAAGCAAATCGCTATCTCAACTGGCCCTCAGTCAGAACACAGCGTCCTGTCACTAACTGAATTCACAGCAGAGTGAGCCCAAAATGGCGCCAGCGACTTTTAAACTGCAGCATGACATCATTTCAGCAGCCAATCACAGCCTTGCCAGTAGTTTCATGCCCACCATGCTGAACAGGATGTGCCCACACTTGTAACCATTCCTCATTGGCTGAATTCGTGCTGTTTGAATTGAGAACTTCCGATTCCGGTATCCGATATGCGGCAAGTATCGGATCTCGGTATCGGAATTCCGATACTGCAAATATCGGCCGATACCCGATACTTGCGGTATTGGGATGCTCAACACTAGTTCTGTCACTATAGCAATTATTGGAAAAATAGGAAGTAAATGAATAACATAAATTTAACAGTGACCTCACAGAGACTGAGGCTAGCTACTTATAGTCCAGTTAAAAATTTTATCCACAGAGCATGAGGCACAGTAGCCCTATATTAGCAGCTTGCAAAATTCACCCACAGACCATGGGGCAGAGTACCCCCTAAGAAGCAGCTTACAAATTTCACCCACACATCATGGGACAGAGTTTCCCCTAAGGAGGAATGCACAAATTTCATTCACAGACCATGGGGAAGTGTACCCCCTAAGAAGCAGCTTACAAATTTCACCCACAGACCATGGGGCAGTGTACCTCCTAAGAAGCAGCTAAAACAATTCACCCACAGATCATGGGCAGAGTACCCCCTAGGAAGCAGCTTACAAATTTCACTGACAGAGCATAGGACAGAGTACCCCCTAAGAAGCAGCTTACAAATTTCACGCACAGACAATGGGACAGAGTACCCCTTAAGAAGCAGCTTACAAATTTCACCAACAGACCATGGGGAAGAGTACCCCCTAAAACGCAGCTTGCAAATTTCACCCACAGACCATGGGGAAGAGTACCCACTCAAAAGAAACTTACAAATTTCATCCACAGACCATGGGGTAGAGAACCTCCTAAGAAGCAGCTTGCAAATTTCACTCACAGGCCATGGGGCAGGGTACCCCTACAAGCAGCTTGCAAATTTCACCCACAGATCATAGGGCAAAGTACCCGTACATTCGCAGCTTACAAATATCACCTACAGACCATCGGGCAGAGTACCCCCTCAGAAGCAGCTTACAAATATCACCCTTAGAGCTCCAAAATATCTGCTCAAGTAGCATATGTTCCAAATGCCGCCGATGAAAAGCTTGTAGTATGATCTTGGATCAAACTGCTGGCAGTCTGCAGCAAGGCTTGCTACCGGCAGTCCAGTTAAAAATTGCACCAACAGAGCATGTTTCCAAATTTTCCCCATAGAAGCTGATAACAAATTTCACAACCAGACAATAGCCAGACAGGCAGGGTTGCAGAGTACACACAGGGGCTTTTGGCAAACTATTCCCACAGATATGGGTTCAAGAATACAATGAGCGCCTTTTGCCACAGTACAATGACAGACATGGTTGCCTAAAGCCCCCGTCACACTAAGCGAGGTCGCTAGCGAGATCGCTGCTGAGTCACAAGTTTTGTGACGCAACAACGACCTCAGTAGCGATCTCGCTATGTTTGACACATAGCAACGACCAGGCCCCTGCTGTGAGATCGCTGGTCGTGTCGGAATGGCCTGGACCTTTTTTCGATCGTTGAGGTCCCACTGGGTAGCACACATTGCTGTGTTTGACACCTTACCAACGACCTCGTCACACAGGACGTCCCTCTGAATCGTCATAATAGCTGCCATGTGACATCGTTGTACAGGTCGCTACAGGTCGCCGCATCGCTGCTGCGTCGTTGGGAAGATCTCACTGTTTGACATCTCACCAGTGACCACATAGTGACGCAGCAACGATCCCTGACAAGTCGTATCATTGTCGGGATCGCTTTAGCGTCGCTAAGTGTGACGGGGCCTTAAGAGTAGAAAAACATTACTCCCACCGAGTCAGTTAAAGATTCTAAAGTTTTGGGTATGTACAATACTATCACAGAGACGGGTGTAGAGTACACATAAAGAGTATATTTGTAAAACTGCGCATATGACCAAGTAGAGGAGGTGGACGTGGTGGTATAGGTAGAAGAGGCAGCGGAGGAGGAAGCCAACACAGTTTTTCATGTTTTTTATTTGTGGCTTAGGCCCCAAATGAAACAAATGGCAAATAGAATTGAAAACTGGCTGGGTGCAGCTTTTATAGATGTCTAGTCATCCAAAAATATGGACAATTCATGTGGGACCCATTCTTGGTTCATTTTGAGGAATATTAGGCTAGCCATGTTGGATGCGTACAGGCGGATGCACCTGTCTGTCATGACCCCTCCCCCCCAGCCGTGCTAAAAGCATGTTCTGATAGTACACTTGTTGAGGGGAGGCCAGCACCTCCAAAGCATAAAGGGCAAGCTCAGGTCATGTGTCCAATTTGGAGACCCAGAAGTTAGATGAGGCAGATCCATCTGTCAGTACATGGAGATGTGTGGACAGGTAGTCTTCTAACATGTTGTTGTAACGTTGCCTCCTGCAAATACAGACCATATCAGATGGTGGTGCTGGATATTGTGGTGTGCTCATAAAGTTTTTCCACATTTCGACCATGCTAATCCTGCCTACCGTGGTTTTGGCAGTGCACCAGCTGTGTTGGCAATGTCATCCTTTGCCTTCTTGTTCCACTGAGCCCCCACTGTCAGGTGGGAAATCCATTAGTAGTTTTTCTACCACTGTGTGCTTGTATTCGCGCATTTTGTGATCCTTCTCAAGTGACGGAAATAATGTTCGTACGTTGTTCTCGTAGCAGAGATCAATCAGGGTAGCCACCCAGTAATATGCAGTAGTAACAATACGGGCCACTAGGCTGTCATTGCACAGGTACTGCAGTATGTATTGGCTCATGTGTGCCAGGCTGCCCAGAGACAATGACTAGCTGTCCGTGTTGAGAGGTATACCATCTGAGCACTCTGTATCCCCCCAGCCATGCTCCAGTGATGCCTGTGAACTGATCTGAGTGCTACCCTGCTGTGAAAACAGTTGTTCCTCCTCCCACCTCCTTCTCCTCATAATCATCATCCCAAACTGTCCTCTGCCTGTACAATTGATGACCTGGATGTTGGGACAGTAAACCACCCTCCGAGCCATGTGTGGACAACAGGCCTAATAATGGTGTGAATTGGCTCTGTTCCTCCTGCTGCTCCTACTCCTCCTGTGCCACCACCTCATCCATCATGGGCTGAATTGTTTTTTCCAGCAGGCATATAAATATATGTGTAATGCTGATAATGGCATCATCAGCGCTGGTCATATTAGCGGAACATTCAAAGAAGCGCAGCATGACGGACACGTCCCAAATGGAGGCCTCCTCATTTCTGGGAAAGTGGTGTTGTTCTGCAGTGTGACTCATCAGAGCATGCTGCAGCTGAAACGCCACTATTGCCTGCTGCTGTTCACACAGTTTCTCCAGTATATGCAAGGTGAAGTTCCACCTTGTTGGTAAGTCGCATGTCAAACAGAAGTGACGCCGCTGCAGCACAGACAGGTGAGCAACAGCAGGGTGAGATTGCTCAATGTGCACACACACTGCCGTACTTTCAACACAGCTCCAACATGTACTACCAAGTTTATCATTCATTATCGCACACTACTGTATGAGGCCATTCAAGTGGTTCACCAGCTGCTGTTTGATCCCAGTACACAACTCCTGCACATTGTGGGATTTGTCCCCAATCAGAGGAGTTTAAGAGCAGCATGCTCGTTTCCCCATTGCTGCGCTCAAGTTGGTGGTGCAGGTCTTCCTGTGACTGAATGAGGAAGAGGTAGAGGAAGAAGTGTAGGAGGAGGAGGGAAATTAGACAGATAAATGTCCAGCAATACTAGGTGGTGGTAGGCCATGAGGTAGAATGCCTTCCGCCTCTGCCCCAGCTGCCACTACATTTACCCAGTGACAAGATATAGAGATGAAATTTCCTTGGCCATGCTTACTGGTCCACTTATCAGTGGTTATGTGGACCTTGCCACTGATGGCGTTGCACAGTACACACTTGATTTGATCCGCAACATGTTTGTGCAGGGCAAGGATGGCCTGGAAAATGTTGGCTGGGAACAATGTACTGCGGGACAGCCACCAACATCATTTTTTTTAAACTACAACTCAACCAGCTGGAATGGCAGCATTTCAATGGCCAGTAATTTTGAAATGCTGTCATTTAGGACAATGGCTCATGGGCAGTTAGTTTGATATCTCCTCTTTCTGTGGAGGATTTGGGAGATGGAAAGCTGAACACTTCCATTGGACTGTGTGGAAATGCTCAGTGACACTGAAGGTTAGTGGTGGTGGTGATACTGTCACATCCTTTAAATGGGGGAGGCAGATGACCCTGTGATCGTGAGCTGCAGGAAGAGAATGAGACCGCAGAAAGAGAAGGCTCAGATCTGTCATGGTTTTTAAGGTGTGTACTCCACTGCACCTCACACTTGCATTTCAGATGCCTTGTCACACAGGAGATGCACAGGTTCAGAACATTTATGCCTCGCTTCAGAGTTAGACGGCATAGAGCAAACCACCTGTCGCTTGTCAGCAGCACATTCCTGGAACAAATGCCAAGCCAGAGTGCTCTTTTGAGCTGTCTTTGGTGTGCTTGTAGCAGCAGCTTGGTGGGCAGTAGTGGAGCGCCCCCAGACGCAGGGCCACGGGGTACTCGGTACAGGGCCTCTCTGTCTCAGTTCTGGGGTTTGTTATGATCTGGTGACCTTGGAGCTGCATGGGACTTTCTCAGGAGTAGGTGGAACCTGTACTGACCGCAAACCCTAAACTGACACCGCAACTAGAAGTAGCCGTGGGGTGTATCTAACACATCCTAGACACCTCGACACAGCCAGAGGACTAAATACCCCTATAGATGGAAATGGGAATTCTATCTTGCCTCAGAGCAGAACCCCAAAGGATAGGCAGCCCCCTACAAATATTGACTGTGAGTATTAGAGGAAAAGACACACGCAGGCAGAAATCAGGATTTAGCAAAAGAGGCCACGCTAGCTAAATAGGAAAGGATAGGACAGAATACTAAGCGGTCAGTATTAAAACCCTAAAATTATCCACAGCAGATAATACAAAAATTCCACCATCTAACTAAAGACATGGAATGTATATCTGCTTCTCCTGAGAATCCAACTTGACTGAAAATATCCAAACACAGTCTAAGCTGGACAAGAAAAAACCATGAATAGCACTGAATTGTAAAGCACACAGCATGTGTGCTGTAGAAACAAAAACCAGACACTTATCTTTGCAGATTTGGCAGCAGGGCAGGAGGAACCAGACAGAGATGCAAAACCTCCAAGAACAATGGACAACTGGCAAGGGCTAATGAATCCTGCACACCTAAATATCCCAGTCAGAGCTGCAATCAGCAGGGACACCTGCCCAGGATTGCAACCCAGTGACAACTGCATTACTATCAACAACCACCGGAGGGAACCCAAGAGCAGAATTCACAACAGTACCCCCCTTGAGGAGGGGTCACTGAACCCTCAACAGAGCCCCCAGGCCGATCAGGACGAGCCAGATGGAAGGCACGGACCAAATCAGCAGCATGGACATCAGAGGCAAAAATCCAAGAATTATCCTCCTGGCCATAACCCTTCCATTTGACAAGGTACTGAAGCCTCCGCCTCGAAAGGCGAGAATCCAAAATCTTCTCAACCACATGCTCCAACTCCCCATCAACCAACACAGGGGCTGGAGGATCAACAGAGGGAACAACGGGCACCACATATTTCCGCAATAAAGATCTATGGAAGACATTATGGATAGCAAAAGAAGCCGGAAGGGCCAATTGAAAAGACACCGGATTAATAATCTCAGAAATCCTATAAGGACCAATAAAGCGAGGCTTAAACTTAGGGGAAGAAACCTTCATAGGAACATGACGGGAAGACAACCAGACCAAATCCCCAACCCGAAGCCGGGAACCCACACACCGACGACGGTTAGCAAAACGTTGAGCCTCCTCCTGAGACAATACCAAATTGTCCACCACATGAGCCCAAATCTGCTGCAACCTGTCAACCACAGAATCCACACCAGGACAGTCAGAAGGCTCAACCTGCCCCGAAGAAAAACGAGGATGAAAACCAAAATTACAAAAGAAGGGCGAAACCAAGGTAGCCGAACTAGCCCGATTATTAAGGGCAAACTCGGCCAATGGCAAGAAAGCCACCCAATCATCCTGATCAGCAGACACAAAGCATCTCACATAAGGTTCTAAAGTCTGATTAGTTCTCTCGGTCTGGCCATTTGTCTGAGGATGAAATGCGGAAGAAAAAGACAAATCAATGCCCAGCCTAGCACAAAAGGCCCGCCAAACCCTAGAAACAAACTGGGAACCTCTGTCGGACACAATATTCTCCGGAATACCATGAAAACGAACCACATGCTGAAAAAACAATGGAACCAAATCAGAAGAGGAAGGCAATTTAGGCAAAGGCACCAAATGGACCATCTTAGAGAACCGGTCACAAACCACCCAGATGACAGACATCCTCTGAGAAACAGGAAGATCAGAAATAAAATCCATGGAAATATGCATCCAGGGCCTCTCAGGGACCGGCAAGGGCAAAAGCAACCCACTAGCATGGGAACAACAAGGCTTGGCCCGCGCACAAGTCCCACAGGACTGCACAAAAGAACGCACATCACGTGACAAAGAAGGCCACCAAAAGGACCTACCAACCAATTCTCTGGTACCAAAAATACCAGGATGGCCAGCCAACACAGAACAATGAACCTCAGAAATCACTCTACTAGTCCATCTATCAGGAGCAAACAGTTTCCCCACTGGACAGCGATCAGGTTTGTCAGCCTGAAATTCCTGAAGAACCCGTCGTAAATCAGGGGAAATGGCAGAAAGGACCACCCCTTCTTTCAGAATGCCGACCGGTTCAAGGACCTCAGGAGAATCAGGCAAAAAAATCCTAGAGAGGGCATCAGCCTTAATATTCTTAGAACCCGGAAGATACGAGACCACGAAATCAAAACGGGAAAAAAACAAGGACCATCGAGCCTGTCTAGGATTCAGGCGTCTGGCAGACTCGAGGTAAATCGGATTATTATGATCGGTCAAGACCACAATACGGTGCTTAGCTCCCTCAAGCCAATGTCGCCACTCCTCAAACGCCCACTTCATAGCCAACAACTCCCGATTGCCGACATCATAATTGCGTTCAGCAGACGAAAACTTACGGGAAAAGAAGGCACACGGTTTCATCAAGGAACCAACAGCATCCCTCTGAGACAAAATGGCCCCTGCCCCAATCTCAGAAGCGTCAACCTCAACCTGAAACGGAAGAGAAACATCCGGTTGACGCAACACCGGGGCAGAAGTAAATCGGCGTTTAAGCTCCTGAAAGGCAGAGACAGCCGCAGAGGACCAATTCGTCACATCAGCCCCTTTCTTCATCAAATCGGTCAAGGGTTTAACCACACTGGAGAAGTTAGCAATGAAACGGCTATAAAAATTAGCAAAGCCCAAAAATTTCTGAAGGCTCTTCACGGACGTGGGCTGAATCCAATCATGAATGGCCTGAACCTTAACCGGATCCATCTCTATAGATGAGGGAGAAAAAATGAAGCCCAAAAAAGGAACCTTCTGCACTCCAAAGAGACACTTAGACCACTTCACAAACAGAGCATTATCATGAAGGATCTGAAATACCATCCTGACCTGTTTCACATGAGACTCCCAATCATCGGAAAAAATTCAAATGTCATCCAAATATACAATCATGAATTTATCAAGGTAAGTCCGGAAGATATCATGCATGAAGGACTGAAAAACAGATGGAGCATTAGAGAGCCCGAATGGCATCACAAGGTATTCAAAATGGCCTTCGGGCATATTAAACGCAGTTTTCCATTCATCACCCTGCTTAATACGAACAAGATTATATGCCCCCCCCGAAGGTCAATCTTCATAAACCAACTAGCCCCCTTAATCCTAGCAAACAAATCGGAAAGCAGAGGTAAAGGGTATTGAAACTTGACCGTGATCTTATTCAAGAGGCGATAATCAATACAGGGTCTCAAGGAACCATACTTCTTAGCAACAAAAAAAAATCCTGCTCCCAACAGTGAAGAAGATGGCCGAATATGCCCTTTCTCCAAAGACTCCTTAACATAACTCCGCATGGCGGTATGTTCAGGCACAGACAGGTTGAAAAGTCGGCCCTTAGGAAACTTACAGCCTGGAATCAAGTCAATAGCACAATCACAGTCCCTATGCGGTGGAAGGGAACTGGACTTGGGCTCATCGAATACATCCTGAAAATCAGACAAAAACTCTGGAATTTCAGAAGAGGAAGAAGAGGAGATTGACATCAAAGGAACGTCATTATGAATCCCCTGACATCCCCAACTAGTCACAGACATATACTTCCAATCCAACACAGGATTATGTACCTGCAACCACGGAAAACCCAGCACGATAGCATCATGCAAATTATGCAACACCAGAAATCGACAATCTTCCTGATGGGCTGGCGCCATGCACATGGTCACCTGTGTCCAGAACTGGGGCTTATTTTTAGCCAAAGGTGTAGCATCGATGCCCCTTAAAGGAATAGGGTTCTGCAAAGACTGTAAGGGTATGTGCACACGTTGCGGATTTCTTGCAGAAAATTCCTGAAGAAAACCGGAAATTTTCTGCAAGAAATCCGCATTTTTTTTTTTGCGTTTTTTTTCCGTTTTTTTCGCGTTTTTTTAGCATTCTGCAAGCGTAATTAGCTTGCAGAATGCTAAAGTTTTCCCTGCGATCTGTAGCATCGCTTGGAAAACTGACTGACAGGTTGGTCACACTTGTCAAACATAGCGTTTGACAAGTGTGACCAACTTTTTACTATAGATGCTGCCTATGCAGCATCTATAGTAAAAGATAGAATGTTTAAAAATAATAAAAAAAATAAAAAAATGCTTATACTCACCCAGACATCTCACCGGCGTCCGTTCCGTATAGCTGGTCTGTGCGCACAGGACCTCCCGTGACGTCACGGTCACGTGAGCGGTCACATGACCGCTCACGACCAATCACAGGACAGTGACGTCATTCGGCGAGGTCCTTCAGCGCACACCAGGTACAGAAACCGAACGGCAGCGTGCGAGGAGGCGGCAAGACATCGAGGGTGAGTATAGGACTGTTTATTATTTTATTTCTTATTTTTTGACCACTTATATGGTGCCCAGTGCGTGGAGGAGAGTCTCCTCTCCTCCACCCTGGGTACCAACCGCATATAATCTGCTTACTTCCCGCATGGTGTGCACAGCCCCGTGCGGGAAGTAAGCAGAATGGCCAGAGACATAGAATCACTCAGACCGAAAGGCGTGGGAAACCCCACCATAACATCTTTAACGGATTCAGAAAGACCCTTTCTGAAAATTGCCGCCAAAGCATCATCATTCCATTTGGTCAACACAGCCATTTTCTACATTTCTGACAATACAATTCTGCCGCTTCTTGACCCTGAGACAGGGCCAACAAGGTCTTCTCCGCTTGATCCACAGAATTTGGTTCATCATATAATAATCCTAAAGCCTGAAAAAAGGCGTCTACATTAAGCAAGGCCAGATTCCCAGATTCCAGGGAAAATGCCCAATCCTGAGGATCGCCACGCAGCAGGGAGATGACACTTTTAACCTGCTGAATAAAATCACCAGAGGATCGAGGTCTCAGAGCAAAAAACAGTTTACAGTTGTTTTTAAAACTCAAAAATTTGGACCTGTCCCCAAAAAACAAATCAGGAGTAGGAATCTTGGGCTCTAAAACTGGAGTCTGAACAATATAATCAGAAATACTCTGTACCCTAGCAGCAAGCTGGTCTACACGAGAAGCTAATCCTTGAACATCCATGCTAGCACAAGACTCCTCAGTCACCCAGAGAAAAAGAGGGAAGAAAGGACAAAGCAGACTACAGAAAAAAAAATGGCTCAACACCTTTCTTCCCTTCTTCTGAGATGCATTTAACTCATTTTTGGCCAGTTGTACTGTTATGATCTGGTGACCTTGGAGCCGCATGGGACTTTCTCAGGAGTAGGTGGAACCTGTACTGACCGCAAACCCTAAACTGACACCGCAACTAGAAGTAGCCATGGGGTGTACCTAACACATCCTAGACACCTCGACACAGCCAGAGGACTAAATACCCCTATAGATGGAAATGGGAATTCTATCTTGCCTCAGAGCAGAACCCCAATGGATAGGCAGCCCCCCACAAATATTGACTGTGAGTATTAGAGGAAAAGACACACGCAGGCAGAAATCAGGATTTAGCAAAAGAGGCCACGCTAGCTAAATAGGAAAGGATAGGACAGAATACTAAGCGGTCAGTATTAAAACCCTAAAATTATCCACAGCAGATAATACAAAAATTCCACCATCTAACTAAAGACATGGAATGTATATCTGCTTCTCCTGAGAATCCAACTTGACTGAAAATATCCAAACACAGTCTAAGCTGGACAAGAAAAAACCATGAATAGCACTGAATTGTAAAGCACACAGCATGTGTGCTGTAGAAACAAAAACCAGACACTTATCTTTGCAGATTTGGCAGCAGGGCAGGAGGAACCAGACAGAGATGCAAAACCTCCAAGAACAATGGACAACTGGCAAGGGCTAATGAATCCTGCACACCTAAATATCCCAGTCAGAGCTGCAATCAGCAGGGACACCTGCCCAGGATTGCAACCCAGGGACAACTGCATTACTATCAACAACCACCGGAGGGAACCCAAGAGCAGAATTCACAACAGGGGTTGTCACGGTGGCTAGACCCGGTCCGTGACCCTGCTAAGGGGCGTCCAATGAAAGGTGTAGGTGGTGGTGCGTGGTTGTTATGACCCCAGTGGACAGGGTCTCAGAGGTACGTGTAAGTCCGCGAGATACAAAAATCCAGCTCATAGGGCAGTGGTAACTGGGTCGACCAAATATCTACTCCTAACACCAACACTAGAAGTAGCCGGGGATCATGCCTACGGTGATCGCTAGATGACTCGCGCCAGCCGGAGAATCTAACTACCCCTAGGAGAAGAAAACAAAGACCTCTCTTGCCTCCAGAGAAAGGGACCCCAAAGCAAGATACAAGCCCCCCACAAATAATAACGGTGAGGTAAGAGGAAATGACAAACACAGAAATGAACCAGGTTCAGCAAAGAGAGGCCAGCTTACTAATAGCAGAATAAAGCAAGATAACTTATTTGGTCAACAAAAACCCTATAAAAATCCACGCTGGAGATTCAAGAACCCCCGAACCGTCTAACGGTCCGGGGGGAGAACACCAGCCCCCTAGAGCTTCCAGCAAAGGTCAGGATACAGATTGGAACAAGCTGGACAAAAATACAAAACAAAACAAAAGCAAAAAGCAAGGAAGAGACTTAGCTTTAACAAGCAGGAACCAGGATCAGTACACAAGAGCACAACAGATTAGCTCTGATTTCAACGATGCCAGGCATAGAACTGAAGGTCCAGAGAGCTTATATAGCAACGCCCCTGAACTAACGGCCCAGGTGAGCATATAGGAGAAGACAGAAGCTCCAGTGTCAAATCACTAATGACCACTAGAGGGAGCAAAACGCAAATTCACAACAGTACCCCCCCCCTTAGTGAGGGGTCACCGAACCCTCACCACGACCACCAGGGCGATCAGGATGAGCGGCGTGAAAGGCACGAACTAAATCGGCCGCATGAACATCAGAGGCGACCACCCAGGAATTATCTTCCTGACCATAGCCCTTCCACTTGACCAGGTACTGAAGCCTCCGCCTGGAGAGACGAGAATCCAAGATCTTCTCCACCACGTACTCCAACTCGCCCTCAACCAACACCGGAGCAGGAGGCTCAGCAGAAGGAACTACAGGCACAACGTACCGCCGCAACAAGGACCTATGAAACACGTTGTGGATAGCAAACGACACAGGAAGATCCAGACGAAAGGATACAGGATTAAGGATTTCCAATATCTTGTAAGGACCAATAAAACGAGGTTTAAATTTGGGAGAGGAAACCTTCATAGGAACAAAGCGGGAAGAAAGCCACACCAAATCCCCAACACGTAGTCGGGGACCCACACCGCGGCGGCGGTTGGCAAAGCGATGAGCCCTCTCCTGTGACAACTTCAAGTTGTCCACCACAAGATTCCAGATCCGCTGCAACCTATCCACCACAGAATCCACCCCAGGACAGTCAGAAGGTTCCACATGACCCGAAGAAAAACGAGGGTGGAAACCAGAGTTGCAGAAAAACGGCGAAACCAAAGTGGCGGAACTAGCCCGATTATTAAGGGCAAACTCAGCCAACGGCAAGAAGGTCACCCAATCGTCCTGATCAGCAGAGACAAAACACCTCAAATAAGCCTCCAAAGTCTGATTAGTTCGCTCCGTCTGTCCATTAGTCTGAGGATGGAAAGCAGACGAAAACGACAAATCAATGCCCATCCTACTACAAAAGGATCGCCAGAATCTGGAAACGAACTGGGATCCTCTGTCTGACACAATATTCTCAGGGATGCCGTGCAAACGAACCACGTTCTGGAAAAACACAGGAACCAGATCGGAAGAGGAAGGCAGCTTAGGCAAAGGAACCAAATGGACCATCTTGGAGAAGCGATCACATATCACCCAGATAACAGACATGCCTTGAGACACCGGAAGATCAGAAATGAAATCCATGGAGATATGTGTCCAAGGTCTCTTAGGGACAGGCAAGGGCAAGAGCAACCCGCTGGCACGAGAACAGCAAGGCTTAGCTCGAGCACAAGTCCCACAGGACTGTACAAATGACCGCACATCCCTTGACAAGGAAGGCCACCAAAAGG
The DNA here is from genome assembly GCF_051348905.1 of Ranitomeya variabilis. NCBI lineage: Eukaryota > Metazoa > Chordata > Amphibia > Anura > Dendrobatidae > Ranitomeya > Ranitomeya variabilis. The sequence continues at coordinate 997,937,630 of NC_135232.1, read as the reverse complement.
ATCTGGCCACCAGATCTCTGGTGCCAAAAATTCCTGGGTGACCTGCCAACACCGAGGAATGAACCTCGGAAATGACTCTGCTGGTCCACTTATCAGGCACAAACAGTCGGTCAGGTGGACAAGAATCAGGCCTATCAGCCTGAAATCTCTGCAACACACGTCGCAGATCTGGAGAAATAGCTGACAAGATAACTCCATCCTTAAGAATACCAACAGGTTCAGCGACTCCAGGAGCATCAGGCACCAAGCTCCTGGAAAGAGCATCGGCCTTCACATTCTTTGAACCTGGTAAATACGAGACAACGAAGTCAAAACGGGAGAAAAACAACGACCAGCGGGCCTGTCTAGGATTCAGGCGTTTAGCAGACTCGAGATACATCAGATTTTTGTGATCAGTCAAGACCACCACACGATGCTTAGCACCCTCGAGCCAATGACGCCACTCCTCAAATGCCCATTTCATGGCCAACAACTCCCGATTGCCCACATCATAATTTCGCTCAGCAGGCGAAAACTTCCTAGAGAAAAAGGCGCAAGGTCTCATAACAGAGCAACCAGGGCCTCTCTGCGACAAAACGGCCCCTGCTCCAATCTCTGAAGCATCCACCTCAACCTGAAAGGGAAGCGAGACATCAGGCTGGCACAAAACAGGCGCCGAAGTAAACCAACGTTTCAACTCCTGGAAAGCCTCCACGGCAGCAGGAGCCCAATTAGCCACATCGGAGCCCTTCTTGGTCATATCCGTCAAAGGTTTCACAATGCTAGAAAAATTAGCGATAAAACGACGGTAGAAGTTAGCGAAACCTAAGAACTTCTGAAGACTCTTAACTGACGAGGGCTGAGTCCAATCAAGAATAGCTCGGACCTTGACTGGGTCCATCTCCACAGCAGAAGGGGAAAAAATGAACCCCAAAAAGGGAACCTTCTGTACACCAAAAAGACACTTTGAGCCCTTGACAAACAAAGAATTTTCACGCAAAATTTTAAAGACCATCCTGACCTGCTCCACATGCGAGTCCCAATTATCAGAAAAAAACAGAATATCATCCAGATAAATGATCAAAAATTTATCCAGATAGTTCCGAAAAATGTCATGCATAAAGGACTGAAAAACTGAAGGGGCATTAGAGAGCCCAAAAGGCATTACCAAGTACTCAAAATGACCTTCGGGCGTATTGAATGCGGTTTTCCATTCATCACCTTGCTTAATGCGCACAAGGTTGTACGCACCACGAAGGTCTATCTTGGTGAACCACTTGGCACCTTTAATCCGGGCAAACAAGTCAGACAACAGCGGCAAAGGATACTGAAATTTGACAGTGATCTTATTTAAAAGCCGATAGTCAATACAAGGCCTCAAAGATCCGTCCTTTTTAGCCACAAAAAAGAATCCCGCACCAAGAGGGGAAGAAGACGGACGGATGTGTCCTTTCTCCAGAGACTCCTTGATATATGAATGCATAGCGGTATGTTCAGGTACCGACAGATTAAACAGTCTTCCCTTAGGAAATTTACTGCCTGGAATCAAATCTATTGCACAGTCACATTCCCTATGAGGAGGCAATGCACTGGACCTGGACTCGCTAAAGACATCCTGATAATCAGACAAATACTCCGGAACTTCCGAAGACGTAGAAGAAGCAATAGACACAGGCAGGGAATCCTCATGAATACCACGACAGCCCCAACTTGACACTGACATAGCCTTCCAGTCCAGGACTGGATTATGGGTCTGTAACCATGGCAGCCCCAAAACAACCACATCATGCATTTTATGCAAAACAAGAAAACGTATCACCTCGCGGTGTTCAGGAGTCATGCACATGGTAACCTGTGTCCAATACTGCGGTTTATTTTCTGCTAATGGCGTAGCATCAATACCCCTAAGAGGTATAGGATTTTCTAATGGTTCAAGAATAAAACCACAGCGCTTAGCAAATGAGAGATCCATAAGACTCAGGGCAGCACCTGAATCTACAAACGCCATGACAGGATAAGATGACAGTGAGCAAATCAAAGTTACAGACAGAATAAACTTAGGATGCAAATTACCAACGGTGACAGGACTAACAACCTTAGTTATACGTTTAGAGCATGCTGAGATAACATGTGTAGAATCACCACAGTAGTAGCACAAGCCATTCCGGCGTCTATGAATTTTCCTCTCATTTCTAGTCAGGATTCTATCACATTGCATCAAATCAGGTGTCCGTTCAGACAACACCATGAAAGAATTTGCGGTTTTGCGCTCCCGCAACCGCCGGTCAATTTGAATAGCCAGGGCCATGGTATCATTCAGACCTGTGGGAATAGGAAAACCCACCATAACATTCTTAATGGCTTCAGAAAGGCCATTTCTAAAATTAGCAGCCAGTGCACACTCGTTCCAATGTGTCAGCACGGACCATTTCCAAAATTTTTGGCAATACACTTCAGCCTCGTCCTGGCCCTGAGACATAGCCAGCAAGGCTTTTTCAGCCTGAATCTCAGGATTGGGTTCCTCATAAAGTAAACCGAGCGCCAGAAAAAACGCATCAATATCAGCCAATGCCGGATCTCCTGGCGCCAATGAAAAAGCCCAATCTTGAGGGTCACCCCGTAAGAATGAAATAACAATTTTTACTTGTTGAGCAGAGTCTCCAGACGAACAGGGTCTCAGGGACAAAAACAATTTACAATTATCCCTGAAATTCCTAAACTTAAATCGGTCTCCTGAAAACGGTTCAGGAATCGGTATCTTGGGTTCAGACCTAGGATTTCTGATAACATAATCTTGTATACCCTGCACACGAGCAGCAAGCTGGTCCACACTTGTAATCAAGGTCTGGACATTCATGTCTGCAGCAAGCTTAAGCCACTCTGAGGTAAAGGGGAAAAGAAAAAAAAAAAAAAATGAGAGAGAAAAAAAAAAAACTCAAAATTTTCTTTCTTATAATCCCACTTCTGCAATGCATCAAACATTCAATACTGGCCTGGCATACTGTTATGACCCCAGTGGACAGGGTCTCAGAGGTACGTGTAAGTCCGCGAGATACAAAAATCCAGCTCATAGGGCAGTGGTAACTGGGTCGACCAAATATCTACTCCTAACACCAACACTAGAAGTAGCCGGGGATCATGCCTACGGTGATCGCTAGATGACTCGCGCCAGCCGGAGAATCTAACTACCCCTAGGAGAAGAAAACAAAGACCTCTCTTGCCTCCAGAGAAAGGGACCCCAAAGCAAGATACAAGCCCCCCACAAATACTAACGGTGAGGTAAGAGGAAATGACAAACACAGAAATGAACCAGGTTCAGCAAAGAGAGGCCAGCTTACTAATAGCAGAATAAAGCAAGATAACTTATTTGGTCAACAAAAACCCTATAAAAATCCACGCTGGAGATTCAAGAACCCCCGAACCGTCTAACGGTCCGGGGGGAGAACACCAGCCCCCTAGAGCTTCCAGCAAAGGTCAGGATACAGATTGGAACAAGCTGGACAAAAATACAAAACAAAACAAAAGCAAAAAGCAAGGAAGAGACTTAGCTTTAACAAGCAGGAACCAGGATCAGTACACAAGAGCACAACAGATTAGCTCTGATTTCAACGATGCCAGGCATAGAACTGAAGGTCCAGAGAGCTTATATAGCAACGCCCCTGAACTAACGGCCCAGGTGAGCATATAGGAGAAGACAGAAGCTCCAGTGTCAAATCACTAATGACCACTAGAGGGAGCAAAACGCAAATTCACAACAGTGGTGCAGTTTGCGGTGAATAACGAGGACACAGGGTTGCAGTCTCTTTACCTCTTTACTGAAGGCTTCAAGATCCTCAATATGGAGTACGGTTAACAGGGCTGTCCGAGACCCGCCGGTCCGATGGCACCTAAAGAGTTCCCTTTGCAGGTGGAAATCTGTGCCTTCCTTCTAGCGCCTGTGTGTTGTAGTACTTCCCTGCTGAGCACCACGGGATAGTCCTCACAACTGTTGTGTCTGTTTCTGATGTTCTTTCCCACAACCTATGTCTGTTCTGATGTTCTTCTCCGTCCCCCAGATGATATGGCTAGGACGCACCCATATGACGGGTAGGCCTGGAGTTCTTCCGGGACCCTAGTGATGCCCCTCTCCCACAGTTGCTCCCTATGTTTGCTTAGGTGATTTAGGTGAGACAGCCAACCTATAATTAACTGTCCTGCCGTTGGTTTGAAGTAATGCTTGGAGCCCAATACTTCCTCGGCGTTCCGGCCACCGGCTACGCGCCTCAGTAGGATGTTGCCTCGATCTTACAGCACGACTCCTAATGGTGTTATCTCCTTTTTGCTATGATCTCGTTTCTCACTCTTCACAATAAACCCCGCTTCTTGTCCTTTCTTGAGATTCCGCCGCGATGTAGTGCAGGCGCGATTCCTTAACGTTCTCTCTTGTTCGCTAGGCCTCTGTCAGGATCCCACCCCTGACAGGGACCCCCCTGAATCTTCGCCTGCAACACCCTCTGCCACAGGATGTTGCCTGGTTCCAACTGTCATGTCGGACGCTGTTCAGACCAGGTCGTCCGACAGACAGCGGTAATTCCGCTTTTGACCACTATTTGCTCATTGGTGTCTGCTAGATTTTATCTAGCTGTTCCGGGGTTAATTTACCTAATCCTCGGATTGGAAGCTGGGCCATTCCCATGGCCTTTAAATAGTTCTCCTGTTCATTGGGCGTCGCCGATTATAGCTTCTGTCTTGTGCGTTGTTATCTCGGTCTGGAGTGGAGAGCTGGTTGTTGGAGATTCGTTGCTGGTGGTGTATTTTCCTCTGTCTTATTTACTCCTTCCTATATTTGTATTTATTTTGCCCTGCACATTTATAGTGTATTCCTGAGTGACTGCGGCGTGGTGTATATTTTCCTTTATCCTTGTCTGTGCTAACTGTGGGTATTGGAATATTACCTTTTCACTGGGTGGAGGGCGGAGGTATCAGCCTAGGGTTAATACAGGAGTCAGGGTGAGGTTCGAGGCCTGGACATGCACACCATCAGTGTAAACTCCAGGTAGAGGGTCAGTCAGGTTTTCCCTAGTCTGAGGGAAACTGCAGGAGCCCGGGTTTTTAGCTCTCGCTCACCTAGTCTCCCCGTGACACCAACCCAGTCAGCTTCTCTCTAACTTTCTATCCAACCCCCAGTTTTACCAGATTGTGAGGAGTGGCCTAATACATAGTGCCCTTTGCTCCCCCTGGAGGCCAGACTATGAAGTGTATTGGTGTCTGTGATACCTGGTCAGTTGAACTCCTTAAGTGCCATCAGACGTACCATCACTCCCCTTAGTGGCGGAGCATCAGTACTGCAACGACCAGGACTCTGGGGCGCTGCAGTAGCATCTGATGTAATTGTGCACGTAGCAGGTACAGAATGACAATGTCGTCTCCCTGCATCAGTTACACCACCACCATCAGCAGCCACACCAGCACCACGGCTACATCCCTTATTTGATGCTCTCCTCATCTGCAAAAGTTGATTTTGTAAACTCTACTCACAAGAAGATTGCTGAAGATTAGATTTATTTATTTGCAACAGAACTAGAAAAAACAGTACTTACATATTTTGCCTAAAAATGGCAAGTAGAAGACTGATGCCAATTATTTTTTTCCCATACTCATAAAAACCATACAGCAGCCCTGAAAAATTTGTTTTGTTATCTAGAAATAGCAATGACATGGCTGATGTGATATATTGATTTGCAAAAGTACTAAAAAACACGTCTGGTCTAAAAAAGGGTTTTTTTGGCCTAGAAATGGCAACAAGACGGATGATGCAATTTATTGATTTGCAAAAGTACTAGAAAACACATAACAGGCCATAAATTTTTTGGGGGGCCTAGAAATGGCAACAAGAAGGTTGATGCAATATCCTGATTTGCAAAAGTACTAGAAAACACACATTAGCCCTTAAAAAAAAAAATTTGTGGTATACAAAGGCCATCGAGATGGCTGATGCAATATACTGATTTGCAAAACTGCTAGAATGCACACACTGAAAAATTATTTTTGGGGCCTACTAATAGCAATGAGACAATTGATTCCAATTATTTTTTTCTCAGACTAATAGAATACACACAGCTGCTTCAAGGACAGTACTCCCACAGGTGGGGGTGCAAAGTACACAAAGTAGGTTAAAGGACAGTACTCCCACAGGTGGGGGTGCAAAGTACACAAAGTAGGTTAAAGGACAGTACTCCCACAGGCGGGGGTGCAAAGTACACAAAGTAGGTTAAAGGACAGTACTCCCACAGGTGGGGGGTACAGAGTACCCACAGCAGCTTGAAGGACAGTACTCCCACAGGCAGTGGGGTGCAGAGTACACACATAGCGGCTTTTACCACAGTACTCTCACTTTTACCATAGAAATAGGACATATAAGGGCTGCAGAGTGTGCAGACAGAATCTTTCCCTAACTTCAGATGCATCCTGGTGCTACACTAACGAGAACATAATGGTAGCAGCACTCATGATTGTGATCATGGTCACATGCTGCCAATACTTGGCATCGCTGTAAATGCTCCAACCACAGTCTAAAAGCTTGTTGATTGGCTGTGCTACAGCCTTTCTACCAGCTTTATCAGATGGGCAAACCCAAACAGGAAGCCAGAATTACAGTAAATTGTCCGTGTTCGGTGTCCATCCGAGCGATGAACTTTCCTGTTCGGGGTCACCCATCCCTAATGTGGAGGTATTTGGAGTGTTGTTCTAAAGACTGTTGGTTGGAGTTTTGTCTGTATGCTTACGCTCAACCTCTGAAATTTGTTTTCTTTCCCTATCTTCACTCAATAGTGTTTTGCTCTGTTTTTTGTGAGTGCATATTTGTGTGATTGGTATTTTCCTTTATCCCTGTACATATTCCCTTGTAAGTCTGGGTTGTGCATTCTTATCTGCTACTACTCTCCATTCCCCTGGGTGGGCGAGGGGACCATTTAAGGCTAATCTCAGAGCTCAACAAGGTACGAGGCCCCAGCTTCTTCACGATTAAAAGTAATGCAGGGAACAGGAATGGCTTAGCTAGGGCACCCCTAGCTATAGGAATAGGGAAAGAGCTCTTTGCCTCGGGATATCTGATTTGTCCCACTAAGTTTGGAATTCATTAAATGTGTGTGTATGTGAAGGTAATGTAGCGTAGTGTGAGTGTATTAATATACTTACCTAACACTGATCTCTCCAGTGCACAGTGCTGTTCCGCTCCTCCTTTGTGTGACATTACCCATCTGCAGACTCTCCAGGTCACACTCTGCGTGACTTAGAAGTGACTTTTGTAATGAAAGCTTTTAGAGCATCAGAACAAGGTTCTATTGCCTTTTATTGTAGATCATACTGTAAAGTGAGCCGGCTAGTTGCAATTGGGGTAAAGTCATTCATAAAAGAAGAACCGTGCAGGACACTGGAGAGATCAGTGGTAGGTGAAAATATGAATACACTCACACTTCATTACATGTGTGTGTATATACACACACATATAATGAATAAGAACGGTTGGAGTGCTTCTTTTAATGTAGCATATTTAAGAAGACCATCGAAATTGCATTCTCTGGTTCTATTGTAATTCCAAAAAAGGGATTGACCAGCAGACACTCTGGTAACATCCCAAATTCTGCTTCAATGAGATTTAAAATCTCATTATTTCTCATGCCAGCCTTAGAGGATGAAGAGCAGAAGTTAGAGATATCCAGGGTTGGACTGGCCCACCAGAGAACCGGAGAATGCTCCGGAGGGCCCTGGCTTCTCCTTAGGAGAGTTCATAGTTCAAACCTTGTAGTCACTATGGTGCTCCACAGTGGGGGGAGAAAGGTGGGCCCTCAAAATCAAATCCTCCGGAGGGCCCAATGTTCTTCAGTCTGACGCTGTAGATATCTATTAAATAACCTACTGACTAAGCCCAATATGTCTAAAAATATTGCAAAGATTGTTCTGCTTGATGTTATCAACACCGTGCTCCCCCCACCTTGCAGTAATTTCTAGATGTCTCTTAGTGACATGTATAAACCTTTTTTCTCTATGTGTAGTTGATGCATAATGTGGCCTTTGACAAAGTAATTAGCTTGTTATTAGGATAAAAAGCAACAGCAGAAAGAAAGAAACAAATAAACCAACATGAAAAGGTGAACTCTCTTTCATAGGCATGACACAAACATACCAGTGAAATGTGATTTCTTTCCATTTTAGGAAACCTTGAGGGGGTGCATTAGTGCGCATACAGTACTTCAGTTCAATAACATTCATTAGCAGATAGCCTTGATAAACAAGTCAGCCCTGAATGACAACGAAAGTAGACACACAATGTTTTCTCAATCCAGGAATCCGAATAATGAATAATGAGAATGTAAAGAGTGAATTAACACGCTGTGTCTAATAATTACACAGCTACATTGTGCGTAGGTTATTAATTTAGAGAACACAGTATGTCTTCCAGAGCCTTGAAGTCACTCTGAAAAACATTAATGATTGTAATAATTTACCAAAGATTCACTATCCTGAAGGCGCATTCGACTCCGTCAGGCTATTAAGTTGGTGTCTCATTGTAATTAAGATGAAAAGAGAGAAGGAGATGTCCTACTTTCAGCCGCCTTCTTTGAAATCTAGACATCTAGAGCATTTCATAACATCGTCAGTTTTCTATTAGATGCCTTAGTACCGACACATGGCTGAACATCTGAAAGGAACTATTGCATTGGCTTATCTATTCTGTAAACAAGCATTTTATCAGAAATCAGGTTGGAAATTACAGGTTTCCTAAGATAAAAAGGAAAAAGGTTTTATTGTTGATTAAATTGTATTTTGTATATTATTTAAGACTATCTCTGTACTTGTGCACTATAAAGGATCAGAGGCCTCACAGACGGGAGTCTTCCACTAGGGACCCCCTTTTATGCTCCAGAATGGAGAGCACCATATCTATGCACAATATGGTCATGACATCATGGTGGCTGGTAAGAATGCAATATTTCTATGGCGGAGATGCAGCTACCCTCAACAAATAAGGTGAACTCCAGATACTATAACCCCTTCCTGACATGTGACTCAATGTATTATTACATAAAATGTCAGGTTGAGATCACATGTTAAGCTGAGCTCACACAATACCCAAGAGATCCCAGCATCCTACACAGCCACCATCTTTCTGTAAGAGCAAAGACTAGAACTTGCAAAGCTGCTTCTGGAACGCCCGCCAGAGCCAAGGGATACTCGGTACCAGGTCCAGTACTTAAAGGGATGTGTCACGGCGGCGGCGACCCGTTCCGTGGCCCTGGGCACCCATGTAAAAGGGAAGGTCTTTAAAGGGATTTGTGGAATAAAGTTTGTGTTCATGACGCCATCTGTGATATTCGGTCAGGGCTGACCGAGGATGCTAAAAGGAGTCCTCTGGGGTGATGTTATGGCAGCTAGGATGGTATGGCTTCCCACAAGTGAAGCTTGGTCCCCAGGGTTCCCGGTGTATAAATGGAGATGGTGTAGAAAGAAATTGAGGACACAGGTTTGCAGTCTCTTTACCTGGTTTACTGATGAATTCAGGCAGCCACAGTCCAGGGTACCAGATCACGGATGCAGGTGTGGTCCGGCCAGCTAGAAAGCGAGTTGGGTGTCCCCCTTACCAGGTGGGGGTGGAAGTCTTCCTTCTAGTGCTGTGGAGAAGTCCCTTGCTGCCTTAGGCCTCACACAAGGTCCTCATGTATTCTCTCTCTGTCCTCCTTGTCCTGTCCTCCAGGCAGGTAGGAAACTACCCTTACGACAGGTAGCTCGAGCCTTTTTACAGGGTCTCTTTCATGATCAGGGCTCTCTGCGCTACTGTGTCCTCAGGTTTCAATGGTGGACAGGTGACTTGCAATCCAGCTGTCCTGCCAGTTTCTGCTGTGAGCTGTGGAGTGCTTCACAACCTTGGTCGTCCAGCAACCGGTATCTGCGCTCAGTAGGGCACCAGCTCAGTCGCAGCTAACCCCCTAGTTCTTCACTCTCCTGCACTTCACTTCCCCTCTACGCTCTATTCAAACTGTTCTGCTTACTCTTCTCTCTCTTTCCAGGAGCTGCAGCACCCTCATGGCTGCATGGCCCCTTCAGTCCTTCTGACTCTCACAGTCTGACTGCTCTCTTCTCTGTCTCTCTAACAGACTGACTCACTTTCCCTCCAGACCAGAATATATATATAGGGGAGCTGGATCAGAGCTCCCCCTTCTGGCCTAGAGTGTGAACATGTTGCATGCTTGTGCATACCTAATAAAGAAGATCTTTCCTTGCTTCCAAGCGTGACATCGCTCTCCCTATGAGGAAAGCAATGCCACTGTAACAAACAAAACCCTGGGATGTTACACCTCCATCTCCAGACATTTACTCTGGAGGCAATATTGGCAATATAGGAGGCGAAAATGCAGTAATCTCTAGACAGTACAGCTCATTATACTTATATTTCTATTCAACTCAATAAAGGGCACAGAAAAAGAATCAATAAAATATGCTTATAGATTCAAATAATTTATATGTTTTATTCCTGTTGTTATAGACACAAAAAGTATAAAACTGTTATAATTGGCTAAAAAGCCATTGGGCTGCATTAACGAAACAAGTTTATTGGATTGTAGTCATAAAGAGAATATCTAAAATCCTATAATGATGACTATAAACTACAAATATCATACACATTAATTAAATTATCATTTAAATGATTTGCAAAATGTTAAAACATTAATAAAAAGTGGTAGACATCATCAAATATGTCTAAGAAGGTAGGGGTTGATCATAATTATGAACCAACTTAAACATACATTTGTGCATATATACTGTAGCTCCTTACTATACATAGTATGGTATATTGGCCAGAAGTGTGCAATTTGCATAACCAACAGATCTTAAGAAATGGTTGCTAGACAGTTAGTAAGTCCTTCAGAGGGAAGCCAGGCAAAGAGTAATCCCTTGATAAGAATATATAAAGACATTAAACTATATCCTTCCTTTAGGATGTATAATCCAGGCTTTGTATTTGTACAAGTGCTTAGAACTAATAAATTAATGCAAATTAATGCCCAGAAGATATAAGAAATAAAGTGTATAATGTAGTTTAAGATGTAGAGACCTAGCACCTTCACACGCAAAACTTGTTTCACCGTTTCTTCTTCCCGCTCCTTAGGCCAGAGTCACACTCAACGTATAAAAAATTGTCCGATTTTGATGGCCGAGAATCGCACGAGTGTTCTCCATATGGTCATCTGTATGTAATCCGTATGCAATGCGATGATGCGATTTCCTCGCATCTAGTATCCGTATGACATCCGTATGCAATGCGATTTTAACATGAGCTTCTACATACAGCAGTTCTCTGTGGGAAAATGCCTGTACATTCTTCCACGCTCCAGAGTTCAGTGCAGGTCAGGCCGGCAGGGAGGGCAGCATCAGTGACATCACCACTAGTCACCAGTAGTGTTGAGCATTCCGATACCACAAGTATCGGGTATCGGCCGATACTTGCGGTATCGGAATTCCGATACCGAGATCCGATACTTTTGTGGTATCGGGAATCGGTATCGGATCCATATTACTGTGTAAAATAAAGAATTAAAATAAAAAATATTGATATACTCACCTCTCCGGAGGCCCCTGGACATCACCTGTTGTGAACTGTACTTCTTGGCTCCCTCTTGTGGTCACTAGTGGTTGGCACTTGGATTGTCTTTCTCCAGGTTGGTACTCACCTGGTTCGTTAGGCCTGGGGTGTTGCTATTTAAACTTCCTGGATTCTCAGTCCAGTGCCTGGCATCGTTGTAATCAGTTCATTTCTGTTTGCTCCTGTCTTCAGGTCCTGGTTCCTTGCAAGATAAGCTAAGTCCTGCTTTCTTATTTTTGTTTATTTGCATTGTTCTTATTTTTGTCCAGCTTGTACAAAATATGATTCCTGATTTTGCTGGAAGCTCTAGGGGGCTGATATTCTCCCCCCTCACCGTTAGTCGGTTCGGGGGTTCTTCGATATTCAGCGTGGATATTTTGTAGGGTTTTTTGCTGACCGTATAAGTCATCTTACTATCTTCTGCTATTAGTCAGTGGGCCTCTCTTTGCTAAAATCTAGTTCATTCTTACGTTTGTCTTTTCTTCTTACCTCACCGTTATTATTTGTTGGGGGCTTGAACTATAACTTTGGGGTCTTTCTTCTTGAGGCAAGAGAGGTCTTATTTTCCCTGATAGGGTTAGTTAGTTCTCCGGCTGGCGCGAGATGTCTAGGATCAACGTAGGTACGTTCCCCGGCTACTGTTAGTTGGTTGTGCTAGGATCAGATATACGGTCAGCCTAGTTACCACTTCCCTATGAGCTGGTATTTATGTTTGCAGACTTTTCTGAAATCTCTGAGATCCTCTGCCATTGGGATCATAACAGTATGCCAGGCCAAGTGAATTGTTAATGCATTGCAGAAGCGGGATTAAAAGAAAAGAAGTTCTGAGTTTTTGTTTTTTTTTCTTCCTTCCCCTTTTTCTCTGAGTGGCTTGAAGCTTTGCTGCAGACATGAATGTTCAGACCTTGATTACTAGTGTGGATCAGCTTGCTGCACGAGTGCAGGGCATTCAGGATTTTGTTGTTAGCAGTCCTATGTCAGAGCCTAAGATACCTATTCCTGAGCTGTTCTCTGGAGATCGATTTAAATTCAGGAATTTTAGGAATAATTGTAAATTGTTTCTATCTTTGAAACCTCGTTCGTCTGGAGATTCAGCTCAGCAAGTTAAAATTGTTATCTCCTTCTTGCGTGGCGACCCTCAGGATTGGGCTTTCTCGTTGGCGCCAGGAGATCCGGCATTAGCAAATATTGATGCGTTTTTTCTGGCGCTCGGATTGCTTTATGAGGAGCCTAATCTTGAAATTCAACTAAAGAAAAGAAGGGTGCATCAGGCTGTAGATCAGGTATACAGAAAGGGTGCGATGCCTAGTCCAATGATATATGTAGTACCAAGACAAAGAAAAAAGGATTGGACTAAAACAGGCACGCACAACCATATGATATGAAAAAATAGAAAACCTTTTTATTCAACACCACAACAGTTATAAAAACATTTAAAACAATGAAAACACAACACCCCTATACAAATCTGTAACCATAATAGTCAAATACATGTGCAAGAGGACCTATATATATTACATAATGCAAAGACCTGCTCCACTAAAACAACCCTTAGATCCAGCCCCACCTAATAGTCCATGCCCGGGCCGTGGCTCTAAAAGACCTGTATGATAAGCCTGATGAAAAAAGTATTGCAATGCTGCATGCACTGAATCCCTAGGTTACCTATTATAGGAGGGAGTAGCGCCTAAGTGAAAAAATGATCACAACGCTGGCTGTACAGCGCTCCTGTATAAATGAAAAGGCAGAGTATGCCAACAATACTCAACTGGATCAGGCCGCAGCGGCTTCGTCAGGGGAAGTGAGTGGGATGTTGAACCACGTCGGTTTTATATAAATCTAATTAGCCTTGGGTGCTTACCGGTGTGCCGCCCGGAGCGGGGAGGCAGGAACAGGAAGAGACGCGCCGGCCGTAAGTGAAAGGAAGTCAGGTAAATGTATAAAGATCTCCATGGAGACGTAATGCGCATGCGCAAATGCGGCTCAAAAAAGAGCCATACAGCGCATGCGTGGGGACCGAGCGGCGTACAGAGTAAATGAATAGAACAAAGATGCAATTGCTGGAGCGTCGATAACAATGAAATAACCTGTCAGAAGGAAACCACCCCTCCTTTATACATTTACCTGACTTCCTTTCACTTACGGCCGGCGCGTCTCTTCCTGTTCCTGCCTCCCCGCTCCGGGCGGCACACCGGTAAGCACCCAAGGCTAATTAGATTTATATAAAACCGACGTGGTTCAACATCCCACTCACTTCCCCTGACGAAGCCGCTGCGGCGGCGATACGCGTGGGGTTCCTTCCTCACACCCCCCCCCTTATTGCATACGGACCTTTATTGCAGACGGACTTTTACCGACAGGGGTACCCACTTGGACACTCGGACTCTTTATCTAGCCACCCCGTGGATGCAGTTTGCTCCAGGCCTGATCCAGTTGAGTATTGTTGGCATACTCTGCCTTTTCATTTGTGCATTGCACAAATGCATGCATTTTTTCATTTATACAGGAGCGCTGTACAGCCAGCGTTGTGATCATTTTTTCACTTAGGCGCTACTCCCTCCTATAATAGGTAACCTAGGGATTCAGTGCATGCAGCATTGCAATACTTTTTTCATCAGGCTTATCATACAGGTCTTTTAGAGCCACGGCCCGGGCATGGACTATTAGGTGGGGCTGGATCTAAGGGTTGTTTTAGTGGAGCAGGTCTTTGCATTATGTAATATATATAGGTCCTCTTGCACATGTATTTGACTATTATGGTTACAGATTTGTATAGGGGTGTTGTGTTTTCATTGTTTTAAATGTTTTTATAACTGTTGTGGTGTTGAATAAAAAGGTTTTCTATTTTTTCATATCATATGGTTGTGCGTGCCTGTTTTAGTCCAATCCTTTTTTCTTTGTCTTGGTAATCTTGAAATTCAGGCAGAAAAAGCTTTGTTGGCTATCTCTCAGGGCCAAGATGAAGCTGAAGTGTATTGCCAAAAATTTCGGAAATGGTCCGTGCTTACTCAATGGAATGAGTGTGCTCTGGCCGCAAATTTCAGAAATGGCCTGTCTGAAGCTATTAAGAATGTGATGGTGGGTTTCTCCATTCCTACAAGTCTGAATGATTCTATGGCGCTGGCTATTCAGATTGATCGGCGTTTGCGGGAGCGCAAATCCGCTAATCCTCTGGCGGTGTTGTCTGAACAGACACCTGTCTCAATGCAATGTGATAGAATCCTGACTAGAACTGAACGACAAAATCATAGACGTCAGAATGGGCTGTGTTTTTACTGTGGTGATTCTACACATGTTATATCAGCATGCTCTAAACGCCTAACTAAGGTTGTCAGTCCTGTCACCATTGGTAATTTGCAGTCTAAATTTATTTTGTCTGTGACCTTAATTTGCTCATTGTCTTCCTACCCTGTTATGGCGTTTGTGGATTCAGGTGCTGCCCTGAGTCTTATGGACTTGTCGTTTGCGAAGCGCTGTGGTTTTGTCCTGGAGCCTTTAAAAATTCCTATTCCTCTTAGAGGAATTGATGCTACGCCACTGGCGGAAAATAAACCGCATTATTGGACACAAGTGACCATGTGCATGACTCCTGAACATCGGGAGGTGATTCGTTTTCTTGTACTGCATAAAATGAATGATTTGGTCGTTTTAGGTCTGCCATGGTTACAGACCCATAATCCAGTTTTGGATTGGAAGGCTATGTCTGTGTTGAGTTGGGGTTGTCAGGGAATTCATTGCGATTCTCCGCCGGTGTCTATTGCTTCCTCTACTTCTTCAGAAGTTCCTGAGTATTTGTGTGACTATCAGGATGTATTCAATGAGTCCAGGTCCAGTGCTCTTCCTCCTCATAGGGACTGTGACTGCGCTATAGATTTGATTCCTGGTAGTAAATTTCCTAAGGGACGATTATTTAATTTGTCTGTACCCGAGCATGCCGCAATGCGTTCTTATGTCAAGGAGTCTTTGGAGAAGGGGCATATTCGTCCATCCTCTTCCCCTCTTGGTGCGGGATTCTTTTTTGTGGCCAAGAAAGACGGGTCTTTGAGACCTTGTATAGACTATCAGCTTCTGAATAAAATCACTGTTAAATTTCAGTATCCTTTGCCACTATTGTCGGACTTGTTTGCTCGGATTAAGGGTGCCAAGTGGTTCACCAAGATAGATCTTCGTGGTGCGTACAACCTTGTGCGCATTAGGCAGGGAGATGAATGGAAAACTGCATTTAATATGCCCGAAGGTCATTTCGAGTACTTGGTGATGCCCTTTGGGCTCTCTAATGCTCCTTCAGTATTTCAGTCCTTTATGCATGATATCTTCCGGAAGTATCTACATAAATTTATAATTGTTTATCTGGATGATATTCTGTTTTTTTCTGATGATTGGGATTCTCATGTAAAGCAGGTCAGGATGGTGTTTCAGGTTTTGCGTGATAATGCTTTGTTTGTGAAGGGCTCAAAGTGTCTCTTTGGAGTGCAGAAGGTTTCCTTTTTGGGGTTTATTTTCTCCCCTTCTGCTGTGGAGATGGACCCAGTTAAGGTCCGAGCTATTCATGATTGGACTCAACCCACGTCTGTTAAGAGTCTTCAGAAGTTCTTGGGGTTTGCTAATTTCTACCGTCATTTTATCGCTAATTTTTCTAGCGTTGTTAAACCTTTGACGGATATGACCAAGAAAGGTTCTGATGTGGCTAATTGGGCTCCTGCAGCCGTGGAGGCCTGCCAGGAGCTGAAGTGCCGGTTTACTTCGGCGCCTGTTTTGTGCCAGCCTGATGTCTCACTTCCCTTTCAGGTTGAAGTGGATGCTTCTGAGATCGGTGCTGGGGCTGTTTTGTTGCAGAGAGGCTCTGGTTGCTCTGTGATGAGGCCATGTGCTTTTTTCTCTAGGAAGTTTTCGCCTACTGAGCGGAACTATGATGTTGGTAATCGGGAGTTGTTGGCCATGAAGTGGGCATTTGAGGAGTGGCGTCATTGGCTTGAGGGTGCTAAGCATCGTGTGGTGGCCTTGACTGATCACAAGAATCTGATGTATCTCAAGTCTGCTAAGCGCCTGAATCCTAGACAGGCTCGTTGGTCATTGTTTTTCTCTCATTTTGACTTTGTGGTCTCGTACCTGCCTGGGTCGAAAAATGTGAAGGCTGATGCTCTTTCTAGGAGCTTTGTGCCTGACTCTCCTGGAGTCTCGGAGCCAGCTGGTATTCTTAAAGAGGGAGTAATCGTGTCGGCTATATCTCCTGATTTGCGACGTGTGTTGCAGAGATTTCAGGCTGGTAGACCTGACTCTTGTCCACCCGACAGACTGTTTGTTCCTGATAGATGGACCAGCAGAGTTGTTTCCGAGGTTCATTCCTCGGTGTTGGCAGGGCATCCGGGGATTTTTGGTACCCGAGATTTGGTGGCCAGGTCCTTTTGGTGGCCTTCCTTGTCACGGGATGTGCGGTCATTTGTGCAGTCCTGTGGGACTTGTGCTCGGGCTAAGCCTTGTTGTTCTCGTGCTAGCAGGTTGCTTTTGCCCTTGCCCGTCCCGAAGAGGCCTTGGACACACATTTCCATGGATTTCATTTCTGATCTTCCGGTGTCTCAAGGTATGTCTGTCATCTGGGTGGTGTGTGATCGTTTTTCCAAGATGGTCCATTTGGTGCCCTTGCCTAAGTTGCCTTCCTCTTCCGATCTGGTTCCTTTGTTTTTTCAGAATGTGGTTCGTTTACACGGCATTCCTGAGAATATCGTGTCCGACAGAGGATCCCAGTTTGTGTCCAGATTCTGGCGATCTTTTTGTGCTAAAATGGGCATTGATTTGTCGTTTTCATCTGCCTTTCATCCTCAGACTAATGGCCAAATGGAGCGAACTAATCAGACACTGGAGGCTTATTTGAGATGTTTTGTTTCTGCGGACCAGGATGATTGGGTGACCTTCTTGCCATTGGCTGAGTTTGCCCTTAATAATCGGGATAGTTCCGCTACTTTGGTTTCGCCATTTTTCTGCAACTCTGGTTTTCATCCTCGTTTTTCCTCGGGTCATGTTGAGCCTTCTGACTGTCCTGGGGTGGATTCCGTGGTGGATAGGTTGCAGCGGATTTGGAGTCATGTGGTGGACAACTTGAAGTTGTCACAGGAGAAGGCTCAGCGTTTTGCCAACCGCCGCCGCGGTGTGGGTCCCCGACTTCGTGTGGGGGAGTTGGTTTGGTTGTCTTCTCGGTATGTCCCTCTGAAGGTTTCCTCTCCTAAGTTTAAACCTCGCTTTATTGGTCCTTATAAAATTTTGGAAGTTCTTAATCCAGTATGATTTCGTTTGGATCTTCCGGTGTCGTTTGCCATTCACAACGTGTTCCATAGGTCTTTGTTGCGGCGGTACGTTGTGCCTGTGGTTCCTGCTGTTGAGCCTCCTGCTCCGGTGTTGGTTGAGGGCGAGTTGGAGTACGTGGTGGAGAAGATCTTGGATTCTCGTCTCTCTAGACGGAGGCTTCAGTATCTGGTCAAATGGAAGGGCTATGGTCAGGAGGATAATTCCTGGGTGGTCGCTTCTGATGTTCATGCGGCCGATTTGGTTCGTGCCTTCCACGCTGCTCATCCTGATCGCCCTGGTGGTCTTGGTGAGGGTTCGGTGACCCCTCCTTAAAGGGGGGGTACTGTTGTGAACTATACTTCTTGGCTCCCTCTTGTGGTCACTAGTGGTTGGCACTTGGATTGTCTTTCTCCAGGTTGGTACTCACCTGGTTCGTTAGGCCTGGGGTGTTGCTATTTAAACTTCCTGGATTCTCAGTCCAGTGCCTGGCATCGTTGTAATCAGTTCATTTCTGTTTGCTCCTGTCTTCAGGTCCTGGTTCCTTGCAAGATAAGCTAAGTCCTGCTTTCTTATTTTTGTTTATTTGCATTGTTCTTATTTTTGTCCAGCTTGTACAAAATGTGATTCCTGATTTTGCTGGAAGCTCTAGGGGGCTGATATTCTCCCCCCTCACCGTTAGTCGGTTCGGGGGTTCTTGGATATTCAGCGTGGATATTTTGTAGGGTTTTTTGCTGACCGTATAAGTCATCTTACTATCTTCTGCTATTAGTCAGTGGGCCTCTCTTTGCTAAAATCTAGTTCATTCTTACGTTTGTCTTTTCTTCTTACCTCACCGTTATTATTTGTTGGGGGCTTGAACTATAACTTTGGGGTCTTTCTTCTTGAGGCAAGAGAGGTCTTATTTTCCCTGATAGGGTTAGTTAGTTCTCCGGCTGGCGCGAGATGTCTAGGATCAACGTAGGTACGTTCCCCGGCTACTGTTAGTTGGTTGTGCTAGGATCAGATATACGGTCAGCCTAGTTACCACTTCCCTATGAGCTGGTATTTATGTTTGCAGACTTTGCTGAAATCTCTGAGATCCTCTGCCATTGGGATCATAACAATCACCGCTGGTAACCGGCAGCCTTCTTTGCTTAAAATGAGCGCGTTTAGGGCCTTCCATGACGTCACGGCTTCTGATTGGTCGCGTGCCGCTCATGTGACCGCCACGCGACCAATCACAAGCCGTGACGTCATTCTCAGGCCCTAAACTCCTCATTCTAGGAATTTAGGACCTGAGAATGATGTCGCGGCTTGTGATTGGTCGCGTGGCGGTCACATGAGTGGCACGCGACCAATCAGAAGCCGTGGCGTCATGGAAGGCCCTATACGCGCTCATTTTAAGCAAAGAAGGCTGCCGGTTACGAGCGGTGATGTCCAGGGGCCTCCGGAGAGGTGAGTATATCAATATTTTTTATTTTAATTCTTTATTTTACACAGTAATATGGATCCCAGGGCCTGAAGGAGAGTTTCCTCTCCTTCAGACCCTGGGAACCATCAGGATACCTTCCGATACTTGGTGTCCCATTGACTTGTATTGGTATCGGGTATCGGTATCGGCGATATCCGATACTTTTCGGGTATCGGCCGATACTATCCGATACCGATACTTTCAAGTATCGGACGGTATCGCTCAACACTATTCACCAGTAGTTTGCAGCCGGGGCAGTTGCATCTTAGCACCATCCCAGTTGCAAACTGTATTTTCCCCAGATATGGATTACTGCGTGGGACACAATGCCGGAGAGGTATGGTATATTAAAATAAGCAGGTGTCCAGAAGGCGCTGCCCAAAAACTGAATAAATTTCCAGCAAATATGATGATGAAAACCACCCTATTCATCAAATGATAGACACTATAAAAGGTATATAAATAATATATTTGCGCTAAAAATATCAGTGTAAAAATATAAATAAATAAATATACATAACACCCTTAGAACAAAGTGTTAATAAGGTGCTTTAGTATACCTTGCTCCTAGTGCGCTGAATGTAGACGTGAATCTCCTGATGGTACGGGGTCCTGTGAGTGCTGTCCTTAAATGCCGCTCCTTGAATAGCCCGAGGTGGCTGATGAAAGAACTAAAACGCAAAGTCCCAATATGTCGGGGGGTCGCCGTCCCGGCCGGTAACAGGCGTACCTCCCCGCAGAAGACTGAACAAACACGTGCCGTGCACAGGCACAAAAAAGCTCTACTAAAAACAGCAGAGCCGGCAAGGTGCAGAAAGACTGCAGGACCTTGCGTGACGTCACTGTCACGTGATGAGTCACGTGACCGGCTACGGAACGCACACCAGACCAAAAACCAACGCGTTTCGGAATCGCTGATTCCTTCTTCAGGGATGGTAAGGTGTGCGATGTGTGCGTCCTATATAGAGCGTTAGGTCATGCATTATTAACTCATTGATTGAAGGCAAAAAGCTCCACTTCACTGCTGAGGCCATATGGTACTAGAGTGTTCATCTGAAAAATACATTTTGTTTCAGCCCTTGACATCTGGTGGATAAAGTTGCCACCACGTCCATCACGTTTCACAATTTTTAGTCCCGTGACATTAATGTCCTTTATTGAACTCCCATGATGTGTCATAAAGTGCATGGAAAGGGGGTGTCCGGTGAACTTGTTGGTAATATTCCTCAAATGCTCCCCAATTCTAACATGCATCGCTCTAATGGTGCAGCCTATATATAGTTTTCCGCAAGGGCAGGTTATTCCATAAATGATTCCCTTAGTGGAACACGTGATGAAATCATGAATATCCATAGTGACTGATTTATTAGAGATGGATGTTTGTTTCTTTGTATTCAGTTTCTTGCATGGTCCGCACTTTTTACAGGGAAAAAAGCCATTAAGACAATTTGACGATATAGAGTGGTACCTATTTGTCCATATGCCACTCGTGGGGGCTATCATGTTCCCCAAGTTGTTCGCCTTCCTATAAATAAATCTGGGACGTGCAGCCAGGAGTTCACCAATCACTTTATCCTCCTTTAGGATGTTCCAATGCCTGCTCACAATTTTGTGTAGAAATTTGCTGTTCGAATTGTACTGTGTAATAATCGGGATCTCGCCAATTGCCCATTCGTCATGGATATTATTGGTTTCATCCCTCTGGGTCAGTAGTTCTGCACGTGGACAATTCCCCACTTGTTCTCTGGTTTCTAATAGGGTTTTTTTATCATAACCTTTTACTACAAACCTTTCTATTAGCATGTCGGACTCCAAATCATAGTCGTTTTTCCTTGAGCAGTTCCTATGAGCTCTTATAAATTGGCTCCTGGGGACATTTAATAACCAACGTGGGAGATGGCAGCTATCCAAATCAATATAATTATTGGAGTCCGTGGGTTTATGATACATTTGCGTCTGAATAGTGTTGTTATTTATGAAAATTTTTAAATCTAAAAAATTAATTTCTTTATTACTGGTCGTAGCCGTGAACTTTAAAAAATATTCATTTTTATTTAAATCTTGAATGAAATTATTTAATAAAATGGGGCCTCCAGACCAAATAAATATGATGTCATCTATAAATCTCTGCCATAGGACCAGGCCCGCCCGCAGGGTGCCGTTGTGGAAAATGGTTTCCTCTTCCCATTTACCCACATACAAATTGGCATAGCTGGGGGCGAACCTGGTACCCATGGCAGTACCCCACTTCTGGGAGTAGTAGTGCGCCCCGAATTTAAAATAGTTGTGCTTTAATATAAAATCAACGCATTCCAAAATAAAACAAGTCTGATCTTCTGGAATCTGACCATTCAACATAAAATGTTTTGCCGATGCGCACCCTTTTCCATGTTCAATGACGGTGTATAGGGAGGTAATATCTAAAGTGCCTATAATATATGACTCCTCCCATGTAGTGTCCTGTAAAATATTTAAAATATGCGTGCTATCCTTTAAATACGAGGGGAGCTTAGGACATAGCTTCTGCAAATAACAATCCACGAATTTCGAGAGGTTCGATGTAAGCCCCCCTATGGCAGAAATAATAGGTCGACCTGGTGGATTAATGGGGTCTTTAAGGACTTTCGGCAAATAATAAAAAAAATTGAATTCTTGGATGTGTGGAATTAATAAAATCACGTTCATTCTTGTTTAAAAACCCTTTTTGAAAACCCATTCTAATTAAAACTTGCATCTCTCCCAAATATTGATCCGTTGGGTCTTCCTTAAGCATCTCATAAGTCCGTGTGTCGCCCAATAGACGTAGAGATTCTTTGTTGTAGTCTTCAGTGTTCAAATCAACAATTCCGCCACCCTTGTCTGCGGGCCTAATGGTCAAGTTTTTGTTATTTTGAAATTGCTGAATGGCCCTTCGCTCCTGATTGGATAAATTGAATTTAATTTTAGAACATCTTTTATCTGAAATTTTCCTGATATCACGTATAACATTATTCTGAAAAGCATCAAAAGCCTCCGAGTATTCTTGGATAGGGTTAAAATTAGACTTTTTCTTAAGGGTGGTATGATTATATGGATCAATAGTATCCACCGAGCCGTCATTATTTTCCTTAGTCAGTTTTTTCTTTATATAATATTTTTTAATTGCCATTTTCCTCATGAACTGTTTTATACCTATAAATGCTTGAAATTTGTCAAACTTAGTACTCGGTGCGTATTTGAGGCCTTTATTCAGGAGGCATATCTCATTTGGATGTAATACATGATGACTTAGATTAAAAAATTTTTGTTGTTCTACCTTAGTCAAGATATCGCCCCTGTATTCATTTGATGTCCTCTTTTTTTTGGCTGATTTCCCGCCCCTACAGCCCCTTTTGCGTGTCTTTTTTGACCTAACTGAAAAAAAGGAGTCAGATGGCTTTGTTTGGTTTTAGATTTATTGTTCACTTGTATGTTTGATTTCTTAGACATTGTTGTGATTGGTGGGATCCTATTTGAACAAGATGGTTGTATGTTGTCTTCCTGTGAGGTCCCAATAGAATCATGGGTGTCCTCAAATGCTACAAACCTATTCTTTACGTCAATTACGGATAGAGGAGTAGAAATGTCCGGAACAGTGTTATGGATATTTGTGTTGTAGTCTATATTACTTGCTTCTGTACTTCTCCTACTTATAATTACTTCGTTATTGGTGATATCATCCATGTCGGGGGTGAGATGAATGGAGAATCTTTCACTAGAGGATAATAATTGGCTATCATCTCCACATGTTTCGTCTACTGTAATCATTTGAGGATTTGACTTAGTAGTGAGATGTTGATCCGAATCATGGATTTCCTCTCCCCTATACCTTTTATTTATTCCCAAACCCTCATGAAAGTCTGTTTGAACTGGCCAAAGGTGGACGTCCCCATTTATCATATCTCTTCCATATCTCTTTTTGCCTTCAATTAATGAGTTAATAATGCATGACCTAACGCTCTATATAGGACGCACACATCGCACACCTTACCATCCCTGAAGAAGGAATCAGCGATTCCGAAACGCGTTGGTTTTTGGTCTGGTGTGCGTTCCGTAGCCGGTCACGTGACTCATCACGTGACAGTGACGTCACGCAAGGTCCTGCAGTCTTTCTGCACCTTGCCGGCTCTGCTGTTTTTAGTAGAGCTTTTTTGTGCCTGTGCACGGCACGTGTTTGTTCAGTCTTCTGCGGGGAGGTACGCCTGTTACCGGCCGGGACGGCGACCCCCCGACATATTGGGACTTTGCGTTTTAGTTCTTTCATCAGCCACCTCGGGCTATTCAAGGAGCGGCATTTAAGGACAGCACTCACAGGACCCCGTACCATCAGGAGATTCACGTCTACATTCAGCGCACTAGGAGCAAGGTATACTAAAGCACCTTATTAACACTTTGTTCTAAGGGTGTTATGTATATTTATTTATTTATATTTTTACACTGATATTTTTAGCGCAAATATATTATTTATATACCTTTTATAGTGTCTATCATTTGATGAATAGGGTGGTTTTCATCATCATATTTGCTGCAAATTTATTCAGTTTTTGGGCAGCACCTTCTGGACACCTGCTTATTTTTATTTAGACTTTTTTCACCACTCTTGTCCAGCGGCGGCAGCCCTTTTCGCTTTCACTCTTAATTTATTCTATTCTCTCGATTCCATCCCTTATATATACATATTTATTTCTCATATAGTACTCACAATGAGTGAGCTTTGGTGCGACAGGAGGGATAGGGTGTATGCCATACAGAGATTTTTTCGCACGGCATACCAAGAAGATACAACTGAGACTAGTAAAGAGGATCTCAAAAAAATGATAGAGTCTGTGAAAACCCTGGAACAACATCTCATAAAAGAGATGAGAGACCTATGGGAGATAGCCACACTAGAGAGGTATTTATCTTTTGACTATATTCCCAAAGGCCTGATAGTTTATAAATCACTATCGGGCGATTTGGGGGACCACAACACCATAGAGGAATGGGACGCTATGTTCCATGACTTCTCCATTAAGGCCGTTTCTTTCATTATTGAGAAAAGAAAAAAAGAACTAGTGAGGATAAGGAATGAGATCACAAGGTTATTTGAGGAGATTAAACCTTTTGAGACTCACCCAGAAGTCATTAAACTCTCCAATAACGTACGCAAAAGAATTAAAAATAAAGAGAAAGAAATAATAGAGAAAAAACAGCGAAAATTTGGAAGAGATATGATAAATGGGGACGTCCACCTTCGGCCAGTTCAAACAGACTTTCATGAGGGTTTGGGAATAAATAAAAGGTATAGGGGAGAGGAAATCCATGATTCGGATCAACATCTCACTACTAAGTCAAATCCTCAAATGATTACAGTAGACGAAACATGTGGAGATGATAGCCAATTATTATCCTCTAGTGAAAGATTCTCCATTCATCTCACCCCCGACATGGATGATATCACCAATAACGAAGTAATTATAAGTAGGAGAAGTACAGAAGCAAGTAATATAGACTACAACACAAATATCCATAACACTGTTCCGGACATTTCTACTCCTCTATCCGTAATTGACGTACAGAATAGGTTTGTAGCATTTGAGGACACCCATGATTCTATTGGGACCTCACAGGAAGACAACATACAACCATCTTGTTCAAATAGGATCCCACCAATCACAACAATGTCTAAGAAATCAAGCATACAAGTGAACAATAAATCTAAAACCAAACAAAGCCATCTGACTCCTTTTTTTCAGTTAGGTCAAAAAAGACACGCAAAAGGGGCTGTAGGGGCGGGAAATCAGCCAAAAAAAAGAGGACATCAAATGAATACAGGGGCGATATCTCAACTAAGGTAGAACAACAAAAAAATTTTAATCTAAGTCATCATGTATTACATCCAAATGAGATATGCCTCCTGAATAAAGGCCTCAAATACGCACCGAGTACTAAGTTTGACAAATTTCAAGCATTTATAGGTATAAAACAGTTCATGAGGAAAATGGCAATTAAAAAATATTATATAAAGAAAAAACTGACTAAGGAAAATAATGACAGCTCGGTGGATACTATTGATCCATATAATCATACCACCCTTAAGAAAAAGTCTAATTTTAACCCTATCCAAGAATACTCGGAGGCTTTTGATGCTTTTCAGAATAATGTTATACGTGATATCAGGAAAATTTCAGATAAAAGATGTTCTAAAATTAAATTCAATTTATCCAATCAGGAGCGAAGGGCCATTCAGCAATTTCAAAATAACAAAAACTTGACCATTAGGCCCGCAGACAAGGGTGGCGGAATTGTTGTTTTGAACACTGAAGACTACAACAAAGAATCTCTACGTCTATTGGGCGACACACGGACTTATGAGATGCTTAAGGAAGACCCAACGGATCAATATTTGGGAGAGATGCAAGTTTTAATTAGAATGGGTTTTCAAAAAGGGTTTTTAAACAAGAATGAACGTGATTTTATTAATTCCACACATCCAAGAATTCCATTTTTTTATTATTTGCCGAAAGTCCATAAAGACCCCATTAATCCACCAGGTCGACCTATTATTTCTGCCATAGGGGGGCTTACATCGAACCTCTCGAAATTCGTGGATTGTTATTTGCAGAAGCTATGTCCTAAGCTCCCCTCGTATTTAAAGGATAGCACGCATATTTTAAATATTTTACAGGACACTACATGGGAGGAGTCATATATTATAGGCACTTTAGATATTACCTCCCTATACACCGTCATTGAACATGGAAAAGGGTGCGCATCGGCAAAACATTTTATGTTGAATGGTCAGATTCCAGAAGATCAGACTTGTTTTATTTTGGAATGCGTTGATTTTATATTAAAGCACAACTATTTTAAATTCGGGGTGCACTACTACTCCCAGAAGTGGGGTACTGCCATGGGTACCAGGTTCGCCCCCAGCTATGCCAATTTGTATGTGGGTAAATGGGAAGAGGAAACCATTTTCCACAACGGCACCCTGCGGGCGGGCCTGGTCCTATGGCAGAGATTTATAGATGACATCATATTT
This sequence comes from Ranitomeya variabilis, assembly GCF_051348905.1. Taxonomy (NCBI): domain Eukaryota; kingdom Metazoa; phylum Chordata; class Amphibia; order Anura; family Dendrobatidae; genus Ranitomeya; species Ranitomeya variabilis. The sequence continues at coordinate 997,911,257 of NC_135232.1, read as the reverse complement.
ATTTGGTCTGGAGGCCCCATTTTATTAAATAATTTCATTCAAGATTTAAATAAAAATGAATATTTTTTAAAGTTCACGGCTACGACCAGTAATAAAGAAATTAATTTTTTAGATTTAAAAATTTTCATAAATAACAACACTATTCAGACGCAAATGTATCATAAACCCACGGACTCCAATAATTATATTGATTTGGATAGCTGCCATCTCCCACGTTGGTTATTAAATGTCCCCAGGAGCCAATTTATAAGAGCTCATAGGAACTGCTCAAGGAAAAACGACTATGATTTGGAGTCCGACATGCTAATAGAAAGGTTTGTAGTAAAAGGTTATGATAAAAAAACCCTATTAGAAACCAGAGAACAAGTGGGGAATTGTCCACGTGCAGAACTACTGACCCAGAGGGATGAAACCAATAATATCCATGACGAATGGGCAATTGGCGAGATCCCGATTATTACACAGTACAATTCGAACAGCAAATTTCTACACAAAATTGTGAGCAGGCATTGGAACATCCTAAAGGAGGATAAAGTGATTGGTGAACTCCTGGCTGCACGTCCCAGATTTATTTATAGGAAGGCGAACAACTTGGGGAACATGATAGCCCCCACGAGTGGCATATGGACAAATAGGTACCACTCTATATCGTCAAATTGTCTTAATGGCTTTTTTCCCTGTAAAAAGTGCGGACCATGCAAGAAACTGAATAAAAAGAAACAAACATCCATCTCTAATAAATCAGTCACTATGGATATTCATGATTTCATCACGTGTTCCCACTAAGGGAATCATTTATGGAATAACCTGCCCTTGCGGAAAACTATATATAGGCCGCACCATTAGAGCGATGCATGTTAGAATTGGGGAGCATTTGAGGAATATTACCAACAAGTTCACCGGACACCCCCTTTCCATGCACTTTATGACACATCACGGGAGTTCAATAAAGGACATTAATGTCACGGGCTAAAAATTGTGAAACGTGATGGACGTGGTGGCAACTTTATCCACCAGATGTCAAGGGCTGAAACAAAATGTATTTTTCAGATGAACACTCTAGTACCATATGGCCTCAACAGTGAAGTGGAGCTTTTTGCCTTCAATCAATGAGTTAATAATGCATGACCTAACGCTCTATATAGGACGCACACATCGCACACCTTACCATCCCTGAAGAAGGAATCAGCGATTCCGAAACGCGTTGGTTTTTGGTCTGGTGTGCGTTCCGTAGCCGGTCACGTGACTCATCACGTGACAGTGACGTCACGCAAGGTCCTGCAGTCTTTCTGCACCTTGCCGGCTCTGCTGTTTTTAGTAGAGCTTTTTTGTGCCTGTGCACGGCACGTGTTTGTTCAGTCTTCTGCGGAGAGGTACGCCTGTTACCGGCCGGGACGGCGACCCCCCGACATATTGGGACTTTGCGTTTTAGTTCTTTCATCAGCCACCTCGGGCTATTCAAGGAGCGGCATTTAAGGACAGCACTCACAGGACCCCGTACCATCAGGAGATTCACGTCTACATTCAGCGCACTAGGAGCAAGGTATACTAAAGCACCTTATTAACACTTTGTTCTAAGGGTGTTATGTATATTTATTTATTTATATTTTTACATTGATATTTTTAGCGCAAATATATTATTTATATACCTTTTATAGGTATGGTATATTGTTGCTTTATTATTTTATGTTTATTACAGGAGAACGAGGGAGTCACATGGATTAGCTGAATAATAAAGATGGAAACTGTGTTTAGTGTTTTATTTCTTTAAAATAATTTATTCTGGCTGTGTCTTTATTTAAACCTGTAACAACTATAGGATCAACCCTACAACTATTACCCTACTTACCACCTCTGCAGGACAAGTGGGTAGACAGAGACTAAGTGCCAGAATTGGCGCATCTTAGAGATGTGCCATTTCTGAGGCAGCTGGTGGCAGATGTTTTTAGCCAGGGGGGCCAATAACCATATATATAGTATAAAAAAGGGAACAGCACAACACTTCACTTATCTTCAGGTGCAAGGCCCCCAGGCAATCCGTCCAATGATTACACCAAAATCACAAAGATTCAAAAAAGAGGCAGCACTCCATTCCATCAGTAAGAACGTGGAAGATTTAATCAATCCACATGTCTGGGCAATGTTTCGGCCGAAACGTCGCCCAGACATGTGGGTTGATTAAATCTTCCATGTTCTTACTGAAGGAATGGAGTGCTACCTCTTCTTTGAAACTTTATATACAGTATATATATATATATATATATATATAAATATATATATATATATATATATATATATATATATATAGTGCCTTACGAAAGTATTCGGCTCCCTGGAACTTTTCAACCTTTTCGCACCTATCATGCTTCAAACCTAAAATATAAATTTTTAGTGAAGAATCAACAGCAAGTGGAACACAATTGTGAAGTTGAATGAAATATATTGGTTATTTTAAATTTTTCTGGAAATTAAAAAACTGAACAGTGGGGCATGCAATGTTATTCAGCCCCTTTAACTTAATACTTTGTTGCGCCACCTTTTGCTGCGATTACAGCTGCAAGTCGCTTGGTGTATGTCTCTATCAGTTTTGTACATCGAGAGACTGAAATTCTTGCCCATTCTTCCTTGGCAAACAGCTCGAGCTCAGTGAGGTTTGATGGAGATCGTTTGTGAACAGCAGTTTTCAGCTCTTTCCACATATTCTCGATTGGATTGAGGTATGGACTTTGACTTGGTCATTCTAACACCTGGATAAGTTTATTTGTGAATTATTCCATTGTAGATTTTGCTGTATGTTTGTGATCATTGTCTTGTTGAAAGACAAACCTCCGTCCCAGTCTCAGGTTTTTTGCAGACTCCAACAGGTTTTCTTCAAGAATGGTCCTGTATTTGGCTCCATCCATCTTCCCATCAATTTTAACCATCTTTCTTGTCCCTGCTGAAGAAAAGCAGGCCCAAACCATGATGTTGCCACCACCATGTTTGACAGTGGGGATGGTGTGTTCAGGGTGATGAGCTGGGTTGCCTTTACGCCAAGCATTGTTGCCAAAAAGTTCGACTTTGGTTTTATCTGACCAGAGCACCTACTTCCACATATTTGGTGTGTCTCCCAGGTGGCTTGTTGCAAATTTTAAAAACACTTTTTATAAATATCTTTGAGAAATGGCTTTCTTCTTGCCAGTCTTCCATAAAGGCCAGATTTGTGCAGTGCGTGACTGATTGTTGTCCTATGGACAGACTGTACCACCTCAGCTGTAGATCTCTGCAGTTCATCCAGAGTGATCATGTACCTCTTGGCTGCATCTCCGATCAGTCTTTTCCTTGTTTAAAATGAAAGCTTAGAGGGACGGCCAGGTCTTGGTAGATTTGCAGTGGTGTTATGACCTGGTGGTTAAGAGGCCACACTGATAAGACCTGGTGGCTAAAACGCAACATGGGACGAGCTCTGAGAAGGTGGTATCTCTACTGACCGCAGTCCCTAATCCTAACAACAACACTAGTAATAGCCGTGGGATGTTCCTGACTCTCCCTAGACACCTCTTCACAGCCTAAGAACTAACTACCCTGTTGTGAATTTGCTTTTTGCTCCCTCTAGTGGTTACTAGTTTTTTGACTCTGGTTTTTCTGTCATTCCTTTTATCCGCACCTGGGTCGTTAGTTAGGGGTGTTGCTATATAAGCTCCCTGGACCTTCAGTTCTATGCCTGGCAACGTAGTTATCAGAGCTAGTCTGCTGTGCTCTTGTCTACTGATCCTGGTTCCAGTTATATCAGCTAAGTCTGCCTTTTGCTTTTTGCTATTTGTTTTGGTTTTGTATTTTTGTCCAGCTTGTTCCAAATCTATATCCTGACCTTTGCTGGAAGCTCTAGGGGGGCTGGTGTTCTCCCCCCGGACCGTTAGACGGTTCGGGGGTTCTTGAATTTCCAGTGTGGATTTTGATAGGGTTTTTGTTGACCATATAAGTTAACTTTCTTTATTCTGCTATTAGTAAGCGGGCCTCTCTGTGCTAAACCTGGTTCATTTCTGTGTTTGTCATTTCCTCTTACCTCACCGTCATTATTTGTGGGGGGCTTCTATCCAGCTTTGGGGTCCCCTTCTCTGGAGGCAAGAAAGGTCTTTGTTTTCCTCTACTAGGGGTAGCTAGATTCTCCGGCTGGCGCGTGTCATCTAGAATCAACGTAGGAATGATCCCCGGCTACTTCTAGTGTTGGCGTTAGGAGTAGATATATGGTCAACCCAGTTACCACTGCCCTATGAGCTGGATTTTTGTATTCTGCAGACTTCCACGTTCCTCTGAGACCCTCGCCATTGGGGTCATAACAGTTTGCCAGGCCAGTATTAAATGTTTAATGCATTGCAGAAGAGGGATTATAAGAAAGAAGATTCTGAGTTGTTTTTTTTTCTTTTTCCCCTTTACCTCAGAGTGGCTATGCTTGCTGCAGACATGAATGTCCAGACCTTGATTACAAGTGTGGACCAGCTGGCTACTCGTGTGCAGGGCATACAAGATTATGTTATCAGAAATCCTAGGTCAGAACCTAAAATACCGATTCCTGAACTGTTTTCCGGAGACAGGTTTAAGTTTAGGAATTTCGTGAATAATTGTAAATTGTTTTTGTCCCTGAGACCCTGTTCATCTGGAGATTCTGCTCAGCAAGTAAAAATTGTTATTTCGTTCTTACGGGGCGACCCTCAGGATTGGGCTTTTTCGCTGGCGCCAGGAGATCCGGCATTGGCTGATCTTGATGCGTTTTTTCTGGCGCTCGGTTTACCTTATGAGGAACCCAATCTTGAGATTCAGGCAGAAAAGGCCTTGCTGGCTATGTCTCAGGGGCAGGACGAGGCTGAAGTGTATTGCCAAAAATTTCGGAAATGGTCCGTGCTGACACATTGGAACGAGTGTGCACTGGCCGCTAATTTTAGAAATGGCCTTTCTGAAGCCATTAAGAATGTTATGGTGGGTTTTCCCATTCCCACAGGTCTGAATGATACTATGGCACTGGCTATTCAAATTGACCGGCGGTTGCGGGAGCGCAAAACCGCAAATTCCCTCATGGTGTTGTCTGAACAGACACCTAATTCGGTGCAATGTGATAGAAAAACCGCAAATTCCCTCATGGTGTTGTCTGAACAGACACCTGATTTAATGCAATGTGATAGAATCCTGACTAGAAATGAGCGGAAAATTCATAGACGCCGGAATGGCTTGTGCTACTACTGTGGTGATTCTACACATGTTATCTCAGCATGCTCTAAACGTATAGCTAAGGTTGTTAGTCCTGTCACCGTTGGTAATTTGCAACCTAAATTTATTCTGTCTGTAACTTTGATTTGCTCACTGTCATCTTATCCTGTCATGGCGTTTGTAGATTCAGGTGCTGCCCTGAGTCTCATGGATCTCTCATTTGCTAAGCGCTGTGGTTTTACTCTTGAACCATTAGAAAATCCTATTCCTCTTAGGGGTATTGATGCTACACCATTGGCAGCAAATAAACCGCAGTATTGGACACAGGTTACCATGTGCATGACTCCTGAACACCGCGAGGTGATACGTTTCCTGGTTTTACATAAAATGCATGATTTGGTTGTTTTAGGGCTGCCATGGTTACAGACCCATAATCCAGTCCTGGACTGGAAGGCTATGTCAGTCTCAAGTTGGGGCTGTCGTGGTATTCATGGGGATTCCCTGCCTGTGTCTATTGCTTCTTCTACGCCTTCGGAAGTTCCGGAGTATTTGTCTGATTATCAGGATGTCTTCAGTGAGTCTGAGTCCAGTGCACTGCCTCCTCATAGGGACTGTGACTGTGCTATAGATTTGATCCCAGGCAGTAAATTTCCTAAGGGAAGACTGTTTAATCTGTCGGTACCTGAACATACCGCTATGCGTTCATATATCAAGGAGTCTCTGGAGAAAGGACATATTCGTCCGTCTTCTTCCCCTCTTGGTGCGGGATTCTTTTTTGTGGCAAAAAAGGACGGATTTTTGAGACCTTGTATTGATTATCAGCTTTTAAATAAGATCACTGTCAAGTTTCAGTATCCTTTACCGCTGTTGTCTGACTTGTTTGCCCGGATTAAGGGTGCCAAGTGGTTCACCAAGATAGACCTTCGTGGTGCGTACAACCTTGTGCGCATTAAGCAAGGTGATGAATGGAAAACCGCATTCAATACGCCCGAAGGTCATTTTGAGTACTTGGTGATGCCTTTTGGGCTCTCCAATGCGCCTTCAGTTTTTCAGTCCTTTATGCATGACATTTTCCGGAAGTATCTGGATAGATTTTTGATTGTTTATCTGGATGATATTTTGGTTTTTTCTGATAATTGGGATTCGCATGTGGAGCAGGTCAGGTTGGTCTTTAAAATTTTGCGTGAAAATTCTTTGTTTGTCAAGGGCTCAAAGTGTCTCTTTGGTGTACAGAAGGTTCCCTTTTTGGGGTTCATTTTTTCCCCTTCTGCTGTGGAGATGGACCCAGTCAAGGTCCGAGCTATTCTTGATTGGACTCAGCCCTCGTCAGTTAAGAGTCTTCAGAAGTTCTTGGGCTTCGCTAACTTCTACCGTCGTTTTATCGCTAATTTTTCTAGCATTGTGAAACCTTTGACGGATATGACCAAGAAGGGCTCCGATGTAGCTAACTGGGCTCCTGCTGCCGTGGAGGCTTTCCAGGAGTTGAAACGCCGGTTTACTTCGGCGCCTGTTTTGTGCCAGCCTGACGTCTCACTTCCCTTTCAGGTTGAGGTGGATGCTTCGGAGATTGGGGCAGGGGCCGTTTTGTCGCAGAGAGGCCCTGGTTGCTCTGTTATGAAACCTTGTGCCTTTTTCTCTAGGAAGTTTTCGCCTGCCGAGCGAAATTATGATGTGGGCAATCGGGAGTTGTTGGCCATGAAATGGGCATTTGAGGAGTGGCGTCATTGGCTCGAGGGTGCTAAGCATCGTGTGGTGGTCTTGACTGATCACAAAAATCTGATGTATCTCGAGTCTGCTAAACGCCTTAATCCGAGACAGGCCCGCTGGTCATTGTTTTTCTCCCGCTTTGATTTTGTTGTCTCGTATTTACCAGGTTCAAAGAATGTGAAGGCCGATGCTCTTTCTAGGAGCTTTGTGCCTGATGCTCCTGGAGTCGCTGATCCTGTTGGTATTCTTAAAGATGGAGTTATCTTGTCAGCTATTTCTCCGGATCTGCGACGTGTGTTGCAGAGATTTCAGGCTGATAGGCCTGAGTCTTGTCCACCTGACAGACTGTTTGTCCCGGATAAGTGGACCAGCAGAGTCATTTCCGAGGTTCATTCCTCGGTGTTGGCAGGTCACCCGGGAATTTTTGGCACCAGAGATCTGGTGGCCAGGTCCTTTTGGTGGCCTTCCTTGTCAAGGGATGTGCGGTCATTTGTGCAGTCCTGTGGGACTTGTGCTCGAGCTAAGCCTTGCTGTTCTCGTGCCAGCGGTTTGCTCTTGCCCTTGCCTGTCCCGAAGAGACCTTGGACACATATCTCCATGGATTTCATTTCTGATCTTCCGCTATCTCAGGGCATGTCCGTTATCTGGGTGATATGTGATCGCTTTTCCAAGATGGTCCATTTGGTTCCTTTGCCTAAGCTGCCTTCCTCTTCCGATCTGGTTCCTGTGTTTTTTCAGAACGTGGTTCGTTTGCACGGCATCCCTGAGAATATTGTGTCAGACAGAGGATCCCAGTTCGTTTCCAGGTTCTGGCGATCCTTTTGTAGTAGGATGGGCATTGATTTGTCGTTTTCGTCTGCTTTCCATCCTCAGACTAATGGACAGACGGAGCGAACTAATCAGACTTTGGAGGCTTATTTGAGGTGTTTTGTCTCTGCTGATCAGGACGATTGGGTGACATTCTTGCCGTTGGCTGAGTTTGCCCTTAATAATCGGGCTAGTTCCGCCACCTTGGTTTCGCCTTTTTTCTGCAACTCTGGTTTCCATCCTCGTTTTTCTTCGGGTCATGTGGAGCCTTCTGACTGTCCTGGGGTGGATTCTGTGGTGGATAGGTTGCAGCAGATCTGGAATCATGTGGTGGACAACTTGAAGTTGTCACAGGAGAAGGCTCAGCGCTTTGCCAACCGCCGCCGCGGTGTGGGTCCCCGACTACGCGTTGGGGATTTGGTATGGCTTTCTTCCCGCTTTGTTCCTATGAAGGTCTCCTCTCCCAAATTTAAACCTCGTTTTATTGGGCCTTACAAGATATTGGAAATCCTTAATCCTGTATCTTTTCGTCTGGATCTTCCTGTGTCGTTTGCTATTCACAATGTATTTCATAGGTCCTTGTTGCGGCGGTACATTGTGCCTGTAGTTCCTTCTGCTGAGCCTCCTGCTCCGGTGTTGGTTGAGGGCGAGTTGGAGTACGTGGTGGAGAAGATCTTGGATTCTCGCCTCTCCAGGCGGAGGCTTCAGTACCTGGTCAAGTGGAAGGGCTATGGTCAGGAGGATAATTCCTGGGTGGTCGCCTCTGATGTTCATGCGGCCGATTTAGTTCGTGCCTTTCATGCCGCTCATCCTGATCGCCCTGGTGGTCGTGGTGAGGGTTCGGTGACCCCTCACTAAGGGGGGGGTACTGTTGTGAATTTGCTTTTTGCTCCCTCTAGTGGTTACTAGTTTTTTGACTCTGGTTTTTCTGTCATTCCTTTTATCCGCACCTGGGTCGTTAGTTAGGGGTGTTGCTATATAAGCTCCCTGGACCTTCAGTTCTATGCCTGGCAACGTAGTTATCAGAGCTAGTCTGCTGTGCTCTTGTCTACTGATCCTGGTTCCAGTTATATCAGCTAAGTCTGCCTTTTGCTTTTTGCTATTTGTTTTGGTTTTGTATTTTTGTCCAGCTTGTTCCAAATCTATATCCTGACCTTTGCTGGAAGCTCTAGGGGGGCTGGTGTTCTCCCCCCGGACCGTTAGACGGTTCGGGGGTTCTTGAATTTCCAGTGTGGATTTGATAGGGTTTTTGTTGACCATATAAGTTACCTTTCTTTATTCTGCTATTAGTAAGCGGGCCTCTCTGTGCTAAACCTGGTTCATTTCTGTGTTTGTCATTTCCTCTTACCTCACCGTCATTATTTGTGGGGGGCTTCTATCCAGCTTTGGGGTCCCCTTCTCTGGAGGCAAGAAAGGTCTTTGTTTTCCTCTACTAGGGGTAGCTAGATTCTCCGGCTGGCGCGTGTCATCTAGAATCAACGTAGGAATGATCCCCGGCTACTTCTAGTGTTGGCGTTAGGAGTAGATATATGGTCAACCCAGTTACCACTGCCCTATGAGCTGGATTTTTGTATTCTGCAGACTTCCACGTTCCTCTGAGACCCTCGCCATTGGGGTCATAACACTACCCCTAAAGAAGGAAATAGAAAGCTATCTTGCCTCAGAGAAAACCCCAAAAGGAAAGATAGCCCCCCACAAATATTGACTGTGAGTGGAGAGGGAAATGACGTACACAGAAATGAAATCAGATTTTAGCAAAGGAGGCCAATACTAAACTTGATAGACAGAGAGAAAAGGATACTGTGCGGTCAGTATTAAAAACTACAAAATCCACGCAGAGTTTACAAAAATGAACTCCACACCGACTCACGGTGTGGAGGGGCAAATCTGCTTCCCAGAGCTTCTAGCTAGCCTGAATATGACATAGTGACAAGCTGGACAAAAAGAGAAATATTTACAGAGCAATAGAGTCCAAAACAAATGGACAAACAAGGACTAACAAGAACTTATCTTTTGCTGACAAGGACAGGCCATATGAGAAATCCAAGGAGAGAACCAAATCCAACCAAGAACATTGACAGCTGGCATGAACTAAAGCCCAGAGCAGATTTAAATAACAAACCCAGGCAAGGCGATCAGTGAAAGCAGCTACTACAGCTACCTAAAGGAGCAGCAGTTCCACTCGAAACCACCAGAGGGAGCCCAAGGGTAGAACTCACAAAAATACCATTAGCAACCACAGGAGGGAGCTCCAGAACGGAATTCACAACAGTACCCCCCCCTTGAGGAGGGGTCACCGAACCCTCACCAGAGCTCCCAGGCCAATCAGGACGAGCCAAATGGAAAGCACGAACCAAATCGGCAGCATGAACATCAGAAACAACAACCCAAGAATTATCCTCCTGGCCATAACCCTTCCACTTGACCAGATACTGAAGCTTCCGCCTCAAAAAACGAGAATCCAAAATCTTCTCCACCACATATTCCAATTCCCCCTCAACCAACACCGGAGCAGGAGGATCAACGGAGGGAACCATAGGTACCACATATCTCCGCAACAAGGATCTATGGAACACATTATGAATGGAAAAAGAAGCTGGAAGGGCCAAACGAAAAGACACCGGATTGATAATTTCAGAAATCTTATAAGGCCCAATAAAGCGAGGCTTGAACTTAGGGGAAGAAACCTTCATAGGAACATGACGAGAAGACAACCAGACCAAATCCCCAACACGAAGCCGGGGACCAACACACCGACGACGGTTAGCAAAACGTTGAGCCTTTTCCTGAGACAACGTCAAATTGTCCACCACATGAGTCCAAATTTGCTGCAATCTGTCCACCACAGAATCCACACCAGGACAGTCAGAAGGCTCAAGCTGCCCCGAAGAAAAACGAGGATGAAAACCAAAGTTACAAAAAAAAGGCGAAACCAAGGTAGCCGAACTAGCCCGATTATTAAGGGAAAACTCGGCCAACGGCAAAAAGGTCACCCAATCATCCTGACCAGCAGACACGAAGTATCTCAAATAGGTTTCCAAGGTCTGATTGGTTCGCTCCATTTGGCCATTTGTCTGAGGATGGGATGCTGAAGAAAAAGACTAATCAATGCCCATTCTAGCACAAAAGGACCGCCAAAACCTAGAAACGAACTGGGAACCTCTGTCAGACACAATATTCTCCGGAATACCATGCAAACGAACCACATGCTGAAAAAATAATGGAACCAAATCAGAGGAGGAAGGCAACTTAGGCAACGGTACCAAATGGACCATCTTAGAAAACCGGTCACAAACCACCCAGATGACAGACATCCTCTGAGAAACAGGAAGATCAGAAATAAAATCCATGGAAATATGCGTCCAGGGCCTCTCAGGAATAGGCAAAGGCAAAAGCAACCCACTGGCATGGGAACAGCAAGGCTTAGCCCGAGCACAGGTCCCACAGGACTGCACAAATGAACGCACATCCCGCGACAAGGAAGGCCACCAAAAGGACCTAGCTGTTATGATCCTTAGTGGTTGAGGATCACAAATTACTCCAGCTAAGTAACAAAACATAGGACAAGCTCTAGGGAGGTGGCAAACTGGACTGACCGCAAATCTGAACCTATCCAAACACACTAGAAGTAGCCGGTGAACGTGCCTAAAAATCCTAGACGTCTCTAGCCAGCCTGAGGAACTAACTACCCCTAGAGAGAAAAAGACCTCTCTTGCCTCCAGAGAAATAATCCCCAAAGATATAGAAGCCCCCAACAGATAATAACGGTGAGGTAAGAGGAAGGCACATACACAGGGGTGAAAGCAGATTCAGCAAAAGAGGCCCACTAATTCTAGATAGTAGAAAATAGCAAAGGGGTCTATGCGGTCAGTAAAAAACCCTTACAAAATATCCACACTGAGATTTCAAGAACCCCCACACCAACTAACGGTGTGGGGGGAGAAAGTCAGTCCCCTAGAGCAACCAGCAAGTAAGAAAACACATTTTAGCAAGCTGGACAAAAAAACATGATGAACGCTGATAATCAGAAAATGAACAAACAAGGACTTAGCTTGTCTTGGAGAGACTGGGAGCAAGGTAGTCACAAGGAATCTGAAGAGCACTGAATACATTGATAGCAGGCAAGGAACTGAGTATCCAGGTGAGTTAAATAGGAAACCAACCAAGGATAACGAACCAGCTGATGAGGCCACCTGCAGAAAGACAACACTACACAGTACCGCTTGTGACCACTAGAGGGAGCCCAAAAATAGAGTTCACAACACCTAGCCACCAAATCTCTGGTACCAGAAATCCCAGGGTGACCAGCCAACACCGAACAATGAACCTCAGAAATTACCCTGCTAGTCCATCTATCAGGAACAAACAGTTTCCCCACTGGACAGCGGTCAGGTTTATCAGCCTGAAACTCCTGAAGTACCCGCCGCAAATCAGGGGAGATGGCAGAAAGAATCACCCCCTCCTTGAGGATCCCAGCCGGCTCAAGAACTCCCAGAGAATCAGGCAAAAAACTCCTAGAAAGGGCATCAGCCTTCACATTCTTAGATCCCGGAATATACGAGACCACAAAATCAAAACGGGAGAAAAACAGAGACCACCGAGCTTGTCTAGGATTCAACCGCTTAGCAGACTCAAGGTAAATCAGATTCTTATGATCAGTCAAGACCACTACGCGATGCTTGGCTCCCTCAAGCCAATGTCACCACTCCTCAAATGCCCTCATAATTACGCTCAGCAGGCGAAAACTTTCTGGAGAAGAAAGCACATGGTTTCATCAAAGAGCCGTCAGAATTTCTCTGAGACAAAACGGCCCCTGCCCCAATCTCAGAAGCATCAACCTCAACCTGAAAAGGGAGAGAAACATCTGGCTGACGCAACACAGGGGCAGAAGTAAAATGACGTTTAAGCTCCTGAAAGGCCTCAACAGCCACAGAGGACCAATTCATCACATCAGCGCCCTTCCTCGTCAAATTGGTCAGAGGCTTCACCACACTAGAAAATTTAGCAATAAAGCGGCGATAAAAATTAGCAAAGCCCAAAAATTTCTGAAGGCTCTTTACAGATGTAGGTTGAGTCCAATCATGAATGGCCTGGACTTTAACAGGGTCCATCTCAATAGCTGAGGGAGAGAAAATGAAACCCAAAAAAGAAACCTTCTGAACTCCAAAGAGGCACTTAGACCCCTTCACAAACAACGCATTAGCACGAAGGACCTGAAATACCATCCTAACCTGCTTCACATGAGACTCCCAATCATCAGAAAAAACCAAAATATCATCCAAATACACAATCATGAATTTATCCAGATAATTCCGGAAGGACTGAAATACCGATGGAGCATTAGAGAGCCCGAATGGCATCACAAGATATTCAAAATGGCCTTCGGGCGTATTAAATGCTGTTTTCCATTCATCACCTTGTTTAATACGCACGAGATTATACGCCCCTCGAAGGTCGATTTTAGTAAACCAACTGGCACCCTTAATCCGAGCAAACAAATCAGAAAGTAAAGGTAAAGGGTACTGGAATTTGACAGTGATCTTATTGAGAAGGCGATAATCTATACAGGGTCTCAAGGAGCCATCCTTCTTGGCAACAAAAAAAAAATCCCGCTCCCAACGGTGACGAAGACGGGCGAATATGCCCCTTCTCCAAGGACTCCTTTACATAACTCCGCATAGCGGCTTGCTCTGGCACAGACAGATTGAAAAGTCGGCCCTTAGGGAACATACAGCCAGGAATCAAATTAATGGCACAATCGCAGTCCCTATGAGGAGGCAGGGAACTGGACTTGGGCTCATCAAATATATCCTGGAAATCCGACAAAAACTCAGGAACTTCAGAAGAAGGGGACGAGGAAATGGACATCAAAGGAATATCACTATGTATCCCCTGACAACCCCAACCAGTTACAGACATAGATCTCCAATCCAGCACTGGATTATGTACCTGTAACCATGGAAAACCCAGCACAACAACATCATGCAAATTATGCAACACCAAAAAGCGAATATTTTCCTGATGTGCTGGAGCCATGTACATGGTTAACTGTGTCCAGTACTGAGGTTTATTCTTGGCCAATGGCGTAGCATCAATCCCCCTTAAGGGAATAGGGCTCTGCAAAGGCTCCAAGGAAAAACCACAGCGCTTGGCAAATTCTAAGTCCATTAAGTTCAGGGCAGCGCCAGAATCCACAAATGCCATAACAGAAAAGGACGACAATGAGCAAATCAGGGTAACAGACAAGAGAAATTTAGGCTGTACAGTACTAATGGTAACAGACCTAGGGACCCTCTTAGTACGCTTAGGGCAATCAGAAATAGCATGAGCAGAATCATCACAGTAAAAACACAGGCCATTCTGACGTCTGAATTTCTGCCTTTCTGCTCTAGTCAAAATCCTATCACATTGCATAGGCTCAGGACTCTGCTCAGAGGACACTGCCATATGGTGCACCACATTGCGCTCGCGCAGGCGCCGATCAATCTGAATGGCCAAAGACATTGACTCATTCAGACCAGCATGCGTGGGAAACCCCACCATAACATCTTTAAGGGCTTCAGAAAGACCCTTTCTGAAAATTGCTGCCAGGGCATACTCATTCCATTTTGTGAGCACAGACCACTTTCTAAATTTCTGGCAGTATACTTCTGCTGCTTCCTGACCCTGACACAGAGCCAGCAAAGATTTTTCTGCCTGATCCACAGAATTAGGCTCGTCATACAGCAATCCGAGCGCTTGAAAAAATGCGTCAATTTTGAGCAATGCAGGATTTCCTGGCTCAAGGGAGAATGCTCAGTCCTGCGGGTCGCCACGCAGCAAAGAAATAACAATCTTCACCTGCTGAATGGGGTCACCAGAGGAACGGGGTCTCAGAGCAAAAAACAATCTGCAATTATTTTTAAAGTTCAAAAATTTAGATCTATCCCCAGAAAACAAATCAGGAATAGGAATTCTAGGCTCTAATACCGGAGTCAGGACAACATAATCTTGGATACTCTGTACCCTTGCAGCAAGTTGATCCACGCGCAAGGACAGACCCAGAACCTCCATATCAGCACCAAAATCCTGAACCACCCAGAGATTAAGGGGGAAAAAAAGACAAAACAAGCTACAAAGGAAAAAAAATGACTCAGAACTTTCTTTTCCCTCTTTTGAGATGCATTTAACACATTGTAGGCCAGCTGTACTGTTATGACCTGGTGGTTAAGAGGCCACACTGATAAGACCTGATGGCTAAAACGCAACATGGGACGAGCTCTGAGAAGGTGGTATCTCTACTGACCGCAGTCCCTAATCCTAACAACAACACTAGTAATAGCCGTGGGATGTTCCTGACTCTCCCTAGACACCTCTTCACAGCCTAAGAACTAACTACCCCTAAAGAAGGAAATAGAAAGCTATCTTGCCTCAGAGAAAACCCCAAAAGGAAAGATAGCCCCCCACAAATATTGACTGTGAGTGGAGAGGGAAATGACATACACAGAAATGAAATCAGATTTTAGCAAAGGAGGCCAATACTAAACTTGATAGACAGAGAGAAAAGGATACTGTATTAAAAACTACAAAATCCACGCAGAGTTTACAAAAATGAACTCCACACCGACTCACGGTGTGGAGGGGCAAATCTGCTTCCCAGAGCTTCCAGCTAGCCTGAATATGACATAGTGACAAGCTGGACAAAAAGAGAAATATTTGCAGAGCAATAGAGTCCAAAATAAATGGACAAACAAGGACTAACAAGAACTTATCTTTTGCTGACAAGGACAGGCCATATAAGAAATCCAAGGAGAGAACCAAATCCTACCAAGAACATTGACAGCTGGCATGAACTAAAGCCCAGAGCAGGTTTAAATAACAAACCCAGGCAAGGCGATCAGTGAAGGCAGCTGCTACAGCTACCTAAAGGAGCAGCAGTTTCACTCGAAACCACCAGAGGGAGCCCAAGGGCAGAACTCACAAAAATACCATTAGCAACCACAGGAGGGAGCTCCAGAACAGAATTCACAACAGTACCCCCCCCTTGAGGAGGGGTCACCGAACCCTCACCAGAGCTCCCAGGCCGATCAGGACGAGCCAAATGGAAAGCACGAACCAAATCGGCAGCATGAACATCGGAGGCAACAACCCAAGAATTATCCTCCTGGCCATAACCCTTCCACTTGACCAGATACTGAAGCTTCCGCCTCAAAAAACGAGAATCCAAAATCTTCTCCACCACATATTCCAATTTCCCCTCAACCAACACCGGAGCAGGAGGATCAACGGAGGGAACCATAGGTACCATATATCTCCGCAACAAGGATCTATGGAACACATTATGAATGGAAAAAGAAGCTGGAAGGGCCAAACGAAAAGACACCGGATTGATAATTTCAGAAATCTTATAAGGCCCAATAAAGCGAGGCTTGAACTTAGGGGAAGAAACCTTCATAGGAACATGACGAGAAGACAACCAGACCAAATCCCCAACACGAAGCCGGGGACCAACACACCGACGACGGTTAGCAAAACGTTGAGCCTTTTCCTGAGACAACGTCAAATTGTCCACCACATGAGTCCAAATTTGCTGCAACCTGTCCACCACAGAATCCACACCAGGACATTCAGAAGGCTCAAGCTGCCCCGAAAAAAAACGAGGATGAAAACCAAAGTTACAAAAAAAAGGCGAAACCAAGGTAGCCGAACTAGCCCGATTATTAAGGGCAAACTCGGCCAACGGCAAAAAGGTCACCAAATCATCCTGATCAGCAGACACGAAGCATCTCAAATAGGTTTCCAAGGTCTGATTGGTTCGCTCCGTTTGGCCATTTGTCTGAGGATGGAATGCTGAAGAAAAAGACAAGTCAATGCCCATTCTAGCACAAAAGGACTGCCAAAACCTAGAAACGAACTGGGAACCTCTGTCAGACACAATATTCTCCGGAATACCATGCAAATGAACCACATGCTGAAAAAATAATGGAACCAAATCAGAGGAGGAAGGCAACTTAGGCAACGGTACCAAATGGACCATCTTAGAAAACCGGTCACAAACCACCCAGATGACAGACATCCTCTGAGAAACAGGAAGATCAGAAATAAAATCCATGGAAATATGCGTCCAGGGCCTCTCAGGAATAGGCAAAGGCAAAAGCAACCCACTGGCACGGGAACAGCAAGGCTTAGCCCGAGCACAGGTCCCACAGGACTGCACAAACGAAAGCACATCCCGTGACAAGGAAGGCCACCAAAAGGACCTAGCCACCAAATCTCTGGTACCAGAAATCCCAGGGTGACCAGCCAACACCGAACAATGAACCTCAGAAATTACCCTGCTAGTCCATCTATCAGGAACAAACAGTTTCCTCACTGGACAGCGGTCAGGTTTATCAGCCTGAAACTCCTGAAGTACCCGCCGCAAATCAGGGGAGATGGCAGAAAGAATCACCCCCTCCTTGAGGATCCCAGCCGGCTCAAGAACTCCTGGAGAATCAGGCAAAAAACTCCTAGAAAGGGCATCAGCCTTCACATTCTTAGATCCCGGAATATACGAGACCACAAAATCAAAACGGGAGAAAAACAGAGACCACCGAGCTTGTCTAGGATTCAACCGCTTAGCAGACTCGAGGTAAATCAGATTCTTATGATCAGTCAAGACCACTACGTGATGCTTGGCTCCCTCAAGCCAATGTTGCCACTCCTCAAATGCCCACTTCATAGCCAACAACTCCCGATTGCCGACATCATAATTACGCTCAGCAGGCGAAAACTTTCTGGAGAAGAAAGCACATGGTTTCATCAAAGAGCCGTCAGAATTTCTCTGAGACAAAACGGTCCCTGCCCCAATCTCAGAAGCATCAACCTCAACCTGAAAAGGGAGAGAAACATCTGGCTGACGCAACACAGGGGCAGAAGTAAAACGACGTTTAAGCTCCTGAAAGGCCTCAACAGCCGCAGAGGACCAATTCATCACATCAGCGCCCTTCCTCGTCAAATTGGTCAGAGGCTTCACCACACTAGAAAAGTTAGCAATAAAGCGGCGATAAAAATTAGCAAAGCCCAAAAATTTCTGAAGGCTCTTTACAGATGTAGGTTGAGTCCAATCATGAATGGCCTGGACTTTACCAGAGTCCATCTCAATGGCAGAGGGAGAGAAAATGAAACCCAAAAAAGAAACCTTCTGAACTCCAAAGAGGCACTTAGACCCCTTCACAAACAACGCATTAGCACGAAGGACCTGAAATACCATCCTAACCTGCTTCACATGAGACTCCCAATCATCGGAAAAAAACAAAATATCATCCAAATACACAATCATGAATTTATCCAGATAATTCCGGAAGATATAATGCATAAAGGACTGAAATACCGATGGAGCATTAGAGAGCCCGAATGGCATCACAAGATATTCAAAATGGCCTTCGGGCGTATTAAATGCTGTTTTCCATTCATCACCTTGTTTAATACCCACGAGATTATACGCCCCTCGAAGGTCGATTTTAGTAAACCATCTGGCACCCTTAATCCGAGCAAACAAATCAGAAAGTAAAGGTAAAGGGTACTGGAATTTGACAGTGATCTTATTGAGAAAGCGATAATCTATACAGGGTCTCAAGGAGCCATCCTTCTTGGCAACAAAAAAAAATCCCGCTCCCAACGGTGACAAAGACGGGCGAATATGCCCCTTCTCCAAGGACTCCTTTACATAACTCTGCATAGCGGCATGCTCTGGCACAGACAGATTGAAAAGTCGGCCCTTAGGGAACTTACAGCCAGGAATCAAATTAATGGCACAATCGCAGTCCCTATGAGGAGGCAGGGAACTGGACTTGGGCTCATCAAATATATCCTGGAAATCCGACAAAAACTCAGGAACTTCAGAAGAAGGGGATGAGGAAATGGACATCAAAGGAATATCACTATGTATCCCCTGACAACCCCAACCAGTTACAGACATAGATCTCCAATCCAGCACTGGATTATGTACCTGTAACCATGGAAAACCCAGCACAACAACATCATGCAAATTATGCAACACCAAAAAGCGAATATTTTCCTGATGTGCTGGAGCCATGTACATGGTTAACTGTGTCCAGTACTGAGGTTTATTCTTGGCCAATGGCGTAGCATCAATCCCCCTTAAAGGAATAGGGCTCTGCAAAGGCTCCAAGGAAAAACCACAGCACTTGGCAAATTCTAAGTCCATTAAGTTCAGGGCAGCGCCAGAATCCACAAATGCCATAACAGAAAAGGACGACAATGAGCAAATCAGGGTAATAGACAAGAGAAATTTAGGCTGTACAGTACTAATGGTAACAGACCTAGGGACCCTCTTAGTATGCTTAGGGCAATCAGAAATAGCATGAGCAGAATCACCACAGTAAAAACACAGGCCATTCTGACATCTGAATTTCTGCCTTTCTGCTCTAGTCAAAATCCTATCACATTGCATAGGCTCAGGACTCTGCTCAGAGGACACTGCCATATGGTGCACCACCTTGCGCTCGCGCAGGCGCCGATCAATCTGAATGGCCAAAGACATTGACTCATTCAGACCAGCATGCGTGGGAAACCCCACCATAACATCTTTAAGGGCTTCAGAAAGACCCTTTCTGAAAATTGCTGCCAGGGCATACTCATTCCATTTTGTGAGCACAGACCACTTTCTAAATTTCTGGCAGTATACTTCTGCTGCTTCCTGACCCTGACACAGAGCCAGCAAAGTTTTTTCTGCCTGATCCACAGAATTAGGCTCGTCATACAGCAATCCGAGCGCTTGAAAAAATGCGTCAATATTGAGCAATGCAGGATTTCCTGGCTCAAGGGAGAATGCCCAGTCCTGCGGGTCGCCACGCCGCAAAGAAATAACAATCTTCACCTGCTGAATGGGGTCACCAGAGGAACGGGGTCTCAGAGCAAAAAACAATCTGCAATTATTTTTAAAGTTCAAAAATTTAGATCTATCCCCAGAAAACAAATCAGGAATAGGAATTCTAGGCTCTAATACCGGAGTCTGGACAACATAATCTTGGATACTCTGCACCCTTGCAGCGAGTTGATCCACGCGCAAGGACAGACCCTGAACCTCCATATCAGCACCAAAATCCTGAACCACCCAGAGATTAAGGGGAAAAAAAAGACAAAACAAGCTACAAAGGAAAAAAAAATGACTCAGAACTTTCTTTTCCCTCTTTTGAGATGCATTTAACACATTGTAGGCCAGCTGTACTGTTATGACCTGGTGGTTAAGAGGCCACACTGATAAGACCTGGTGGCTAAAACGCAACATGGGACGAGCTCTGAGAAGGTGGTATCTCTACTGACCGCAGTCCCTAATCCTAACAACAACACTAGTAATAGCCGTGGGATGTTCCTGACTCTCCCTAGACACCTCTTCACAGCCTAAGAACTAACTACCCCTAAAGAAGGAAATAGAAAGCTATCTTGCCTCAGAGAAAACCCCAAAAGGAAAGATAGCCCCCCACAAATATTGACTGTGAGTGGAGAGGGAAATGACGTACACAGAAATGAAATCAGATTTTAGCAAAGGAGGCCAATACTAAACTTGATAGACAGAGAGAAAAGGATACTGTGCGGTCAGTATTAAAAACTACAAAATCCACGCAGAGTTTACAAAAATGAACTCCACACCGACTCACGGTGTGGAGGGGCAAATCTGCTTCCCAGAGCTTCCAGCTAGCCTGAATATGACATAGTGACAAGCTGGACAAAAAGAGAAATATTTACAGAGCAATAGAGTCCAAAACAAATGGACAAACAAGGACTAACAAGAACTTATCTTTTGCTGACAAGGACAGGCCATATGAGAAATCCAAGGAGAGAACCAAATCCAACCAAGAACATTGACAGCTGGCATGAACTAAAGCCCAGAGCAGATTTAAATAACAAACCCAGGCAAGGCGATCAGTGAAGGCAGCTACTACAGCTACCTAAAGGAGCAGCAGTTCCACTCGAAACCACCAGAGGGAGCCCAAGGGTAGAACTCACAAAAATACCATTAGCAACCACAGGAGGGAGCTCCATAACGGAATTCACAACACAGTGGTATGATACTCCTTCCATTTCAATATGAACAATTGCACAGTGCTCCTTGGGATGTATAAGGTTTTGTAAATCATTTTGTATCCAAATCCGGCTTTGAACTTCTCCACAACAGTATCACGGACCTGCCTGTTGTGTTCCTTGGTCTTCATGATGTTCTCTGTGCTTCAAACAGAACCCTGAGACTATCACAGAGTAGGTACATTTATACTGAGACTTGATTACACACAGGTGGATTATATTTATCATCATTAGGCATTTAGGACAACATTGGATCACTCAGAGATCCACAATGAACTTCTGGAGTGAGTTTGCTGCACTGAAAGTAAAGAGGCCGAATAATATTGCACACCCCACTTTTCAGTTTTTGAAGTTCCACAAAAATTAAAAAAAAATAAATAAATTTTGTTCAATTTCACAATTGTGTTGAACTTGTTGATTCTTCACCAAAAATTTACATTTGGTATCTTTATGTTTGAAGCATGATATGTGGGAAAAGGTTGAAAAGTTCCAGCGAGCCGAATACTTTCGCAAGGCACTGTATATACACCTATTCTATGTGTATGTACGTATCCTATCTATTCTATTCAAACATGTCCTTTTCAAAGGACACCAGTGCACAAAAATCAGACAGCACTAGCATGGTGCGAGAGCTGTGCGTTAGTTTTTTTGCACCCATAGACTTGCATTGACAAGTCTCGGACGATATACGCGTGAAATCGCAGCATGCTGCAATTTCACTTGCACGCATAATATGGGCGAGAAAAAAAATGGTGATGTGAGTAGCCCCATAGATTAATACTGGTCCAAGTGCGATGCGATTTTTTCTCTCATAGCAGTCATTCATATTCCTTGCTAGTGTGACTCCGGCTGGGCTGTAAACTACTGTGTAATGAATGAGAAACTGCCTGCGCAGCCCCCCCGCCTGACCAGACATGAACTCATTAGCGTGGGAAAGTTTCTGAACATTTTCCCACGCTGTCAAGCTCACCGTCTCAGGCGGGGAGTCTGCACAGCTTCAGTGACTACTGCTGATGTCACTTAGGCTGCACAGACTCCCCGCCTGATGAGGTGAACTTGACAGCATGGGAAAACGTTCAGAAACTTTTCCACGCTAATGATGGAATAGGATGCTGCTGCAAGATGCTGTGGTAGCCATGCTGGTTCAGTATGCTTTCAATTTTGAATAAATCCCCAGCAGTGTCACCAGCAAAGCATTCCCACACCATCACACCTCCTCCTCCATGCTTCACGGTGGGAACCAGGCATGTAGAGTCCATCCGTTCACCTTTTCTGTATTGCACAAAGACAAGGTGGTTGGAGCCTAAAATCTCAAATTTGGACTCATCAGACCAAAGCACAGATTTCCACTGGTCTAATGTCCATTCCTTGTGTTCTTTAGCCCAAACAAGTCTCTTCTGCTTGTTCAAAGCACAAGAGGGGAGAAGCCAGCGCTGCTTATGGTCAGAACGCAATACATGAAGTGCACATGCACATATTGATTTCTAACTGTATTTCAAAATGAGACATTTAGCAAACAATTAATCAATTCTTTGAGCCACCCCGCCACGTCACGGCATTCTCATAATGGGGCAGTCCTACTCTACGTTTTTTATATTCGCTGTGCCATAAAGGCCTCCTAAATGTATTAAAAGCAAGACCACATTAAATGCAAGCTGTACCTGAAGCAATTCTGAATCACTCCCATGGCGCAAGCATAGATAAAGGCCAACCAGGTCCAAACATAGACATTTCAGGTCTAACTTCCACACTGCCCAGCCAGCACCACAGATAAATGTCTCATTTTGAAATACAGTTAGAAATCAATATGTGCATGTGCACTTCATGTATTACGTTCTGACCATAAGCAGCGCTGGCTTCTCCCCTCTTGTCTTCTGCTTGTTGCCCGTCCCTAGCAGTGGTTTCCTAGCAGCTATTTTACCATGAAGGCCTGCTGCACAAAATCTCCTCTTAACAGTTGTTGTAGAGATGTGTCTGCTGCTACAACTCTGTGAGGCATTGACCTGGTATCTAATCTGAGCTGCTGTTAACCTGAGATTTCTGAGGCTGGTGACTCGGATAAACTTATCCTCAGAAGCAGAGGTAACTCTTGGTCTACCTTTCCTGGGGCAGTCCTCATGTGAGCCAGTTTCTTTGTAGCACTTGATGGTTTTTGCAACTGCACTTGGGGACAAGTTTTCCCAATTTTTTGGACTGACTGACCTTCATTTCTTAAAGTAATGATGGCCACTCGTTTTTCTTTACTTAGCTGCTTTTTTCTTGCCATAATACAAATTCTAACAGTCTATTCAGTAGGACTATCAGCTGTGTATCCACCAGACTTCTGCACAACACAACTGATGGTCCTAACACCATTTATAAGGCAAGAAATCCCGCTTATTAAACCTGACAGGGCACACCTGTGAAGTGAAAACCATTTCCGGTGACTACCTCTTGAAACTCATCAAGAGAATGCCAAGAGTGTGCAAAGCAGAGATCAAAGCAAAAGGTGGCTACTTTGAAGAACCTAAAATATAAGACATATTTTCAGTTGTTTCACACTTTTTTGTTAAGTATATAATTCCACATGTGTTAATTCATAGTTTTGATGCCTTCAGTGTGACTTTACAATTTTCATAGTCATGAAAATACAGAAAAATCTTTAAATGAGAAGGTGTGTCCAAACTTTTGGTCTGTATTATATATATATATATATATATATATATATATATATATATATATATATATATATATATATACATATATATATATATACCTATACCATGTGTAGACATTTATTTTATCTATTATATTTTAACCTGTCAGTGTGATTTTACATTGCACCGCACTGAATTGCCAGCTTTTCTAAAGGACACCGGGGCATATTTCTCGCAAGTCATGATGATGGTCTGTGTAGTGTGCGAGTTTCTCTCGCACCCATAGACTTTCATTTGCGAGTCTCGGCCGATATACGGTGCAAATCGCAGCATGCTGTGATTTCACTCACATGTATAATACGGCAGAGTAAAAACTGATGATATGAGGTGCCCCATAGTTTAACATTGGTCCGAGTGCTATGCAATGTTTTCTCGCATAGCACTTGACCGTATTCCTCTCTAGTGTGACTCCAGCCTTAGCGAGAAAAACGCAGGTACAAAAATAAACTTTTTTTGCTGCATTTTTTTACTTGCATTTTTGGTGCAGATTTTTCAACACTCATTAGTATAGGTGGAATCTGCAGAAAAAACGCTGAAAGAAATGGCATGCTGCAAATTTAAATCTGCACCAAATTTGCAAGTCACAAATAAGTAATGTATCCTTGACACTTCAGGAGTATCATTCATTTTGCTGGCATCAGGAAACCCTTCAGATTTTGTGAGAAATCTGCACTGAAATAATGCAGCAAAAATACCTCATATGCATATAGCCTTATAGCCCAGAAGAAGATATGGTTTCATATGCAAAGTTATAAATAGTTTGCTGAGAGAAATTAGTTTGATCACATTGTACATGTAAATACTAGTGATAGGCGAGCACTAAAATGCTCGAGTGTTCGGTACTCAAATCGAGCACATTGGATGCTTGGATGGGCTCAATTTGAGTAACTAGTATAATGGAAGTCAAAGGGAAAATCGACCATTTTTCCAGCAAACCGTAACAGAAGGGCAGGGGAGGGGGCAGGAAAATTGGTCAAGTGGATGGCTACAGCACTCAAAAGGAATGGGAACAGTATGGGGAAGACACCTGAATGCATCTCTGGCTCTCAGGTCGTTGTTAAGAAGAATGTTGTCTGAGTATTACGACACTTTTTCTTACGGACTGACAATGAAAAATACAAAACTGAAGATAAAATGGATTTTACAGGAAAAAATACAAAGCATTCTTTATTGTATAATGACTTCCATATAAGGCATAATTAAAAAGAGAAAAAAATGGTTCCTACACCTCTTAGGTTATGTTCACTTTTAGTGTTTTTGCTGCGTTTTTGCACTTCTTCATTGCTTTCACTGGTGATAAAATGCTACAAAAACGCAGAAAGAATTGACATACTGCCTGTTTAAAAAAAATGCAGCAGTTTTCAATTTTATTTAGGGAAAAAAGGAATTGTTACAACCTAAAAACAAAAGTCCTTTTCAGGGCTGCATATTTTCTTTTCCCTACTACGAACTGTCAAAAATAATAAAGAAAAGGCACTCTGATAAACCCTGTATTATACATAAAGGAGGGTCTTGTATACATTCTGTTAAAATTGTTAGATAGTGGTACTCCTAGACTCAGAAAACATTATTTCCCATTTGTAAGGAGTGGGATTCCTAGACTGGTGAAGCCTATGCACCAAGTGGGAGGGTATACATATATGCATATGTATTAACAAATTGGGGAAACCCCCAAATAAACCCTTGCTAGAAAGCCAAAATATGGTATAAAAATATATTTTCTAATATGCCTGAATTTCTTAAATTATTCATGTTAGAGTGCTCGCTGCTATCTTTTTGTGTGTATTCGGTAGCACCACGGGGTGCCAATCCTCATCTGGCAGAAAAGGACATAGAATTTAGCACACTAATCCCTCCAACATGTTTCACCACATCTACGGTGTCATCAGGGGGTGGGACATAGACCGGAATGGCCGCCGGCCAGACAAGCCATTTATATATAGCCTCTGTGAAACACGAAAGCCAATGAGCGGAGATTTCGCTCATTGTAGGAAGTGACAACAATCACAATGGATTAATCAGTATTCTTGGAACAACCAGCAAATAGAGATCAGACTATGCTTTTATGAAAGGCCCTTAGTGATTGGATATAGATCAAGAGCGTCCTATGTCATAGTTACTATAGAGATCGATAACCAATAGGGGAATTCTCTAACTCACATGCTCCAATAGGTATCTGACTTTAATATAAGATTGTCATACTAACGTAACGTTTCCTATTTGGAAACTTCTCTCCAATCTGGTGCATATCCAAGACCATCGCATCATTGGACAACGGGCCAAATCATTGGAATCATTCCAGGTCTAGTAGAAGTGCAGGAAAGTGTGAAACAATCGTCATGTGCTCCTTTCCCATCTGCAGCCAGTTTTAAATATGTTTTTCTGAATAAAGACATTGTATTTTACAGGATCAGTGAGTTACACTATTTTTTCTTCTCATATACATGTTTTTACTTTATTATGTGAGCACCAGGTACCTGCAGGCTTGATTGCTCAGTCCAAAGTTCAAGGACAAGTTAAAATGCAGAGGTTGAATGGTGCAGCCTTTTCATTTGACATGCGGATGCATCTATCAGTTATTATGCCCCCGGCTGCACTAAAAACCCGATCTGACAAAACGCTACGGGCAGGGCAAGGTTTAGAGGGACAGTTAATGCCATGTGTCCAGCTTGGATATCCAATAGTTGTATGGCACAGAGGAATCACGGAGGAAGCTGGTACAGTCGGCTAGGTACTCCTTAACTGTCTTCAATAACGTTTCCCTCCTAGTCAGAGTACCCTGCGCATCTGGACCTGGCTGCTGGGAGGGTCTAATGGAACCGCAATCCCCAGAATTTTGATAGTGTTCTCCTGCCTCTGTTGTTTCTTGTGTGTGTGTCTTCCTTGTCTCACCTCCTTGGTTGTCCAAGGAACTATGACCTCTGCCGCCAGCATTGTCAGATGGGGGTTTTTTTACTAATTTTCAAACTATGATGGGCGCTAGATCAGGTCTCCTTGAGGGTTGAAAGAGACTGGAGGAGGGGTTTAAATTTATCTTAATTTATCACCTGGGAGACATTGGAAAATAAAAAATCTGAACCATGTGGAGGAAAGGTCTTCAACCCATTATGAGACACAAGAAATGCAGCTTTACTTATAAAACCTTTAATACCGTTCAGTTGCTGACATACCATTGGTGCAGCCCGTGCTTCTGCACAGGTGCCCAAGAAGTAACGGGAGCCATTTCTACCTCCAAAGTAAAGCGTATGCACTATGTGCAAGGACTTTCAAAAATTAGAAACAGGCACTCTAATACACCCTGGAAGACATGCAGAGAAGAGCCTCAGAAAGCATTTTTTTACAACTTGGAAGGAGTAGGATTCCTAGATGGGTAAAGCTTATGCAGTGCAAGGGTTAAAAAACATTTACCCCTGGGGGTATACATACTGTAAATATATATATGATAGGTAATTGAAGAGATAAGTCTCATACACATCCTGTAAAACTTATGTAGTAGGGCATCATACGCACTCTGTAAAAATTAAGAGTGAGTGTCGCGTCATGACCCTGTAGATATGATGATGGAGGAGGTGGAGAAGAAGTAGGATATGAAAAAGACGAAAACAAGAACCATACACCATTGTTTGTGTGGGAAGGGGTGCAAGGGAATACAACAGTAAATAAGGAAAATTAGATTTGGCTTTATGCTCCGCTGCAGTCATCCTGTGGGGTTGAAAAATCTGGGCCAATCCAGGCCATCACCTCCAAGGCGTAGTAGGACAGTTGATGCTAGGTTTCTAGCTTGGATACCTAATAATGTGGCACAAAGGAATTACGTGGCTAAGTGCTCATTCACCATCTCCCTAAAGTTCTCCCTCCTTGTCAGAGTACCCCGCACAGCAGGGCTTGAGCAATAAAAGTATCTAATGAAACTGTCCCAGACCTTTGATAGTCTTCGCCTGCTTCTGTTGGACCTGGGGTGTGTCATCCTCCTTGGTTGTCCAATGAACTATGATCTCTGCCGTCCGTGTTGTCAGATGGGAATTTTTGTACTAATTCTTCAACTAGTGCCTTCTGGTATTGTACCATATTTCTAGCCCTCTCCGATGCAGGAAGGAGAGATTGAAAGTTCTGCTTGTAGCATGGATTGAGAAGAGTGAACAACCTGTTATCAGTGCTTGCCAAAATGTGTATAACACGAAAGTCATAGGAAAGGCAGCGGGACACAAAGTCAGCCATGTCTGCTAGACTTTCCATCTCCTCCTTTCCTCCTCTCTCTCCTCCTCCTCTTCAGCCCATCCACACTGAACAGATGGGATGAAGCTGGTGTGATTAGTCCCCTCTGTAGCACAGGCAACCATGTCCTGTTCCTTCTCCTCCTCAGCCTCCTCCTCATTATTACCCAATCAGCGCTGAGAAGATAAGATGAGGCTGGGCTGGGTAGTATGACCCTGTCTACTTTCTTCCTCCATCTCCATCTGGTCCACATGCAAAGTTTCCTCTTTAATGGTGAGAAGTGAGTGTTTGAGTAAACACAGATGCAAGATGGTTACGCTGATTATGCTGTCATCATTGCTCATCATCTTTGTTGATTCCTGAAAGTTTTGTAGAACCTCACAGTTGTCAGACATCCATGCCTACTCATTGGTTCCTATTTGCAGTGGTAGACCAGAATAGCAACGGGCATATTGTTGCTTTTATTCAACTACTTCCCTCCACTGCTCACAAAGCCTTGCCAGCATGTGTAATGTTGAGTTATAGGGCATGGTGACGTCCCACACCAGTCTGGCAGCAGCTGTAGGTGACTTGTGGAAATGTGTGCACATGCAGAGTACATTCACAAGTAGCTCAGGCAAATTTGGGAAGGTTTTCAGATACTACTGAACCACTAAGTTGAGCACGTGGGACAGGTATGGTACGTGTGAAAGCCTGCTAAGCTTCAGAGCTGCCTCCATGTTAAGGCTATTATCATAAATGACCTTGCCTGGTTTAAGCAGAGCCTGTTGCCACTTCACCAAGGCAGTACGGCAGTGTTTCCAGCTTGTGACTGATATGGCGACAATTCGAAGATGGAGGATGAGGAGGAGGAGGGGGTGCAGAAACTAGTGTTGGAGATGGGGGAAACCCTGATAGAACTAGGTCCCGCAATTTTAGGCCTCGGTAGCACATGCAGGGCAGAGACTCGAACGTGTTCTTGAGCACAACACAATACTCAGCCAAGTAACGAATTTGCCTGAACGAGTATCGAGCAGTGCTGAGCATACTCTCCCATCAATTGAACTTCTAAATACATTTTTTATGGTTCCCCCCCAAAAAAAAATCAAGGAGTGCTTATTTTGCCTGCTGACCATAAAAATTATAAAAAATGATATTTCCAAGTTTTCGGACACAGAACATTGGCCACTAAGACAAGAAAGCAACATTTAAGAAATTTCTAATGCTTGCAAATATGATTTTTTGGGGTTAGCAAAAAAATGTATTACTTGTAGAGTATATTTGCATAAGTATTTACAAAGCTTTTACTGGCTAACATGGTACTGCTCTATAATTTTTATTGTACATGTTAATAATACTGTACAGTAAGACTATTGAGGTATGGGTTAATATTACCTGAAAACAGTGTCCTCTCCGACCTTCATTGACCTTTACTATTTACAGCTGCTGTGAATTTGCTCCAGTGGCAGTAAAACTTCTTGTCATTCATCTTATAAATACACCTGTCTCCACCACATTGAATGAGCACTTTTTCAGCAGTGCTCTCACCCCATCACTTGCATAAACTGTTGCCTCTAGGCAGGAAAAATTCACATGTTTACAAGTGGTTTGACAGCTGGGCTAAATCAAATGACCTGAATACTAGTCAAAAATAGTTCACTGTCAAAGCAAATATGGCAACAGTAAAAAAAAAAAGCATAAAATCATTTTGATTAAAGAAACGTTGTTTTATTACTATGGGAGCCAGGACACAAAGTAATGTAATTTTTACCAAAGTAATTTTCTTGCAATTTCTAATCAAATTTATAAATCTCGAACGTCTGTCTACCTCTCTGCTCAGAGCTCAGAGGACTTATGGGAATAAGTAGCCAAGAAAATGTTGTAAGTAGATATAGCTTTTCTTATGTACAGAAATCAATAATATAGTTGAACTTGGTGTAATATACCGAGGTGACAAATGTGACTGAGCACCTACAATGCTAAAGAGTGTGTTCCAGGAGGATTTCTAAGAAGGGAAAGAAAAAATATCAATTGAAAAATTAATTGATATAATAGCGCTTTGGGGTGATAGGAAGAAATATGATTATTATTTGCAGATTTGGATTCCTGTTAGTAAATTTCTAACCCCTGACTTTCTAAAGTCCCCTTGACTTCACTTAATAGACCACTAAACTAATAGAAAATATTATCTGGATTATCTCAATGAGAATAACTGTTTAACTCCATATCAGCATGGGTTTATGAGGAATTACTCCTGTCAAACCAATCTAATCAGTTTTTATGAAGAGGTAAACTATAGACTGGACCAAGGTGAGTCATTGGGCATGGTATATCTTGATTTTTCCAAAGAGGTTGGTACACAAAATGAGAATGCTGGGTCTGGGGGAAAATGTGTGTAAAGTATAGGAGCTGGCTTAGTGATCGAAAGCAGAGGGTGGTTATAAATGGTATATTCTCTAACTGGGTCGTTGTGACCAGTTCGGTACCACAGGGGTCGGTGTTTTGGAACCTATTCTTTTCAACATATTTATTAACGATCTGGTAGAAGGTTTACCCAGTAAATTATCAATATTTGCAGATGATACAAAACTATGTAAAGCAGTCAATACAAGAGAATATAGAATTCTGCTACAGATGGATCTGGATAAGTTGGAAACTTGGGCCAAAAGGTGGCATATGCAGTTTATCAATGATAAATGTAAGGTTATACACATGGGAAAAAGGAATCAATATCACCATCACACACTGAATGGGAAACTACTGGGTAAATCTGAGATGGAGAAGGAATTGGGGATCCTAGTTAATGATAAACTTACCTGGAGCAGCCAGTGCCAGGCAGCTGCTCCCAAGGCAAACAGGATCATGGGGTGCATTAAAAGAGTTAAAAAGCTCTGGATACACATGATGAGAGCATTATACTGCCTCTGTACAAATCTCTGGTTAGACCACACATGGAGTACTGTGTACAATTTTGGGCACTGGTGTTCAGGAAGGATATAATGGAACTAGAGCGAGTACAAATAAGAGCAGCAAAATTAATAAAGGGGATGGGGGAACTACAATTCCCAGAGAGATTAGCATAATTAGGATTATTTAGTCTAGAAAAAAGACGACTGAGGGGTGATCTAATAACCATGCATAAGTATATAAGGGGACAGTACAAATATCTCTCCGAGGATCTGTTTATACCAAGGAAGGTGACGGTCACAAGGGGGCATTCTCTGCGTCTAGAGGAGAGAAGGTTTTTCCACCAACATAGAAGAGGATTCTGTTAGGGCAGTGAGAATATGGAATTCCTTACCTGAGGAGGTGGTGATGGCTAACACAGTCGAGGGGTTCAAGAGAGGCCTGGATGACTTCC
Source organism: Ranitomeya variabilis (assembly GCF_051348905.1). Lineage (NCBI taxonomy): Eukaryota > Metazoa > Chordata > Amphibia > Anura > Dendrobatidae > Ranitomeya > Ranitomeya variabilis. The sequence goes on along the minus strand of NC_135232.1, from coordinate 997,880,243 downwards.
TGGAGCATAACAATATTGTATTTTACAGTTATTAGTTTCTTTAGAAGGACGTAGATCTGGGGATTTATTCTGATGGAATATAGGCTGAACTGGATGGAGAAATATCTTTTTTTGGCTTTGCTAACTATGTTACCATTTATTAACTTCTATAAACTAAAGTTTCTTTTGTTATTATTATGGATGAGTGAACCTGAACTGTAAAGTTTGGAGTTCATACCAGACACCTAGTGTCTGGTATTGAACCCAGAACATGGACTTTTAGCAGGCTATCCAGTTTTCTGTTCGAGTTCAGATGCCTAATACAGTTTGTTGAAATGCTGCAGTGCAGCTAATCAGTAAGCCTTTAAGCTGTGGAGTTTCTGGAGCCATCACAACCATGCCAAGCATTGGCATGGCAGTAATTGGCCAGCACACCACGTGATCCAGACTGTATTAATTCCGGATCATGATTGCCACCACCATTGTGCTCTCATTCTTTAGGATCAGGACACAGCTGGAGTGAGGGACAGTGTTAGGTTGTGCATTCTGCAAGCAAGCTGCTGTGTGTACTCTTCACTCATATCTCTGGGAGTACTGTGCCAAAATGCCGCTGTTTGTACTCTGCATCCATATCTGTGGGAGTACTGTGCTAATAAGCCGCTGTGTGGACTCTGCACCCATATATGTGTATGCACTGTGACAAAATGCTTCTCTCTGTACTTTGCAATCCTGTGTGTGGGAGAATTGTGCCAAAAAGCTGCTGTGTGTACTCTGCACCCATATCTGTGGGAGAACTGTGCCTTTAAGCCTCTGTGTACTCTGAACCCCCGCCTGTGGGAGAGCTGTACCTTTAAGCCGCTGTGTGCATTCTGTACTCCACCTGTGAGAGTAGTGTGCCAAAAAGCTGCTGTGTTTACTTTGCAACCCCGGCTGTGGGAGTACTGTGCCAAAAAACTACTGTGTGTACTCTGCATCCATAGCTCTGGGAGTACTGAGCGTTTAAGTCACTGTGTGTATTCTGCAACATCAACTGTGGGAGTACTGTGACAAAAAGCCACTGTGTGCACTCAGCATCCATATATGTAGGAGCACTGTTCCAAAAAGCTGCTGTGTATACTCTGCAACCCCACCTGTGGAAGTCCTGTTCCAAAAAGCCTCTGTGTACTCTGCAGCCATGTCTGTATGAGTAGTGTGCATAAAAAATAAATCTACTCTTCATCCATCTCTTTCCCATATGTAGGCCCAAATTTTTTTTTACTGTACCGCTGTATCTATTCGAGTAGTGAGGCCAAAACGTAATTCCACTCTGCAGTTGAGTCTTTGCCATTTTTGGTACAAAAAAGTTATTGTTCTCTGCAACCATCTCTTGGACATTTGTATTAACAAAAAATAATTATACTATACCACTGTGTCTATTCGAGAAGCGTTACAAAAAATAAATCTACTCTGCAGCCGTCTCTGTCATTTTTGATACAAAAAAGTTATTATACTCTACAGCCTTCTCTTTGCCATTTGTATACCAAAAAAATGTTACTGTACCGATGTGTCTATAAAATTAGTGTGACCAAAACATAATTTAAAAAAAAATCAGGTACATTTTTATGAATTTTACATTTTACAGATTGAATACTTATCAGGGGAACTTTAGTCACTGTAAATTCCTATGCCAGTTCTATAAGTTTAAGAACCACAATCCAAAATGTATATAATTGCGGGCAAGTCCATTACATGCAAAATAATCCTGCTTCCTTCCCAGAGCACTGTGGGCAATTTGAGTTTGATCTGATGCCCATTTTGAACAATACTACTGATGATCTGTATACGCTATGTATGACATAAAACTGTGAGAGTCTACCAGGTTCACTTAGAAATAGACTGAGAAGTCAGGACATTTTCTAGGATAGAGGACTACCTGTCCTCCGAAATGATCCCCAACTCCAATTCCCACTTTTGTTTAACCAGGAATGGAATTTTTTTCTGAAACACAAATAGCAAGTCATCATTTATGCATGCAGGAAATGACTAAATTAGGCCTCCTTCACACATTCTGGTGATTCCTGTACAGGAAAAAAACAGTACTGGTAAGATCTGTAGCCTGTGTGTATGTCTGTGACATCCATGCATCTGTGTTTGCTGTCCGTGTGTCAGTGTGTTACATCTGTGTGCCGTCCATGTGACACGTACCGGAAACTGGGAAAAGCAATACAGTTCGCGCTGATCCCTGGCGCTAGCTGCTGAAAGCCGCTCTCATCATTGTCGTATAGTCGCGCTAAGATCAGCTCGACCAGGAAAAATACTGACGTCTGGGAAGAAGTGGTAGAGTTCACACTGTTCCCAGGTGCCGGCCCACTGCTGAAGGCAGCTCTCATCATTGTCTTATGATGGGAGTTGTATTCAGCACCCACTGTGTAACTTCTGTGTAAAATATAGAATTAAATTAAAAAAGCTATGTGGGCTGTTCATAACCAGCAGATGAAAAGCCCATGGCCTGGGGCTAATTTTAATAATCTGGGACAATACCCCATAAGCTTCCAAGGCTATTAATAACAGCTCACAGCTGTTTGCTTAGCATTTCCTGGTGAATTTACTGGGACCCCAGAAAAAAATGACTTGGGCCCCCCTATAAATTCAAACCAACAATGGCTAAACATACAGCTTTGGGTTGATATTAATAGCCAGGGAAGGGGCCAGAGATATAATGTCCACCCAGGCTACCAACATAAGCTCTCAGTAGACCCATAACATGTGTCAAATCTGGCACTTAGCCTCACTCTTCTCACTTGCCCTGTGATGGTGGCAAGTGGGGGAATAAGGTTGTGTTTGATGTTACCTTTGTATTGTTAGGTGACAGCAAGTCCAGGAGTTAGTAATGGAGAGGCTTCTATAAGACGCCCCCATTACTATCCCCATAAGTTTGAAAGTAAACATAGAGCAAAAATGAAGTCCTTTATTTGAAATAAAACAAAACTCATCAATTGACCCACAGTAGTCATTTTATAATGACACAGCAGCTGTCAGGCACGGGCCATTTATGAGCAAGGATCTGAGCCAGCATTTAAAACTTTGAATTTAAGTTCAAATTAAGAGGTGGCTGATGGACCGGAGGAGGCATGCTGTGCTGAGAGCTCTGATGAACTCATGCAACAGCTCAAACTGCTTTTCTGCTCAGCCACACTCAGGTGACACAAACAACATTTTCTTAGAAATGTTTAAGGATAGTAACACAGGTAGTTGACTGAAAGTAAGTGCGAGCCTGCTGGCTTGGGAGCCCTACTGCTACAGGCAACACACATGGAGACTGATAGAGCTGGTCATGCAGCGGTATGGTAGAACGATGGTTACTGTAGGTTGTAGGCTTGTCAAAAGAGGTGGTTCTTCAGGTTCCTTTTGAAGGTTTCCATAGTAGGTGAGAGTCTGATATGTTGGAGTAGAGAGTTCCCGAGTAGAGAGGATGCACGGGAGAAATCTTGAATTGGATTGTGGGAACAGGAGATAAGAGAGGAATTGAGGTTTTGTGCAGATAAGTACTGTGAGACTATGTCACAGATGTATGGAGGAGACAGGTTGTGGATGGCTTTGTTTGCCATGGTTAGGGTTTTGAACTGGAGTCTCTAGGTAATGGGGAGCTAGTGAAGGGAGGCAGTGAGCTTGTGGGATGTCCTCATTTATGCCTTGTTGATGAGTGCCAGAAAAAGCATGTGCTACAGTGGATGGCAAGCACTGCATAAAGTGGCCTCTTCTCCTCTTCCTCCACCTTAACCTCAAACACAGAACAGTCCTCAGAGAAGGCATTCCAATTACCCTTGCTTCCCCCCATGTCACAACTCTCCAACCATCCAAATGACCATGGGGAACCACAAATGGGCGAGTCTGCAGAGGTGTTCACACTTTCTATTCCATGAGCATCAGAGGTATACTGTAAAGATTCACATACTCAAGAGGAGGAAAGCATCTGCAACGATACCCAAAATTTTCTTTCAGTTGGATCCAGGGCCGGGTGAAGTAGGGTCCGAGCAGAATCCAGACCCTCATCAACAGACGATAACACCAGGGCGTGGAGGTGATTCTGATGAGACTCAGATACCTGAGGTGCACACGGACTGTGCTGTCAGGGTTGGAAGAGGGGGAGGGTGACTCAGGGTGCTGAGTGGGAGAACAGAGATGATGATGATGAGGTTGTAGATACCACTTGGTGTGAACCCAGAGCCACGCAGCTGAGTAACTCAGCAGAGGAGGTGGAGGAGGAAGACATGAAGGCTACATTGTGGCTTCCCACACAGACACGCAGTGATGCAACCATGACAATCACCGCACCCTCAGCCACAACTCTGACTGTGACCAGCAGCAGTCTCAGGTCTGTATTTCGCATCAACGGCAAGGGTTGTCTAGCCTGGGTCTTTTTTGACACCAAAAAGGATTACGTAACTCATATTATCTGCCAACTTTGTAAAAAAAAAAAGACTCAGTAGAGGCAAAAATTCCAATAATTTGACTACTACATGCATGAACTGGCACATGCGCGATCAACATGCGTTAGTCTGTAAATCTTACTGTGTTTAAATGCGGACTAGCGGGCCTGTCCATTCACCAGCCGCCCCATTAACTGCATCTGCTGCTTCATCCTCACCATGGCAGGTGTTCTCACACAGGTCTCTGGGCACAAAACCTCAAATTATTTACCTGCTACAGATGGGGTGAGTGAGAGTCTGTCAGGTGCTACAGAAGTGGACATGCATGCTGTTTTTGACTGACCTCAGACACTGATAACATCACATCTTTCTCAATCCACCATAACATCTCCACCTGCACCTCATTCACAGTCCAGCAGTTTGTCATATTCACGATACTCTACCCTCTCTCAGCACAGCAGTCAGCCCATGGTCCTGCAGTTGTGGTCACTTAAAAGATTGTTTCCTCCTACACATGCCAAAGCTAAGAGCTTGAACTTCATTATCTCCAATCTGTTGGCCACGGAAATGCTGTCTTTCTGCCTCGTGTATACAGATGGTTTCCAAAAGCTGATGGCTGTCGAAGTCCCCCAGTGTCAGTTGCCATTACTTCTCTAAGAAAGCTGTACCTGCGCTACACCAGCATGTTGCAGACAACATCATCCATTCCTTGATAAACTCTATTTCTGCCATGTTGCATTTCACCACTAACACCTGGATGAGCAAGCATTGCCAGGGGCATTACATCTCGGTTACTGGGCACTGGATGGCTCTGGTGGATGTGGAGACTGGCAGGGAAGGGCCTGCTCTTCCTCCAAACGCGGCAAGTTGAGAAAATGCCAAATAGCTAAATTTTTGTCTCATCTGGCCACAGCACCTTCTCCCAATCACTCACAGTATCATCCAGGTGTTCATTGACAAACTTCAGACGGGCCTGCACATGTGCCTTCTAGAGCAGGGAGACCTGGCAGACACTGCAGGATTTTAAACCATTACGGCGTAATGTGTTACCAATGGTTTTCTTGGTGACTTTGGTCCAAGCTGCCATGAGATCATTAACAAGTTCCCCCTGTGTAGTTTTAGGCTGATCGCTCACCTTTCTCATGATCAAGGATACCCCACAAGGTGAGATTTTGCATAGTGCCCATGAACAGTTTGTCCTTCTCACCCATTATCTTACTTATGGTTTTGTAGCCCATTTCAGCATTGTGCAGGTCTGTGATCTTGTCCCTGACATTCATAGAAAGCTCCTTGGTCTTGCCCATGTTGTAGAGGGTAGAGTCTGACTGATTAATTGAGTCTGTGGACAGGAGTCTTTTATAAAGGTGACTATGCAAGACAGCTGTCTTTAATGCAGGTAAAGAGTTGATTAGGAGCATCTAACCGGTCGGTAGGAGCCTGAATTCTTAATGGTTGGTAGGGGATCAAATGCTTATTTCTTACTGCAAAATGCAAATAAATGTATATAATTTATACAATGTGAGTTTCTGGATTTGATATTCTCTCAATGTTAAAATTAACCTACCCTTAAAATTATAGACTGTTCATCTCTTCGTCAGTGGGCAAACTTACAAAATCAGCAATGGATCAAATACTTATTTCCCCCACTATATGTCTCTTCTCAAATTGTTAGTTAGATAGGGCATACATATTCGTTAGCAGTTTACATTGTCCTGGGCTGGACAAAGACCATTGCTGGCTTTTCCAGGCTCATAAATGAGACTTGTGTCTCTTTATAAAGCTTTTGTTCCCCTTAAATTTTCTAAATTTGCGTCCTAAAAAAATGGTGGGGGAGTATTGCCCAGTTTCTGTACATTTTAAGCATATCTAATAGACTGGGTTAATACTCTCCGCAGCTCGCTTGCATACACTGCATTCAGAATTTAATTCTAATGCTTTTGGTATATCGTAGAATCCAATTTAGTGACAGTGAGCATACAGTTCCCCTAACTCCTGTATTGTATTCACCTTACAGCGGCTTCACCCGCTATGACAGTGGCTCAATTGGGATCCGGTGGCCAAAATGAACTGTGGAGCTCACAAAATTCAGGTTTCTCGACACCTGCTGGCCTTCTGAAAATGTCAAGAGAGGGCTGCATAATGACATGGCGGTGGACATGGTGGTGTTGGCAGGCGAATGCCAAAATTCAAATGGGCATGTTTTAGATAGCATTGTAAAGTGATGGGGAATATGTATTCCACTATCTAGCTAACAATTTGGAATGAGGGAGGGACCTCCAAAATATAGGAGTAAGAGCTCTCCCAAATGCATGATATAAGAACACCTGAGGGCTCTTCCCAAACTCAGGTTTTACGGCACCTGCTGGCCATCTGAAAATGCCAAGCGAAGGCCACATAATGACATGGTGGTGAACGTGGTGGTGGTGGCGGGCGAAGCCCAAAATTCAAATGGGCATGTTTTAGATGGCATTGTAAAGTTATGGGGAATATGTATTCCACTATCTAGAAAACAATTTGGAATGAAGGAGGGACCTCCCAAATGTAGGAGTGAGAGCCCTCACAAATGTTAAAGGCTAAATTAAAGCCAAAATGCTTCATGTGAACATATGCTAAAGGTGAGGTAAAAGTTTTTTGTTTGTTTGTATTTTATTTCATGATATACCGTATTTTTCGCTTGATAAGATGCACCTGATTATAAGACGCACCCTCAAATTTGGTGAAGAAAAAGAGAAAAAAAATTTTTTATGTTAAATGGGGGTCTGTCTTATAATACCAGTGTCTGTCTTACAAATCATATGTCCCTCATCCTGGTATCTATATAACCCCCATCCTTGTGCTGGCACATGCCCCCCTGGTCACTATATGCCCCCTGTGCTGCTGGCAGACACATGCCCCCCTGGGTCACTATATGCCCCCTTGTGCTGCTGGCAGACACATGCCCCCTGGGTAACTATATGCCCCCCTGTGCTGCTGGCAGACACATGCCCCCCCTGGGTCACTATATGCCCCCTGTGCTGCTGGCAGACACATGCCCCCTGGGTCACAATATGCACCACTGCGCTGCTGGCAGACACATGCCCCCCTAGGTCACTATATGCCCTCTGTGCTGCTGGCAGGCACATGCCCCCCCTCGGTCACTATATTTCCCCCTGTGCTGGCAGGCACATGCCCCCTGGTCACAATATGCCCCCTGTGCTGCTGACAGGTACAGCTCCCCCTGGTCACTATATGCCCCCCAGTGATGCTGGAAGGTACAGGCCCCCGATCACTATATGCCCCCTGTGTTGCTGGAAGACACATGCCCCCTGTGTGGCTGGCAGACACATGCCCCCCTGTGCTGCTGGCAGACACATGCCCCCCTGTGCTGCTGGCAGACACATGCCCCCCCTGCGCTGCTGGCAGACAAATGGCCCCCCTGCGCTGCTGGCAGACACATGCCCCCTGTGCTGCTGGCAAACAAATGCCCTCCCCTGTGCTGCTGGCAGACACATGCCCCTCCCCTGTGCTGCTGGCAGACACATGTCCCTCCCCTGTGCTGCTGGCAGACACATGCCCCCCCGTGCTGCTGGCAGACACATGCCCCGCCCCTGTGCTGCTGGCAGACACACACATGCCCCCACTGCTACTGGCAGACATATGCTTCCCCTGTGCTGCTGGCAGACACACAGACACATGCCCCCCTGTGCTGCTGGCAGACACATCCCCCCCCGCTGCTGGCAGGCACATGCCCCCCCTGCATCATCACTGCGTCATGCACCCCCCTTGAGTCATCACTCAAACCGTAACAGTAACATCGTATCTGGTGGTAACAGCAATTTTTTTCAATCGTTTCAAGATTTTTTTAAAGCATCCTTTGCAAGGCCACAGGAGACAAGAAGTCTGACGCACAGCCAACGCCTAGAGAGGATGGTACAAGAGTATCTCCAAGTTAACATCGATGCCATGACTGTGGAACTGGACCCTTGCTCATTTTGGGCTTCCAAACTTAAAAAATGGCCTGAGCTCGCCACTCACGCCTTGGAGATCTTGTCGTGCCCCGCAGCCAGCGTTCTCTCCGAACATGTGTTCAGCGCTGCTGGTGGTGTGCTGACAGATAAGTGCACGCGGCTGTCCAGTGACCATGTAGACATACTAACGTTCATCAAGATGAACAAATCCTGGATCTGCAAGGACTTTTCTACTCCTGTGTCATCCTGGGGAGACTAAAAGCTTGATGATTTTTGAAAATCACCTCACCAACCGTTTTAAAAAAACTCTGGCGAAATTGATGCCACTTAAGTGGTGTCTGTGGTCGAATTTTTGGAAAAAATGGAGACTCTTTATTGAGTCCCCTTGCTGTGTTTTACATGACATTGCCATCGTCAAATCCAGGTGGGTGGGGTCGTCTGCAGAGTTGTTTACTCATACTATGGCCTGGGATTCAGAGGTCTGCTCCAAAGCTTCAGTTTCTGCTAGTCAGCAGAGTAGCCCACCCACCCACCGCCTGTTTACCTAAGTACTATTTTTTAACAGCATCTGGCCCAGGAAATCCTTTTGGGCCTAGTAGCAATTTCTGCTACTCAGCAGAGAACCCCACCCATTTAGCAAGCTACACCGCCTGTTTACATAAGTATCATTTGTTTACGGCATCTAGCCCAGAAAATCCTTTTGGGCCTAGTAGCAATTTGGTGCTACTCAGCAGCGTACCCCACCCATGAAGCAAGCTACACCGCCTGTTTACCTAAGTATTATATTTTTACGGCATCTAGCCCAGGAAATCCTTTTGGCCCTAGTAGAATTTAGTGCTACTCAGCAGCGCACCTGTTATGATCTGGTGACCTTGGAGCTGCATGAAACTTTCTCTGGAATCAGTGGAACCTGTACTGACCGCAAATCCTGAACTAACACCGCAACTAGAAGTAGCCGTGGGGTGTGCCTAACATACCCTAGACACCTCGACACAGCCGGAGGACTAAATACCCCTATAGATGGAAATAGGAATGCTACCTTGCCTCAGAGCAGACCCCCAAAGGATAGGCAGCCCCCCACGAATAATGACTGTGAGTAGGAGAAGAATAGACACACGCAGGTAGAAAACAGGACTTAGCAAAAGAGGCCACTCTAGCTAAATAGGAAAGGATAGGACAGATTACTAGGCGGTCAGTATTAAAACCCTTCCAAAAATATCCACAACAGATAATACAAAAAATTCCACAATCTAACTAAAGACATGGATTGTATATCTGCCACTCCAGAGAATCCAACAAGACTGAGAAAATACTGACACAATCTAAACTGGACAAGAAAACACAAAGAATAGCACTGAATTGTGAAGCACATAGCATGTGTGCCACAGGAAAAAAAAAACCAGACACTTATCTTTGCTGATTTGGCAGAAAGGCAGGAGGAACAAAGCAGAGGTCCAACACCTCCCAACAACAATTGACAACTGGCAACGACTAATGAATCCTGCACGCCTAAATACCCCAGTCAGAGCTGCAATCAGCAGATACACCTGACCAGGACTGCAACTCAGGGACAACTGCATTACCACCTACAACCACCGGAGGGAGCCCAAAAGCAGAATTCACAACAGTACCCCCCCCTTGAGGATGGGTCACCGAACCCTCACCAGAGCCCCCAGGCCGATCAGGACGAGCCAGATGAAAAGCATGAACCAAATCAGCAGCATGGACATCAGAAGCAAAAACCCAAGAATTATCCTCCTGGCCATAACCCTTCCATTTGACAAGGTACTGAAGCCTCCGCCTCGAAAAACGAGAATCCAAAATCTTCTCAACCACATACTCCAACTCCACATCAACCAAAACAGGGGCTGGAGGATCAACAGAGGGAACAACGGGCACCACATATTTCCGCAATAAAGATCTATGGAAGACATTATGGATAGCAAAAGAGGCCGGAAGCGTCAATCGAAAAGACACCGGATTAATAATCTCAGAAATCCTATAAGGACCAATAAACCGAGGTTTAAACTTAGGGGAAGAGACCTTAATAGGAACATGACGGGAAGACAACCAAACCAAATCCCCAACCCGAAGCCGGGAACCAACACACTGACGACGGTTAGCAAAACGTTGAGCCTCCTCCTGAGACAACACCAAATTGTCCACCACATGAGCCCAAATCTGCTGCAACCTGTCAACCACAGAATCCACACCAGGACAGTCAGAAGGCTCAACCTGCCCAGAAGAAAAACGAGGATGAAAACCAAAATTACAAAAAAAAGGCGAAACCAAAGTAGCCGAACTAGCCCGATTATTAAGGGCAAACTCGGCCAATGGCAAAAAGGCCACCCAATCATCCTGATCGGCAGACACAAAGCATCTCAAATAAGTCTCCAAAGTCTGATTAGTTTGCTCGGTCAGGCCATTTGTCTGAGGATGAAATGCAGAAGAAAAAGACAAATCAATGCCCAGCCTAGCACAAAAGGCCCGCCAAAACCTAGAAACAAACTGGGAACCTCTGTCGGACACAATATTTTCCGGAATACCATGCAAATGAACCACATGCTGAAAAAACAACGGAACCAACTCTGAAGAGGAAGGCAATTTAGGCAAAGGCACCAAATAAACCATCTTAGAAAACCGGTCACAAACAACCCAGATAACCGACATCCTCTGGGAAACCGGAAGATCAGAAATAAAATCCATAGAAATATGCGTCCAGGGCCTCTCAGGGACAGGCAATGGCAAAAGTAACCCACTAGCACGGGAACAACAAGGCTTGGCCCACGCACAAGTCCCACAGGACTGCACAAAAGAACGCACATCACGTGACAACGAAGGCCACCAGAAGAACCTTCCAACCAAATCTCTGGTACCAAAAATACCAGGATGACCAGCCAACACAGAACAGTGAACCTCAGAAATCACTCTACTAGTCCATCTGTCAGGAACAAACAATTTCCCCACAGGACAGCGGTCAGGTCTATCAGCCTGAAATTCCTGAAGAACCCACCGTAAATCAGGGGAAATGGCAGAAAGGACCACCCCTTCTTTCAGAATGCCGACCGGTTCAAGGACCTCAGGAGAATCAGGCAAAAAACTCCTAGAAAGGGCATCAGCCTTAATATTCTTAGAACCCGGAAGATACGAAACCACGAAATCAAAACGGGAAAAAAACAAGGACCATCGAGCCTGTCTAGGACTCAGCCGTTTGGCAGACTCGAGGTAAATCAAATTCTTATGATCGGTCAGGACCACAATACGATGCTTAGCTCCCTCAAGCCAATGTCGCCACTCCTCAAACGCCCACTTCATAGCCAACAACTCCCGATTGCCGACATCATAATTGCGTTCAGCAGGTGAAAACTTGCGGGAGAAGAAGGCACACGGTTTCATCAAAGAACCAACAGAATCCCTCTGAGACAAAACGGCCCCTGCCCCAATCTCAGAAGCATCAATCTCAACCTGAAACGGAAGAGAAACATCTGGTTGGTGCAACACCGGAGCAGAAGTAAATCGGCGTTTAAGCTCCTGAAAGGCAGAGACAGCCGCAGAGGACCAATTCGCCACATCAGCGCCTTTTTTCGTCAAATCAGTCAAGGGTTTAACCACGCTGGAGAAGTTAGCAATGAAACGGCGATAAAAATTTGCAAAACCCAAAAATTTCTGAAGGCTCTTCACGGATGTGGGTTGAATCCAATCATGAATGGCCTGAACCTTAACCGGATCCATCTCCATAGATGAGGGAGAAAAAATAAAGCCCAAAAAAGAAACCTTCTGCACCCCAAAGAGACACTTAGACCCCTTCACAAACAAGGCATTGTCACGAAGGATCTGAAATACCATCCTGACCTGTTCCACATGAGACTTCCAATCATTGGAAAAAATCAAAATATCGTCCAAATATACAATCAAGAATTTATCAATATAAGTCCAGAAGATATCATGCATGAAGGATTGAAAAACAGATTGGGCGTTAGTGAGCCCGAATGGCTTCACAAAGTATTCAAAATGGCCTTCGGGCGTATTAAACGCAGTTTTCCATTCATCACCCTGCTTAATACGAACAAGATTATATGCCCCCCGAAGGTCAATCTTCGTAAACCAACTAGCCCCCTTAATCCTAGCAAACAAATCGGAAAGCAAAGGTAAAGGGTATTGAAACTTGACCGTGATCTTATTCAAGAGGCGATAATCAATACAAGGTCTCAAGGAGCCATCCTTCTTAGCAACAAAAAAAAAACCTGCTCCCAACGGTGAAGAAGATGGCCGAATATGCCCTTTCTCCAAAGACTCCTTAACATAACTCCGCATGGTGGTATGTTCAGGCACAGACAGGTTGAAAAGTCGGCCCTTAGGAAACTTACTGCCTGGAATCAAGTCAATCGCACAATCACAGTCCCTATGCGGTGGAAGGGAACTGGACTTGGGCTCATCGAATACATCCTGAAAATCAGACAAAAACTCTGGAATTTCAGAAGAGGAAGAAGAGGAGATTGACATCAAAGGAACATCATTATGAACCCCCTGACAACCCCAACTAGTCACAGACATAGATTTCCAATCCAACACAGGATTATGTACCTGCAACCATGGGAAACCCTGCACGATAACATCATGCAAATTATGCAACACCAGAAATCGACAATCTTCCTGATGGGCTGGCACCGTGTGCATGGTCACCTGTGTCCAAAACTGGGGCTTATTTTTAGCCAAAGGTGTAGCATCAATCCCCCTTAAAGGAATAGGGTTCTGCAAAGGCTGCAAGGGAAAACCACAACTTCTGGCAAACTCAAAATCCATTAAGTTCAAGGCGGCGCCTGAATCCACAAACGCCATGACAGAAAATGATGACAATGAGCAGATCAAGGACACCAATAACAGAAATTTAGGTTGTACAGTACTGATAGTAAATGAACTAGCGATCCTTTTTGTCCGCTTAGGGCAGACTGAAATGACATGAGAAGCGTCGCCACAATAATAACACAACCTATTCTGACGTCTGAATCCTTGTCGTTCCGTTCTAGACAAAATCCTATCACACTGCATTGGCTCAGGACTTTGCTCTAAGGACGACGCCACAGCGCACACAGTTTGACGCTCCCGCAAACGCCGATCAATCTGAATGGCCAGAGACATAGAATCACTCAGAACGGAAGGTGTGGGAAACCCCACCATAACATCTTTAACGGATTCAGAAAGACCCTTTCTGAAAATTGCCGCCAAAGCATCATCATTCCATTTAGTCAACACAGACCATTTTCTAAATTTCTGACAATGCAATTCTGCCGCCTCTTGACCCTGAGACAGGGCCAACAAGGTTTTATCCGCTTGATCCACAGAATTCGGTTCATCATATAATAATCCTAAAGCCTGAAAAAAGGAATCTACATTAAGCAAGGCCAGATTCCCAGATTCCAGGGAAAATGCCCAATCCTGTGGATCGCCACGCAGCAGGGAGATGACAATTTTAACCTGCTGAATGGAATCACCAGAGGATCGCGGTCTCAGAGCAAAAAACAGTTTACAATTGTTTTTAAAACCCAAAAATTTGGACCTATCACCAAAAAACAAATCAGGAGTAGGAATCTTCGGCTCTAAAGCAGGAGTCTGAACAATATAATCAGAAATATCCTGTACCCTAGCAGCAAGCTGGTCTACACGAGAAGCTAATTCCTGAACATCCATGCTGGCACAAGTGTCATGGTTCTCAATGGCAAGAGAACATAGTAAAGCATACAAAAAGGACTAGCTCTTGGAAGATGGGAACTCAAGCTGACTGTGAGCTAAACCTACCGCACAACTAACAGTGGCCGGGTAGCGTGCCTACGTTTTATCCCTAGACGCCCAGCGCCAGCCGGAGAACTGACTGACCCTAGCAGAGGAAAATACAGACCTGGCTTACCTCTAGAGAAATTTTCCCCAAAAGGCAGACAGTAGCCCCCACATATATTGTCGGTGATTTCAGAGGAAATTGACATACGAAGTATGAAGATAGGTTTAGCAAATTGAGGTCCGCTTACTAGATAGTAGGAAGACAGAAAAGGGAACTTCACAGTCAGCTGAAAACCCTTTCAAAACACCATCCTGAAATTACTTTAAGACTCTAATATCAACTCATGACACCAGAGTGGCAATTTCAGCTCACAAGAGCTTCCAGCCTCAGAAATAATCAATCGCAGAGAACTGGAACAAAAATGCAAAACAAACTTAGGACTATAAGTCCAACTTAGCTGATAGTAGTCTAGGAGCAGGAACATGCAACAGAAAGGCTTCTGGTAACATTGTTGGCCGGCATAGAAATGACTGAGGAGCAAGGTTAAATAGAAAACTCCCACATCCTGATGGAAACAGGTGAACAGAGGAGATGAAGCACACAAGTGCAGTACCACCAGAAACCACCGGGGAGCCCAGAAACCAAATTCACAACAGTACCCCCCCCTCAAGGAGGGGGCACCGAACCCTCACCAGAACCACCAGGGCGATCAGGATGAGCCCTATGAAAGGCACGGACCAAATCGGAGGCATAAACATCAGAGGCTGTCACCCAAGAGTTATCCTCCTGACCGTAGCCCTTCCACTTGACCAGATACTGAAGTCTCTGTCTGGAAACACGGGAGTCCAAGATCTTCTCGACAACGTACTCCAACTCACCCTCAACCAACACCGGAGCAGGAGGCTCAACGGAAGGCACAACCGGTACCTCATACCTGCGCAACAATGACCGATGGAAGACATTATGAATAGAAAAAGATGCAGGGAGGTCCAAACGAAAGGACACAGGGTTAAGAATCTCCAATATCTTGTACGGGCCGATGAACCGAGGCTTAAACTTAGGAGAAGAAACCTTCATAGGGACAAAACGAGAAGATAACCACACCAAGTCCCCAACACAAAGACGAGGACCAACACGACGACGGCGGTTGGCAAAATGCTGAGTCTTCTCCTGGGACAGCTTCAAATTGTCCACCACATGCCCCCAAATCTGATGCAACCTCTCCACCACAGCATCCACTCCAGGACAATCCGAAGACTCCACCTGACCGGAAGAGAAACGAGGATGAAACCCCGAATTACAGAAGAAAGGAGAAACCAAGGTGGCAGAACTAGCCCGATTATTGAGGGCAAACTCCGCCAAGGGCAAAAAGGCAACCCAATCATCCTGATCCGCAGACACAAAACACCTCAAATAAGTCTCCAAGGTCTGATTAGTTCTCTCGGTCTGGCCATTAGTCTGAGGGTGGAAAGCAGACGAAAAAGACAAATCAATGCCCATCCTAGCACAGAACGCTCGCCAAAATCTAGACACGAATTGGGTTCCCCTGTCAGAAACGATATTCTCCGGAATACCATGCAAGCGCACCACATTTTGAAAAAAGAGGAACCAGCTCGGATGAAGAAGGCAATTTAGGCAAGGGAACCAAATGGACCATCTTAGAGAAACGGTCACACACCACCCAGATGACAGACATCTTCTGAGAAACAGGGAGATCAGAAATAAAATCCATGGAGATGTGAGTCCAAGGCCTCTTCGGAATAGGCAAGGATAACAACAATCCACTAGCCCGAGAACAACAAGGCTTGGCCCGAGCACAAACATCACAAGACTGCACAAAACCTCGCACATCTCGCGACAGGGAAGGCCACCAGAAGGACCTTGCCACCAAATCCCTGGTACCAAAGATTCCAGGATGACCTGCTAACGCAGAAGAATGGACCTCCGAGATGACTCTACTGGTCCAATCATCAGGAACAAACAATCTACCAGGCGCGCAACGATCAGGTCTATCCGCCTGAAACTCCTGCAAGACCCGTCGCAAATCTGGGGAAACAGCAGATAATATCACTCCATCCTTAAGGATACCTGTAGGTTCAGAATTACCAGGGGAATCAGGCTCAAAACTCCTAGAAAGGGCATCCGCCTTCACATTTTTAGAACCCGGTAGGTAAGAAACCACAAAATTAAACCGAGAGAAAAATAACGACCAGCGCGCCTGTCTAGGATTCAGGCGCCTGGCGGACTCAAGATAAATCAAATTCTTGTGGTCGGTCAATACCACCACCTGATGTCTAGCCCCCTCAAGCCAATGACGCCACTCCTCAAAAGCCCACTTCATAGCCAAGAGCTCCCGATTACCAATATCATAATTTCGCTCAGCGGGCGAAAACTTACGAGAAAAGAACGCACAAGGTCTCATCACGGAGCAGTCGGAACTTTTCTGCGACAAAACCGCCCCAGCTCCGATTTCTGAAGCGTCGACCTCAACCTGAAAAGGAAGAGTAACATCAGGCTGACGCAATACAGGGGCGGAAGAAAAGCGGCGCTTAAGCTCCCGAAAGGCCTCCACAGCAGCAGGGGACCACTCAGCAACATCAGCACCCTTCTTAGTCAAATCAGTCAACGGTTTAGCGACATCAGAAAAACCAGTTATAAATCGACGATAAAAATTAGCAAAGCCCAAAAACTTCTGAAGGCTCTTAAGAGAAGAGGGTTGCGTCCAATCACAAATAGCCTGAACCTTGACAGGGTCCATCTCAATGGAAGAGGGGGAAAAAATGTACCCCAAAAACGAAATCTTTTGAACCCCAAAAACGCACTTAGAACCCTTTACACACAAGGAATTAGAGCGCAAAACCTGAAAAACCCTCCTGACCTGTTGGACATGAGAGTCCCAGTCCTCCGAAAAAATCAAAATATCATCCAGATACACAATCAAAAATTTATCCAAATATTCACGGAAAATGTCATGCATAAAGGACTGAAAGACTGAAGGGGCATTTGAAAGACCAAAAGGCATTACTAAATACTCAAAATGGCCCTCAGGCGTATTAAATGCGGTTTTCCACTCATCCCCCTGCTTAATTCGCACTAAATTATACGCCCCACGAAGATCAATCTTAGAGAACCACTTGGCCCCCTTTATTCGAGCAAACAAATCAGTAAGCAGTGGCAAAGGATACTGATATTTAACCGTGATTTTATTCAAAAGCCGATAATCAATACACGGCCTCAAAGAGCCATCTTTTTTAGATACAAAGAAAAAACCGGCTCCTAAGGGAGATGACGAAGGACGAATATGTCCCTTTTCCAAGGACTCCTTAATATATTCCCGCATAGCAGCATGTTCAGGCACAGATAGATTAAATAAACGACCCTTTGGAAACTTACTGCCCGGAATCAGATCTATAGTACAATCGCACTCTCTGTGCGGAGGTAGTGATCCAATTTTAGGCTCCTCAAAAACGTCACGATAATCAGATAAAAATTCCGGAATCTCAGAGGGAATAGATGTCGAAATGGAAACCAAAGGTACGTCCCCATGAGTCCCCTGACATCCCCAGCTTAACACAGACATTGCTTTCCAGTCGAGGACTGGGTTATGAGATTGCAGCCATGGCAATCCAAGCACCAACACATCATGTAGATTATACAACACAAGGAAGCGAATAATCTCCTGGTGATCCGGATTAATATGCATATTTACTTGTGTCCAGTATTGTGGTTTATTACTAGCCAATGGCGTGGAGTCAATACCCTTCAGAGGTATAGGAACTTCCAGAGGCTCTAAATCAAACCCACAGCGTTTGGCAAAGGACCAATCCATAAGACTCAAAGCGGCGCCAGAGTCGACATAGGCGTCCGCGGTAATAGACGATAAAGAGCAAATCAGGGTCACAGATAGAATAAACTTAGACTGTAAAGTGCCAATTGAAACAGACTTATCAACCTTCTTAGTACGTTTAGAGCATGCTGATATAACATGAGTTGAATCACCACAATAGAAGCATAACCCATTTTTTCGCCTAAAATTCTGTCGTTCGCTTCTGGACAGAATTCTATCACATTGCATAATCTCTGGCGCCTTCTCAGTAGACACCGCCAAATGGTGCACAGGTTTGCGCTCCCGCAAACGCCGATCAATCTGAATAGCCATTGTCATGGACTCATTCAGACCTGTAGGCACAGGGAACCCCACCATAACATCCTTAATGGCATCAGAGAGACCCTCTCTGAAATTCACCGCCAGGGTGCACTCATTCCACTGAGTAAGCACAGACCACTTACGAAATTTTTGGCAGTATATTTCAGCCTCATCTTGCCCTTGAGACAGGGCCATTAAGGCTTTTTCAGCCTGAATCTCTAAATGAGGTTCCTCATAAAGCAACCCCAAAGCCAGGAAAAACGCATCCACATTGAGCAACGCAGGATCCCCTGGTGCCAAAGCAAATGCCCAGTCCTGAGGGTCGCCCCGGAGCAAGGAAATTACAATCCTGACCTGCTGTGCAGGATCTCCAGCGGAGCGAGATCTCAGAGACAAAAATAATTTACAATTATGTTTGAAATTCTGGAAGCGAGATCTATCCCCGGAGAAAAATTCAGGTAAAGGAATTCTAGGTTCAGATATAGGAGCATGAATAACAAAATCCTGTAAACTTTGAACCTTCACAGCGAGATTATCCAAACCTGTAGCTAAACTCTGAGGATCCATATTAATCAGGTGAAATCAGAACCATTCAAGGATTAGAAGGAGAGAGAGACGAAGGCTGCAGTAAGCAGAGATGCAAGTGAATCAACTAATGAGCAAACTCAGGAAAAAAAAAAAAATTCTCTGCAGAGTTCTTTTCTCTCCTTTCTTCTGCCAATTATTTTAACCCTTGGCCGGCCAAACTGTCATGGTTCTCAATGGCAAGAGAACATAGTAAAGCATACAAAAAGGACTAGCTCTTGGAAGATGGGAACTCGAGCTGACTGTGAGCTAAACCTACCGCACAACTAACAGTGGCCGGGTAGCGTGCCTACGTTTTATCCCTAGACGCCCAGCGCCAGACGGAGAACTGACTGACCCTAGCAGAGGAAAATACAGACCTGGCTTACCTCTAGAGAAATTTTCCCCAAAAGGCAGACAGTAGCCCCCACATATATTGTCGGTGATTTCAGAGGAAATTGACATACGAAGTATGAAGATAGGTTTAGCAAATTGAGGTCCGCTTACTAGATAGTAGGAAGACAGAAAAGGGAACTTCACAGTCAGCTGAAAACCCTTTCAAAACACCATCCTGAAATTACTTTAAGACTCTAATATCAACTCATGACACCAGAGTGGCAATTTCAGCTCACAAGAGCTTCCAGCCTCAGAAATAATCAATCGCAGAGAACTGGAACAAAAATGCAAAACAAACTTAGGACTACAAGTCCAACTTAGCTGATAGTAGTCTAGGAGCAGGAACATGCAACAGAAAGGCTTCTGGTAACATTGTTGGCCGGCATAGAAATGACTGAGGAGCAAGGTTAAATAGAAAACTCCCACATCCTGATGGAAACAGGTGAACAGAGGAGATGAAGCACACAAGTGCAGTACCACCAGAAACCACCGGGGAGCCCAGAAACCAAATTCACAACACACAAGACTCCTCAGCCACCCATAAATAAAGAGGGAAGAGAAGACAAAACAGACTGCAGAAAAAAAAATGGCTCAACACCTTTCTTCCCTTCTTCTGAGATGCATTTAACTCATTATGGGCCAGTTGTACTGTTATGATCTGGTGACCTTGGAGCCGCATGAAACTTTCTCTGGAGTCGGTGGAACCTGTACTGACCGCAAATCCTGAACTAACACCGCAACTAGAAGTAGCCGTGGGGTGTGCCTAACATACCCTAGACACCTCGACACAGCCGGAGGACTAAATACCCCTATAGATGGAAATAGGAATGCTACCTTGCCTCAGAGCAGACCCCCAAAGGATAGGCAGCCCCCCACGAATAATGACTGTGAGTAGGAGAAGAATAGACACATGCAGGTAGAAAACAGGATTTAGCAAAAGAGGCCACTCTAGCTAAATAGGAAAGGATAGGACAGATTACTAGGCGGTCAGTATTAAAACCCTTCCAAAAATATTCACAGCAGATAATACAAAAAGTTCCACAATCTAACTAAAGACATGGAATGTGTTGTGAATTTTCGTTTTGCTCCCTCTAGTGGTCATTAGTGATTTGACACTGGAGCTTCTGTCTTCTCCTATATGCTCACCTGGGCCGTTAGTTCAGGGGCGTTGCTATATAAGCTCTCTGGACCTTCAGTTCTATGCCTGGCATCGTTGAACTCAGAGCTAATCTGTTGTGCTCTTGTCCTTTGATCCTGGTTCCTGTATTTCAAGCTAAGTCTGCTTCCTTGCTTTTTGCTTTGGTTTTGTTTTGTATTTTTGTCCAGCTTGTTCCTATCTGTATCCTGACCTTTGCTGGAAGCTCTAGGGGGCTGGTGTTCTCCCCCGGACCGTTAGACGGTTCGGGGGTTCTTGAATCTCCAGCGTGGATTTTTATAGGGTTTTTGTTGACCAGATAAGTTATCTTGCTTTATTCTGCTATTAGTAAGCTGGCCTCTCTTTGCTGAACCTGGTTCATTTCTGTGTTTGTCATTTCCTCTTACCTCACCGTTATTATTTGTGGGGGGCTTGTATCTTGCTTTGGGGTCCCTTTCTCTGGAGGCAAGAGAGGTCTTTGTTTTCTTCTCCTAGGGGTAGTTAGATTCTCCGGCTGGCGCGAGTCATCTAGCGATCACCGTAGGCATGATCCCCGGCTACTTCTAGTGTTGGCGTTAGGAGTAGCTATTTGGTCAACCCAGTTACCACAGCCCTATGAGCTGGATTTTTGTATCTCGCAGACTTACACGTTCCTCTGAGACCCTGTCCACTGGGGTCATGACAGTATGCCAGGCCAGTATTGAATGTTTGATGCATTGCAGAAGTGGGATTTTAAGAAAGAAAATTTTGAGTTTTTTTTTTTCTCTCTCTCATTTTTTTTTTTTTTTTTCTTTTCCCCTTTACCTCAGAGTGGCTTAAGCTTGCTGCAGACATGAATGTCCAGACCTTGATTACAAGTGTGGACCAGCTTGCTGCTCGTGTGCAGGGTATACAAGATTATGTTATCAGAAATCCTAGGTCTGAACCCAAGATACCGATTCCTGAACCGTTTTCAGGAGACCGATTTAAGTTTAGGAATTTCAGGGATAATTGTAAATTGTTTTTGTCCCTGAGACCCTGTTCGTCTGGAGACTCTGCTCAACAAGTAAAAATTGTTATTTCATTCTTACGGGGTGACCCTCAAGATTGGGCTTTTTCGTTGGCGCCAGGAGATCCGGCATTGGCTGATATTGATGAGTTTTTTCTGGCGCTCGGTTTACTTTATGAGGAACCCAATCTTGAGATTCAGGCTGAAAAAGCCTTGCTGGCTATGTCTCAGGGCCAGGACGAGGCTGAAGTGTATTGCCAAAAATTTCGGAAATGGTCCGTGCTGACACATTGGAACGAGTGTGCACTGGCTGCTAATTTTAGAAATGGCCTTTCTGAAGCCATTAAGAATGTTATGGTGGGTTTTCCTATTCCCACAGGTCTGAATGATACCATGGCCCTGGCTATTCAAATTGACCGGCGGTTGCGGGAGCGCAAAACCGCAAATTCCCTCATGGTGTTGTCTGAACGGACACCTGATTTGATGCAATGTGATAGAAAAACCACAAATTCCCTCATGGTGTTGTCTGAACGGACACCTGATTTGATGCAATGTGATAGAATCCTGACTAGAAATGAGAGGAAAATTCATAGACGCCAGAATGGCTTGTGCTACTACTGTGTGTCATGATCTCCATGGCCAGAGAACTAGCATAAGCCTCTATAGGAACAAGCTCTTGGAAGATGTAACTGTACTGACCATGAACTAAACCTACCGCATCATCTAGAAGTAGCCAGGTAGCATGTCCTACTTTTTATCCCTATATGCCCAGCGCCGGCCGGAGAACTAAATAATGCTAGCAGAGGGAAATATAAGACCTGACTCACCTCTAGAGAAATGCCCAAAAGGAGACAGAAGCCCCCCACATATATTGGCGGTGATATGAGATGAAACAACAAACGCAGCAGGAAAATAGTTTTAGCAAATTTGAGGTCCGCTTTCTAGATAGCAGAAGACAGAAAGCATACTTTCATGGTCAGTAGAAAACCCTAACAAAACACATCCAGAAATTACTTTAGGACTCTGGCATTAACTCATAATACCAGAGTGGCAATTCCTGATCAACAAGAGCTTTCCAGACACAGTAACGAAACTGCAGCTGTGAACTGGAACCAAAATACAAAAACAAAACATGGACGAATGTCCAACTTATCTAGTAGATGTCTGGGAGCAGGAACAAGCACAGAGAGGCTTCTGATAACATTGTTGACCGGCAAGCATCTAACAGAGAAGCCAGGTTATATAGCGACACCCAGATCTAATCAGAACAGGTGAACAGGGAAGATGATGTCACAAGTTCAATTCCACCAGTAGCCACCGGGGGAGCCCAGAATCCAAATTCACAACAGTACCCCCCCCTCAAGGAGGGGGCACCGAACCCTCACCAGAACCACCAGGGCGATCAGGATGGGCCCTATGAAAGGCACGAACCAGATCAGAGGCATGAACATCAGATGCAGTGACCCAAGAATTATCCTCCTGGCCGTATCCCTTCCACTTGACCAGATACTGGAGTCTCCGTCTGGAAACACGGGAGTCTAGGATTTTTTCCACAACGTACTCCAACTCACCCTCAACCAACACCGGAGCAGGAGGCTCAACGGAAGGCACAACCGGTGCCTCATACCTGCGCAATAACGACCGATGAAAAACGTTATGAATAGAAAAGGATGCAGGGAGGTCCAAACGGAAGGAAACAGGGTTAAGAATCTCCAATATTTTATACGGACCGATGAACCGAGGCTTAAACTTAGGAGATGAGACCCTCATAGGGACAAAACGAGAAGACAACCACACCAAATCTCCAACACAAAGCCGAGGACCAACACGACGGTGACGGTTGGCAAAAAGCTGAGTCTTCTCCTGGGACAACTTTAAATTGTCCATCACCTGCCCCCAGATATGATGCAATCTCTCCACCACCGCATCCACTCCAGGACAATCCGAGGATTCCATCTGACCGGAGGAAAATCGAGGATGGAACCCCGAATTACAGAAAAACGGGGAAACCAAGGTGGCAGAGCTGGCCCGATTATTGAGGGCGAACTCCGCCAATGGCAAAAAAGCAACCCAATCATCCTGGTCAGCAGACACAAAACACCTCAGATATGTCTCCAGGGTCTGATTAGTCCGCTCGGTCTGGCCATTAGTCTGAGGGTGAAAAGCAGACGAAAAAGACAAATCTATGCCCATCCTAGCACAAAATGCCCGCCAAAATCTAGACACAAATTGGGTTCCTCTGTCAGAAACGATATTCTCAGGAATACCATGCAAACGAACAACATTTTGAAAAAACAGGGGCACCAACTCGGAAGAAGAAGGCAATTTGGGCAGGGGAACCAAATGAACCATCTTAGAAAAACGGTCACACACCACCCAGATGACAGACATCTTCTGAGAAACAGGCAGATCTGAAATAAAATCCATCGAGATGTGTGTCCAAGGCCTCTTAGGAATAGGCAAGGGCAACAATAATCCACTAGCCCGAGAACAACAAGGCTTGGCCCGAGCACAAACGTCACAAGACTGCACAAAGCCTCGCACATCTCGTGACAGGGAAGGCCACCAGAAGGATCTTGCCACCAAATCCCTGGTACCAAAAATTCCAGGATGACCTGCCAACGCAGAAGAATGCACCTCAGAGATGACTTTACTGGTCCAATCATCAGGAACAAACAGCCTATCAGGCGGACAACGATCCGGTCTATCCGCCTGAAACTCCTGCAAGGCCCGCCGCAGGTCTGGAGAAACAGCTGACAAGATAACTCCCTCCTTAAGAATACCTGTGGGGTCAGAGTTGCCAGGTGAATCAGGCTCAAAACTCCTAGAAAGGGCATCCGCCTTAACATTCTTAGAACCTGGTAGGTACGATACCACAAAATTAAACCGAGAAAAAAATAATGACCAGCGCGCCTGTCTAGGATTCAGGCGCCTGGCGGTCTCAAGATAAATCAAATTTTTGTGGTCAGTCAATACCACCACCTGATGTCTGGCCCCCTCGAGCCAATGGCGCCACTCCTCAAACGCCCACTTCATGGCCAAAAGCTCCCGATTCCCAACATCATAATTCCGCTCAGCGGGTGAAAATTTACGGGAAAAGAAGGCACAAGGCCTCATCACGGCGCAGTCAGAACTTTTCTGCGACAACACTGCCCCAGCTCCGATCTCAGAAGCGTCGACCTCAACCTGAAAAGGAAGAGTCACATCAGGCTGACGCAACACAGGGGCAGAAGAAAAACGGCGCTTAAGCTCCTGAAAGGCCTCCACAGCATCAGGGGACCAATTAGCAACATCAGCACCCTGTCTAGTCAAATCGGTCAATGGCTTAACGACATCCGAAAAACCAGAAATAAATCGACGATAAAAGTTGGCAAAGCCCAAAAATTTCTGAAGACTTTTAAGAGAAGAGGGCTGCGTCCAATCACAAATAGCTTGAACCTTGACAGGATCCATCTCAATGGAAGAGGGAGAAAAAATATATCCCAAAAAGGAAATTCTCTGAACCCCAAAAACGCACTTAGAACCCTTGACACACAGAGAATTAGACCGCAAAACCTGAAAAACCCTCTTAACTTGCCGGACATGAGAGTCCCAGTCATCCGAAAAAATCAGAATATCATCCAGATACACTATCATAAATTTATCCAAAAAATCGCGGAAAATATCATGCATAAAGGACTGGAAGACTGAAGGGGCATTAGAAAGACCAAAAGGCATCACCAAATACTCAAAGTGGCCCTCGGGCGTATTAAATGCGGTTTTCCACTCATCCCCCTGCCTGATCCGCACCAAATTATACGCCCCACGGAGATCAATCTTAGAGAACCACTTGGCCCCCTTTATGCGAGCAAACAAATCAGTCAGCAACGGCAATGGGTATTGATATTTAACCGTGATTTTATTCAAAAGCCGATAATCAATACATGGTCTCAAAGAGCCGTCTTTTTTTTAACACAAAGAAAAAACCGGCTCCTAAGGGAGATGACGATGGACGAATATGTCCCTTTTCCAAGGACTCCTTTATATATTCTCGCATAGCAGTATGTTCAGGCACAGACAGATTAAATAAACGACCCTTTGGGTATTTACTACCCGGAATTAAATCTATAGCACAATCGCACTCACGGTGCGGAGGTAGTGAACCCAGCTTGGGTTCTTCAAAGACGTCACGATAATCAGACAGGAACTCAGGGATTTCAGAGGGAATAGATGATGAAATGGACACCAAAGGTACGTCCCCATGAGTCCCCTTACATCCCCAGCTCAACACAGACATAGCTCTCCAGTCAAGGACTGGGTTGTGAGACTGCAGCCATGGCAATCCCAGCACCAAATCCTCATGTAGATTATACAGCACTAGAAAACGAATAGTCTCCTGGTGATCCGGATTAATACACATAGTCACTTGTGTCCAGTATTGTGGTTTATTATTAGCCAATGGGGTGGAGTCAATCCCCTTCAGAGGAATAAGAGTTTCCAAAGGCTCTAAATCATACCCACAACGATTGGCAAAGGAGCAATCCATAAGACTCAAAGCGGCGCCAGAGTCGATATAGGCGTCAGTAGTAATAGATGACAAAGAGCAAATCAGGGTCACAGACAAAATAAATTTAGACTGTAAAGTGCCAATGGAAACGGATTTATCAAGCTTTTTAGTACGCTTAGAGCACGCTGATATAACATGAGTAGAATCCCCACAATAGAAACACAACCCATTTTTCCGTCTAAAATTCTGCCGCTCGCTTCTGGACAGAATTCTATCACACTGCATGCTTTCTGGCGTCTTCTCAGTGGACACCGCCAGATGGTGCACAGGTTTGCGCTCCCGCAGACGCCTATCGATCTGAATGGCCATTGTCATGGACTCATTCAGACCCGCAGGCACAGGGAACCCCACCATAACATCCTTAATGGCATCAGAGAGACCCTCTCTGAAAGTAGCCGCCAAGGCACACTCATTCCACTGAGTAAGCACAGACCATTTACGGAATCTTTGGCAGTAAATTTCAGCTTCATCTTGCCCCTGCGATAGGGACATCAAAGTTTTTTCTGCCTGAAGTTCCAAATGAGGTTCCTCATACAGCAAGCCCAAGGCCAAAAAAAACGCATCCACATTGCGCAACGCAGGATCCCCTGGTGCCAATGCAAAAGCCCAGTCTTGAGGGTCGCCGCGGAGCAAGGAAATCACAATCCCAACCTGCTGTGCAGAGTCTCCAGCAGAACGAGATTTCAGGGACAAAAATAGCTTACAATTATTTCTAAAATTCTGAAAGCTAGATCTATTCCCTGAGAAGAATTCCGGCAAAGGAATTCTCGGCTCAGATACCGGAGCATGAATAATAAAATCTTGCAAATTTTGTACTTTCGTGGTGAGATTATTCAAACCTGCAGTTACACTCTGAAGATCCATTATTAACAGGTGAACACAAAGCCATTCAAAGATTATAAGGAGAGAGAAAAAAAAGAAAGACTGCAGCATAGACAGACTGGCAAGTGATCCAATTAAGAGCACAGAGGAAAAAAAAAAAAAAAAAAACTCTCAGCAGACTTCTTATTTCTCTCCTTTCTCAGCCAAGGATTTTAACCCTTTAGTGGGCCGGTCAAACTGTCATGATCTCCATGGCCAGAGAACTAGCATAAGCCTCTATAGGAACAAGCTCTTGGAAGATGTAACTGTACTGACCATGAACTAAACCTACCGCATCATCTAGAAGTAGCCAGGTAGCATGTCCTACTTTTTATCCCTATATGCCCAGCGCCGGCCGGAGAACTAAATAATGCTAGCAGAGGGAAATATAAGACCTGACTCACCTCTAGAGAAATGCCCAAAAGGAGACAGAAGCCCCCCACATATATTGGCGGTGATATGAGATGAAACAACAAACGCAGCAGGAAAATAGTTTTAGCAAATTTGAGGTCCGCTTTCTAGATAGCAGAAGACAGAAAGCATACTTTCATGGTCAGTAGAAAACCCTAACAAAACACATCCAGAAATTACTTTAGGACTCTGGCATTAACTCATAATACCAGAGTGGCAATTCCTGATCAACAAGAGCTTTCCAGACACAGTAACGAAACTGCAGCTGTGAACTGGAACCAAAATACAAAAACAAAACATGGACGAATGTCCAACTTATCTAGTAGATGTCTGGGAGCAGGAACAAGCACAGAGAGGCTTCTGATAACATTGTTGACCGGCAAGCATCTAACAGAGAAGCCAGGTTATATAGCGACACCCAGATCTAATCAGAACAGGTGAACAGGGAAGATGATGTCACAAGTTCAATTCCACCAGTAGCCACCGGGGGAGCCCAGAATCCAAATTCACAACAACTGTGGTGATTCTACACATGTTATCTCAGCATGCTCTAAACGTATAACTAAGGTTGTTAGTCCTGTCACCGTTGGTAATTTGTTTATTCTGTCTGTAACTTTGATTTGCTCACTGTCATCTTATCCTGTCATGGCGTTTGTAGATTCAGGTGCTGCCCTGAGTCTTATGGATCTCTCATTTGCTAAGCGCTGTGGTTTTATTCTTGAACCATTAGAAAATCCTATACCTCTTAGGGGTATTGATGCTACGCCATTAGCAGAAAATAAACCGCAGTATTGGACACAGGTTACCATGTGCATGACTCCTGAACACCGCGAGGTGATACGTTTTCTTGTTTTGCATAAAATGCATGATGTGGTTGTTTTGGGGCTGCCATGGTTACAGACCCATAATCCAGTCCTGGACTGGAAGGCTATGTCAGTGTCAAGTTGGGGCTGTCGTGGTATTCATGAGGATTCCCTGCCTGTGTCTATTGCTTCTTCTACGCCTTCGGAAGTTCCGGAGTATTTGTCTGATTATCAGGATGTCTTTAGCGAGTCCAGGTCCAGTGCATTGCCTCCTCATAGGGAATGTGACTGTGCAATAGATTTGATTCCAGGCAGTAAGTTTCCTAAGGGAAGACTGTTTAATCTGTCGATACCTGAACATACCGCTATGCGTTCATATATCAAGGAGTCTCTGGAGAAAGGACACATCCGTCCGTCTTCTTCCCCTCTTGGTGCGGGATTCTTTTTTGTGGCTAAAAAGGACGGATCTTTGAGGCCTTGTATTGACTATCGGCTTTTAAATAAGATCACTGTCAAATTTCAGTATCCTTTGCCGCTGTTGTCTGACTTGTTTGCCCGGATTAAAGGTGCCAAGTGGTTCACCAAGATAGACCTTCGTGGTGCGTACAACCTTGTGCGCATTAAGCAAGGTGATGAATGGAAAACCGCATTCAATACGCCCGAAGGTCATTTTGAGTACTTGGTGATGCCTTTTGGGCTCTCTAATGCCCCTTCAGTTTTTCAGTCCTTTATGCATGACATTTTTCGGAACTATCTGGATAAATTTTTGATCATTTATCTGGATGATATTCTGGTTTTTTCTGATAATTGGGACTCGCATGTGGAGCAGGTCAGGATGGTCTTTAAAATTTTGCGTGAAAATTCTTTGTTTGTCAAGGGCTCAAAGTGTCTTTTTGGTGTACAGAAGGTTCCCTTTTTGGGGTTCATTTTTTCCCCTTCTGCTGTGGAGATGGACCCAGTCAAGGTCCGAGCTATTCTTGATTGGACTCAGCCCTCGTCAGTTAAGAGTCTTCAGAAGTTCTTAGGTTTCGCTAACTTCTACCGTCGTTTTATCGCTAATTTTTCTAGCATTGTGAAACCTTTGACGGATATGACCAAGAAGGGCTCCGATGTGGCTAATTGGGCTCCTGCTGCCGTGGAGGCTTTCCAGGAGTTGAAACGTCGGTTTACTTCGGCGCCTGTTTTGTGCCAGCCTGATGTCTCGCTTCCCTTTCAGGTTGAGGTGGATGCTTCAGAGATTGGAGCAGGGGCCGTTTTGTCGCAGAGAGGCCCTGGTTGCTCTGTTATGAGACCTTGCGCCTTTTTCTCTAGGAAGTTTTCGCCTGCTGAGCGAAATTATGATGTGGGCAATCGGGAGTTGTTGGCCATGAAATGGGCATTTGAGGAGTGGCGTCATTGGCTCGAGGGTGCTAAGCATCGTGTGGTGGTCTTGACTGATCACAAAAATCTGATGTATCTCGAGTCTGCTAAACGCCTGAATCCTAGACAGGCCCGCTGGTCATTGTTTTTCTCCCGTTTTGACTTCGTTGTCTCGTATTTACCAGGTTCAAAGAATGTGAAGGCCGATGCTCTTTCCAGGAGCTTTGTGCCTGATGCTCCTGGAGTCGCTGAACCTGTTGGTATTCTTAAGGATGGAGTTATCTTGTCAGCTATTTCTCCAGATCTGCGACGTGTGTTGCAGAGATTTCAGGCTGATAGGCCTGATTCTTGTCCACCTGACCGACTGTTTGTGCCTGATAAGTGGACCAGCAGAGTCATTTCCGAGGTTCATTCCTCAGTGTTGGCAGGTCACCCAGGAATTTTTGGCACCAGAGATCTGGTGACCAGATCCTTTTGGTGGCCTTCCTTGTCAAGGGATGTGTGGTCATTTGTACAGTCCTGTGGGACTTGTGCTCGAGCTAAGCCTTGCTGTTCTCGTGCCAGCGGGTTGCTCTTGCCCTTGCCTGTCCCTAAGAGACCTTGGACACATATCTCCATGGATTTCATTTCTGATCTTCCGGTGTCTCAAGGCATGTCTGTTATCTGGGTGATATGTGATCGCTTCTCCAAGATGGTCCATTTGGTTCCTTTGCCTAAGCTGCCTTCCTCTTCCGATCTGGTTCCTGTGTTTTTCCAGAACGTGGTTCGTTTGCACGGCATCCCTGAGAATATTGTGTCAGACAGAGGATCCCAGTTCGTTTCCAGATTCTGGCGATCCTTTTGTAGTAGGATGGGCATTGATTTGTCGTTTTCGTCTGCTTTCCATCCTCAGACTAATGGACAGACGGAGCGAACTAATCAGACTTTGGAGGCTTATTTGAGGTGTTTTGTCTCTGCTGATCAGGACGATTGGGTGACCTTCTTGCCGTTGGCTGAGTTTGCCCTTAATAATCGGGCTAGTTCCGCCACTTTGGTTTCGCCGTTTTTCTGCAACTCTGGTTTCCACCCTCGTTTTTCTTCGGGTCATGTGGAACCTTCTGACTGTCCTGGGGTGGATTCTGTGGTGGATAGGTTGCAGCGGATCTGGAATCTTGTGGTGGACAACTTGAAGTTGTCACAGGAGAGGGCTCAGCGCTTTGCCAACCGCCGCCGCGGTGTGGGTCCCCGACTACGTGTTGGGGATTTGGTGTGGCTTTCTTCCCGCTTTGTTCCAATGAAGGTTTCCTCTCCCAAATTTAAACCTCGTTTTATTGGTCCTTACAAGATATTGGAAATCCTTAATCCTGTATCCTTTCGTCTGGATCTTCCTGTGTCGTTTGCTATCCACAACGTGTTTCATAGGTCCTTGTTGCGGCGGTACGTTGTGCCTGTAGTTCCTTCTGCTGAGCCTCCTGCTCCGGTGTTGGTTGAGGGCGAGTTGGAGTACGTGGTGGAGAAGATCTTGGATTCTCGTCTCTCCAGGCGGAGGCTTCAGTACCTGGTCAAGTGGAAGGGCTATGGTCAGGAAGATAATTCCTGGGTGGTCGCCTCTGATGTTCATGCGGCCGATTTAGTTCGTGCCTTTCACGCCGCTCATCCTGATCGCCCTGGTGGTCGTGGTGAGGGTTTGGTGACCCCTCACTAAGGGGGGGGTACTGTTGTGAATTTTCGTTTTGCTCCCTCTAGTGGTCATTAGTGATTTGACACTGGAGCTTCTGTCTTCTCCTATATGCTCACCTGGGCCGTTAGTTCAGGGGCGTTGCTATATAAGCTCTCTGGACCTTCAGTTCTATGCCTGGCATCGTTGAACTCAGAGCTAATCTGTTGTGCTCTTGTCCTTTGATCCTGGTTCCTGTATTTCAAGCTAAGTCTGCTTCCTTGCTTTTTGCTTTGGTTTTGTTTTGTATTTTTGTCCAGCTTGTTCCTATCTGTATCCTGACCTTTGCTGGAAGCTCTAGGGGGCTGGTGTTCTCCCCCCGGACCGTTAGACGGTTCGGGGGTTCTTGAATCTCCAGCGTGGATTTTTATAGGGTTTTTGTTGACCAGATAAGTTATCTTGCTTTATTCTGCTATTAGTAAGCTGGCCTCTCTTTGCTGAACCTGGTTCATTTCTGTGTTTGTCATTTCCTCTTACCTCACCGTTATTATTTGTGGGGGGCTTGTATCTTGCTTTGGGGTCCCTTTCTCTGGAGGCAAGAGAGGTCTTTGTTTTCTTCTCCTAGGGGTAGTTAGATTCTCCGGCTGGCGCGAGTCATCTAGCGATCACCGTAGGCATGATCCCCAGCTACTTCTAGTGTTGGCGTTAGGAGTAGCTATTTGGTCAACCCAGTTACCACAGCCCTATGAGCTGGATTTTTGTATCTCGCAGACTTACACGTTCCTCTGAGACCCTGTCCACTGGGGTCATAACAGGAATGTATATCTGCCACTCCAGAGAATCCAACAAGACTGAGAAAATACTGACACAATCTAAGCTGGACAAGAAAACACAAAGAATAGCACTGAATTGTGAAGCACATAGCATGTGTGCCACAGGAAAAAAAAAACAGACCCTTATCTTTGCTGATTTGGCAGAAAGGCAGGAGGAACAAAGCAGAGGTCCAACACCTCCCAACAACAATTGACAACTGGCAAGGACTAATGAATCCTGCACGCCTAAATACCCCAGTCAGAACTGCAATCAGCAGATACACCTGACCAGGACTGCAACTCAGGGGCAACTGCATTACCACCTACAACCATCGGAGGGAGCCCAAAAGCAGAATTCACAACACGCACCCCACCCATGAAGCAAGCTACACCGCCTGTTTACCTAAGTACTATTTTTTAGCAGCAGCTAGCCCAGGAAATCCTTTTGGGCCTAGTAGAATTTGTTGCTAATCAGCAGCATACCCCACCCATGAAGCAAGCTACACCGCCTGTTTACCTAAATACTATTTTTTAACGGCATCTAGCCCAGGAAATCATTTTGTACCTAGTAGCATTTTGTGCTACTCAGCAGAGTACCCCACCCATGAAGCAAGCTATACCGCCTTCTTCCTTTCTTAATCTAACCCCTCGGCTCTGGGGTGTCCACTCTCACTCCAGCTCTCTCCTTCTCACAGTTGGACTACTGCATTTATTCACACTGTGGCGAATCTTTTGGGCCCAGGCATAAGAAGTCGTCGAGGTAATAGATAATATGTGCCGCCTTAGAAACGTCCATGACGACACATTTGAGGAAGTAACTAACCGCCTCAAATAGTGAGCAGGATATGGAGCACCCCATGGGCAAACAGCAATGTATGTAGTATGCTCCTTCACAGAAGCAGCCCAATGGGAGGACACTATTCGGAGGCACAGGTAGTAACCGGAATGCCCCCTCAATGTTTGTTTTGGCCATTAGGGTGCCCCTTCCCAACTTCTTGACCCGCCTGATTGCCTCGTCAAAGGAGGTACAGTATATAATACTGTACTTGGTTCCGCATCGATGATGTCGTTTACTTACCTGCCCCTTGGATATGACAAATGGTGGATTAATCTGAATGTATTGGGTTCGTTTTTTGGCACAACTCCCAACGGGGGTACCACTACATCTTCTAAGGAAAGTGTTCTGAATGGACCCGCCGCCATTCTACCTAAAGATATTTCTTTTTTTTTTCTTTTTTTAACAACGTCTGGGTGTTGGTAGAGTGATTTTAGATTTTTACTCCAGCCTTTCTTGATTTTAGAAGGGCCATTGGTTTCAATGAGGTTCTCGAACATTTGATGAACATTCGTCGAACACGCCCCAGTTCGACGAACTGAACCGAACTCGAACACTAGGGGGGTGGCTCAACACTACTCCCGATGTGACAGCTTTACAGGGGAGAGCGTAGTGGGACAAATGCTATTAAATGGATTACATCAGAACAGTGAGCATACTGTTGGGTTTTTTTTTTTTTTGCAGGCGATCGATGGCGTCGGGGATTAGCTGTTTGGTGACTATGTACTGTATGTGTATATGTGTTTTTTTATTTACTATTCAACACAATAGCCGAATGATGGGACTACTATCCCATCATCAGCTAATGCTGTCACTGTTCTATGTGACAGCAGACATAGGCGGATGGGACTAGTAGTCCCATCGGACGATGCCTGCCTACACACAGACCCGCACACACACAAAGCCGCGCAGACACCCACAGACCCCCGCAGACACACGCAGACAGACACACATCTTCTCCGCACACACATAGACTCCACCCACACACACATTCTCCGCCCACACATTCTTCCTCTTCCCTATCTGCAGCGTTTTTCGCACGCAACTCCGGAGCAAAACTGCAAATCTTTTTACACCTGCAGTTTTGCGGCGGATTTGACTGACTCAGTGGAAGTCAATGGGTGCAGAAACTCTGCAGATTCGCAAAAAAGAATTGACATGCTGTGGAAAATAAAACGCTGCAAATCCTCGCAGATTTTTCCGCAGCATGTGCATACCAATTCTAGATTTCCAACTGATTAAAATTGGTTGTGCATTATACTGCAGATTTGATGCAATTCAGAGAGTCCAAAAATGCTGCGGATCAGCATCAAAATCCTCAACGTGTGCACATAGCCTGACACAACCATCATCTGTTGGTTAAGCTGCAGGCTCAGCTCCTGAGCCAGTAACTGTAGATCAGGTTGAAATTGTTATGAATCTTCCAAATATATGCTTTCTTATGAAATTATAATGACAATTTCCTTACCTATTCAAACTCTCAGCTTGTATTCTAGTAGAAGCTGCTTTTCCCTCAATAATTATATTACAGTATTCTCAAAATTCACAGCTGGAGTGCTTGTTTCCAGAAACAGTGCCGCTCAAGTCCATTGGCTGTAACTAGCATTGCAGCTCAGCTTAATTCATTTATTGTAAGCATAGGTGCTTTACCAGATATATACCAAATGGACTACAGTAGTGACTTCTGGAAAGAAACAGACATGTCTTTTTTAATCTCGTAATACCACTTTAATTATTAGAGATCATGTCAGACTTACTACAATTGCGTCTTACTTTTATTTATTTCTGAATTAGAACCATTATTGTAATTTGTTTGCACCTATCCAGTTATTAGTTTGATTTGGCGAAGTCTAGTCTGTATAGTATGAAATATATTAATATGACTTGAGTTTAAGAAACATGTTTCTATTTTTCTCTGTAAAACAATACATACAAAGTGACATAACAATTTTATAAATTGTAGTAGCTATTGTTTCCCCCATTTTAAAGGATTTATATATATTTATAATATGGTTCAAGAAAAGTTTAATGAATATATACTAAAATGTAACGCTACCTTGCTAGAATCTGCAGGATCCCAGCGGAGCTCTTGTCCACTATAGTTACACCTTGGCTCTCCTCCACTATGCTCCCATTCACGACCAGCCATGATCTCTTTTATCCCTAGTCAATTCTAATAATTACATTGCACTAATTACATCTTTAGCAATATAGCAAAAGTTCACAAGTTTAAGTATACATTCACTTTGTCCTTAGAAACTGCCAAGTTTTAGTTCTGTCTGAATAAATCTACTGAGGTAGGAGACAGATGGATGAAGAATAAAAAACATCTATGATGGAATCTCAGATCATACATCTAAATGGCAAAGTCATATCTAACCAGAATGTGAATATTGACTATGAAATGTAATTAGAATCCATCAAATATTATCTTCTGTTCCTTAAAATGCTTTACTGCAAATATTATCTGCAATTTGAAGATAATTCTGTTTTATTGTATACATAACTATACAGTTTTTGGAAATTGAGAATTGAAAATTCTGTCATGGAGTCCAATGGATGGCCTTAGCTTAGATGCCATGCAACCAAGCACACATAGACCTTTCTCAGTATTACAAAATCCTGTTCAATAGCTACCAGTTTGATTTTTCCTTATTGTTTTCCATATAGTTGACATTGTCAATATAATCTAGTTAGAAGCCTTGAATGCATATCCCCTGTTCCATGTATTATAATGGCATCTTGTCCCCTTAACAATGAGTGTGGTAGTCCACCATCGATTAAAGGGGAAACAAACAACTAGAAATTAATCTAAAAAAGGAGAGATGAATTCTCACTGACCTTTGAGCACGTACATTATAGAATAGGAGAATTACAAAGCTAAATGAATCAAAATGTTAGCTCAATTTACACCAAATAAGTCTTGGACAAGTGCCTTATGTTGTAATAATTAGAGGGGATAATTCAGGAGACTCTTTGCGTGGAACAAGACAACAGGACACAATTTTATAAGTGGTAAAGTTTATATTATCACACGGTGATTCAAGCAGGTGCAGAGAGAAACTCAAGTCCACAACACTTGGTGCAAATAATAAACGCAGCTTAGCAGTCAATAGGAAACTTCAGAGGTAAATGCAAACAAACCGAAAGTCTATGAAGCACATTTATTCTTGAGGAAACTTGTCACGAATAGATCCTTGACTTAGTCCAGACACAAATAGATATGCTATTAGGCAGTTCAAATCATATCTTAGCTCAACCAGGGAGGCCTGGTTAATAGTCTCAGGTTTTGCAGAGCAGAAACAGCTTACATGTCCAGCAAATGCAGATGGAAGTAACACGAGCAGCAGATGAAGGAGGATTACTGAACACTGGTGTATGCAGCAGGAACTCAGAGCAGAGTGGAAGGATCTCCAACACAGGTTCACAGGAGCAGGTGCAGGTGCAAGGCCAGGGAGTAATCAGGAGCTGGATGCAAAGCAGAGTAATCTAGCACAGACTGAAGGCTGGGGTGGAGTTTTATAGCAGGAAGACAAGTGCACATGAGACCAAAGACGCTATGTTGGAAAAGGGCAGTAATGCACAAAAGGTAAAAAATGTTCAGAGTCCTGACATATGTCATATTTATTATGTGTTCATGACAGGGTTTTTTTAGCTCAATTAGATTAGTGGGAATGGTAAATAAGGAAATTATGTGGCTTAGAGAAATAGGCTTGACTTAAATGTTAGAGAAAAAATGTCTAGTCCTAGCTGCTGAATCAATCATTAACGTAAACCTCTATGGTAAAAACATTTTTTGCGTATGCAGTTATAGAAGCACTCCTCCCATCAAAGTTTTTTCCCCTTAATATATTGCACTTATCATATTATATAGCACTGTGTACTTACAATGACTAATTTTGCCTTTATACCCAGTTAATTATTATCTTTCCATTACTATGACATCACATAATTAAAAACTGACTAGCTGAATCCTTCTAAGCTTTATGTAGAAACGGGAGGTAAATTTTACCTGTATGAGTCATAAGTCACTATAAAAGTACCTGGTAGGGGGAGGAAGGAGCAGCTGAGTCAGGAGTTGAAGAGGAGAATGATTTTTAAAGGGAAAAGAGACTTACTGTTTCTATATGTAGAGCAGAGAATCGAGAAGAATTTACTGGGGTAGAAAGGGAAAATTAGCAAAATTCCAAATTGAGCTATATAATATGATTGCAACATATTAAAAGGATAAAAACTTTGATGGGAGTGTGTCTTTCAGTTTTAAACTGCCTACATTTATATTTAACATAATATTGATAAACCCACCCATTAATTTTTTTTTCTCCTCTATAGAGTGCTTCTTTATGGCCAGAGTCCCCACTGTTGTGAATTCCGTTCTCGGGCTCCCTCCTGTGGTCATGAGTGGTACTGTGTGAGTTTGTTCTTGGGCTCCCTCTGGTGGCTTTTAGCGATATGGCTGGGCTCAGCTGCTTCATTTCCTTCTATGCTGGGCCTATTTAACTCACCTGGACCTTCATTTGTTGCCTGCTGTCGGTGTATTCAGTCCTGATTCTGAGCTCTCCTGAATATTCCTTGTCACCAGTCTCCTGCTGGACAAGCTAAGTTTGCTTGTTCATTTTGCTCATTATTTCCTTGAAAACGTTTCTCAGTATATGATGAGTTTAGTCCAGCTCGCTTTTATGTGATTTTTTGCTTGCTGTTTAGTTCTGGGGTGCAGAGGGCACCCCTCACATCGTGAGTCGGTGTGGGGGTTCTTGTATTCTCTGCGTGGTTTATTTTTGATAGTTTTTGTGCTGACCGCTCAGATTCCTATCTATTTTCTGTCTATCTAGTGTTAGCGGGCCTCATTTGCTAAACATGTTTCATTTCTACGTTTGTATTTTCCCCTTAACTCACCGTTATTATTTGTGGGGGGCTGTCTATAACTTTGGGGTTATTTCTCTGAGGCAAGTGAGGTCTTTGCTTTCTCTCTAGGGGCAGTCAGTTTCTCAGGCTGTGAAGAGGCGTCTAGGTTTTTAGGTAACGCTCCATGGCTGCCTTTAGTGTGTTGGATAGGATCAGGATTGCGGTCAGTATAGCTTCCACATCCCCAGAACTTGTCCTATCTTTCTGGTTATATGTGTCAGGTCAGTTTGGAGATCCTACCACCGGATCATAACACCCCACTCCCTGAGGAAGCATTGTGAAACGTGCTTTGGAGGGTGAGGTGGAGGATGATCAGTGCATTTTGATATTATGGGTTTGTAGTTCTTTAATTATTCTAACATTGATGTGACCCTTTATTTATGAATTTTGTGTATGTATAGGTTATATTTTCTTAGTACTCCATTAGTTACTAGGAATTAAACTCTGTATTATTTTTTTTATCATGAATTAAGAGTTGCCTTTTTTAGTGTGCACTGGTACTTTACTTGTTGTATTTACACTGTGTTCCAAATTAGTATGCACAAAGAGTTTAGGAGTGATAAGGTTAGAATTTTTTTGTTCGTCATTTAAACTCATTGATGTTGATGTGTGTCAGGGCTCTTTATATCACTGAAAGCAGTTGCAGATACCTGTGCAAATTAGATTGGCAGGTGTGTCCAAATAAAGGCAAGACTACTTAAGAAGGCTGTTCCACATTATTAAGCAGCCTACATTTTTTGCCAAAATGGAAAAGAAAAAGGATGTGTCGGCTGCTGCGAAGCAACAAATTGTGGAGTATTTAGGTCAAGGCATGACTACAATCAACATTGTAACAACACACTTCATCGTGATCATTGCACAATCAAGAAGTATGTAGCTGATTCCCAGCACACTCGTGTGCCGGCTGATAAGGAAAAATTGAGGACTCTTTCCAACAGGCAATTGCGTAAGGTTAAAAGAGCAGCTGCAAAAATGCCTTGTCATAGCAGGAGACAAGTTTTTGAAGCTGCTGGTGCCTCCAACGTCCCCAGAACAACAAGATGCAGAGTCCTTCAGAGGTTTGCAGCTGTGCGTAAGCCATCCTGTCGACCACCTCTATCCACTGCACACAAGCAGAAACGGCTCCAGTGGGCCAAACAATACATGAAGACTGACTTCCAAACTGTTTTGTTCACTGATGAGTGTCATGCAACGCTCGATGGTCCAGATGGATGGAGTGGAGGATGGCTGGTTAATGGACACCCCATGAAAACACGGCTAAGGCGCCAACAAGGAGGAGGTTGAGTAATGTTTTGGGCTGGAATCATGGGGAGAGAGATTGTCGGCCCCTTTATGATCCCTGAAGGTGTAAAGATGAACTCCATAATCTATGTGGAGTTTCTAAAACAACACTTCCTGCCATGGTTCAAGAGGAAGAACCGTGCTTTCCGCAGCAAGATCATTTTCATGCATGATAATGCACCGTCTCATGCTGCAAAAAACACCTCTGCATCTCTGGCTGCTATGGGCATAAAAGAGGAGAAACTTATGGTGTGGCCACCATCTTCCCCTGACCTCAACCCAATTGAGAACCTCTGGACCATCATCAAAAGGAGTGTCTATGATGGCGGGAGGCAGTTCACATCTAAGCAACAGCTCTGGGAGGGTATTCTATCCACATGCAAAACAATTGAAGCAGAAACCATCCAAAAACTGACAAATTCAATGGACGAGAGAGTTCAGAAGCTTCTTTCGAACAAGGGGTCCTATGTGCAAATGTAACATCACCTAGAATAAAGTTTTCACTTGAAAACTGTTTGATTTCATTTTGTAATAAGCTGATAATGCTTATAACTTCACAATTGACCATTTTTTTGTTCAAAATAAAAAAAAAAGGTTGAAAACTCTGCTGTGCATAATAATTTGGAACATGCATTTTGAGTGTTTATTTTGTTAAAAAATATACTGTTTTCATAGGCAGTTTGTTCCTAAACATTGCAATTATACTAGAATGGTAGATGACTGGAAAATAACAATGACTGCAATTCAGATAGGTAATTTAGAGAAAATACGAGGAAACATTATTTGCATAATAATTTGGAACACAGTGTATATATTCATACTCTTACACTCTGTACTTTTTTTGACTGCTATATTCATAGATGGGGATATCGCGAACTATTTACATGGTCTGTAGAATTTTCTACATGACCAATTATTTTGTCTTGGTCTCTGGGTTACTCGTTATACTGAACATTTACTTTTACACTGTATTCCTCCACATTCATTTATTTTATGCTGTCTACATTGTCATATATATTTAATTAATGTGTCTTGTACACTTTGTTTTCAATAAAGATTATTTTAATATGTTTTTATTGGTCCTAGGCTGATTACTGTGTTGCTGACTAATTAAATTGGGCTTTATGTAAGAAAATCTAGTTTGCAGATAAATTAGAATTCAGCTCATATTTTTTCAAAGTAGGATTGAACAATATAGTAATGATAGGAATGGTTATTATCGGTAATGCGTTTACTACTTGTCTACCCTAGTTTTTATATATGACTGTGTAAGGAGGAAGAAAGGGCTGCGGGAACCTCTCCTGTGCCGGGTCCGGAACTGTTGGGGCTGTCTCCTCTGTTGTCCAGGGGAAAGAATAAGAGACCGGACAAAGCTCATCATGTGGAAGCAGGGGGCATGGCAAAGCAGCAGCGTGCGCTGAAGCAGTCAGCACGTGGCAGACTAAGCAGAGTGCTCCGTCTCCCGAGCACTGGTGCCGCCAACGGCTTTGTGCGCCGGCCTACGCAGCTACCTGCGGGATCGTTAAAAAGCAGGGTGTTGTGCTCTCCAGAACTGTGAGCAAAGCGGGTGCGCAGATTAGAGAAGGTCAGGTACTGGACTTATACCTGCGGTCCTCCTTGACAGATCCATCTTGGACTGGAGAGACACTGTTGCCCTGTTTGATCCGGCCACAGTAATTCACGGTCTACGGGCTCAGTGGAAGGTACCAGACACCGACCGCTGCCTCCAGAAGACAGATCATCATATAAAGGACCTCTCTTTGGACATCGTTTCAGCCATCGCTTACCCTGCAACCCTCTGCGGGATCATCTCCCGTCGAGGAGCACAAAGGACGCGATAAGTTCTTTCTAAAAAGACTGTTCTTATTCTGCACTTATTGTTCTGCACATTCCCCCTTAACCATATGTCTCCCTGCAAGGAGTTAATCCATTGTAAAATTGAACTGTTAAATTTGTTAACCCTTGCTCTGCCTTCTGTCTGTCTCTGCATCCTGCAATCTGCTAACAAGTGTACCTTGCAGAATAAACTAAAACCAATTGAACCATACTCACTGATTAATAGTAATTATAGGGAGCCTGTCATGTGATTCATGCTGCCCAAAATCACTGTTACCACTTTGTCACAAATGACACAGGAGATATCACACTGATCTCACCGCTGCCACCAGTGGTCAAGGGAATGCAATCATCATGACAATTATGCAATTGGCTGATGAGTGATGGACAAGACTGCATCTGCTTCCACTACTTGGCTGGTTATTGGGAAGCTAACAGTAGGCATATGGTATATACACCTCCAATTCCAATACATGTAATATACGTATGTACCCCACAGGTAGGGTCACTGCCAACTCGGCAATAACAAAACAACTACTAGCTTCCATCACCAATCATTTATACAGGCTGATTGGCCACCCGATACAAGTAGCATATAGCTTCAGGGGTGCAGTTTACAAAGCAAGAGGAACAGCGCTATTAAATTTTATATATTTAATCCAGAAAATTAGGCAGTGTTTATAAAGCATATACAAGATTATACAAAATGGGAACAAAACAATGTGAAATATACAATTACATGACATAAAAAGGAATAACAAGAAAAAAACTAAACCTGGTCATGAAAATGGCTTAGAGCTTAGCGGAGTTAAGCATTCTGATTGGGAAAATGGACAGAACTCACAGGACTGACAAATGACCCATACCCAAATACTGCTTTTTTTTAGCTCAGAGTTATACCCACACACCTCGCCTTGATGAGCTCATGTGAGGGCGGATTGTGGGATGTACTGGGTCAGATAGATTTATGACATCCCCAACTTAGAGGATATCTTCGCCCTTGGAGGTTCCAGGTTGTAGATATTTACATTTTATTTCTTATCATGATTTTACCATTACATAGAGATCAAACATGGCCTGGTTTGC
Organism: Ranitomeya variabilis; assembly: GCF_051348905.1. NCBI lineage: Eukaryota > Metazoa > Chordata > Amphibia > Anura > Dendrobatidae > Ranitomeya > Ranitomeya variabilis. The sequence continues at coordinate 997,838,531 of NC_135232.1, read as the reverse complement.
ATCATCTTTCAGACTGTTATTAAGTTGGAGGGGTTCTAGTGTCCTCATGACAATGTGAGTAAATGCGTCACAGTCCCTTCGCAACAGGGCTGAAAATCAATACCGCATAAATATTGGGTTGATACAAAACTCCAATATACATAGCTTGACAATAGAGACACAAAGTCTGGAGTTTCCCCTCTTCCTCATATGTTCAACGTAAGGTAGGGCATGTCCTCTCCCTGGAGATGTCTTATGGATTTTAATTTTCCTCTCTGACATTCTCTTTAACCACTTGAATAATTTGAGCTATATATTGTCCTACATATGGGTTGTATATCACCATACAAACATAAGTCAATGTTCATATTTGTGTGGCTTTTGAGTGTAGTTCTTTGGATAGAGTAATGTTATGCTACATGTACCCTCATATAGTACTGTTTTGTTATACCTGAACACATTTTACATAGAAAGTAATGTTTATAGGATACATAGGTGTTTAGTGCTGTAGGATATAATCTCAAACAATTTCTAAGTAGACAGAGTTCATATATTTATGTCTAAAGAAAAAGGTTTACCGCTTAAGTCATTCTCTGTGTCAGTGTTTTAGATGATTTTTAAATTTAATTTAGCCTTTAAAACCTAAAAATAGTACACAAAATATACAGTATATATATAAAAAATGGATGAAATATTCCTAATTGTTTCACATATCCAAGCATGCACAGAAGGAATATTACAGCTATGCATTCTTGTTGCCTTTATCATCAATGTCCCTTCTGAAGAGCATCTTTTCATGTATCTCTGACTTAGTAGAGGTTATTTTGATGTCTAAAAAGAAAAATACATTCATGAATGGAATACGATAGCTGCCATCTGTCCTTAAGAACAGCAACTGAGACTGACTGCCTCATCTTAAAACATATCTGTTCACCCCTCCTTCCTCCTTAGCCAACAAATGACAAAACTCTCAATCACGAATACCTTTAGACCTGAGAGTTGTTTTTCAGATCCAGAGAAGTGGCTATATATCATACTTTCATTTTTTCTTACAAATTGTTTGTGAGGCGCGTAATGGTTTCGTTGACTTGTCCCTTGCTTCACTTTTGCTTCTGTTCTCCGAGAAACAGTGTTCTTTATGATTTATGGAAAGATGTTTTGAATAATGAAGGAAAGATAACAAGAGGAAAGCTCCAGAATGCTCGAGAGTTGTTAAGGACAGAAATTAGGCTCAGCATTGGATATTGCACCTGCTGCCGATTTCTAACAGCAATATGCGCTATGGCTATAAAAACAAAACTGATGGATTTTGTTGCCGTGTGCATGCAATCTTTCTTTTATTGTGGCAGAGGAACAGCTGCTCGCCCTCTTCAAATTAAAAGGATAACACATGTCATACAGCATAATTGTCTGAATCATCGAAACACAGTAAAATTCTAATTTCAGCAATAAATTATTATTATTTTGCTGTAGCTAAGTGGAAAGGTACAGAATTAAATGCTTACACGGCTCTAAGAAAATTACATATTTGCTCACTGGTTTACCTAAGGTCATACACTCAATGTCATAAATATCCTAAAAATTAGAGTTAATAAAGAGTCCTTTTATACTTAATTGAAGTAATGATTTTCTTGATCCCATGGATCTAGACCCCAGTTCATGTTTTATACAATCAGCAGATGACTGAGGATATTATGGGCCCTAGCTGTTCAAAACCTATGGGCCCCCAGTCACATGATTTGGGTCACATGATTGGGCTCATGAGACAAGATGCTCTCCTCACATCTGAAAGACATTGACCGGACTCGGAAAAGACGCACTTAGGGAAGCATGCAAAAATGTTTTACTTGCACTATCTACAGTGTATAACAAATAATACACATGACTCCATTTATTAAACCCACAAATAAACACCAAACAGAATCCTAGACAAATTTAAACCAAATATACAGGCATCAGTCACTCTATTTAAAAGGTGAAAACAATGTATATATTGTTAAGTGAAGACAATGTGTGTAATAGGGCTCAACGCTATGGCTAAATGAGGACAAAGCATGTAATAAGGCACAATGAATTACATAATAAGAGAGGACATTATGTAACGAGGGTCCACGATCTGAATAATAAGGGAGGACACTGTTTGTAAAAAGAGGTGCCATGCATAATAAGGAGGGGCACTGTTAAAAGGGATTGAGCTGTATATAGTAAGGGAGGTTACTTTACAAAAAAGACTGGTATAACTAGAGATGAACGGATCTTTTGAAATTCTAATTCACTAGCTTTTTCCAAAATAAATCCATTTGTGCAGAATAAATTGGTCACAAATTGAAATACTGTGAAACTTCTGATTGTACATAAGATACATGTATAACACTCTGAGAAAGGTATTGAACCACTTTTGAGTTTTGTAACACAAACACAGCCTAATTAATATTTAAGTGACTTCAACCGATCTGGCTAGGGAAAAAAAGATGGTAACAGGTGGTAACCAACAGTTGTATTTGGATGCCATGTATATGGTGATTATTGAACAATTACAACAATGAGGTGTGGAAAAAAAATTTGCACAAAGTTTTTGCTACCCCATCTCATGCAAGATGTAGGGGCAGTGACTCTCATTTCAGTGATGTTTCACTTGCTGGGCTGTGTTTTGTATTTTTTCTAAAATCTCTGTTGTATGTGCTGTAAATCTACGAGTTCTCTGAATGCAGAGCTTGGAATAACTCCACCAACACCACTGGTTGACAGCTTTCTGTGTAAACTGTGGGTGCGGGGTTACACAGAATTTATGAAAATTGAGGACTTCATGGTAGCAGGCTTATTACTCCTATAGTGAAAATTCCTTGCTCATAAAACAGTGATTTTATTGAAACTACAGCAATCAGCCCAGTAAATGATACATAGCTGGAATCAGGGTATCTGTCTATACATTATGCTGCTCTTAGAGTAAGTGGCAAAAACTGGTGACAGATTCCTTTTCAGATACTGTTACTGCAGATGAATAAATTCCAGTCACACTTATTGTGCTCTGCTGTGCTATGCTGGTCTAACACCTCTGTATCACTTGAATCTTTGGATTATTCTTCACAGATTGAGACTATCAATCCCATTTTCATTTTGCTTCAGTGCTGTAGCAGAACATCACAGTTATATTTAGGCCTTCTTATATCCCTATGTGTAATGAGCCTTGATGTTATGACCTTTTATCCCTAGGCTATAAAATCCTAAAATAATGGCGATTGGCTGGATTGATACGCTCTTTTCTAGTTACTACCTTTCATGTCTCTGCAGACCATAGATACAAAATAATGACACCCAGCGACATCTCATCTGATTAGTCTGTTTTATCGCCACCTGCTGCAAACATCAAAAATTCATGATGACTGGATATGAGTGATGTGACTTGTGTTGAATGAAATTCACTTTGAACTTTTCAACTTCATGACATCGGCCTACTCAGCCCCGAAGTTTGAAGAGGAATATGAAAGGGAAGAGCCAAAGGCAGGGATGGAGTTAGCCAGGGGAGAACCAGTTGGGGAGATGCAACCCAAGGATGTATTTTTTTTATTCAAGTGGTGAAAAAAATTCAAAACTTTGTAAAAAAAAAATAATAAATTAGCTTTCGCCAGCATTTTTCAAGACCCTTAACATTTCATTCTTTGGACGATGAGGCTGTTTGAATGCTCATTTTTTGTGCATTGAGCTGATGTTTTGACTAATACCATTTGTAGGTGGATGCAATGTTTTCATTACCTCTTATTGCATTTTATTTCAATGTTACGGTAGCCAAAAAAACTGCAATTTTGACACAGATTTTTTTTTTTACACAGTTTACCGACTAATTTACTTTACATTTTAATAGATCTGACTTCTATGAATGCAGCGATACCAAATATGTGCATTATTTTTTCAGTTGTTTTTATTTTCATGGGGCCAAATGAGGGGTGATTTGACCTTTTTTCATATTTATAAAACCTTTTTTAAAACTTTTCACTGTATTTAATAGTCCCCTTAGGGGGCCTGAGGCTGTAATCATCTGATCGCTCGTGCTACACGTATCAATGCATCAACACTACTATGCCAGAGAAAATCTTGATCTCCCATGAACACCAGCCACGGGCTAGCATTTACAGGTGGATCACAATGACAGGCAAGGGGGTCATCAACAGACCCCTAGGTGTTATGGCACTTGATCGGCATCCCATGATCACATCGTGGAATGGCGCACCTCGGAGCTCTGCTACACCAGCGGCTGTAAAACATGAAGGATGATTAAATGAGACTTTATCTGCTGGGAAAGATGTGAAATCAGCATGAGAGCTCCCATCAAAGTCAGGGACCCGACATATGACATACGAATGCTGAACACTGCGACTCTGAATACAAACATGCATCACATTACTATAAGGGTTCTCCACAGTTATGATATTGACTACCTGTTTTTCAGATAGGTGAACATTCAGATCAGTGGTGGTCTGACACCTTTTTTTACTTTTACACTATCCTAAATTCCTATTAACACTAATTTTTCCATCATAGTTATTGTCACACTATGTTAGGAGAATCCATCAGCAACTCCAGCAGAATAGCATGCGGAACCCTAGTGAACTCAATTTTTAGTCAATAGAATCTGTCTGCCAGTGTTGGAATTCATCTTACAAATAATTTGGCACTGTCATGGCTTCTTTTTTAACACATTTAAGAGTCAACAAGTATTGACATTCAAATGTGACCATCAATTAGGTATGTGCTCTGCTGCAGCATTGCACAGTATTTGTATTGCTACATTCCTTTGGATATTCCCTGTAATAAATATTGCAGAAACTATGTATTAAGGGTTGTATGAACCAATGTTATACTTCCTACTATAGCACAACATAAGTGTGTGGGGTTATCATACATACCGAAAAAAAACAACAAAGACTACAGAGAGTAATGTCATTAACATGATACACATATAATGGTATAGGTTCACACAGAAGAAAGTAAACTATAGTCTGATGACTTACATGTTTTACACGTTTTACGAAAAAGCAATATATTCAATGATTATTTTATGTCTTTCTTCTTGTTCTATTTTCTTTTCAGTGTCTGCTCCATGTCTAGAAATCTTCATGGTGTGACCTTGTGTGGTTCACGATCATTTCATCATATACATACATGACCTCTGGGTAGTCCTCTATCTGTCACCTGTCAAATGGAGAACACAAAGAAAAGATTATCTATTGTACAAAAGAAGCACTTGGTGTATTTAGCTTTTGCTGCTCTTTTTTAATGCTACATTTAGTGGAAATTGCTAAACCATTTTGCGCTATAAGTTGCATTACTGAAGAAATGAGTGCAAAAATATTTCATTAAACAAAATCTAATGAACACATATAGCGTTAAGTGATCATTAGTCTTGTAAAATAAAAAATAAATTAGGGAGGTTTTGTTTACAGTTAAAAAGTGACTGGATTAATTAACCCCTTCATGACCTTGCCGTTTTTTGCAATTCTGACCAGTGTCCCTTTATGAGGTAATAGCTCAGGAACGCTTCAACGGATCCTAGCGATTCTGAGATTGTTTTTTCGTGACATATTGGGCTTCATGATAGTGGTAAATTTAGGTCGATAATTTCTGAGTTTATTTGTGAAAAAAACGGAAATTTGGCAAAAATTTTGAAAATTTCGCAATTTTCACATTTTTAATTTTTATTCTGTTAAACCAGAGAGTTATGTGACACAAAATAGTTAATAAATAACATTTCCCACATGTCTACTTTACATCAGCACAATTTTGGAAACAATTTTTTTTTTTGCTAGGAAGTTATAAGGGTTAAAATTTGACCAGTGATTTCTCATTTTTACAACAAAATTTACAAAACCATTTTTTTTAGGGATCACCTCACATTTGAAGTCAGTTTGAGGGTTCTATATGGCTGAAAATACCCAAAAGTGACACCATTCTAAAAACTGCACCCCTCAAGGTGCTCAAAACCACATTCAAGAAGTTTATTAACCCTTCAGGTGTTTCACAGCAGCAGAAGCAACATGGAAGTAAAAAATGAACATTTAACTTTTTAGTCACAAAAATGATATTTTAGCGAAAATTTTTTTATTTTCCCAAGGGTAAAAGGATAAACTGGACCACGGACGTTGTTGTCCAATTTGTCCTGAGTACGCTGATACCTCATATGTGGGGGTAAACCACTGTTTGGGCGCACGGCAGGGCTCGGAAGGGAAGGAGCGCCATTTGACTTTTTCAATGAAAAATTGGCTCCAATCTTTAGCGGACACCATGTCGCGTTTGGAGAGCCCCCGTGTGCCTAAACATTGGAGCTCCCCCACAAGTGACCCCATTTTGGAAACTAGACCCCCCAAGGAACTTATCTAGAAGCATAGTGAGCACTTTAAACCCCCAGGTGCTTCACAAATTGATCCGTAAAAATGAAAAAGTACTTTTTTTTCACGAAAAAATTATTTTAGCCTCAATTTTTTCATTTTCACATGGGCAACAGGATAAAATGGATCCTAAATTTTGTTGGCCAATTTCTCCTGAGTACACCAATACCTCACATGTGGGGGTAAACCACTGTTTGGGCACATGGTAAGGCTCGGAAGTTAAGGAGCGCCATTTGACTTTTTGAATGAAAAATTATCTCCATCGTTAGCGGACACCATGTCGCGTTTGGAAAGCCACTGTGTGCCTAAACATTGGAGCTCCTCCACAAGTGACCCCATTTTGGAAAGTAGACCCCCCAAGGAACTCATCTAGAGGCATAGTGAGCACTTTAAACCCCCAGGTGCTTCACAAATTGATCCGCAAAAATGAAAAAGTACTTTTTTTTCACACAAAATTTCTTTTAGCCTCAATTCTTTCATTTTCACATGGGCAACAGGATAAAATGGATCCTAAAATTTGTTGGGCAATTTCTCCTGAGTATGCCGATACCTCATATGTGGGGGTAAACCACTGTTTGGGTGCACGGCAAGGCTCGGAAGGGTAGGCGTGCCATTTGACTTTTTGAATGGAAAATTAGCTCCAATCGTTAGCGGACACCATGTCGCGTTTGGAGAGCCCCTGTGTGCCTAAACATTGGAGCTCCCCTACAAGTGACCCCATTTTGGAAACTAGACCCCCCAAGGAACTTATCTAGATGCATAGTAAACACTTATAACCCCCAGGTGCTTCACAGAAGTTTATAACGCAGAGCCGTGAAAATAAAAAAATAATTTTTCTTTCCTCAAAAATGATTTTTAGCCCAGAATTTTTTATTTTCCCAAGGGTAATAGGAGAAATTGGACCCCAAATGTTGTTGTCCAGTTTGTCCTGAGTACGATGATACCCCATATGTGGGGGTAAACCACTGTTTGGGCGCACGGCAGGGCTCGGAAGGGAAGGCACGCCATTTGGCTTTTTGAATGGAAAATTAGCTCCAATCATTAGCGGACACCATGTCGCGTTTGGAGAGCCCCTGTGTGCCTAAACATTGGAGCTCCCCTACAAGTGACCCCATTTTGGAAACTAGACCCCCCAAGGAACTTATCTAGATGCATAGTAAACACTTATAACCCCCAGGTGCTTCACAGAAGTTTATAACGCAGAGCCATGAAAATAAAAAATAATTTTTCTTTTCTCAAAAATGATTTTTTAGCCCACAATTTTTTATTTTCCCAAGGGTAATAAGAGAAATTGGACCCCAAAAGTTGTTTTCCAGTTTCTCCTGAGTACGATGATACCCCATATGTGGGGGTAAACCACTGTTTTGGCACACGTTGGGGTTCGGAAGGGAAGTAGTGACGTTTTGAAATGCAGACTTTGATGGAATGCTCTGCGGGCGTCAGGTTGCGTTTGCAGAGCCCCTGATGTGCCTAAACAGTAGGAACTCCCCACAATTGACTCCATTTTGGAAACTAGACCCCCAAGGGAACTTATCTAGATGTGTAGTGAGCACTTTGAACCCCCAAGTGCTTCACAGAAGTTTATAACGCAGAGCCGTGAAAATAAAAAATGTGTTTCCTTTCCTCAAAAATATTTTTTTAGCCCAGAATTTTTTTATTTTTGCAAGAGTAACAGGAGAAATTGGACCCCAAAAGTTGTTGTCCAGTTTCTCCTGAGTACGCTGATACCCCATATGTGGGGGTAAACCACTGTTTTGGCACACGTCGGGGTTCGGAAGGGAAGTAGTGACGTTTTGAAATGCAGACTTTGATGGAATGCTCTGCGGGCGTCAGGTTGCGTTTGCAGAGCCCCTGATGTGCCTAAACAGTATGAACTCCCCACAAGTGACTCCATTTTGGAAACTAGACCCCCAAGGGAACTTATCTAGATGTGTGGTGAGCACTTTGAACCCCCAAGTGCTTCACAGAAGTTTATAACGCAGAGCCGTGAAAATAATAAATGTGTTTCCTTTCCTCAAAAATATTTTTTAGCCCAGAATTTTTTATTTTTGCAAGAGTAACAGGAGAAATTGGACCCCAAAAGTTGTTGTCCAGTTTCTCCTGAGTACGCTGATACCCCATATGTGGGGGTAAACCACTGTTTGGGTACATGCCGGGGCTCGGAAGGGAAGTAGTGACGTTTTGGAATGCAGACTTTGATGGAATGGTCTGCGGGCATCATGTTACGTTTGCAGAGCCCCTGATATGCCTAAACAGTAGAAACCCCCCACAAGTGACCCCATTTTGGAAACTAGACCCCCCAAGGAACTTATCTAGATGTGTGGTGAGCACATTCAACCCCCAAGTGCTTCACAGAAGTTTACAACGCAGAGCCGTGAAAATAAAAAATCATTTTTCTTTCCTCAAAAAAGATGTTTTAGCAAGCAATTTTTTATTTTCACAAGGGTAACAGGAGAATTTGGACCCCAATATTTGTTGCCCAGTTTGTTGTGAGTACGCTGATACCCCATATGTGGGGGTAAACCACTGTTTGGGCACACGTCAGGGCTCGGAAGGGAAGTAGTGACATTTGAAATGCAGACTTTGATGGAATGGTCTGCGGGCGTCACATTGCATTTGCAGAGCCCCTGATGTGCCTAAACAGTAGAAACACCCCACAAGTGACCCCATTTTGGAAACTAGACCCCCGAAGGAACTTATCTAGATGTGTGGTGAGCACTTTCAACCCCCAAGTGCTTCACAGAAGTTTATAACGCAGAGCCGTGAAAATAAAAAATAATTGTTCTTTCCTCAAAAATTATGTTTTAGCAAGTAATTTTTTATTTTTGCAAGGGTAACAGGAGAAATTGGACCCCAACAGTTGTTGCCCAGTTTGTCCTGAGTACGCTGGTACCCCAAATGTGGGGGTAAACCACTGTTTGGGCGCACGTCGGGGCTTGGAAGGGCGGGAGCACCATTTGACTTTTTGAACGCAAGATTGGCTGGAATCAATGGTGGCGCCATGTTGCGTTTGGAGACCCCTGATGTGCCTAAAACAGTGGAAACCCCTCAATTCTAACTTCAACACTTACCCCAACACACCCCTAATCCTAATCCCAACTGTAGCCATAACCCTAATCACAACCCTAACCCCAACACACCCCTAACCACAACCCTAACCACAACACAACCGTAACCCTAATTCCAACCCTAATCCTAACCCTAATCCCAACCGTAACCCTAATCCCAACCCTAACCACAACTGTAACCCCAACACACCCCTAACCCTATCCGTAACCCTAACCACAAGCCTATTCTTAACCCTATTTCCAACCCTAGCCCTAATTCCAACCCTAACCCTAAGGGTATGTGCCCACGTTGCGGATTCGTGTGAGATTTTTCCGCACGATTTTTGAAAAATCTGCAGGTAAAAGGCACTGCGTTTTGCCTGCGGATTTACAGCAGATTTCCAGTGTTTTTTTGCGCGGATTTCACCTGCGGATTCCTATTGAGGAACAGGTGTAAACCGCTGCGGAATCCGCACAAAGAATTGACATGCTGCGGAAAATACAATGCAGCGTTTCTGCACGGAATTTTCCGCACCATGGGCACAGCAGATTTGGTTTTCCTTAGGTGTACATGGTACTGTAAACCTGATGGAAAACTGCTTCGAATTCGCAGCGGCCAATCCGCTGCGGATCCGCGGCCAATCCGCGGCCAATCCGCTGCCAATCCGCTGCAGATCCGCGGCCAATCCGCTGCGGATCCGCTGCCGATCCGCGGCCGATCCGCTGCCGATCCGCGGCCGATCCGCTGCGGATCCGCTGCGATCCGCGGCCGATCTGCTGCGGATCCGCGGCCGATCCGCTGCGGATCCGCGGCCAATCCGCTGCCAATCCGCTGCAGATCCGCGGCCAATCCGCTGCGGATCCACTGCGGATCCGCGGCCGATCCGCTGCGGATCCGCGGCCGATCCGCTGCAGATCCGCGGCCGATCCGCTGCCGATCCGCGGCCGATCCGCTGCGGATCCGCGGCCGATCCGCTCTGTGTGCACATGCCATAACCCTACCCCTAACCCTAACCCTACCCGTAACCCTAACCCTACCCCTAACCCTACCCCTAGTTCTAACCCTAACCCTAGTGGTAAAAGAAAAAAAAATATTTTCTTTATTTTATTATTGTCCCTACCTATGGGGGTGATAAAGGGGGGGGGTTTATTTATTATTTTTTTATTTTGATCGCTGTGGTAGAACCTACCACAGCGATCAAAATGTACCTGTAACGAATCTGCCAGCCTGCAGATTCGGCGGGCGTACTGAGCATGCGCCCGCCATTTTCCAAGATGGCGGCGCCCAGCGAGGAGACGGCCGGACACCGGGAGGATCGGTAAGTATGAGGGGTGGTGGGGGGGTGGATCGGAGCACAGGGGGGGGGATCGGAGGACGGGGGGGAGCGGACAGGAGCACGGGGGAGCGGGCAGGAGGATGGGGGAGCGGGCAGGAGGACGGAGAGGACCGGGCCACATAACGGACGACTGGGGAGGAGATCGGGGGCGGTGGGGGGGGGCCAGTACATGATTTCCAGCCATGGCAGATGCTATTGCAGCATCGGCCATGGCTGGATTGCAATATTTCACCATTTTCATAGGTGAAATATTGCAAATTGCTCTGATTGGCTGTTGCACTTTCAACAGCCAATCAGAGCGATCGTAGCCACGTGGGGGCAAAGCCACCCCCCCTAGGCTGAAGTACAACTCCCCCTCAACCTGCAGATCGGGTAAAATAGGAATTAACCCTTTCACCCGATCTGCAGGGATGCGATCATTCCATGACGCCGCATAGGCGTCATGGGTCGGGAAGGGGTTAAATCATGTGGTCTGATATATTTGCCTTGGTCATATTACCGTATATACTCGAGTATAAGCTGAGATTTTCAGCCCAAATTTTTGGGCTGAAAGTGCTTCTCTCGGCTTATACTCGAGTCATGATCGGTGGTGGGGTCGGCGGGTGAGGACTGTCATATACTCACCTAGTTCCGGCGTTCCTGTCGCTCCCCCTGCTCGTCCCACGGTCTCCGGGTGCCGCAGCCTCTCCCCCTGAGCGGTCACGTGGGACTGCTCATTAGAGAAATGAATAGGCTGCTCCACCTCCCATAGGGGTGGAGCCGCCTATTCATTTCTCTAATGAAGCGGTGCCGGTGACCGCTGATAGAGGAAGAGGCTGCGGCACCGAAGACCAGCTGTCCAAGGGAAGGAGCGGGACGCCGGGAGCAGGTAAGTATCTCATATTCACCTGTCCTCGTTCCACACGCCGGGCGTCGCGCCATCTTCCCGGCGTCTCTCCTCACTGACTGTGCAGGTCAGAGGGCGCAATGACGCATATAGTGTGTGCGCCGCCCTCTGCCTGATCAGTCAGTGCGGAGAGACGCCGGGACAGGACGCCGAGGAGCTGCAAGCAAGAGAGGTGAGTATGTCGTTTTTTTTTTTTATTGCAGCAGCAGCAGCAATGGCACAGATTTATGTGGAGTATCTATGGGGCAACGGTGCAGAGCACTATATGGCACAGCTATGGGGCAACGGTGCAGAGCACTATATGGCACAGCTATGGGGCAACGGTGCAGAGCATTATATATATGGCACAGCTATGGGGCAACGGTGCAGAGCACTATATGGCACAGCTATGGGGCAACGGTGAAGAGCACTATATGGCACAGCTATGGGGCAACGGTGCAGAGCACTATATGGCACAGCTATGGGGCAACGGTGCAGAGCATTATATATATGGCACAGCTATCTATGGGGCAACGGTGCAGAGCATTGTATATATGGCACAGTTTTATGTGGAGTATCTATGGGGCAACGGTGCAGAGCATTGTATATATGGCACAGCTTTATGTGGAGCATCTATGGGGCCATAATGAATGGTGCAGAGCATTATATGTGGCACAGCTTTATGTGGAGCATCTATGGGGCCATAATGAATGGTGCAGAGCATTATATGTGGCACAGCTTTATGTGGAGCATCTATGGGGCCATAATGAACAGTGCAGAGCATTATATGTGGCACAGCTTTATGTGGAGCATCTATGGAGCCATAATGAACGGTATGGAGTATCTATTTTTAATTTTGAAATTCACCGGTACCTGCTGCATTTTCCACCCTAGGCTTATACTCGAGTCAATAAGTTTTCCCAGTTTTTTGTGGCAAAATTAGGGGGGTCCGCTTATACTCGGGTCGGCTTATACTCGAGTATATACGGTAGTTACTTTTCTCTTTTTGTATGCCCCTTAATAACTAGCTTATTGTGCATCAGTACATAAACCACCAAAAATTGCTGGGACACATTAAGAAACACGATGAAATGTATTGCTCCTCTTATCCTTACTCCCCTTTCAAGACATTTTCAATAACTGTAAAGATAGACATACAGTACCAGTCAAAAGTTGGACACACCTGTTCATGAAAAAGTTTTGATTTTTCTTATTGGAATATGAACACTGTAGATTAGTGTTGAGCATTCCGATACTGCAAATATCGGGTATCGGCCGATATTCGCTGTATCGGAATTCCGATACCGAGTTCCGATATTTTTGCGTTATCAGAAATCGGAATCGGGATCCATATTCATGTAAAAAATAAAGAATAAAAATAAAAAATATGGATATACTCACCCACCGACGGCCCCTGGCTCTCAGCGGTGCAACCGGCAGCCTCCGTTCCTAAGAATGCACTGAGTGTAGGACCTGCGATGACGTCGCGGTCTTGTGATTGGTCACGTGACCGCTCATGTGACCGCTCACGTGACCGTGACATCATCGAAGGTCCTTCACTCTGCATTCTTAGGAACGGAGGCAGATGCTTGCAGCGGTGACAGCCAGGGGCCGTCCGAGGGTGAGTATATCAATATTTTTTATTTTTATTCTTTATTTTTTACAAGAATATGGATCCCAGGGACTGAAGGAGAGTTTCCTCTCCTTCACACCCTGGGAACCATCCAGGATCGCTCCCTATTACGTTCCGATATTTGTGTCCCATTGACTTGTATTGGTATCGGGTATCGGTATCGGCGATATCCGATATTTTTTGGATATCGGCCGATCCAATCCGATACCGATACTTTCAAATATCGGAAGGTATCGCTCAACACTACTGTAGATTCAAACTTGAGGCTGGCAAAACCATGAAAACAACACGTATGGAAACAAGTAGTAAATAAACATGCATAAAACAAACGAGAGTATATTAAACCATAGATTTGTCAAAGTACCCCCTTTATACTCTTATGATAGCTTTACAACACCTTGGTATTCTCCAAAGCTGCTTCATTAGCTGCCTGGAATAGCTCCCAATATACAGGCATGCTTCAGCAAGAGTATATTTGTGGAACCACCGGCCTTCAGAAAATGCTTGGGGCCATCTGATGTGTTTTGAAGATGCAGTGTTGGTACACACTTCTTTACAATGCTCATCGCTAGTGCTGAGATACAGTGCTGAGTGAAAATTTGAGATTTTTGGTACCAACCACAATGTTGTTGTGAAACACAAAAAAGTGAACAGACTTTTTCTACATGTGTCATGCCCACTGTAAAGCAAGAATGGGGAGGAGTGATGGTGTAGGGGCACTTTGCTAGTGACATTGTTGGTGTTTTGTTCCTAGTTTAGGGTATACTTACCAGCATGGTTACCACAGCATTCTGAAATAACTTGCGATCCCTTATAGTTTGCACTTAGTGGGATCATCAACAGGACAATGACCAAAAACATACCTTTAGGTTATGTAGGGGCAATGTAACCAAGAGGGAGATGTATAGAGTGCTGCATCAAGTTACACAACCTCTACAATCATGCGAACCTCAGCCTAATTGAGATGGTTTGGATGAGTTGGACCACCAAGCAAAGGTAAAATAGCCAATAAGTGCTCAGCACTAGTGTTGAGCGATACCGTCCGATACTTGAAAGTATCGGTATCGGAAAGTATCGGCCGATACCGGCAAAGTATCGGATCCAATCCGATACCGATACCCGATACCAATACAAGTCAATGGGACTCAGGTATCGGACGGTATTCCTGATGGTTCCCAGGGTCTGAAGGAGAGGAAACTCTCCTTCAGGCCCTGGGAACCATATTAATGTGTAAAAGAAAGAATTAAAATAAAAAATATCGCTATACTCACCTGTCCGACGCAGCCGGGACCTCAGCGAGGGAACCGGCAGCGTTGTTTGTTTAAAATTCGCGCTTTTACTTGGTTACGTGAGGTCCCGGCTTGTGATTGGTCAGGGCGGCCATGTTGCCGGGACGCGGACCAATCACAGCAAGCCGTGACGAAATTACGTCACGGCTTGCTGTGATTGGTCCGAGTCCCGGCAACATGGCCGCCATTAACCAATCACAAGCCGTGACGTCACGGGAGGCTGGACATGCGCGTATTTTGAAAAGCGCGCGTGTCCAGCCTCCAGTGACGTCCCGGCTTATGATTGGTCACGGCGCCATGTTGCCGGGACGCGGACCAATCACAGCAAGCCGTGACGAAATTACGTCACGGCTTGCTGTGATTGGTCCGCGTCCCGGCAACATGGCCGCCATTAACCAATCACAAGCCGTGACGTCACGGGAGGCTGGACACGCGCGCTTTTCAAAATACGCGCATGTCCAGCCTCCCGTGACGTCCCGGCTTGTGATTGGTTAATGGCGGCCATGTTGCCGGGACGTCACTGGAGGCTGGACACGCGCGCTTTTCAAAATACGCGCATGTCCAGCCTCCCGTGACGTCCCGGCTTGTGATTGGTTAATGGCGGCCATGTTGCCGGGACGTCACTGGAGGCTGGACACGCGCGCTTTTCAAAATACGCGCATGTCCAGCCTCCCGTGACGTCACGGCTTGTGATTGGTTAATGGCGGCCATGTTGCCGGGACGCGGACCAATCACAGCAAGCCGTGACGTAATTTCGTCACGGCTTGCTGTGATTGGTCCGCGTCCCGGCAACATGGCCGCCCTGACCAATCACAAGCCGGGACTTCACGTAACCAAGTAAAAGCGCGAAATTTAAACAAACAACGCTGCCGGTTCCCTCGCTGAGGTCCCGGCTGCGTCGGACAGGTGAGTATAGCGATATTTTTTATTTTAATTCTCTTTTTTACACATTTTTACATTAATGTTGTTGCGATACCCGATACCCGATATCACAAAAATATCGGATCTCGGTATCGGAAATTCCGATACAGCAAGTATCGGCCGATACCCGATACTTGCAGTATCGGAATGCTCAACACTACTCAGCACCTCTGGGGACTCTTTTACAGCTGTTTAAAAGCCATTCCAGGTAACTACCTACTGGAGATGCTTGTGAGAATACCAAGTGAGTGTAAGACTGTCATCAGAGTAAAAAGGGGGTACTTGGATAAATCTAAGGTTTATTCATGTATGTTTCTCCCAAGTTTCTTCAATCCTTGTTTCCAATTGTGTTTGTAGTTGTGAAGCTTTCAGTCTGAATCTACAATGTGCACATTCCAATATAAACAAGGAAACCGTTGCATGAACAGGTGTGTCCAAACTTTTGAGTAGTTCTGTACAACTAATCTAATGTGCATATTGCAGCATGCATGTGGAGCACCCGCTAGGGCCGTGGGGTACTCGGAACCGGGTCTGACGGTTCTTAAAGGGGTGGTAATGGCAGCAGTGACCCGGTCTGTGGTCCTGGGCATCCAATAAAAGTGAAATGAAGGGGGGGTAAAGTTTATGGGGAGATTGTTCCTGAAACCACCCGTGGTATTCGGCAATGAGGAGACAGCCGACGCTGCTCAAAGGGGACCGCTGGGGCCAATGGTGATGAAGCAGAGTTGCTACAGCTCCCCATGGGTAGAGCTAGGCTCCAGGGCAGTTAAGAGGCAAAAGATGGTGAATGTTGCTGTGGTGCAGGGCAGGTGATGCAGTAAATAAATCCGAGGACACAAAGAAATGCAGTTTCCACACTTTTACTCACAGTTCTCCAATTGCATTCCCCAGCCAGGGTGCTGTGTTCTCTGGGTTGGTGATCCAGCCAGTGCTCAAGTAATTTGGGGAGTACACCGTGTCAGAACCCCCTTTTTATGTTCCTTCCCTAGCGATCTCACTGCGCTGGCTCCCACCTCTCCTGCCCTGCGCCTTCACACGGAGTGTCCAAAGCCAGCAGCCTCGAATCCTGTCGAGCGACATACTCTAGGTCCCCTTGATTCTATGCGGCTGCCTTTTTGGCGATTACATGTGGAAGCTGCAGCAGCACTTACAGTTGCTGTAACCTCCGGTTGGCTGGCTGAGTCTTCAGTTCCTCCACTAGTCTTGGGGGCTGGTTCCCCCACTGCAACCTAGTCCCTCTACCCGACTACGGTCGGCGTGGATGCGGGCCCCACAGGTGGATTTCTCACTACCCGTGCCCCTAGGACCCTTTCTTTCTCTCTTCTGCTGAAGTTTATCTTTCTGTTTTTTCTGTCCTTCCTTTCTCTCTTTCTACTGCCTTCTGGTCCAGGGACGAGTTCCTCTCAGCTCCAGTCTCCAGCACCAACTCTCTCTCTGCTCTCAATGTCACTTTCTTCAGCACTCTCTCTGCTGCTTTCTCCACCCACACCTTCTGCCTAGCTCCTCCCTGCGCCTGAGAGGTCTGGTGTTGGATGCAAGTGCCTGGGTTCTGGCTAGTGCCCCCTCCTTACCTGAGAGTGGAGTACCACACTTCTGGCTGAGGTGCAGTACCTCTGTGGCGACTGGACCCTCAGGGGCACCACATATGCAACCTCTAGATATTGAGACCACCAAGATGAGTTGTGTCCCCTTCACAAGTGAGATAGCGCTACATACATAGTTGTAGGTAAATGTGAAAAATTATCTAGGCATCTAAAGGTAATTTAACCATATCTTAAAATTTCAAAACTAAAAATAATATAAGTATTAATAAAATATATATGAATTTTAAGTAAACCTGTCAACATGAAAATGCAATTCAATCTGCAGGTAATAAGTTATAGAGCGGGGGAGCTAACCAGATTGATGTATAACTTTGTGAAAAAAGATTCAGTGTAATCTATGTTTTAGTTATTTAAAGTTTTGCTTTTTCTGAGGTTTTCAGTTCAGAAGTTGCTCTGTGACATGACATGACCAGACGCCGTAGAATCGCCGGCGGGAGCTGTCCATAACCACTCTGAGCCAGCAGAGATCGACGCCACGCAGAACAGGCTGGTACTTAGAAAATTCCTGCCTGTAATTACTTAGTCCAATGATAAAAAATAAGCATTATCCCAGGTGTGATAGAGATATATATATCATGTAGATCTCACTCGCATGTATACTCCTCTATAATCATATATACTCATATACTCACAGCTAATATATACATTATAATCAATGGTTTAAAATGGCTGACATAAACTGATATAAGCCAGACAGATTGTATGGGGTTTTCCATGCAAAAGCGGAACAACGCCAGATGTATTAAGTGCTGATCAGATGTCTCAACTCTGTCCTAGATGCAGAAAGATGCAGAGAGCTCAATTTTAGTTGCTTAATCAGCATTCATATGTGCATTAATCACAATATTCCTTATATATTTGGATAACTAATGACAGAGGAGCTAGACAATATGGTAATTAACTAACCACCCCTAACAATCCCTAACCACTCCTTTCTATATGCAATTATAAAACTATGTATGTACAATAAATGAGTACAATAAATCAGTATTGATGGAATGCTTTTTTGTCACAATGGTAAACAAGAACAACACAGGAGAAGAAAACCAGTCTATACAATGAACTATCGTATAACCTGATATCACTTCAATAAAATAAAGACTGGTCACCACCTGTGTAGAAGATTATAGTGAACCCACTAAAGATACAGAGGATAACCTGCACCAAGTATGGACCATGCCAGTGGAAAGAATAGCAGAGAAATATTTATGATATATATGTATTTTATTCAATGGTAAGAGTAGAGGTACAATATAAAAACAATATTAAAAAAATTACAATGTTATGTATATATATATGTATACTTTTTTTATATATACATTTTTTCACGGGCACATATCAAAAGAAAGACGTTTTATATATGCATATTTTATGTGTAATACAATATATCATTGCATAGGGCTGGTTTATAGCGTGTTTCGGACCCAACAAGTTCCTTCCCTGGAACCCCCTGATGAAGGAACTTGTTGGGTCCGAAACACGTGTCGGGGAGCACATTATCAAATTGTGGCGGTTCTGGAGATAATTTCCCTAGCTTTATAAGTAAGTAGTATTGGATCATATGCACAATTAGCACTTTCTTTGTGGAATCTTTTGTCTTTGCACATTATATTTGCACTAGCTGGCACTATTTGCACTTTTTCTCTTTACATGCTATACGTGCATGGTTGCATATATATTTTTAATTAATTTTTTTATATATTTCACTTTTTATTCAATTTTCTCAAATTTGTATGTTGCATGTGATCCCTACTTTATTTATTATTATTATTATAGGGATATCCAGTATATATATATATATAAACCAGCCCTATGCAATGATATATTGTATTACACATAAAATATGCATATATAAAACGTCTTTCTTTTGATATGTGCCCGTGAAAAAATGTATATATAAAAAAAGTATACATATATATATACATAACATTGTAATTTTTTTAATATTGTTTTTATATTGTACCTCTACTCTTACCATTGAATAAAATACATATATATCATAAATATTTCTCTGCTATTCTTTCCACTGGCATGGTCCATACTTGGTGCAGGTTATCCTTTGTCACAATGGTGTACAGTCCATTCTTGATGAGCGCTCAAAATACTCAGTCTTATTGGGAACGGCCGCAGTACACACAGGGATAAATTTATCCAAACCAAATTTCCATGACACAGGGAACCTCTTTAACTCAGAGAAGAGGGAATATGTTTTTTTATTTAGAATCTGTTCTTATTTTATCCAAATCATTAAATAGTACATGGACAGTTATTTCTTTTAAAATCAGAAAGCATCATCTTAAATTTGTCTTGGCAGACACTCGACTAAAGAAACCAAATAAACAATGAAATACAGAAACACAGTGTATAGTAAACACCTAGACTGACTGCATTCACATGTCTGCATTTTCTTTTTCTGCTTTTTGTTCTTGTCATTCCTCATGATAAAAGACACTCGCAAACAGAAATCACAACAGATCCCATTGATTGTCAGTAGTAAACTGTTTTCACAAAATGTTTCAAAATGCATCTGTCGGTAGGTATGAAGACAGAAATACATTGCAGGCAATGCTTAGAGACTTTTTTCTATTCATCAATTTTGTTTTTATTGATCTCTATGGACGATGAATGAAAAAACTGATGAAAAGTGTTTTTAACTCATATATCTTCTGTAAAAGAAAAAGCAGTGAGATAGATGATAAATTATATGTGAATACAACCTTGAGAAAGGACATCAAAAACATAGTCTTACTCTGTCACTTCACGGGAAAGTTTTCTGGCAAGAGGGATTTTACATAGATACATAACACACAAAACCCAAGATAAAAACATAAGCAAATACCCTGCAGTAAATAAATAAACAGCAATAGTGCATGGAAATAATATAGGGTATTTAATTAACATAAATTTGATCAGACAATGTTAAAAGCCATCATCCCACCACGACACGATGACCCTATTCTTGGCGATCCTAACCTCTAATAATAAAACCTTACCATTTGTCAAGGGACATGCATGTGGATAAAGGCTGAGAAGCACTGAAACCTGGCTAGTGAACACACTGCCATGGGCAACTGCATGAATGTATTGTCCAGCTTGAAGAAAAGGCAGGCCACACCTTTATATGAACTGAGTGCAAGAAATACTGAAACAAAAACCTAAAGAGATGAACTGGAATATAAATTGGAGTGCATGCAGCATTTAAGCACATGTTCACACTGGCCATTAACCAGACAAAACCCAAGATAAAAATATAATAAGCAAATACCCTGCAGTAAATAAATAAACAGCAATAGTTCATAAAAATAAAATAGGGTGCTTAGTAGTGTTGAGCATTCCGATACCGCAAGTATCGGGTATCGGCCAATATTTGCGATATCAGAATTCCGATACCGAGTTCCGATATTTTTGCGATATCGGGAATCGGGATCGGAATGCATATTCATGTGTAAAATAAAGAATAAAAATAAAAAATAGGGATATACTCACCCTCTGACGTGCCCTGGTTGTAACCGCTGCAACCGGCAGCCTCCGTTCCTAAGAATGAGCGAGTGAAGGACTTGCGATGACGTCGCGGTCTTGTGATTGGTTGCGTGAGCGGTCACATGTGCGGTCACGCGACCAATCACAAGCCGCCACATCATCGAAGGTCCTTCACTCGCTTATTCTTAGGAACGGAGGCTGCCGGTTAACACCGCTAGGTCCAGGGTCCGCCGGAGGGGTGAGTATATTCATATTTTTTATTTTTATTCTTTATTTTTTACATGAATATGGATCCCAGGGCCTGAAGGAGAGTTTCCTCTCCTTCAGACCCTGGGAACCATCCAGGATAGCTTCCGATACTTGTGTCCCATTGACTTGTATTGGTATCGGGTATCGGTATCGGCAATATCCGATATTTTTCGGATATCGGACGATACTATCCGATACCGATACTTTCAAGTATCGGAAGGTATCGCTCAACACTAGTGCTTAGTTAACATAATTATGACCAAAAAATGCAAAAGCCATCCCACCATATCACAGTGACCGTATTCTGGATGGTCCTAACCTCTAGTAAACCCTCACCATTTTTCATGTGACATGCATGTGGATAAAGAATGAGAAGGATTGAAACCCAGCAAGTGAAAACATAGATCCTTTGAGGGGTTGACACATTTGGCTGCCACCTCAGGTAGACACAGGAACCATTCTGGTAAAGAATCACCTATTGGTTTATTGTGGATAGCATAAACCTTGGCAGGGTTCAGCAAAATAATCAAAGCCTTGCTGGCATATAGGTAAAACAAACAAAACACAGTTCATATGAGTCATTTCTCTGCAGGGTTCGCCTGCAGTCCTTTAGCTCTTCCGGGAGCTATGTGGGAGTTCCTGCTCTCCCAATACACACCACAGACTGAACAACAGGTCCAGATATATCACCTGGGTTGGTCATGTGATCGTGACATCACTGCAGGTCCTCAAACACCTGCAGGTCCTTCAGGGAAAAAGGGTACGGTGAGCGCCCTCCCACCCACACTGCGGGTGCTCACATAAAACCGGCCTATTAAACTCTGTACATAGCTTCTCAGCACATAGGGAGCTGGAAACAACAAACCCTCCGGTTTCATATCACTGACAGCTGCATATGCAGTGACATGTACCTCCCTTCCTCTACAAAGCCAGTGACTCTGTCACAATACCTAACACAACTGTACTCAACTTATAATAATGATAATTTTATTTATATAGCGCCAACATATTCCGCAGTGCTTAACTTGCTAACACTTAAAGCATAAATCCATTTAGCTGCAAATGCGGTTATGTAAATATTCCATAGATGTTTTTTAAGACCTATTAGGAAATATATTATGTGATAAATGTAACATAGCTTGCTCAAACTCTAGAACCATTTTGTTTCATTCATTGAAAATATGGGATAATTTGTTTGTGAACATCAAGGCTGTGGGAAAACATTTGCAAAGAAATAAATCCTAGAAAACATCAATACTCAAAACCATGAGAAGAAAAAGACTGTGAAATCTCTACAACCAATAAATATAAGGCAAATATGTAATAAAAATACCAAAAAATTGCCTAAGCTAGAAGTTTCCTCCCTCAAAAATGCAAAAAAGTGATTATATAGTTAAAAAGAAAAAAAAACCTAACCATGTTACTCGCAATCAAAATAATCAGAAGAATTTTAATCAGTGGGCTATTCATTGTCAAAAGTGAGTAGCATACCAAAAAAAGAAACAATTCAGTTCCAAAAATAAATTTTGTATAAACAATGTATTATAGGCATTCCTAAACAGAGCTAAAAAAAAAAAAAGGCCATACAAATAAAACAAGGACTCATGCCACCACATCAGTGAGAAAATATAAAGTTGTGGCTGCTAATATGTGGAAATGAAAAAGCTAAAAATAAGGAAGGACCAGATCTATCGGGGACTTAAAGGTAACTGTACTATCAAGTAACTTTTCATAATAAGCTGTCCTGTGTATATACATAAGCAATAACATTTTCTCTAGCCACAACATGACTTATATCTTGCATTTTCACTTGTTTCCCCATCTGCAGACTCTATCTCTAAATTTGCATTTGATTCAAAGCCTATGAGGGGAGATTAGCTGCTTTGATGTGTCCCATACACAGAACACAGATACAAGGATTTCCTTCTCTTCATTCTTTTTTTACAGTACAGCCGTAAGAGGCAACAGTATATATTTAATTATACAGCACTATTGATCAGTGTAGATGTGAATCCAGCTCTGGTGCAAGGTAAAAGACTTGTTAGTAAGCTCGGCACATTGTTGCACTATGAATGTACTTGTTTTCTTACTCTGCTCCTCGCTTCTCCCAGCTCCCTCTTCTGTAATCTGGCATATGTCAGATTTATATACTGACAGTCCATCTTATCTCCAGCAAGACAGTTGAGCTGTTTTTTTAGATTGGTTGGCAAGATAGGAGAGAGAGGAACAAGTGCCTCATAAGTAGAGAAAGAAGTAATACCTCTGATAACATTTCTTTACATTACAAAGTATCTAACACTCACCTGTACTATTGAGTTACGCAAATTTGTTGAAAAAAACAGTACCCACTCAAACCCCTACTGACCAGGTGATTTTCAGTTTTTGCTCTTTCATTTTTTTCCCTCCCTTTCTTCCAAGAGCGAAACCAAACCTATATACGGTATTTTTTTTTATTTAAGCAGTAAAAAAATTCAGAAATTTGTGAACAAAATAAGTCCCGTAATATTTAAAATGTTCAGTTAATGGAACAATGTTAGATCATGTGTTTTCCACCCTAAGCAGATGTTTTTATTGATATAGCTTTTTGTTAAATATAATGTTCTTATCGCTTATTTAATTTTTTGCAGTATTGTGTAGATCAAAAAGACGCAGTTCTTGTGTTTCAATTTTTTTTCAATATGCCATTTACCAATGAGGTTAATTAATTTTATATTTTTATTAGATCTGAATTTTACAAATGTGCAAGTAAATAAAAAAACATATTTTTTATTTATTTATTTATTTTAGTTCTTAATTTTTAATGCTGGAAAAAGTAGGTTATTTGAAAATTTGTATTTTTTAAATTTCTTTCATAGGTTTTAAAACGTATTTATTACTGATAGTTTGCACTATACACAGTAATACCACAGTATTGCTAAATATAGCAAAAATCACATTTTTCTATGAATGCCAGCCATAGGCTTGCTTGCATAGGAGTACTGACATGACAGGCAGGGGGTCTTTAACAGACTACTGGGGTTCATGACAACCATCAGCATTATTAGAACAGCGCACCCCCAGGACCTATGCTGTACATGCTGCTGTCACAGACTGACAGCGACATTTAACAGGTTAACAGCCACATGCGGCACAAAAGAAGTGTTAACTTTACACTATGAACCAGAATGAGATTACAGCTATATCACATTTTTATTGTATAATGTTTTATTACTGTAAATTAATGCACTGAATAGAATGTTTATGTTTCAGAGATTCATTTTACTTTTGTTGTCAACTGTGCAGCATGAGTGTCTATTTTTATGGTATTATTTTGTGGTCCAAAAAATGTATCAATTTTTATTACATTTTTTGGATGCAAATTTTACAAAAAAAAGCATTCATTTTTAACTATTTATTATAATTAACATGTTATTTTTATTTGTTATTCAATATATGTTAAACTTCATAGTTTTTTTCAAAGTCTTTTATATATTCTTAAATCTACATTTATTTTATTTTTTCAGTAGATGGACCTTTGTGGTGGGTTTTCTTTCTGGATGGGATGAATTTTTGGGAGTATGGCAGATATGGAGGTCATATTTAGAGCCTACAACCCATAGGCATCTTACTATTGCACTACTGGTTTCGGAAGTAAAAGAACTGACAGAGGCGCACTATCCCTCTGTCTAACTTCTTAGGTACCACAGTTATTGACCATGGTGTCTGAGGGGTTTAAGCTGCTGCAATCAGAGTTAGTAGGGGAGATTAGCTTTGTAGCACAAATGCCTCCTGTCGCTGGTAGGACAGGCGCAACTCCTGTGCCCATTCAATCAGTCAGAACACATATGTATATCTATTTACAAAGAGAGGTTACGTTTTTTTTCAGGCCTGGCCATTAAGGGGTTAAAGGAAAGCACTATTCTGGCACTGTTGTGAGGACACGTTTTGCTTGTAGAATTGTTTATAATAGCCACTTTGCTTAAAGTATTGTTCATGGTTAATGATCAGCACTAAAATGTCATATTCATACCCTTCAACATTTAAAATTGGAAAAAAAATAGCACAACCAACGACCCTTTCCTATGCCTACAGTGTTCCTGCCACAGAGCTGACTGGGCTTCTTCTTCTGTCTCGCAATAGATTTAGAAGAGAGGAAGGAAAGTGGAACTCATCAATTTCAGTAAAATGCACTTTATTTCAGTCACAGGTTTGCAAATAGAGTCATCGGAGAAAAGAGCATCAGCTGTTTCGTATGAGTACACGCTTCTTCTGGCTCACACATGATAACTAGTACTTCCCCTTTTTTATACAGGATATCCTATCCACATTATCTATATTTATTAATACCAATTCTAAATCAATGCCAGAGGGATATACAGTGTACAAAACACATACAAAAGACAAGATTCATGGTGGGGACCCCAGTTGTATGACAAACGTGGGATTACATTTTGAACAAATTCCTTAAATAAGATGGGGATAGATACAATAAGTTACCTAGAAAAGACACTTATTTTATTCAAAGGACTGAAGCTTTGGGACTCATGGGGTTAAATGATCGTAACAATCTGAGCCCCTTTCTGTAAAACAGCACGTATTAGTGTCTCTTGTTTTTATTTTAATGATGTCTTGTTTATTTGTTTTGTTATGTAAAATACACAGATTGTGTTAATAAACCTGTGATTACACAGAATGTATGGAAATTAACCCATTTGTAACCAGGCAAATATTCGTTTTTGCACTTTTATTTTTTACCCCCTTTTTTCTTAGAACCACAACTTTTCTTTGCTGTCAACATAAGCATATGAACACTTGTTTTTTAAGGGACAAGTTGTAGTTTTTAATGAGACCATCCATTTTGCCATAAAATGTACTACAAAATGGGAAAAACTATCCAAGTGGTATGAAACAGTAAAAAAAAGGCAAATACACCGTTTTTTGTGATTTGTTTTTATAGCATTAATTGTGACCCGGAGACTCACGTTACCTGGTAAAGTTGACCATGTGTTTACAACAACACCAAATTTATATACTTTCTTATATATTTAAGAAAATGTGTTTTCCAATTTATTCTGAAAGCCATAACATTTTAATTTTTCTTCTACGTTTTGTGGAGTAAATGGGGGAGTGAGGTGAAAAAAAAATACAATTCCGTCTCTGATTTTTTTTTTCCTTTGCCAAATATGTATCATTCTCAGACACGGGTAAGTTCACTGGACGACAAAAAAACAAAATACGATGGGATGGAAAAGGAAGATGAAGGCCCTAACGGTAGGGAGCGAGGGATGGAACACCTCCTGACAAGAACCTGTGCCTGTCCCTAGCTCCCCTAACACCCTAGATGGGTCCTTCTCCCTCCGCCATCACATGCCTAGTCCCTGCTTGCCACCTCCATGTACCCTGGCTAGTGCACTGGCCAGCAAGGATGCTAGCCTCACCACTGAAGGTGGTAGCACAATGGGGAAGAAACAAGGGACAGACAAAGAAAAAGAGAAAAAATACTCAGGACAACTCCAAGCCCCTAACTGGTCTGCAAAGAATAAACTCTATTACCAACAATCAGCTGATGGGTTGTCTGATTATTTAAACATAGGTGGGAATGGTTACCAACCAATATCAGCTGACCAACCAAAAAGAACAGCCGCAAGAGACTGACATTAACTCTTGCAGGACCAAAGGGAAAAAACAACATTTACATTTCAGCAGGACCAGAGCTGACACGAATCTCGTAATGAATTGTCACAATATGCTTCCTTTTGAGGAGGATGTTTTATTTTCGGAATGTGAAAAAGGATTTGATTTGAACTCTTAGATTTTTTTTAATGTTATTTTTAAATGCTGACACCCGCCACATGTAAATTAGATTCAGCAGGCTACATTTACAGTAGGGTGTACAAAGGTGTTAATGAGCTTACTCTCCATAGCTTATTTCAAGTAATACTGCTACCAGTCTTAATTGCTTGTTTTAGTAAATATTCACAAAAGTATTCCTCCATGAAATACCAATTCCATACTGTGCTGTTTTTCTTTCTCTTTCTAGAAATATATTAATACGTTAAAAACTTGGTGTTACTTTTCTCATTCACATTTGAGGAGTGTCTGCATACAATTTACTACTGTCGTCACTGATTGGATGGTGTCATAATGTGAAGGGACACACCCCAACTGGTAACACCCAGTTGACTATTCATAAATCTCAAACAAGGGAACAGCACAATGTAAAGTTATATAAAAATTTGATCCAGAATTGTTAAATTATAGAAAATGTAGGTATGTACATAAATAGACCGCCATGTCAGAAGTAATGCCAGCTCAAACATGCCATAAGTATACAGTACATGCTTCGAAGCTACAGGTAAAACTGCAGAGACTGAATTATTCATTAATAATCTATATGCTGATGATTCTTACAATGTGTGTAGGTGATTACTCTTGCTTATGATTAATACATTTTTATTTTTATTTTTGCAGTAAATACTTTTCTGATATTCTGGATATTTATTTTTAGTAGGATTTTATATCTGGGTTATTATTTTGCCTACTAACATGGAATTGGATGTTTGTTGCCTTTTTCTTTATAGTATATACTTTACTTTATTTTTTAGGACATTTTGTGCTGTTTGTCTGCGCAACTTATTAAAAATTGAAATGATTCACTGAACCAGCAACTGAACAGTCAGAATACAAAATAGGCATAAAATAAATTCCATCTGAATGAAAATCTTTATAAACAGGGCTGCATCAATTTAAAAAAAATACAATTTTAACTACCATATGGCTCAAAAAATGTAGACAATATGTAAATTGTCCAAAATTATACCATACATATGCAACACATGTATAAATATCACACATATCTATATATTTTTTCATTTAAGTTGAAAAAATGCAGAACAATCATGATTTAGAGTACAATTTTGCCTAATAACTACTGAATAGTCAACATTTTTCAGAAAGAAAAGATCATCTAATATGGACACAATGTAATAAAAGAAAAAAATGATAGAATAGCAAGTTGTTAAGCTCTTCCTACACTTTTTACTCATAGTATGTTTTTATTTTATCATTTCGTGTGGCAAATTTGACCTGTTCCGCATAACAGCTTCTACAAGGAATGTTATGATTTATGATACCTACTTTGATGAACCCACACCCCGTCAAGCCCGCCTGATATCACCATTACATCAGAAACATCACGTAGTGCTGTCTCCCCATTTGCACCAGTGTGACGTTCCGCACCACCTGGGGACAAGTAAGGTCAGCTTGGTACAGTTTTACATAGACAACCCCTGTCCACACGGGACCAGCGAGGCACGCGGAGTGAGAAGATGTGGCCCACGCAGTCGCTGACATGACAACACACTCGCTCATAACCCTGACATTCGCTCATAACCCCTTTCACTAGCACCAGTGAAACAGAGTGCTGCCGGCCCGGTAGTAATGCCACCAGTTGCTTGTTAGATATAAACCCGGTCTGTTGACAGTATTATATCAGACCAAAAAGCAGCCCTGGTAGCATGGAAAGTTAGACCAAGAATACGGACGTGTGGATTCTTGGATTGAGCTAAAGGAGCAGTCAAAGGGTAAATTATATATTTAATCACCTTAAGGGCACACTAGACAATACACTAAATACACAATGGTTATACATATACAATGGTCAGATATGCAAATACAAATAGTGGTAGTACAAGAGTATAAGAAGATTATAAGCATCAGTTAAAAGTCAGAGGAAAGGCCTGGCTTGCATGGGAGGGGTTGCCACATGGGAGGCTGGTGGTCCCCTCTGTTTCTTGACTTCTCCCCACACAATGTGTTGTCACAACCTCCCCAGAGAAAAAGCAATATGCCATGCTGTGCATGAGCATTTAACCCCTTTAGGTTACTTCACTCCTGCCATTTTGACTGAACACTGAACCTTGCCTCTAGCAGCTAAAAACTTCAAAACCTTAGATGGGTTAACTCCTTAATTGACGGTTCTAGGGAGGTGGTTTTGGCACCATTGGATGGATCCAGCTGGACCCCTCCTATAGGTTGAGACCAAACACAGCATTGCTACATGGCTCATACTAGCCATTCTTTGTAACTTCCCATTCTGGAGTGCTAGAATGGAGAAAGACCATGAAAGGCATTCGGCCCATTCCAGAGATCTTGAAAATGTATCTGGTATGTGGCTAGGATGCACAACAAGTCCATACTCTCCTTATGATAACATACCTGACTGAACAAAGCAGTTAGACAGCATGTTTTAGATACAAGCTAAGTTGGTGGGGGTGTGAATTTCTTCTTTGAAGCTGAGAAATCTGGGCCCTCTGCTGAGCTAGGTGTCCTGTTACAGCTGCACAAAAGAAAGGGGTTTTTATAATCCCATGCTAAATAGGATACAAATGATTGACATGAAATTACATCTCCAATATTCTTCACACCTACTTACTATTGAGACCTCCGCTATAGAACACATGGACAAGAGTATTTCCGAATAAAGCTTCTAGACCTTGTTGAGCATCCATATTAACAGCAGGGAACAGCTTTTCCTGTTTTCAAGTTTACATACAGTGGATATAAAAAGTGCACATAACCCTGTAAAAATAGTACATTTTTGTCATGTAAAAAATGATAAAGAAAAATAATTTCAGAACCTTAACAAAAAGTTTACATATTTTCGGATGGTAAAAAAACTTAAGATAATGTGACATGTGTTACATAAATATGCATACCCTTAAACTAATAGACTGTTGAACCCTTCCAACTTATGACAGATTCAGTCTTTTGAGGTAGGATTCTACCAGCATGGCACATCTAGAATTGGCAGTCTTTGCCCACTCTTCCTTGTAGTAGTGCTCAAAATGTGTCAGATTTTTTTTCCTGTGTACAGTGACATCTTCAGGTCAAATCTCAAATTTTCAATTAGATTCAAAACTGGGATCTGGCTATACCATTCCAAAACTTTGCTCTTTTTCTGGCTAAACCATTTTTTAGTTGATTTAAAGGTATAATAAAAGGTGAAATTATTAATCTTCAGCTTTTAAAAAAAGGCCTGAAAGTTCTATTGCAAAATTAACTGATGTATAGAACTGTTCATAATTCCATCCATCTTGACTAAAGCCTCAGTTCCAGCTGCCAAAAAACAGCCCCAAAGAATTAAGCTGCCCCAACATCCCCAAAGCATCACCATGTTTCATTGTGTGTATGGGTTTTTTTTTAGTGCAGTGTTAGCTTTAAACCAAATATTTATTTTGTGATTATGCCCAAAAAGCTCAAACTTGGTCTCATCAGACCAGAACACATTTTCACATATATTTTTGGCAGACTTGATGTAGGATCTAGCAAAACGTAGCCCGGAAATGTTTGTACATCCTTATCCTCACTGATAACTTTGAACAATTTGCTTTGCTGTGTTGTAAACTGTTCATCAACCATGGCTTTTCTATAAATTGCAATTATTAAAATGTTAGGAAAATCCTAATAGACAGCAAAACTTTATATGGGGTTAATCAGAATGAGTGAAAATTATGGCAGTTGTGTACTGACTACTGTTTAACATGAGTTTAACCGTGACTGGCTAATTCTGAACCACATCCCCAGTCATAAAAATGGGAGTCGCAAGGGTCTTCACACTTATGCAACCACATTATTTTAAATTTGTTTCACTCACAAAAATGATTTTAGTTTGTTTATCAACAGATTTTTGTACATTATGAGTGACATTAAAGTGGAAGAATTCTAAAATGATTCTATTTGGTATGATTTTTTCACATGACAAAAGCCTAGCAACTTAACACAAGTGTGTAGATAATTTATGTCCACTGTAGCAGTAATTATTAATAGTGCATTAATTAATATTTATGTCTTACAGTTCTTATTATTATGTACAATTTATACACTTCAAAAGTAAATGAACCAATTTATCTTCTAATATATAATTGCCTAGAATACTACTTCCTGCAATTTGTGCCAACTTCCGTGGCTTTGTCCGGAGCTAATGTCCGGACATAATGTCCGGAGCTAATGTCCGGAGCTAATGTCCGGAGATAAGTGACGTCACCAGTGTCCTACACCCAGGCAGAGCACAGTGGCCCCAGGCAGAGCACAGGGGCCCCAGGCAGAACATGGGGCCCCAGGCAGAACATGGGGCCCCAGGCAGAGCACAGGGGCCCCAGGCAGAGCACAGGGGCCCCAGGCAGCATATGGGGCCCCAGGCAGAGCACAGGGGCCCCAGGCAGCATATGGGGCCCCAGGCAGAGCACAGTGGCCCCAGGCAGAGCACACACCAAATCGGAGGCCGAGGGGCCCCGCCAACCAAATCGGAGGCCGAGGAGCCCCGCCCACCAAATCGAAGGCCGAGCGGCCCCGCCCACCAAAGCGCAGGCCGAGGGGCCCCGACCACCACATCGGAGGCCGAGGGGCCCCGCCCACCAAATCGGAGGCCAAGGGTCCCCGCCCACCAAATCGGAGGCCGAGGGTCCCCGCCCACCAAATCGGAGGCCGAGGGTCCCCGCCCACCAAATTGGAGGCCGAGGGTCCCCGCCCACCAAATTGGAGGCCGAGGGTCCCCGCCCACCAAATCGGAGGCCGAGGGTCCCCGCCCACCAAATCGGAGGCCGAGAGTCCCCGCCCACCAAATCGGAGGCCGAGGGGCCCCGCCAACCAAATTGGAGGCCGAGGGGCTTCGCCAACCAAATCGGAGGGCGAGGAGCCCCGCCCACCAAATCGAAGGCCGAGCGGCCCCGCCCACCAAAGCGGAGGCCGAGGGGCCTGGCCTCGCCCACCACATCGGAGGCCGAGGGGCCCCGCCCACCACATCGGAGGCCGAGGGTCCCCGCCCACCAAATCGGAGGCCGAGGGGCCCCACCAACCAAATCAGAGGCCGAGGGGCCCCGCCCACCAAATCGGAGGCCAAGGGTCCCTGCCCACCAAATCGGAGGCCGAGGGGCCCCGCCAACCAAATCGGAGGCCGAGGGGCCCCGCCCACCAAATCGGAGGCCGAGGGGCCCCGCCCACCAAATCGGAGGCCGAGGGTCCCCGCCCACCAAATCGGAGGCCGAGGGTCCCCACCCACCAAATCGGAGGACGAGGGGCCCCACCAACCAAATCGGAGGCCGAGGAGCCCCGCCCACCAAAAGTAAGTGCGGCCCCAAAAGTAAGTGCGCCCCCGGGTGCAAAAGTAAGTGCGCCCCCGGGTGCAAAAGTAAGTGCGCCCCTGGGTGCAAAAGTAAGTGCGCCCCCGGGTGCAAAAGTAAGTGCGCCCCCGGGTGCAAAAGTAAGTGCGCCCCCGGCCCCGGGTGCAAAAGTAAGCGCGCCCCCCAGTCCCATGTGTGAAAAGTGCTGCTGTAAAGCTGGTAGCGCTGTTCAAGCACCATGTATTTCCTTCAGGAAATGCCCATCTAATATATAATTGCCTAGAATACTACTTCCTGCAATTTGTGCCAACTTCCGTGGCTTTGTCCGGAGATAATGTCCGGAGCTAATGTCCGGAGCTAATGTCCGGAGCTAATGTCCGGAGCTAATGTCCGGAGATAAGTGACGTCACCAGTGTCCTACACCCAGGCAGAGCACAGGGGCCCCAGGTAGCATATGGGGCCCCAGGCAGAGCAGTGGCCCCAGGCAGAGCACAGGGGCCCCAGGCAGCATATGGGGCCCCAGGCAGAGCACAGTGGTCCCAGGCAGAGCACAGGGGCCCCAGGCAGCCTATGGGGCCCCAGGCAGAGCACAGTGGCCCCAGGCAGAGCACAGGGGCCCCAGGCAGCATATGGGGCCCCAGGCAGAGCACAGGGGCCCCAGGCAGCATATGGGGCCCCAGGCAGAGCACAGTGGCCCCAGGCAGAGCACAGGGGCCCCAGGCAGAACATGGGGCCCCAGGCAGAGCACAGGGGCCCCAGGCAGAGCACAGGGGCCCCAGGCAGCATATGGGGCCCCAGGCAGAGCACAGGGGCCCCAGGCAGAGCACAGGGGCCCCAGGCAGCATATGGGGCCCCAGGCAGAGCACAGGGGCCCCAGGCAGCATATGGGGCCCCAGGCAGAGCACAGTGGCCCCAGGCAGAGCACAGGGGCCCCAGGCAGAGCACAGGGGCCCCAGGCAGAGCACAGGGGCCCCAGGCAGCATATGGGGCCCCAGGCAGAGCACAGGGGCCCCAGGCAGCATATGGTGCCCCAGGCAGAGCACAGTGGCCCCAGGCAGCATATGGGGCCCCAGGCAGAGCACAGTGGCCCCAGGCAGAGCACAGGGGCCCCAGGCAGCATATGGGGCCCCAGGCAGAGCACAGTGGTCCCAGGCAGAGCACAGGGGCCCCAGGCAGCTTATGGGGCCCCAGGCAGAGCACAGTGGCCCCAGGCAGAACATGGGGCCCCAGGCAGAGCACAGTGGCCCCAGGCAGAGCACAGGGTCCCCAGGCAGAACATGGGGCCCCAGGCAGAGCACAGGGGCCCCAGGCAGAGCACAGGGGCCCCAGGCAGCATATGGGGCCCCAGGCAGAGCACAGGGGCCCCAGGCAGCATATGGGGCCCCAGGCAGAGCACAGTGGCCTCAGGCAGAGCACAGGGGCCCCAGGCAGCATATGGGGCCCCAGGCAGAGCACAGTGGTCCCAGGCAGAGCACAGGGGCCCCAGGCAGCCTATGGGGCCCCAGGCAGAGCACAGTGGCCCCAGGCAGAACATGGGGCCCCAGGCAGAGCACAGGGGCCCCAGGCAGAGCACAGGGGCCCCAGGCAGCATATGGGGCCCCAGGCAGAGCACAGTGGTCCCAGGTAGAGCACAGGGGCCCCAGGCAGCCTATGGGGCCCCAGGCAGAGCACAGGGGCCCCAGGCAGCATATGGGGCCCCAGGCAGAGCACAGGGGCACCAGGCAGCATATGGGGCCCCAGGCATAGCACAGTGGCCCCAGGCAGAGCACAGGGGCCCCAGGCAGAACATGGGGCCCCAGGCAGAGCACAGGGGCCCCAGGCAGAGCACAGGGGCCCCAGGCAGCATATGGGGCCCCAGGCAGAGCACAGGGGCCCCAGGCAGCATATGGGGCCCCAGGCAGAGCACAGCGATATTTTGGACCACTGTGCAGTGTTTCAGACCCCCTGTGTGATGTCTGGGGCCCTGTTCTTAAGTATATTAAAGATTAAAGTAACGTATATTAAAGTATATTATAGATCAAATTTGACACGTTTATGAGCACCATTGAGTGATATACTCAAGAATGACATAATTTTTCAACATTTTATGGTTTCAAACTGTAAACACTCAGAGTTTTTTTTACTTCAACCAGAAAACCTTAACGGTTCATAAAAAACTTGACTGTTCAGGATATGATAAAAGTCATAGTATTCTGAATCTTTAACTTATAAAGATACCTTTACATGGGGTGATTATTGGTTCCAGAGAGGCTTTCGGCCGATAATCGTACACATGGCTGGTGACAGGACAATACAATATAAACGTTCAAAGGTAAACACTGATAACATTAAAATCTAATATATAATTGCCTAGAATACTACTTCCGGCAATTTGTGCCAACTTCCGTGGCTTTGTCCGGAGATAATGTCCGGAGATAAGTGACGTCACCAGCGTCCTACACCCGCTCAGGGTGGACAAAGATATATGCCTTCGTGGTGCGCGGCACTTTTCTGATTGGTTGCCGCCTGCTGCGAGCGACCAATCAGAAATGTGCCGTACTGTCAAGAATTGTCAAGAGCTGGTGAGTGCAGCCATTTTTTGTTCTTTCTTACTATTATTTATTAATTGTATTATTCTTACATTTGAATAAATAAAGTATATATGGATTCTAGACTCCCGATTCTTTAGAATCTCTAATTTCTAGTTAGAAATAATAAAATATAAATGAAATAATAAATATAATTAGGTCTGTATTTGCCGCTAGGTCCAGTCCCTAGTGGCAAATGTGGGCCTGATTATCGATATACGTCGTTTAGGAGAAAAAACATATCTTGCAAAGTTGTCTGCAGGATGCGTTTTTTCCCCATAGACTTACATTAGCGACGCATTGCGACGTATGGCCACACGTCTCATCCGTCGTGCGACAGATGCATCGTGTTTTGGTGGACCGTCGGCACAAAAAAAGTTACATGTAACTTTTTTTGTGCATCGAGTCCGCCATTTTCGACCGCATGCCACATGCGTGGCTGAAACTCCGCCCCCTCCTCCCCGGATATTACATTGGGGCAGCGGAAGTGTTGTAAAACAGCTTCCGCTGCCCACATCGGGCATTACTTTCACAATGTGCGTTGGCACGTCGGGCCGATGCATAGCGACGGCCCCGTGCCGACGCTAGTGTGAAAGAAGCCTAAGTTAACAGTTTCCCACTATCAGCTGCATTGTCAGAGGCTCCATTGTCTGGTCTAAAGCTACAAATCTGAAGACACTCTAAGTGAACAATGCTTATGTGACTCCAATTATGTGATTTGCATACTTCTGGTCACAATCTCACTATGCAAGTAAATTGAGCCGGGTTCTTACATGGAGTATGCATATCACACACTTGCGGTCACATGACCACCATTCCCAACACTGGCACCAGAAAGTCTTCACAGCAAGCATTGAGCAGGAGCAGAGGTTGATCATCCACACTATCATTCCATTCATGCCAGTGATTTCCAAGTGCAGGGCTCTGCTGATCTTTGGTGTTCCCATTAGAATGAATGGATCAGTAGCGTGGCTTCCTCTACTCCACTGACCTGGGGCTATTGAGATCTCCAGTCCTCAGGATCAGTGGGAACCACGGCGCTTGGACG
Organism: Ranitomeya variabilis; assembly: GCF_051348905.1. Lineage (NCBI taxonomy): Eukaryota > Metazoa > Chordata > Amphibia > Anura > Dendrobatidae > Ranitomeya > Ranitomeya variabilis. The sequence goes on along the minus strand of NC_135232.1, from coordinate 997,803,030 downwards.
CCCAGTGATAGAAATGCTACACCCTTAGGGTACTGTCACACAGTGGCACTTTTGTCGCTACGACGGTACGATCCGTAATGTTCCAGCGATATCCATACAATATCGCTGTGTCTGACACGCAGCAGCGATCAGGGATCCTGCTGAGAATCGTACGTCGTAGCAGATCGTTTGGAACTTTCTTTCGTCGCTGGATCTCCCGCTGTCATCGTTGGATCGGTGTGTGTGACACCGATCCAACGATGCGTTCGCTTGTAACCAGGGTAAACATCGGGTTACTAAGCGCAGGGCCGCTATATCTCGCTATGTGTGACACGTACCAGCGATCAGGCCCCTGCTGCGAGATCGCTGGTCGTGTCGGAATGGCCTGGGCCGTTTTTTGATCGTTGAGGTCCCGCTGACATCGCTGAATCGGTGTGTGTGACACCGATCCAGCGATGTCTTCACTGGTAACCAGGGTAAACATCGGGTTACTAAGCGCAGGGCCGCGCTTAGTAACCCGATGTTTACCCTGGTTACCAGCGTAAATGTAAAAAAAAAACAAACAGTACATACTCACCATCTGATGTCCGTCAGGTCCCTTGCTGTCTGCTTCCTGCTCTGACTGAGATCCGCCGTACAGTGAGAGCAGAGCGCAGCGGTGACGTCACCGCTGCGCTCTGCTCTCACTGTACGGCGGCACTCAGTCAGTGTGGGAAGCAGACGGCAAGGGACCTGACGGACATCAGATGGTGAGTATGTACTGTTTGTTTTTTTTGGTAACCAGGGTAAACATCGGGTTACTAAGGGCGGCCCTGCGCTTAGTAACCCGATGTTTACCCTGGTTACCCGGGTGCTGCAGGGGGACTTCGGCATCGTTGAAGACAGTTTCAACGATGCCGAAGTCGTTCCCCTGATCGTTGGTCACTGGAGAGAGCGGTCTGTGTGACAGCTCCCCAGCGACCACACAGCGACCACACAGCGACGCTGCAGCGATCAGCATCGTTGTCTGTATCGCTGCAGCGTCGCTGTGTGTGACGGGGCCTTTAGTCTGACTGATCAGCAGGGGGCATACCACTTAAAGTGCCTGGGGCAGTGTGAATGCCAAATACAGCCTTGAATATAATACACTACAAATATCTGAAAGAGATAAACATGGTATAATGAAAAGGAGCAGTTATTCTTATGCACCAGGTCTCAGCTCTTATTTCCAAAGAAATCTGAAAAATTAGAATTGGAATTTGACTGGTTGCTGTTGGTAAGTGGTCCACTTATCTTCTATGCTTGCTTCGATAAATTTTTCTCACAATATATTATCAATGTGTTATTAGGACTGATATGTTGTAACAAAATAAGAAAAAAATATATTTTATATATATATACAGTACAGACCAAAAGTTTGGACACAACACAGCTTCTCATATAAAGATTTTTCTGTATATAAAATATATATATTCTTATTGTGTTAATTCATAGTTTTGATGCCTTCAGTGTGAATTTACAATTTTCATAGTCATGAAAATACAGAAAAATCTTTAAATGAGAAGGTGTGTCCAAACTTTTGCTCTGTACTGTGTGTATATATATATATATATATATATATATATATATATATATATATATATATATATATATATATATATATATATATATATATATATATATATACACACACACACACACACACACACAGTGGGTACGGAAAGTATTCGTGCCCCTTTAATTTTTTCACTTTTTGTTTCATTGCAGCCATTTGGTAAATTCAAAAAAGTTCATTTTTTTCTCATTAATGTACACTCTGCACCCCATCTTGACTGAAAAAAACAGAAATGTAGAAATTTTTGTAAATCTATTAAAAAAGATAAAAACTGAAATATCACATGGTCATAAACATTCAGACCCTTTGCTCAGACACTCATACAGTGCCTTGCGAAAGTATTCGCCCCCCTGGAACTTTTCAACCTTTTCCCACATATCATGCTTCAAACATAAAGATACCAAATGTAAATTTTTGGTGAAGAATCAACAACAAGTGGAACACAATTGTGAAATTTATTGGTTATTTTAAATTTGTGTGGAATTTCAAAAACTGCTTCAATGGTGTCCAGCTGTGTATAATTAAACAAGAATTTAAATTTAATAAAAATTTCTTAGCAATCATTTATCATGCAATAAGTATAATGTCCACACATCAGGGCAAGAAGTGGACACTGTTCTAAAGAGAGTTAACATGTAAAGATGTAGTAGAGAAGTAAGTGTATAAGATTATTAAACATTTTATAATGATGTCTGTAAATGTCCCTCTGGGAACAATTTAAAACAGACAGCTTCTTTTGTCACCTGTAATGAGCACATCTCCGCAGTCTCAGTCTGTGAAAATATGCACTCAGAATCCCAATATGGAGCTGAACATGTAATCAGAGCAGTAATAGGATTCTCGCTCCTAGATTTTATCAAGACTGGATCTCTGTATATCAGGAGAGGTAACTTTCAATCCAACAAACTGTTGTTACAGTTTGATACTTGTTTAATGTGATCTCTACAACTGGCCTGCTGGGTTTTATAATCTCCTTTACTATCTATATAAAAGTAGCTTAAAACTACTAATAAAATACTTGTGAGATCTCATTATTTTTTTAACCTTTGCTGTGATTTGTGTTGTATATTAATACACAAGATCTATTGGGACAATGTAATTATGTAGTCTACAGAGATAATTGTGTGTGTAAATTATCAGAGGTAATGCAAATTGATGATTGCTTTATCAATTTTTATGAATATCGAAGATATGAAATGCTAGTTTATTAGCAGCTTCAGCCAAACCTAGCAGATAGTTTTCGGGGACAGCTCAGGACCAAAATCTAATTGTATCTGATTTTATCCCTAGAAAAAAAATATATATTTACATTTGGCCAATTTTTACATTTTTGTATATGACATTAGCAGATTTTCAGTCTGAACCTGACGCAGACAAAGATGCAAAATGAAAGATTTCCTATAATGGCATTCAACTTCCCAATCACTTCTAATTCATGAGGTCATGGGCAAGGCAATTTTTATTTCATACCCTTTATTATGATTTCAAATTGCATATACAATAAGCTATAAGTCCATTAGTCTTTTTTCTTTTAGATAAGAAGTGGCAAATGGTGCAATTATACCAAGGTAATCGGCAAATGAGAGTTAATAGTAATGACAGACTGCCAGTGTAAATATGCCGGTGATCACATGACACACAAGCAAAATGTTTATCATCGGATGATAGTACCGTTTATGACAACAAAAAAATCATTATCGGCATTGCATTTCAAAGAAAATGTGCTGCTCAAAATATAATAATTTATGAACTGAATGAGAATATTAGCGTTCATTCACTACCCAACCTGTGTAAATATAATTGATGCTCATTAATGGTCCTTTAAAGGTTCGATATTGGTTGTTAGATAATGAGACCATTAGTGTATATTGAGAAATATAATCTCTGTGCACAAAATGGTTAAAACGTTAGACTGGAAATGTTCTCCATCATCAAAGATTTTACATTATCTGCTCTTACAGAACTCAGTAGGCATCTCTTCTCCTTTGATGTAGATTAATCTCTTACTCTAACTATAGTTACAAACATCCAAGGCAAAGTCTTTGTTCTCCCAAATGTCAGATCAATGTCCTGTTCCTGTTGTTAATACTATCAGCAATTAATTAAGAACTATGAGCTTCATACCTGTGGTTATCACGGCTTCCTCTTCTATTGCCTTCTTCAGAAATATGAGACATCTATTTCTTCTGATGTATCTGGGGCTTCTACTTTCAAACATTGTCAGTTTTGTCAAATTGTCTATTATGCAAATGGCGGTATAAAGATGGGACATTGCCGTGCCAGGATCATTGCTTCAAGAGGAAAACTCCTCTAGCTACTCTGGGAATAAACACTACACTGTGTGTAGAAATAAACTGGAGGCAAGAATGAAATCTGAAGGACTACTACTAAACTGCAGACACTAGAATTATAGGTAATTTAGCAGTTACCTCCTTTTTGCCAGGTTATGGGTATGTCATGGATGGGTACATCTTTGAATTTACAATAAAACATTAAATAACTTTGCAAATCCTCTTAAAAATATCCTATTTTGATGTATTCAGTGCCTATGTGGAACTATGTGCTTCTATAGATTTACAAGCTTACTTTACTGACTGTAGCCTGAACCTAGAATTATATGCTCCTGCAACTCCTCTTCTCCATGCTAGTCTTCAGTCAGTATTCGACAACCTCCTCTAGTGTAATTTAGTGAGATAATGAAGTATTAGTATTGTTTTCACCTTCATGACCCGGCCAAATTTTACAATTCAGACCAATGTCACTTTATGTAGTAATAACTCTGGAATGCTTAAACAGATCTCACTAATTCTGAGAACGTTTTTTTCATGGCATATTGTACTTCATGATACTGGTAACATTTCTTTGATATGATTGCTTTTATTTGCGAAAAAATTAACAAAATAGTTAATAAATAACATTCCCCACATGTCTACTTTACCTCAACAACATTTTTGAAACATCATTTTATTTTGTTAGGAGGTTAAAAATAACTTATTTCACATTTGAATTGACCTTGAGGTGCCTATATAACAGAAAATACCCAAAAGTGACACCATTCTAAACCACATTCAAGAAGTTTATTAACTCTTCAGGTGAGTCTCAGGAATTAATGGAATGTGGAAGGAAAACATGAACATTTAACTTTTTTTCAGGAAAATTTACTTTAGATCCACATTTTTATATTTTCGCAAGAGTATCAAAAGAAAATGGACACCAAACTTTGTTGTACAATTTCTCCTGAGCATGCCGATAGCCCAAACATGGGGGAAAAAAACACTGTTTGGGAACAAGGCCATGGTGCATTTGAATAGCCCCTGATGTGCCTAAACAGAGGAAACCGCCCACAATTGACACCATTTTGGAAACTAGACCCTTCAGGGAACTTTTCTACATGTGTGGTGAGCACCTTAACCCCTTCCTGACATCCGACGTACTATCCCGTCGAGGTGGGGTGGGCCCCCATGACCGCCGATGGGATAGTACGTCATAGCCGATCGGCCGCGCTCACGGGGGGAGCGCGGCCGATCGCGGCCGGGTGTCGGCTGCATATCGCAGCTGACATCCGGCACTATGTGCCAGGAGCGGTCACGGACCGCTCCCGGCACATTAACCCCCGGCACACCGCGATCAAACATGATCGCGATGTGCCGGCGGTGCAGGGAAGCATCGCGCAGGGAGGGGGCTCCCTGCGGGCTTCCCTGAGCCCCCCGCAGCAACGCGATGTGATCGCGTTGCTGCGAGGGTCTTACCTCCCTCCCTGCCTGCTCCAGACCCGGATCCAAGATGGCCGCGGATCCGGGTCCTGCAGGGAGGGAGGTGGCTTCACAGACGCCTGCTCAGAGCAGGCACTGTGAAGCAGCCTGCACCTCTCGCAGATCGGTGATCTGTCAGAGTGCTATGCAAACTGACAGATCACCGATCTGTATTGTCCCCCCCTGGGGCAAAGTAAAAAAGTAAAAAAAAAAATTTCCAAATGTGTAAAAAAAAATTAAAAAAAATATTCCAAAATAATGAAAAAAAAAAAAAAATATTATTCCCATAAATACATTTCTTTATCTAAATAAAAAAAAAAAACAATAAAAGTACACATGTTTAGTATCGCCGCGTCCGTAACGACCCGACCTATAAAACTGGCCCACTAGTTAACCCCTTCAGTAAACACCGTAAGAAAAAAAAAAAAAAAACGAGGCAAAAAACAACGCTTTATTACCATACCGCCGAACAAAAAGTGGAATAACACGCGATCAAAAAGACATATATAAATAACCATGGTACCACTGAAAACGTCATCTTGTCCTGCAAAAAACAAGCCGCCACACAGCATCATCAGCAAAAAAATAAAAAAGTTATAGTCCTGAGAATAAAGCGATACCAAAATAATTATTTTTTCTATAAAATAGTTTTTATCGTATAAAAGCGCCAAAACATAAAAAAATGATATAAATGAGATATCGCTGTAATCGTACTGACCCGAAGAATAAAACTGCTTTATCAATTTTACCAAACGCGGAACGGTATAAACGCCTCTCCCAAAAGAAATTCAGGAATTGCTGGTTTTTGGTCATTCTGCCTCACAAAAATCGGAATAAAAAGCGATCAAAAACGGTCACGTGTCCGAAAATGTTACCAATAAAAACGTCAACTCGTCCCGCAAAAAACAAGACCTCACATGACTCTGTGGAGCAAAATGTGGAAAAATTATAGCTCTCAAAATGTGGAGACGCAAAAACTTTTTTGCTATAAAAAGCGTCGCTGGTTTCACACTTGCGTTTTTGTCTGCAGCGTTTTTTGCACAAAAAAACGCATGCGTTTTTTCCCTATATTTAACATTGAAAACGCATGCGTTTTTTTTGTACACGTTTGGTCGCGTTTTCAAACGCATGCGGTTTTTTTCTGCATGCGTTAATTTTCAGAAATACAACCTGCAGTATTTTCTTGCGTTTTTAAGCACATGCGTTTGTTTGCGTTAAAAACGCATGCATTTTTATCGAAAAAAAAACAGAAAACACACTGAAAAGCCACCCACCACCATCATTGTGATAAAGGGATCCAAACCCTAACCCTAACTCTACCCCTAACCTCACCCCTAACCGTTTAATGAACATTTTCTGACAGTCATAGTGCCACGTATTTCAGTGCCACGTATTTCAGTGCCACGTATTTCAGTGCCACGTATTTCAGTGCCATGTATTTCAGTGCCATGTATTTCAGTGCCATGTATTTCAGGGCAACGTATCACATATTTCAGTGCCACGTGTTTCAGTGCCACGTATTTCAGTGCCACGTATCACGTATTTCAGTGCCACATATTTTAGTACCACGTATTTCAGTTGCACGTGTTTCAGTGCCACGTATTTCAGTGCCACGTATTTCAGTGCCACGTATTTCAGTGCCACGTATTTCAGTGCCATGTATCACGTATTTCAGTGCCACGTGTTTCAGTGCCACGTATTTAAGTGCCACGTATCACATATTTCAGTGCCACGTATTTCAGTGCCACGTATTTCAGTGCCACGTATTTCAGTGCCACGTATTTCAGTGCCACGTATTTAAGTGCCACGTATCACATATTTCAGTGCCACGTATTTCAGTGCCACGTATTTCAGTGCCACGTATTTCAGTGCCACGTATCACGTATTTCAGTGCCACGTGTTTCAGTGCCACGTGTTTCAGTGCCACGTATTTAAGTGCCATGTATCACATATTTCAGTGCCACGTATTTAAGTGCCATGTATTTCAGTGCCACGTATTTCAGTGCCACGTATTTCAGTGCCACGAATTTAAGTGCCACGTATTTCAGTGCCACGTATTTCAGTGCCACGTATTTCAGTGCCACATATTTCAGTGCCACGTATTTCAGTGCCACGTATTTCAGTCACGTTTAGGGTTAGGGGTAGGGTTAGGGCTAGGGTTGGAGGTAAAGTTAGGGTTGGGGCTAAAGTTAGGGTTGGGGCTAAAGTTAAGGTTGGGGCTAAAGTTAGGGTTAGGGTTTGGATTACATTTACGTTTGGATTAGGGTTGGGATTAGAATTATGGGTGTGTCAGGGCTAGGGGTGTGGTTAGGGTTACCGTTGGGATTAGGGTTAGGGGTGTGTTTGGGTTAGGGTTTCAGGTAGAATTGGGGAGTTTCCACTGCCCAGGCACATCAGGGGCTCTCCAAGCGCGACATGGCGTCCAATCTCAATTCCAGCCAATTCTGCGTTGAAAAAGTAAAACAGTGCTCCTTCCCTTCCGAGCTCTCCCGTGCGCCCAAAAAGGGGTTTACCCCAACATATGTGTTATCAGCGTACTCGGGACAAATTGAACAACAACTTCTGGGGTCCAAGCTCTCTTGTTATCCTTAGGAAAATAAAAATTTGGGGGGCTAAAAATCATTTTTGTGGGAAAAAAAAGATGTTTTATTTTCACGGCTCTGCGTTATAAACTGTAGTGAAACACTTGGGGGTTCAAAGTTCTCACAACACATCTAGATAAGTTCCTTGGGAGGTCTAGTTTCCAATATGGGGTCACTTGTGGGGGGTTTGTACTGTTTGGGTACATCAGGGGCTCTGCAAATGCAACGTGACGCCTGCAGACCAATCCATTTAAGGCTGCATTCCAAATGGTGCTCCTTCCCTTCCGAGCTCTGTCATGCACCCAAACAGTGGTTCCCCCCCACATATGGGGTATCAGCGTACTCAGGACAAATTGGACAACAACTTTTGGGGTCCAATTTATCCTGTTACCTGTCATGATCTCTGCAGGCAGAGATCATAGCAAGCCTATAGAGGGACAAGCTCTCGGAAGATGGAACTATACTGACCATGAACTAAGCCTGCCGCGCAACTAGAAATAGCCAGGTAGCATTTCCTATTTATCGCTAGATGCCCAGCTCTGGCCTAAGACCTAAATAGCTAGCAGAGGGAAATATAAGACCTGGCTCACCTCTAGAGAAATATTCCAAAGAAGACAGTAGCCCCCCACATATAATGACGGTGAGTTCAGATGAAACAACAAACGCAGCAGGAAAATAGTCTTAGCAAATTTGAGGTCCGCTTACTAGATAGCAGAAGACAGATAGTATACTTTCATGGTCAGCAGAAAAACACTAACAAAACACCATCCAGAGATTACCTTAAACTCTGGCATTAACTCATAACGCCAGAGTAGCAATCCCTGATCAACGAGAGCTTTCCAGACACAGTAACAAAACTTCAGCTGTGAACTGGAACAAATAGGCAAAACAAAACATGGACAAAAGTCCAACTTATCTAGTAGTTGTCTAGAAGCAGGAACAAGCACTGAGAGGCATCAGATAACATTGTTGACCGGCAAGAAACCACCAGAGAAATGAGCTTAAATAGCGACACCCACTACTGATGGAACCAGGTGAAACAGGAAGGAGGATGACAAGTCCAATTCCACAAGCGGCCACCGGGGGAGCCCAGAATCCAAATTCACAACAGTACCCCCCCCTCAAGGAGGGGGCACCGAACCCTCACCAGATCCACCAGGGCGACCAGGATGAGCCCTATGGAAGGCACGAACAAGATCAGAAGCATGAACATCAGATGCATTGACCCAAGAATTATCCTCCTGGCCGTAACCCCTCCAGTTGACCAGATACTGGAGTCTCCGTCTGGAAACACGAGAGTCCAAAATTTTCTCCACAACGTACTCCAACTCACCCTCAACCAACACCGGAGCAGGAGGCTCAACTGAAGGTACAACAGGTACCTCATACCTGCGCAATAACGACCGATGAAAAACGTTATGAATGGAAAAGGACGCAGGGAGGTCCAAACGGAAAGAAACAGGATTAAGAATCTCCAATATTCTATAAGGGCCGATGAACCGAGGTTTAAACTTAGGAGAAGAGACCCTCATAGGGACAAAACGAGAAGACAACCACACCAAATCTCCAACACAAAGCCGAGAACCAACACGACGATGACGGTTGGCAAAACGCTGAGTCTTCTCCTGGGACAACTTCAAATTGTCCATAACCTGCCCCCAGATGTGATGCAATCTCTCCACCACCGCATCCACTCCAGGACAATCCGAGGATTCCACCTGACCGGAGGAAAATCGAGGGTGAACGCAGCAGGGAAAATAGTCTTAGCAAATTTGAGGTCCGCTTACTAGATAGCAGAAGACAGATAGTATACTTTCATGGTCAGCAGAAAAACACTAACAAAACACCATCCAGAGATTACCTTAAACTCTGGCATTAACTCATAACGCCAGAGTAGCAATCCCTGATCAACGAGAGCTTTCCAGACACAGTAACAAAACTTCAGCTGTGAACTGGAACAAATAGGCAAAACAAAACATGGACAAAAGTCCAACTTATCTAGTAGTTGTCTAGAAGCAGGAACAAGCACTGAGAGGCATCAGATAACATTGTTGACCGGCAAGAAACCACCAGAGAAATGAGCTTAAATAGCGACACCCACTACTGATGGAACCAGGTGAAACAGGAAGGAGGATGACAAGTCCAATTCCACAAGCGGCCACCGGGGGAGCCCAGAATCCAAATTCACAACAGTTACCCTTGTGAAAATACAAAACTGGGGGCTAAAAAATCATTTTTGTGAAAAAAAAAAAGAATTTTTATTTTCACGGATTTGCGCTATAAACTTTAGTGAAACACTTGGGGGTTCAAAGTTCTCAAAACACATCTAGATAAGTTCCTTGGGAGGTCTAGTTTCCAATATGGGGTCACTTGTGGGGGGTTTGTACTGTTTGGGTACATCAGGGGCTCTGCAAATGCAACGTGACGGCTGCTGACCAATCCATTTAAGTCTGCATTCCAAATGGCGCTCCTTCCCTTCCGAGCTCTGTCATGCGCCCAAACAGTGGTTCCCCCCCACATATGGGGTATCAGCGTACTCAGGACAAATTGGAAAACAAATTTTGGGGTCCAATTTATTCTGTTACCCTTGTAAAAATACAAAGCTGGGGGCTAAAAAATCATTTTTGAGAAAAAAAAAAAAAATTATTTTCACGGCTCTGCGTTATAATCTGTAGTGAAACACTTGGGGGTTCAAAGCTCTCAAAACACATCTAGATAAGTTCCTTAGGGGGTCTACTTTCCAAAATGGTGTCACTTGTAGGGAGTTTCAATGTTTAGGCACATCAGGGGCTCTCCAAACGCAACATGGCGTCCCATCTCAATTCCAGTCAATTTTGCATTGAAAAGTCAAATGGCGCTCCTTCCCTTCCAAGCTCTGCCATGCGCCCAAACAATGGTTTACACCCACATATGGGGTATCAGCGTACTCAGGACAAATTGCACAACATTTTTTGGGGTCCAATTTCTTCTCTTACCCTTGGGAAAATAAAAAATTGGGGGCGAAAAGATCATTTTTGTGAAAAAATATGATTTTTTATTTTTACGGCTCTGCATTATAAACTTCTGTGAAGCACTTGGTGGGTCAAAGTGCTCACCACACATCTAGATAAGTTCCTTAGGGGGTCTACTTTCCAAAATGGTGTCACTTGTAGGGAGTTTCAATGTTTAGGCACATCAGGGGCTCTCCAAACGCAACATGGCGTCCCATCTCAATTCCAGTCAATTTTGCATTGAAAAGTCAAATGGCGCTCCTTCCCTTCCAAGCTCTGCCATGCGCCCAAACAATGGTTTACACCCACATATGGGGTATCAGCGTACTCAGGACAAATTGCACAACATTTTTTGGGGTCCAATTTCTTCTCTTACCCTTGGGAAAATAAAAAATTGGGGGCGAAAAGATCATTTTTGTGAAAAAATATGATTTTTTATTTTTACGGCTCTGCATTATAAACTTCTGTGAAGCACTTGGTGGGTCAAAGTGCTCACCACACATCTAGATAAGTTCCTTAGGGGGTCTACTTTCCAAAATGGTGTCACTTGTAGGGAGTTTTAATGTTTAGGCACATCAGGGGCTCTCCAAACGCAACATGGCGTCCCATCTCAATTCCAGTCAATTTTGCATTGAAAAGTCAAATGGCGCTCCTTCCCTTCCAAGCTCTGCCATGCGCCCAAACAATGGTTTACCCCCACATATGGGGTATCAGCGTACTCAGGACAAATTATACAACAACTTTGGGGGTCCATTTTCTCCTGTTACCCTTGGTAAAATAAAACAAATTGGAGCTGAAATAAATTTTGTGTGAAAAAAAGTTAAATGTTCATTTTTATTTAAACATTCCAAAAATTCCTGTGAAACACCTGAAGGGTTAATAAACTTCTTGAATGTGGTTTTGAGCACCTTGAGGGGTGCAGTTTTTAGAATGGTGTCACACTTGAGTATTTTCTATCATATAGACCCCTCAAAATGACTTCAAATGAGATGTGGTCCCTAAAAAAAAATGGTGTTGTAAAAATGAGAAATTGCTGGTCAACTTTTAACCCTTATAACTCCGTCACAAAAAAAATTTTGGTTCCAAAATTGTACTGATGTAAAGTAGACATGTGGGAAATGTTACTTATTAAGTATTTTGCGTGACATATGTCTGTGATTTAAGGGCATAAAAATTCAAAGTTGGAAAATTGCAAAATTTTCATAATTTTCGCCAAATTTCCATTTTTTTCACAAATAAACGCAAGTTATATCGAATAAATTTTACCACTAACATGAAGTACAATATGTCACGAGAAAACAATGTCAGAATCGCCAAGATCCGTCAAAGCGTTCCAGAGTTATAGCCTCATAAAGGGACAGTGGTCAGAATTGTAAAAATTGGCCCGGTCATTAACGTGCAAACCACCCTTGGGGGTGAAGGGGTTAAACCCTAAAGTGCTACACAGAAAATTCTAACGTTGACTTTTCTTTTAGCCCAAAATTTTGCATTTTTACAAGAGTAACAGACAAGTTGCACCACACTATTTGTTGTACAATTTCTGCTGAGTACGCCAATACTCCATATGTGGGGGAAACTACTGTTTGGGCACATGGAAGGGCTTAGAAGAGAAGGATCACCATTTGACATTTTCAATGCAAAATTTGCTAGAACAATTAGCGAACACCATGTCACGTTTGGAGAGGCCCTGATGTGCCTAAACAGTGAAAATCCCCCCAGGTGACACAATTTTGGAATCTGAACCCCTCAGATGTGTGGTTAGCACCTTGAACCCCCAAGTTCTTAGCAGAATTTTATAGCATTGAGCTGTGAAAATAAAAAAAAACGTTTTCCCACAAAAATGTTTTTAGCCCCAAATTTTGCATTTTTATAAGAGTAACAGAAGAAATTGCACAGTACAATTTGTTGTATAACTTCTCCTGAGTATGCCGATACCCAATATGTGGAAGAAAACCACTGTTTTGGCAAACAGCAAGACTTGGAAGGGAAGGAACGCCATTTGACTTTTCAAATGAAAAATTTGCTGGAATAATTAGGCGATGTCATGTCACGTTTGGAGAGTCCCTGATGTGCCTAAACAGAGGAAACCTCCAAAAAGTGAACCCATTTTGGAAATTAGACCACTCAAGCAATGTATGAGGGGCGTTCATTAAAGATTTCCCTAACCCACTTCTATTTATCACAGGATGCAGAAACTGTACATGTGTAATGATATAAATCTCTATAGGTTACATGTCAATTTCCAACATACAACGGATAACGATCTTGATTTGACTGGTGCTAAAGTGGTGTGAGGTTTGATAATTGACCCAGTGGAATACAAAGCAGTCATCAAGTTCCTTTATTTGAAAGGTTGCACACTAAATGAGATGTTTGATGAGATGAAAGAGGTTTATGGTGATGATTTCCCATCATATGATGTAGTCAAGAACTGGCATTGTCAGTTCAAATGTGGTCTGACTTCATTGCAAACAGCTCCAATTCCAGGGCGAACCCACTCTGTTGTTGATGAATGCACTATCCAGCAAGTGGAAGTTGTCATTTTGGAAAATCGCTGGGTAACCATTCACCACCTAGCCCAAAATGTCAAGATTAGTGTGGGGTCCATGGAAAAAATCAACCAAGATCATCTTCACATGTACAGGTCCTTCTCAAAAAATTAGCATATAGTGTTAAATTTCATTATTTACCATAATGTAATGATTACAATTAAACTTTCATATATTATAGATTCATTATCCACCAACTGAAATTTGTCAGGTCTTTTATTGTTTTAATACTGATGATTTTGGCCTACAACTCCTGATAACCCAAAAAACCTGTCTCAATAAATTAGCATATCAAGAAAAGGTTCTCTAAACGACCTATTACCCTAATCTTCTGAATCAACTAATTAACTCTAAACACATGCAAAAGATACCTGAGGCTTTTAAAAACTCCCTGCCTGGTTCATTACTCAAAACCCCCATCATGGGTAAGACTAGCGACCTGACAGATGTCAAGAAGGCCATCATTGACACCCTCAAGCAAGAGGGTAAGACCCAGAAAGAAATTTCTCAACAAATAGGCTGTTCCCAGAGTGCTGTATCAAGGCACCTCAATGGTAAGTCTGTTGGAAGGAAACAATGTGGCAGAAAACGCTGTACAACGAGAAGAGGTGACCGGACCCTGAGGAAGATTGTGGAGAAGGACCGATTCCAGACCTTGGGGAACCTGAGGAAGCAGTGGACTGAGTCTGGTGTGGAAACATCCAGAGCCACCGTGCACAGGCGTGTGCAGGAAATGGGCTACAGGTGCCGCATTCCCCAGGTAAAGCCACTTTTGAACCATAAACAGCGGCAGAAGCGCCTGACCTGGGCTACAGAGAAGCAGCACTGGACTGTTGCTAAGTGGTCCCAAGTACTTTTTTCTGATGAAAGCAAATTTTGCATGTCATTCGGAAATCAAGGTGCCAGAGTCTGGAGGAAGACTGGGGAGAAGGAAATGCCAAAATGCCTGAAGTCCAGTGTCAAGTACCCACAGTCAGTGGTGTGGGGTGCCATGTCAGCTGCTGGTGTTGGTCCACTGTGTTTCATCAAGGGCAGGGTCAATGCAGCTAGCTATCAGGAGATTTTGGAGCACTTCATGCTTCCTGGCACCTGCTCACAGTGCCAAAACCACTGGTAAATGGTTTACTGACCATGGTATTACTGTGCTCAATTGGCCTGCCAACTCTCCTGACCTGAACCCCATAGAGAATCTGTGGGATATTGTGAAGAGAAAGTTGAGAGACGCAAGACCCAACACTCTGGATGAGCTTAAGGCCGCTATTGAAGCATCCTGGGCCTCCATAACATCTCAGCAGTGTCACAGGCTGATTGCCTCCATGCCACGCCGCATTGAAGCAGTCATTTCTGCCAAAGGATTCCCGACCAAGTATTGAGTGCATAACTGAACATTATTATTTGATGGTTTTTTTGTTTGTTATTAAAAAACACTTTTATTTGATTGGACGGGTGAAATATGCTAATTTATTGAGACAGGTTTTTTGGGTTATCAGGAGTTGTATGCCAAAATCATCAGTATTAAAACAATAAAAGACCTGACAAATTTCAGTTGGTGGATAATGAATCTATAATATATGAAAGTTTAATTGTAATCATTACATTATGGTAAATAATGAAATTTAACACTATATGCTAATTTTTTGAGAAGGACCTGTATAAGGTATCCGCTCACTGGGTTCCCCATCTGCTCACACTTTTCCAGAAGCAGAAGCAGAAGTCGAATCCTCTCAGGCTCTATGAATGATGTGCCATGGAAACTAGGAGGACTTTTTCAACAGACTGATCACACAGGATGAATGCTGGATCCATAACTATGATCCTGAGACTAAAGTCCAGTCGATGCAATGGAAATATCATGACTCACCGCCTCCAAAGAAATCATGTGCTCAACCCTCGGCAGGCAAGGTCATGCTCACAGTATTTTGGATTTCCTAGCAAACGGTACCATGATCACTGGGGTATACTATGCTTTACTGCTGAGGAAATTGTGGGAGGCCATCAAAACCAAGAGATATGGCATGCTCACCAAAGGTGTCCGCCTTCTGCAAGACAATACACCAATGTTATTGCACAGGGGGAAACTCAGGCCATCTCCGCTGCGGTCTCCCATTCTTCTCCTGCCACAGTGGAGCCTGCTCAGCAGAGACGTCAGTCCCAGCATCTTGCTCAGTCTGATTCTGTGCAAAGAGTTACTGCTGCTTTTCCAGCGTCTGCCATTGAAGCCAGTGCTGGGCAGCGGCGAGCAGACGCTTTTGGGACTAAGTCCTGCTTTTTCCCTTCTGAGCATGCCCAGGGTAAGATCTCTCATTGGAGATCGAGAGTCACATGCTTAGATACTGCAGCAAAACCCGTTGGTTCTCCAGGAAGGTCCTGAAGTTGCTCAGGCTCTGTGGCAGCCTCTCATTGGCCCTTCTAGGAAGGCCCTGTACTTGCTACAGCTATAAAAGGTTTAAATGGCCGCACGGCCATGCGCTAGTATCAATTCATGTCATGAGTTTTGCCCCAATGTGGTCACTCTTGTGTGTATTCAGGGACCCGGCTGAAATAAGCCACTTAGAATACCGGCACCTCCGGCGAGGAGATTGTGTGTATGGTTTCAGGGCCCCGGCTGAAATAAGCCACATAGAATACCGGCTCCTCTGGTGTGGAGATTGTATGATTGCCTCCTTGACTGCGTGACCACAAGCTGCTATCTGCTCAGCAGTTACTGTGTATTTCTGTGAAGTTTAACAGGACACAGTCTTTTCTTTTTAGCGACTCTGTGAAGAAACAGAGTTCGCTTCTACCACCATATAGTGCCGCCGTTTGCCAGCAGCAGGTTCTTTTCCTGCACAGTGGACCCCGGGCTGCGAACGCACCAAATAACATCTCTATATTTACTCGGTGCGTTCCGCCAACCCTAACAGTATACTAGCGCAAGGGTCTGGCTGGTAAATGGCGGACGATCAGCGTCTACAGCAGTATATCCAGCAGCTGGAGGGTAGGTTGGCGGCTCTTGAGCGCACAACCTCAGCTGTGGATGTTACCGCAGCCACTGCTCAGGCTGCCAGTGTAGCTGCAGCCAGTTTGTCCTCTGCCACCCCTGCTCCAACTTTATACCGTCTCCCACTTCCAGACAAGTTTGCTAGTGACAGTAAGCTATGTCGGGGATTCGTGAGTCAGTGCTCCATACATCTTGAGCTCCTGGCTGCACGTTTTCCTATGGAATGGGCGAAAGTGGGATTTATTTTATCCCTTTTGTCAGGCAGAGCGTTGGAGTGGGCAACGCCACTATGGGAGCGTAATGATTGTGTGGTGCAGAGTGCTCCTCTCTTCCTGGACACTCTGAAACAGGTCTTTTTTGGGACCTCGTGTCACCCACGATACCGTGCTCCAATTGTTGGCAATAACACAGGGTTCGTCCATGATCAGCCAGTTCGCCGTCCAATTCTGGACTCTGGCTTCTGAGCTGGAGTGGCCGGATAAAGTCCTTATTCCGGTGTTCTGGAAAGGACTGGCAGACCATGTGAAGGACGCCTTGGCCACCAGGGAGATTCCCACCACACTGGAGGAGCTCATTTCTATATCTACCCACATCAACCTCCATTTTAACGAGCAGAGGTTAGAGCGGACCCAGTGTAGGCAGAGGTTTCGGCTGGCTTCTACCTTCTCCAGCCCTCTAGAATCTCCTGTTCAGGCGTCTGACTCCCATGAGGCCAAGGAGGTTTCTCGAGCGGGACCTAAGTCTCAGACCGCTCGAGTACCCGTGGTTTGTAAAAATTGCCAACAGCTAGGACATTACACTAATAAATGTCCACGGCGGTCGGGAAACGATCGCATCTAGTAACCATTGGAGAAGGTTCACTAGACACAGCGGCGTTTTCCTCCAAGCTGTCCTTCAAAGGGACAATCATGTTAGGCTCATCTGTTATGATCTGGTGGCCTAAGAGCAGCATGAGACGTGCTCTGGAGAAGGTGGTACCTGTACTGACCGCAGACCCTGAACTTAACACCGCAACTAGAAGTAGCCGTGGAATGTACCTAGCACTCCCTGGACATCTCGACACAGCCGGAGGACTAATTACCCCTAGAGATAGAAAAGGGAAAACTATCTTGCCTCAGAGAAAATTCCCAAAGGACAGACAGCCCCCCACAAATATTGACTGTGAGAGGAGAGGGAAAAAACATACACAGACTGAAATCAGAATTTAGCAAAGGAGGCCACTTCTAGCTAAATAGAAAGGATAGGACAGAGTACTATGCGGTCAGTATTAAAACACTAGAAAATATCCACCACAGAAAATACAAAAACTCCACAGCTAACTAAAGATATGGAGGGTATATCTGCATCTCCAGAGATACCAGCTTGGCTAAACAAATCCTTATACAGACCAAGCTGGACAAGACAAAAAACATGGAAAAGAACTGAACAATAAGGCCACAGCATGTGGACAGTAAAAAATCAAGGCCAGAACTTATCTTTGTTGAAAAGAACTGCAAAGCAGGAGAGACCAGGCAGAGATGTGAATCCTCCAGGAACAATGGACAACTGGCACTGACTAAAGGGTGAAGCAAGACTAAATAGCCCAGTCAGATTTGCAGAAAGTGAACACACCTGATAAATGCTGCGATTCAGAGACAGCAGTGCTACCACTTACAACCACCGGAGGGAGCCCAAGAGCAGAATTCACAACAGTACCCCCCCTTGAGGAGGGGTCACCGAACCCTCACCAGAGCCCCCAGGCCGATCTGGATGAGCCAAATGAAAGGCACAAACCAAATCATCAGCATGAACATCGGAGGCAACAACCCAAGAATTATCCTCCTGGCCATAACCCTTCCATTTGACAAGATACTGAAGCTTCCGCCTCGAAAAACGAGAATCCAAGATCTTCTCAACCACATACTCCAACTCCCCATCAATCAACACTGGGGCAGGAGGATCAACAGAGGGAACAACGGGCACCACATATTTCCGCAACAAAGATCTATGAAAAACATTATGGATGGAAAAAGAGGCTGGAAGGGCCAAACGAAAAGACACTGGATTGATAATCTCAGAATTCCTATAAGGGCCAATAAACCGAGGCTTAAACTTAGGGGAAGAAACCTTCATAGGGACATGACGGGAAGACAACCAGACCAAATCCCCAACCCGAAGCCGGGAACCAACACACCGACGACGGTTAGCAAAACGCTGAGCCCCCTCCTGACACAACACCAAATTGTCAACAACATGAGCCCAAATTTGCTGCAACCTGTCAACCACAGAGTCCACCCCAGGACAATCAGAAGGCTCAACCTGCCCAGAAGAAAAACGAGGATGAAAACCAGAGTTACAAAAGAAGGGTGAAACCAAGGTAGCAGAACTAGCCCGATTATTAAGGGCAAACTCGGCCAATGGCAAGAAAGCCACCCAATCATCCTGATCAGCAGACACAAAGCATCTCAAATAAGTTTCCAAAGTCTGATTAGTTCACTCGGTTTGGCCATTTGTCTGAGGATGAAATGCGGAAGAAAAAGACAAATCAATGCCCAGCCTAGCACAAAAGGCCCGCCAAAACCTAGAAACAAACTGGGAACCTCTATCAGACACAATATTCTCCGGAATGCCATGCAAACGAACCACATGCTGAAAAAACAATGGAACCAAATCAGAAGAGGAAGGCAACTTAGGCAAAGGTACCAAATGAACCATCTCAGAAAACCGGTCACAAACCACCCAGATAACTGACATCCTCTGGGAAACCGGAAGATCCGAAATAAAATCCATAGAAATATGCGTCCAAGGCCTCTCAGGGACCGGCAAAGGCAAAAGCAACCCACTAGCACGGGAACAGCAAGGCTTGGCCCGCGCACAAGTCCCACAGGACTGCACAAAAGAACGCACATCCCGTGACAAAGAAGGCCACCAAAAGGACCTACCAACCAAATCTCTGGTACCAAAAATCCCCGGATGACCAGCTAACACAGAACAATGAACCTCCGAAATCACTTTACTAGTCCATCTGTCAGGAACAAACAATTTCCCCACTGGACAGCAGTCAGGTTTATCAGCCTGAAATTCCTGAAGAACCCATCGTAAATCAGGGGAGATGGCAGAAAGAATCACCCCTTCCTTCAGAATACCGACCGGCTCAAGGACCCCAGGAGAATCAGGCAAAAAGCTCCTAGAGAGGGCATCAGCCTTAACATTCTTAGAACCCGGAAGATACGAGACCACAAAATCAAAACGGGAGAAAAACAGGGACCATCGGGCCTGTCTAGGATTCAGCCGTTTGGCAGACTCGAGATAAATCAGATTCTTATGATCGGTCAAGACCACAATACGGTGCTTGGCCCACTCAAGCCAATGTCGCCACTCCTCATATGCCCACTTCATAGCCAACAACTCACGATTGCTGACATCATAATTGCGTTCCGCAGGCGAAAACTTTCGAGAAAAGAAGGCACACGGTTTCATCAAGGAACCATCAGAATTCCTCTGAGACAAAACGGCCCCTGCCCCAATCTCAGAAGCGTCAACCTCAACCTGAAAAGGAAGAGAAACATCCGGCTGACGCAACACAGGGGCAGAAGTAAATCGGCGTTTAAGCTCCTGAAAGGCAGAAACAGCCACAGAGGACCAATTCGTCACATCAGCGCCTTTCTTCGTCAAATCGGTCAGGGGTTTAACCACACTGGAGAAGTTGGCAATGAAACGGCGATAAAAATTAGCAAAGCCCCAAAATTTCTGAAGGCTCTTCACGGATGTGGGCTGGATCCAATCATGAATGGCCTGAACCTTAACCAGATCCATTTCTATAGATGAGGGAGAAAAAATTAAGCCCCAAAAAGAAATCTTCTGTACTCCAAAGAGGCACTTAGACCCCTTCACAAACAAGGCATTATCACGAAGGATCTGAAATAACATCCTGACTTGTTTCACATGAGACTCCCAATCATCTAAAAAAATCAAAATATCATCCAAATATACAATCATGAATTTATCAAGATAATTCCGAAATATATCATGCATGAAGGACTGAAACACAGATGGAGCATTAGAGAGTCCGAATGGCATCACAAGGTATTCAAAATGGCCTTCGGGCATATTAAACGCAGTTTTCCATTCGTCACCCTGCTTAATACGAACAAGATTATATGCCCTTCGAAGGTCAATCTTAGTAAACCAACTAGCCCCCTTAATCCTAGCAAACAGATCAGAAAGCAAAGGCAAAGGGTATTGGAATTTGACCGTGATCTTATTCAAGAGGCGATAATCAATACAGGGTCTCAAGGAGCCATCTTTTTTGGCAACAAAAAAAAAACCTGCTCCCAATGGTGAAGAAGATGGCCGAATATGCCCCTTCTCCAAGGACTCCTTAACATAGCTCCGCATGGCGGTATGTTCTGGCACAGACAGGTTGAAAAGTCGGCCCTTAGGGAACTTACAGCCTGGAATCAAGTCAATAGCACAATCACAGTCCCTATGCAGTGGAAGGGAACTGGACTTGGGCTCATCGAATACATCCTGGAAATCTGACAAAAACTCAGGAATTTCAGAAGAGGGGGAGGAGGCAATTGACATCAAAGGAACGTCACCATGAACCACCTGACAACTCCAACTAGTCACAGACATAGATTTCCAATCTAATACCGGATTATGCACCTGTAACCATGGGAAACCCAGCACAATAGCATCATGCAAATTATGCAACACCAGAAAACGACAATCTTCCTGATGGGCTGGCGCCATGCACATGGTCAGCTGTGTCCAAAACTGAGGTTTATTTTTAGCCAACGGTGTAGCATCAATGCCCCTCAAAGGAATAGGACTCTGCAAAGGCTGCAAGGGGAAACCACAACGTCTGGCAAATTCTAAGTCCATTAAGTTTAGAGCGGCGCCTGAATCCACAAATGCCATGACAGAAAATGACGATAATGAGCAGATCAGGGTCACAGATAACAGAAATTTAGGATGTACAGTACTGATGGTAACAGAACTAGCGATTCTCTTGGTACGCTTAGGGCAATCAGAAATAACATGAGCAGAATCGCCGCAGTAAAAACACAACCTATTCTGACGTCTGAATCCTTGTCGTTCAGCTCTAGACACAATCCTATCACACTGCATAGGCTCAGGACTCCGCTCGGAAGACAATGCCATAGTGTGAACAACTCTGCGCTCGCGCAAGCGCCGATCAATCTGAATGGCCAGAGACATAGAATCACTCAGACCAGCAGGCGTGGGGAACCCCAACATAACATCTTTAACGGATTCAGAAAGACCCTTTCTGAAGATTGCCGCCAAGGCATCCTCATTCCATTTAGTCAGTACAGACCATTTTCTAAACTTCTGGCAATATGATTCTGCCGCTTCTTGACCCTGAGACAGGGCCAACAAGGTCTTCTCAGCATGATCCACTGAATTAGGTTCATCATACAATAACCCAAGCGCCTGAAAAAAGGTGTCTACATTAAGCAACGCCGGATTCCCAGGTTCCAGGGCAAATGCTCAATCCTCGGGGTCACCACGCAGCAGAGATATAACAATTTTAACCTGCTGGATGGGATCACCAGAGGAACGGGGTTTCAGAGCAAAAAACTGTTTACAGTTATTTTTAAAGCTCAGAAATTTGGACCTATCCCCAAAAAACAAATCAGGAGTTGGAATTCTAGGCTCTAAAACCGGAGTCTGAGCGATATAATCGGAAATACCCTGTACTCTAGCAGCAAGTTGATCCACACGAGAAGCCAATCCCTGAACATCCATACCAGCGCCGAACTCCTGAGCCACCCAGAGGTAAAGAGGGAAGAAAAAAAAAAAACAGCAGACTACAGAAAAAAAAATGGCTCAGCACTAGTGTTGAGCGATACCTTCCGATATCGGAAAGTATCGGTATCGGAAAGTATCGGCCGATACCGTCAAAGTATCGGATCTAATCCGATACCGATACCCGATCCCAATGCAAGTCAATGGGACGAAAATATCGGAATTAAAATAAACCCTTTCTTTCCTTGTAGGTTCATTCTACATGAAGGAAAACAACTAAGAATAATGTAGGATGTATTGGGGGAGGTGGCGGAGACATTACAGGCATAGAGGTTTAGCCCAATCAAATAGAATAGCATGAATTTTATTTTTTTTTAAAGACGTTCGGAGTTACAAAGATATTGACTATGTTAAGATTTTTTTTATTTTGTCAGATATTGATGTTTCACTACTTCCACGCCCTTCACCCTCTTTTTTACATCTCCCACACTTTCTTCTTCATCATCATCATCATCTTTAACATCAACTTCTTCTTCACCTTATTCATCTTCTTCATCTTCTACCTATAATTTTTTTTTTTTACATTGTTCATATTCTTTTTATTTAACTATTGTTCTTCTTCATATTCAACTTCTTCATCATATTCTTATTTGTGACAGGCATTCCCGTAGTTGTTATCTATAAAAGTTTGAAGATTACACCTTCCGTTCTGCCTGTCACAAAAGAGTTACATTTGTCCGCGTTCAGTTTGGCCTGCAGCATCAGGCTTTATCCAGGGGCGCCACGAGGAGGAACGGACTCACCCCCATACACTGCTTAGTCTTCTTCTGCTTATAATTTAGATAATATCTTTTGCTCTGATATTTAGTGTTATGCTTAATGTTCTTCTGCTCTTTGTTCTGCAGCCTCTTGTTCTTCTGCTTCTCGGTCTCCCATGTCGTCGTCGTCTCCAGGGTCGTCGTCTCCAGGGTCGTCGTCATCGGGGTGGTCTTCAGGGTCATCGTCTCCAGGGTCGTCGTCATCTCAGCGGTTGTCGTCTCTGGTGTCGTCGTCATCTTAGGGGTGGTCTTCCGGGTCGTCGTCTTTAGGGTCTTGAACTTGGAAATGTAGCAGAAGGTACAAGAAGGCTGAGAAAATGCCGAGAAACAGCTGATGGAACTGGAACTCGGATGGCTACCCGAAGGTCCAAGAGCCAATGGAACTACCGAGGACCAGCTGACGTTACTGGAACTCGGTTACTAAGCAGGAGGTACCCGTGCCTGAAAGCACTACCAAGGACCACCTGACGTTGGTGGAACTCGGATACCCAGAGGGAGGCACCTAAGCCAAAGGCTCTGCCCGGAGCCAGCTGACGGTACTAGAACCAGGATGGGGAGCAGAAGGTACAAGAGCAAAAGACACTGCCGAGAACCAGCTGACGGTACTGGAACCTGGATGGGTAGCCAAAGGTCCAAGAGCCAATGGAACTACCGAGGACCAGCTGACGTTACTGGAACCCGGTTACTAAGCAGGAGGTACCCGTGCCTGAAAGCACTACCAAGGACCACCTGACGTTGGTGGAACTCGGATACCCAGAGGGAGGCACCTAAGCCAAAGGCTCTGCCTGGAACCAGCTGACGGTACTGGAACCAGGATGGGGAGCAGAAGGTACAAGAGCAAAAGACACTGCCGAGAACCAGCTGACGGTACTGGAACCCGGATGGGTAGCCGAAGGTCCAAGAGCCAATGGAACTACCGAGGACCAGCTGACGTTACTGGAACCCGGTTACTAAGCAGGAGGTACCCATGCCTGAAAGCACTACCAAGGACCACCTGACGTTGGTGGAACTCGGATACCCAGAGGGAGGCACCTAAGCCAAAGGCTCTGCCCGGAACCAGCTGACGGTGCTGAAACCAGGATGGGGACCTATTCAAGCTTGTCTTCCTAGAGCCCCAACTAGTGGTGTTGGAGCAAAGGGTCAGCAGGGGGAGCAGAGAGTAGGCCGAAGCCTGCACTGGAGGCATTTGTAGGTCTGTTGTGTCTGCGTGGCGTTTGCAGGACACGATGCCGGCTACACAGCAGGGGAACAGCTGGCGGTTCTGAACCCCACTGACACATTGGCTGGTGTTTTTCTCTGTGCAGCTAGCAGTACCGGGCACCAACTGGCGGTGTTAGAGCCCAGGGTCAGCAGGAGGAGAGGGAGCAGAGTGTAGGCCGAAGCCTAATTGAACCAATTTTAAAGGTAACCTTTAACCCCCCCTCAGGTGTTACAAACTAGAAGAGCCACGCCTTATGCAGCAGTAGTGCTGCACAAGTCAAAGGTTGCTCTTTTAATTTTGTTCCTTGAACCAGCTGAATGAAACACGTACAACATTTTGGCCCTTATACAGTCAATCTGTCTTGGAGGCGGGAGTTGTTGTGGATTCTGTTTGTGGGCTCCCTCTGGTGGTTACTGCTGGTACTGGGTGACTTTGGTGGGTTGCGGCCTTTGGTTTCCACCTGTCCATCAGAGGCTGGGTGTTTCCTATTTTACCTGGCCTTTCTGTCATTCCCTTGCCGGCTATCAATGTATTCAGATGTGCTCTGTTTGGTTCCTGCCTACCTGCTCCCAGATCTTTCAGGATAAGCTAAGTGCTGATTTTCAGTTGTTTGGTTTTTTTGTCCAGCTTGCTTATTATGTCTCTATGCTAGCTGGTAGCTCTAGTGGACTGAGGTTCTCCCCATGTGCCATGAGTTGGCACATGGGTTCTTGTAATCTCAGGATGGTTTTTTGATTAGGGTTTTTTGCTGACCGCTCAGTCCCCTTTTGTATCGTTCTGCTTTCTAGTTTACAGCGGGCCTCAATTTGCTAAATCTTTATATATCATCTCTATGTGTGTGCCTTCCTCTCATTTCACCGTCAATACATGTGAGGGGGCAACTATATCTTTTGGGGTTCATTCCTCTGGAGGCAAGTGAGGTCTTTATTTTCTCTGCAGTACTAGTTAGCTCTTAGGCTGGTGCGTGGCGTCTAGAACCAACGTAGGCACGCTCCCTGGCTATCTCTAGTTGCGTTTGTCAGGCGTAGGGCAGCGGTCAGCCCAGGTTCCATCACCCTAGAGCTCGTCCGTTATTTATTTGTACTTTGCTTGTCCTGTGCTATCCCTAGCCATTGGGGATTCATGACAGTATAGCCGGCCCACAAAGTGTTAATTGTTTGGGCTGAAGCAGGAGAAATAGAAGTGTTTAAGGGAAATTTTTTTTTTTTTTTTTCCCTTCAGAGTTTTGCTGCCTAGCCCTTAATTGCTGTCTAGCTGCTTCTTACCTCCTCTTAACCCTTGAATGGCTCTGATCTTAGCTGTTTAACATGGATGTCCAGAGTTTGGCTTCCAGCCTGAGTAATCTCGCGGCAAAAGTTCAAAACATACAGGATTTTGTTGTTCACACTCCCATGTCTGAACCTAGAATTCCTATTCCAGAGTTCTTCTCTGGAGATAGATCTACCTTCCTGAATTTCAGGAACAATTGTAAATTGTTTCTTTCTTTAAAATCTCGCTCCTCTGGAGACCCTGCTCAACAGGTCAGGATTGTAATATCTTTCCTGCGGGGCGACCCTCAGAATTGGGCATTTGCATTGGCACCAGGGGATCCTGCATTGCTCAGTGTGGATGCGTTTTTTCTGGCATTGGGATTGCTCTATGAGGAACCCAACCTGGAGATTCAGGCTGAAAAGGCTTTATTAGCCCTCTCTCAGGGGCATGATGAAGCGGAAATATATTGTCAAAAATTTCGGAAATGGTCGGTGCTTACTCAGTGGAATGAGTGCGCCCTGGCTGCAAACTTCAGAAATGGTCTTTCTGAGGCCATTAAGGATATTATGGTGGGGTTCCCTACGCCTACAGGTCTGAATGAGTCTATGGCTATGGCCATTCAGATTGATCGGCGTTTGCGGGAGCGCAAACCCGTGCACCAGTTGGCGGTGTCTTCTGAACAGGCACCTGAGACTATGCAATGTGATAGAATTCAGTCCAGAAGTGAACGGCAAAGTTATAGGCGGAAAAATGGATTGTGTTTTTATTGTGGTGATTCAGCTCATGTTATATCAGCATGCTCTAAACGCACAAAAAAGCTTGATAAATCTTTTGCCATTGGTACTCTGCAGCCTAAGTTCATTTTGTCTGTGACTCTGATTTTTTCACTGTCTTCCATTTCCGTTGATGCCTATGTGGATTCGGGCGCCGCCCTGAGTCTTATGGATTGGTCATTTGCTAAACGCTGCGGTTTTAGTCTGGAGCCTCTGGAAGTCCCTATTCCTCTGAAGGGAATTGACTCTACACCATTGGCTATGAATAAACCGCAGTATTGGACACAAGTGACCATGCGCATGACTCCCGTTCATCAGGAGGTGATTCGCTTCCTTGTACTGTATAATTTACATGATGTACTAGTGCTGGGTCTGCCATGGTTACAAACTCATAATCCTGTCCTGGACTGGAAAACAATGTCTGTGTTAAGCTGGGGATGTCAGGGGGTTCATGATGATGCACCTCCGATTTCTATCGCTTCATCTACTCCTTCTGAGATCCCTGAGTTTTTGTCTGACTATAGGGATGTTTTTGAGGAGCCTAAGCTCAATTCGCTCCCTCCTCATAGGGATTGTGACTGTGCTATAGAATTGATTCCTGGCAGTAAGTTCCCTAAGGGTAGTTTATTTAATCTGTCACTGCCAGAGCATACTGCTATGCGGAATTATATTAAGGAGTCCTTGGAAAAGGGACATATTCATCCATCTTCGTCCCCTCTGGGAGCAGGTTTTTTTTTCGTGGCAAAAAAAGATGGTTCCCTGAGGCCTTGTATAGATTATCGCCTTCTGAATAAGATTACAGTCAAATATCAGTATCCATTGCCATTATTGACTGACTTGTTTGCTCGCATTAAGGGGGCTAGGTGGTTCACTAAGATAGATCTTCGCGGTGCGTATAATCTGGTGCGGATAAAACAAGGTGATGAGTGGAAAACCGCATTTAATACGCCTGAGGGCCATTTTGAGTATTTGGTAATGCCTTTTGGACTCTCCAATGCTCCGTCAGTCTTTCAGTCCTTTATGCACAATATTTTCCGTGAATATCTGGATAAGTTTATGATTGTGTATTTGGATGATATTTTGGTGTTTTCTGATGACTGGGAGTCTCATGTTCTACAGGTCAGGAAGGTGTTTCAGGTTCTGCGGGCCAATTCTCTGTTTGTGAAGGGCTCAAAGTGTCTCTTCGGAGTCCAGAAGATTTCTTTTTTGGGGTACATTTTTTCTCCTTCTACTATTGAGATGGATCCCGTTAAGGTTCAGGCAATTTGTGACTGGACACAACCTACATCTGTTAAGAGCCTACAGAAGTTCTTGGGGTTTGCTAATTTTTATCGTCGGTTCATTGCAAATTTTTCCAGTATTGTTAAACCTTTGACTGATTTAACTAAAAAGGGTGCTGATGTTGCTAATTGGTCTCCTGCGGCTGTGGGGGCCTTTCAGGAACTTAAGCGCCGGTTTTCTTCTGCTCCTGTGTTGTGTCAACCAGATGTTTCACTTCCTTTTCAGGTTGAGGTTGATGCTTCCGAGATTGGAGCGGGGGCGGTTTTGTCACAGAGAAGTTCTGATGGCTCGGTGATGAAGCCATGTGCATTCTTCTCTAGAAAATTCTCGCCCGCCGAGCGCAATTATGATGTGGGTAATCGGGAGCTTTTGGCCATGAAGTGGGCATTTGAGGAGTGGCGTCATTGGCTTGAGGGTGCTAAACATCGTGTGGTGGTCTTGACTGATCACAAGAATCTCATTTACCTTGAGTCTGCCAGGCGTTTGAATCCTAGACAGGCTCGTTGGTCGTTGTTTTTTTCTCGTTTCAATTTCGTGGTTTCATACCTGCCAGGTTCAAAGAATGTGAAGGCAGATGCTCTTTCCAGGAGTTTTGTGCCTGACTCTCCTGGAGACTCTGGGCCTACTGGTATCCTTAGGGATGGGGTAATATTGTCCGCCATATCCCCAGACTTGCGACGTGCATTGCAGGAGTTTCAGGTGGATAAACCGGATCGTTGTCCACCAGAAAGACTGTTTGTTCCGGATGATTGGACCAGTAGAGTCATCTCCGAGGTCCATTCTTCTGTGTTGGCTGGTCATCCTGGAATATTTGGTACTAGAGACTTGGTGGCCAGGTCTTTTTGGTGGCCTTCCTTGTCTAGGGATGTGCGTACCTTTGTGCAGTCTTGTGAAGTGTGTGCTCGAGCTAAGCCTTGCTGTTCTCGGGCCAGTGGGTTGTTGTTATCCTTGCCCATCCCGAAGAGGCCTTGGACGCACATTTCCATGGATTTTATTTCTGATCTCCCGGTTTCACAGAAAATGTCCGTTATCTGGGTTGTGTGTGACCGCTTTTCTAAGATGGTTCATTTGGTGCCCTTGCCTAAGTTGCCTTCCTCCTCTGAGTTGGTCCCTTTATTTTTTCAGAACGTGGTTCGTTTGCATGGGATTCCGGAGAATATCGTTTCTGACAGGGGATCCCAGTTTGTGTCTAGATTTTGGCGGACGTTTTGTGCCAAGATGGGCATTGATTTGTCTTTCTCGTCTGCATTCCATCCTCAGACGAATGGCCAGACGGAGCGAACTAATCAGACCTTGGAAACTTATTTGAGGTGTTTTGTTTCTGCTGACCAAGATGACTGGGTTGCTTTTTTGCCACTGGCCGAATTTGCTCTTAATAATCGGGCTAGTTCTGCCACGTTGGTCTCTCCTTTTTTTTGTAATTCGGGGTTTCATCCTCGTTTTTCCTCTGGTCAGGTGGAGTCTTCGGATTGTCCTGGAGTGGACATGGTGGTGGACAGGCTACATCAGATTTGGAATCAGGTGGTGGACAATTTGAAGTTATCTCAGGAGAAGACTCAGCAGTTTGCTAATCGCCGTCGCCGCGTGGGTCCCCGACTTCTTGTTGGGGATTTGGTGTGGTTGTCTTCTCGTTTTGTCCCTATGAAGGTCTCTTCTCCTAAGTTCAAGCCTCGGTTCATCGGTCCTTATAGGATCTCGGAGATTCTTAACCCTGTATCTTTTCGTTTGGATCTCCCAGCATCGTTTGCTATTCATAATGTGTTCCATCGGTCGTTGTTGCGGAGGTATGAGGTGCCCGTTGTTCCTTCGGTTGAGCCTCCTGCTCCGGTGCTGGTGGAGGGAGAATTGGAGTATGTTGTTGAGAAGATCTTGGATTCTCGTGTTTCCAGACGCAAACTCCAGTATTTGGTTAAGTGGAAGGGTTATGGTCAGGAGGATAATTCCTGGGTGGTCGCCTCCGATGTTCATGCGACTGATTTGGTCCGCGCCTTCCATAGAGCTCACCCTGATCGCCCTGGGGGTTCTCGTGAGGGTTCGGTGACCCCTCCTCAAGGGGGGGGTACTGTTGTGGATTCTGTTTGTGGGCTCCCTCTGGTGGTTACTGCTGGTACTGGGTGACTTTGGTGGGTTGCGGCCTTTGGTTTCCACCTGTCCATCAGAGGCTGGGTGTTTCCTATTTTACCTGGCCTTTCTGTCATTCCCTTGCCGGCTATCAATGTATTCAAATGTGCTCTGTTTGGTTCCTGCCTACCTGCTCCCAGATCTTTCAGGATAAGCTAAGTGCTGATTTTCAGTTGTTTGGTTTTTTTGTCCAGCTTGCTTATTATGTCTCTATGCTAGCTGGTAGCTCTAGTGGACTGAGGTTCTCCCCATGTGCCATGAGTTGGCACATGGGTTCTTGTAATCTCAGGATGGTTTTTTGATTAGGGTTTTTTGCTGACAGCTCAGTTCCCTTTTGTATCGTTCTGCTTTCTAGTTTACAGCGGGCCTCAATTTGCTAAATCTTTATATATCATCTCTATGTGTGTGCCTTCCTCTCATTTCACCGTCAATACATGTGAGGGGGCAACTATATCTTTTGGGGTTCATTCCTCTGGAGGCAAGTGAGGTCTTTATTTTCTCTGCAGTACTAGTTAGCTCTTAGGCTGGTGCGTGGCATCTAGAACCAACGTAGGCACGCTCCCTGGCTATCTCTAGTTGCGTTTGTCAGGCGTAGGGCAGCGGTCAGCCCAGGTTCCATCACCCTAGAGCTCGTCCGTTATTTATTTGTACTTTGCTTGTCCTGTGCTATCCCTAGCCATTGGGGATTCATGACATGGAGTTCCCTTCGTAATGAGACGCAGCACAGCTGGCAAAAATACCACCTTGGTGCTTGGCGCGGCCTCCTGAGCATCGCATTTTGATGTACAGGAGTCTGCGTTGTTGCGTTATCCCTTGGCCATGCGCTGCCCGTCTTCTGACATCATTTCATGTCGGCTGGTGCGGTTCGCGATGCCCATAAATCCCAGCCCCGCAGTGTCTTTACAGTGTTTCACACTGCGGGGCTGGGATTCATGGCCTGGCGCAGTACATATGTTCGCCTCTCGCTCGGGTCCTTACACCTGCTACAGACTGTGCAGCGTCAGCTGATCCCTTATCGAATGCCACGGCCATGAAGCCGCACAGACTGAAGAAGGTGGAAGGAGCTGAGTGACAGCCTGGCGAAGATATGCACTGCTCATGCCCGTCAATCACACCCTCGCAGTCAAAATAAATAAGACACCGAGGGGCGCTGTGTCAGGCAGGGCGGCCGCAGAGGCGCAGCCAGCCAAACAATGATGTCAGAAGAAGGGCTGTGCTACCAAGGGGGTTGCAGCGTGTCATTACAAAGGAAAGTCACACCTCAGGGACGTTTTAATGGTCTCAGGGGACACATTGTAGACGTGTTCCGTTCCACGTGTGCAAGGAGAATAAGTTTATGAGCAACCTTGCACACATGCAGCATTACTGCTGTACAAGGTGGCTGTAAAACATACAAACACCTGGGGGAGGGGCGACAGGTTCCCTTCAATTTCAGTTCTTGTGTCTGCGTGGCTTTTGCAGGACACGATGCCGGCTACACAGCAGGGGAACAGCTGGCGGTTCTGAACCCCACTGACACATTGGCTGGTGTTTTTCTCTGTGCAGCTAGCAGTACCGGGCACCAACTGGCGGTGTTAGAGCCCAGGGTCAGCAGGAGGAGAGGGAGCAGAGTGTAGGCCGAAGCCTGCACTGGCGGCAGCTTTGTGTCTGCGTGGCTGTTGCAGGACACGTTGCGGGCTACACAGCAGGGGAACAGCTGGCGGTGCTGAACCCCACTGACACATTGGCGGGTGTTTTTCTCTGTGCAGCCAGCACTTCGGGGCACCAACTGGCGGTGTTAGAGCCCAGGCTCTGCAGGGGGAGCAGAGTGTAGGCCGAAGCCTAATTGAACCAATTTTAAAGGTAACCTTTAACCCCCCCTCAGGTGTTACAAACTAGAAGAGCCACGCCTTATGCAGCAGTAGTGCTGCACAAGTCAAAGGTTGCTCTTTTAATTTTGTTCCTTGCACAAGCTGAATGAAACACATACAACATTTTGGCCCTTATACAGTCAATCTGTCTTGGAGGCGGGAGTTCCCTTCGTAATGAGACGCAGCACAGCTGGCAAAAATACCACCTTGGTGCTTGGCGCGGCCTCCTGAGCATCGCATTTTGATGTACAGGAGTCTGCGTTGTTGCGTTATCCCTTGGCCATGCGCTGCCCGTCTTCTGACATCATTTCATGTCGGCTGGTGCGGTTCGCGATGCCCATGAATCCCAGCCCCGCAGTGTCTTTACAGTGTTTCACACTGCGGGGCTGGGATTCATGGCCTGGCGCAGTACATATGTTCGCCTCTCGCTCGGGTCCTTACACCTGCTACAGACTGTGCGGCGTCAGCTGATCCCTTATCGCATGCCACGGCCATGAAGCCACACAGTCTGAAGAAGGCGGAAGGAGCTGAGTGACAGCCTGGCGAAGATATGCACTGCTCATGCCCGTCAATCACACCCTCGCAGTCAAAATAAATAAGACACCGAGGGGCGTTGTGTCGGGCAGGGCGGCCGCAGAGGCGCAGCCAGCCAAACAATGATGTCAGAAGAAGGGCTGTGCTACCAAGGGGGTTGCAGCGTGTCATTACAAAGGAAAGTCACACCACAGGGACGTTTTAATGGTCTCAGGGGACACATTGTAGACGTGTTCCGTTCCACGTGTGCAAGGAGAATAAGTTTATGAGCAACCTTGCACACATGCAGCATTACTGCTGTACAAGGTGGCTGTAAAACATACAAACACCTGGGGGAGGGGCGACAGGTTCCCTTCAATTTCAGTTCTTATGTCTGCGTGGCTTTTGCAGGACACGATGCCGGCTACACAGCAGGGGAACAGCTGGCGGTTCTGAACCCCACTGACACATTGGCTGGTGTTTTTCTCTGTGCAGCTAGCAGTACCGGGCACCAACTGGCGGTGTTAGAGCCCAGGGTCAGCAGGAGGAGAGGGAGCAGAGTGTAGGCCGAAGCCTGCACTGGCGGCAGCTTTGTGTCTGCGTGGCTGTTGCAGGACACGTTGCGGGCTACACAGCAGGGGAACAGCTGGCGGTGCTGAACCCCACTGACACATTGGTGAGGTGTTTGGCTCTGTGCAGCCAGCAGTACCGGGCGCCAACTGGCGGTGTTAGAGCCCAGGGGTCAGCAGGAGGTGAGGGAGCAGAGTGTAGGCCGAAGCCTGCACTGGCGGCAGCTTTGTGTCTGCGTGGCTGTTGCAGGACACGTTGCGGGCTACACAGCAGGGGAACAGCTGGCGGTGCTGAACCCCACAGACACATTGGCGGGTGTTTTGCTCTGTGCAGCCAGCACTACCGGACAGCAACTAGCGGTGTTGGAGCCCGGGCTCTGCAGGTGGAGCAGAGTGTAGGCCGAAGCCTAATTGAACCGATTTTAAAGTTAACCTTTAACCCCCCCTCAGGGGTTCCAAACTACAAGAGCCACAGCTTGGGCAGCAGTAATGCTGCACAAGTCTAAGGTTGCTCTTTTAATTTTGCTCCTTGCACACGCAGAAAGAAACACGTATAACATTTAGGCCCTTAAACAGTCAAACTGTTTTGGAGGTGTGAGTTCCCTTCGTAATGAGACGCAGCACAGCTGTCAGAAATCCCACCTTGGTGCTGGGCGCGGCCTCCTGAGCGTCGTTATTTGCTGCACAGGAGTCTGCGCTGTCGTGTTATCCCTTGGCCTTGCGCTGTTAGCGCTGCCCATCTTCTGACATCATTTAATGTCGGCCGGTGCGGTTCGCGATGATGCGATGACCATGAATCCCAGCCCCGCAGTGTCTTTACATTGTTAAAACACTGCGGGGCTGGGATTCATGGCCTGGCGCAGTACATATGTTCGCCGAGGCACTCGGGTCCTTACACCTGCTTCAGACTGTGCGGCGTCAGATGATCCCTTATCGCATGCCACGGCCATGAAGCCGCACAGTCTGAAGAAGGCGGAAGGAGATGAGGGACAGGAGAACATATGCACTGCTCATGCCCATCTATCACACCCTCGCA
This sequence comes from Ranitomeya variabilis, assembly GCF_051348905.1. Taxonomy (NCBI): domain Eukaryota; kingdom Metazoa; phylum Chordata; class Amphibia; order Anura; family Dendrobatidae; genus Ranitomeya; species Ranitomeya variabilis. The sequence continues at coordinate 997,769,440 of NC_135232.1, read as the reverse complement.
GTCAAAATAAATAAGACACCGAGGGGCGTTGTGTGGGGCAGGGCGGCCGCAGAGGCGCAGCCAGCCAAACAATGATGCCAGAAGACGGGCAGTGCTACCAAGGGGGTTGCAGCGTGTCATTACAAAGGAAAGTCACACCTCAGGGACGTTTTAATGGTCTCAGGGGACACATTGTAGACGTGTTCCTTTCCACGTGTGCAAGGAGAATAAGTTTATGAGCCACCTTGCACACATGCAGCATTACTGCTGTACAAGGTGGCTGTAAAACATACAAACGCCTGGGGGAGGACAGGTTCCCTTCAATTTCAGTTCTTGTGTCTGCATGGCTGTTGCAGGACACGATGCCGGCTACACAGCAGGGGAACAGCTGGCGGTGCTGAACCCCACTGACACATTGGCGAGGTGTTTGGCTCTGTGCAGCTAGCAGTACCGGGCGCCAACTGGCGGAGTTAGAGCCCAGGGGTCAGCAGGAGGAGAGGGAGCAGAGTGTAGGCCGAAGCCTGCACTGGCGGCAGCTTTGTGTCTGCGTGGCTGTTGCAGGACACGTTGCCGGCTACACAGCAGGGGAACAGCTGGCGGTGCTGAACCCCACAGACACATTGGCGGGTGTTTTTCTCTGTGCAGCCAGCACTTCGGGGCACCAACTGGCGGTGTTAGAGCCCAGGCTCTGCAGGGGGAGCAGAGTGTAGGCCGAAGCCTGCACTGGAGCAAGTTGAAAGGGAACCTTTAACCCCCCCCCCCAGGCGTTTGTAGCTGAAAGAGCCATCTTGTACAGCACTAATGCAGAAAAAGGTAAACTTAGCTCTTTTAATTATGGTCCTTGCAAACGCTGAACTTGACACTTCTGAAATGTGTCCCCTCACACCGTTAAACCGTCCGGTTGGAGGGACTTTCCTTTGTCATGTGACGCAGCACAGCCGTCATTCTTACCCCCTTGGCGATGTGCGCCGCCTCCTCAGCGTTGTTTGAATCTGTCCCGGAGCCTGCGCTGTTAGGTTAGCCCTTGGCCATGCACACATTTTGCGCTGCCCGTCTTCTGACATCATTTGGTGTCAGGCTGGCTGCGCCTGTGCGGCCGCGCTGGCCAAGATCCCACCTCGCAGTGTCGTCCAATGTAATCCCACTGTGGGCCTGGGATCCATGGGCATGCGCAGTGCGTATCTTCGCCTCTCACTCCCCTCCTTCTAGCTTCTTCAGACTGTGCGGCGTCACGGCCGTGGCATGCTATTAGGGATCAGCTGACGGAGCACAGTCTGAAGAAGGCGGAGGGAGATGAGTGAGAGGCGGATGTTAAGATATACACTGCGCATGTCCATGGATCACAGGCCCGCAGTGGGATTAAATCAGAAGACACTACGAGGCGGGATCTCGTCAAGGGGGTAAGAATGACGGCTGTGCTGCGTCACATGACAAAGGAAAGTCCCTCCGACCGGACGGTTTAACGGTGTGAGGGGACACATTTCAGAAGTGTTCGGTTCAACGTATGCAAGGAGCACCACGAAAAGAGGCACTTTTCCCTTTTGCATCGTTACTGCTGCACAAGGTGGCTCTTTCAGTAACAAACGCCTGGGGGGGGCAGGTTCCCTTAAATTTAAGTTGTTGTGCCTGCGTGGCGGTCGCATGACACGTTGCCGTATACACAGCAGGGGAGCAGCAGGCATTACTGAACCCCACTAACACATTGGCGAGGTGTTTGGCTCTGTGCGGACAGCACTTCCGGACAACAACTAGTGGTGTTGGAGCCCAGGGACAGAAGGAGGAGGAGGAGGTGGAGGAGAGAGGAGGGATTGCCACACACACAGCTGGGGAACAGCTGACGTTACTGAACCCCAATAACAGAGGAGCGACTGTTGACTGTGCAGACAGCACTTCCAGACAACAACTAGCGGTGTTGGAGCCCAGGGACAGAAGGAGGAGGTGGAGGAGAGAGGAGGGATTGCCACACACACAGCTGGGGAACAGCTGACGTTACTGAACCCCAATAACAGAGGAGCGACTGTTGACTGTGCGGACAGCACTTCCAGACAACAACTAGCGGTGTTGGAGCCCAGGGACAGAAGGAGGAGGAGGAGGTGGAGGAGAGAGGAGGGATTGCCACACACACAGCTGGGGAACAGCTGACAATACTGAACCCCAATAACAGAGGAGCAACTGTTGACTGTGCGGACAGCACTTCCAGACAACAACTAGCGGTGTTGGAGCCCAGGGACAGAAGGAGGAGGTGGAGGAGAGAGGAGGGATTGCCACACACACAGCTGGGGAACAGCTGATGTTACTGAACCCCAATAACAGAGGAGCGACTGTTGACTGTGCGGACAGCACTTCCAGACAACAACTAGCGGTGTTGGAGCCCAGGGACAGAAGGAGGAGGAGGAGGTGGAGGAGAGAGGAGGGATTGCCACACACACAGCTGGGGAACAGCTGACGTTACTGAACCCCAATAACAGAGGAGCGACTGTTGACTGTGCGGACAGCACTTCCAGACAACAACTAGCGGTGTTGGAGCCCAGGGACAGAAGGAGGAGGAGGAGGTGGAGGAGAGAGGAGGGATTGCCACACACACAGCTGGGGAACAGCTGACGTTACTGAACCCCAATAACAGAGGAGCGACTGTCGACTGTGCGGACAGCACTTCCAGACAACAACTAGCGGTGTTGGAGGCCAGGGACAGCAGGAGGAGGAGGTGGTGGAGGAGAGAGGAGGGATTGCCACACACACAGCTGGGGAACAGCTGACGTTACTGAACCCCAATAACAGAGGAGCGACTGTTGACTGTGCGGACAGCACTTCCAGACAACAACTAGCGGTGTTGGAGCCCAGGGACAGCAGGAGGAGCAGAGGAACACAGTGTGGGCCGAAGCCTGATTGGAGAAAGTCGAAAGGGAACCTTTAACCCCCCGCAAGGCGTTTGTAGCTGAAAGAGCCAGCTTGTGCAGCACAAAGGATGCAAAAGGAAAAGGTGGCTCTTTTCATTATGCTCCTTGCAAACACAGAACTAAACACTTATAAAATGTGTCCCCTGAAACCGTGAGACCGTCCCGGAGGTGGGACTTTCCTTCGTAATATGACGCAGCACAGCCGTCATTCCTACCCCCTTGGCGCCGTGCCCCGGCTCCTCAGCGTTGTTTAATTCCGTCCCAGAGCCTGCGCTGTTATGTTATCCCTTGGCCAGGCACACTTAGCGCTGCCCATCTTCTGACATCATTTGGTGTCAGTCTGGCTGCGCCTGTGCGTCCGTGCTGGCTGAGATCCCGCCTCGCAGTGTCATCTAATGTAATCCCACCGCGGGCCTGGGATCCGTGGCCATGCGCAGTGCATATCCTCGCCTCTCACTCCCCTCCCTTCGGCTTCTTCAGACTGTGCGGCGTCACGGCCGTGGCATGCTATTAGGGATCAGCTGACGGAGCACAGTCTGAAGAAGGCGGAGGGAGATGAGTGAGAGGCGGAGGTTCAGATATGCACTGCGCATGTCCATGGATCTCAGGCCCCCAGTGGGATTAAATCAGAAGACACTGCGAGGCGGGATCTCGGCCAGCGCGGCCACACAGGCGCAGTCAGCCTGACACCAAATGATGTCAGAAGAGGGGCAGCGCTAAGTGTGCCTGGCCAAGGGATAACATAACAGCGCAGGCTTCAAGACAGAATCAAACAATGCTGAGGAGCCGGCGCACCGTGCCGGGGGGGTAAGAATGACGGCTGTGCTGCGTCACATTACGAAGGAAAGTCCCACCTCCGGGACGGTTTTACGGTATCAGTGGACACATTTTATAAGTGTTAAGTTCTGCGTGTGCAAGGAGCTAAACAAAAATAGCTACCTTTTCCTTGTGCAGCATAACTGCTGCACAAGGTGGCTCTTTCAGTAACAAACGCCTTGAGGGGGGGGGACAGGTTCCCTTACATTTCAGTTGTTGTGTCAGCGTGGCGGTCGCAAGACACATTGCCGGCTACACAGCTGGGGATCAGCTGACGTTACTGACACCCAATAACACTGGGTCGTATGTTTTGACTGTGCAGACGGCACTTCTGAGCCTCAACTGGCGGTGTTGGAGCCCATGAATTTCAGTTCAGGTGGTAGAAAGATGAACACAACAGGAGACCTGGATACTGTAGACAGTCACCTAATTATTTAATCAGGAAGAGGAGTGGCAAATTCCTGCGAGATCCAGGCCTTGTTCATTTTCAGGAAAGTAAGCCGGTCAACGTTATCGGAGGATAGTTGCATGCGACGGTCAGTTAGTACACCACCTGCAGCACTAAAGACGCGTTCCGATAATACACTAGCCGCAGGGCAAGCCAGCACCTCCAATGCATACTGGCTTAGCTCTGGCCATGTATCCAGCTTTGAGACCCAAAACTTGAAAGGGGAAGAGCCGTCTGGGAGTACAGCAAGAGGGCAAGACATGTAGTCTGTCACCATCTGATGGAACCGTTGCCTCCTGCTGACTGGAGCCGTCTGTGATGGTGTAGACTTTTGTGGCGGGCACACAAAACTGTGCCACAGTTGGGCCATACTGGTCTTGCCTTGGGCAGAGGCACTGCTTCTGCTCCCTCTTTGTGCAGAGCCTCCACCACTGCCTGGACGCACTGAGCTGCTTTGTAATGCACTAGCAGCACTTCTCTCAGTTGGACTGGAGAAGATGATGGAATTCACCAGTGTGTCTTGGTACTCCCGCATTTTTCGCTCCCGGTTCAATGGTGTGATGAGGCTTTCTACGTTGTCCCGGTAGCGAGGATCGAGGAGGGTGAACACCCAATAATCAGACATGTTGAGAATGTGGGCGATGCGGCGGTCATTTCTCAGGCACTGCAGCATGTAATCCACCATGTGCTGCAGACTGCCAACTGGCCAAGAAACGCTGTCCCCTACTGGAGGCGTGATCTCTGCCTGCTCGTCATCACCCCACCCTCGCTGTACACACTGAGTACTGGACAATTGTGTAACTCCCTCCTCTGGACGGATGTCTTCCTCCTCCATTGACTCCTCCTCATCCTCCTCACAAAGTGTCCCCTGCCTACGCGTTTGTGAGGAACCACGTGGCGCTGACTGTCCAGAAGATGATGGAAATGGTGAATCCTCATCCTCCACCTCTTCCACAACATCATCCCTTAGCGCTTGCAGTGATTTTTCAAGCAGGCAGATAAGGGGGACAGTCATGCTGACTAGTGCATCATCTGCACTCGCCATCCGCGTGGAATAATCGAAGGGACGCAAAACCTGGCAGACGTCCTTCATAGTGGCCCACTCTGTGGTTGTGAAGTCTGAACGGCGCGGAGTGTGACTTCTTTGCGCCTGATGCAGCTGCTACTCCATTACAGCTTGCTGCTGCTCACACAACCGCTCCAACATGTGTAACGTGGAATTCCACCTGGTAGGTAGGTCACATATGATGCGATGTTCCGGCAGGCGGTGTCGGCGCTGCAGAGCCGCAATGCGCGATTTTGCGGTACTGGAACGCCGCAAGTGAGCACACTCTAGGCGGACCTTGTGCAGCAGTGCATCAAGGTCCGGATAGTCCCTCAAAAAACTCTGCACAACCAAATTGAGCACATGTGCCAGACATGGGATGTGAGTGAGGTTGCCGAGGCCCAGAGCTGCCACCAGATTTCGGCCACAATCACACACTACCATGCCTGGCTGGAGATTCGCTGCCACAAACCACACATCGCTCTCCTGCTTGATGGCATTCCAGAGCTCCTGCGCTGTGTGGCTTCGATTCCCCAAAGAAATTAATTTCAAGATGGCCTGTTGACGTTTGGCCATGGCTGTGCTCATGTCGGTCATAACAGGTAAACGTTCATCACGGGTCCATGTGGAGGTGGACTGTGACGGCTCCTGCAGCGATGATTCTGAGGAACTGGTGTAAGAGGAGTAGTCAATGCGTACAGAATGGATTCCTGCAATCCTTGGAGTGGGAAGGACCCGTCCTGCGCCACTCGCACGATCTGTACCCGGCTCCACAACATTAACCCAATGGGCAGTGAGGGAAAGGTATCGCCCCTGTCCATGTTGACTGGTCCACGCATCGGTGGTGAGGTGGACCTTGCTACTGACGGCGTTCAGTAGTGCGTGTTTTATGTGTCCCTCCACATGCTTGTGCAGGGCAGGGACAGCTTGCCTGCTGAAGTAAAAGCGGCTGGGCACATTGTACTGTGGGACTGCCAATGACATCAAGTCACGGAAGCTGTCAGTCTCCATCAGCCTGAATGACAGCATTTCCAGTGACAGAAGTTTGGCAATGCCTGCAGTCAGAGCCTGTGCTCGTGGGTGGTTTGACGAGAAAGGCCGCCTTTTCTCCCATGCCTGTACTACCGATGGCTGTAGACTGGGCTTGGAGTGTGTGGATGACTGGGAACGTGGTGCTGCGGGTGGAATTACAGTGGGTCTCTGGACAACAGGGCCAGAGGTTCTTCCACGGCGATCCTGGGAGGAAGCCGAACCAGCTGCGTGTGAGCTGGAGGAAGAGGCAACACGAGCTGAAGAGGTGGTAGCTGCCGCTGTTGGTTGGCGTAGCTCTTCAGTGTGTTTTTCTAACTCCACCGCGTGCCTGGTGCGCACATGTTTCCACATGTTGGAGGTATTGAGGTTGCTGACATTTCGACCTCTTTTGACTTTGTTATGACACACCTTGCATTTGACATAGCAAATGTCATCTGCAACTGTGTCAAAAAAGGACCAGGCACTGCAAGTCTTGGGAGCACCCTTTTTGGCTTTTGGAAGAGACATGCTCCGAACGGGTGCCAAAGCGGAGGCTGCAGGATCCGCAGTCTTCCCCCTCCCTCTGCCTCTTTGGCCCGTTCGGGGAATCTCTTCCTCAGAGCTGCTCCCACCACCTTCCTGTCCCTCACGCCAAGATGGGTCAAGGACCTCATCATCTACACTGCCCTCTGCCACCAACTGCTCCTCCTGGGTAGTCTCAGCAGCAGAGCACGCACCAGAAAGTGGCACCTGAGTGTCATCAGCGGATGCGTCCTGCGATGTGGTGACCGGAGGCACTGGCCCACCCGCCTCTTCAGAGGAAGAGAGAAAAAGTGGTTGGGCATCACTGCACCCTGCCTCTTCTTCCATTTCTCCAATGCTGCTTGGCTGGCCCCCTGTTTCCAAGCCAAGAGATTCAGAGAACAGAAGTAGAGACGGCTCCTGTCCTGGGCTCTCTGTCTGCCTGGGCAATTTGGCAGGTGGTGAAGAGACAGATGGCTGCTCTCCAGTGCTCTGTGTCTGAGAGGATGTGGCACTAATTGAAGTCGATGCGTTAGCTGCCATCCATCCGACAACGGCTTCAATTTGTTCTTCACGCAGCAGCGGTGTACGGCGCTCTGCGACAAAGCTGCGCATGAAGGACTGTTCCCTGGTGAAACTGGGTGCTGAGGAGTCACCGGTGCCCGAAGCAGGCACAGAATCCCCACGTCCTCTCCCTGCTCCGTGCCCACGCCCACTTGCCTTACTCCCTGCCTTCTTCATCTTGGTTGACTGATAAAGATAAGCAGAAAAGTACTAACGGGTAACGGCTTTGTGTGCTTATTCCTGAACAGCTCCTAACAGGTATAAGAAACACTAATTTTCTAAAGTGTGGACTAGACTTTAATATGAGCTAATGTGGCCTACACAAATGTAAAGTGGTGTGTTTGGTGAACTTTATTATTTATTTATTTTTGGGGGGCTGAACTGACAACAGAGAGAGCTGCAGTCACACGGAGACCGTGCAGACAGCCGTAAACGGCGCTGCAAGGCCCAAAAACCCTCTTCTACGTTATCCTATGTAGTGTTTTTCTACAAGTTAGCTGGATACGGGTGGAAAGACACTAATAGGAATTTTTTGAAAAAATGTGCAGCAGCCTGCACTACTTAAAACAAAAGGAAAATTGATTTGACGGTATGACGCAGTGAAGAACCCTGAGCTGGATACAACCAGGCTATGGCTGCTCACAGACTACAGGGCAAGCTGCAGTCACACGGAGACCGTGCAAACAGCCGTAAACGGCGTTGCAAGGCCCAAAAAACCTCCTCTACTTTATCCTATGTAGTGTTTTTCCACAAGTTAGCTGGATACGGGTGGAAAGTCACTAATAGGAATTATTAGAAAAAATGAGCAGCAGACTACACTACTTGAAAAAAAAAAAAAATAGAACAGTATGAGGCAATGAACCACCCTCCCTGAACTGAATAAAACCAGCTATGGCCTATGGCTGCACACAGACTAGAGAGTGGGCTGCACTCACACACACACACACACACAGAGACCTTGCAGATCGCTGTGAAAACAGCGCTGCAAGGCAAAAGCAAGGTGATTAGTAGGTGAACACAGCAATCGCTATCTCTAAACTGGCCCTCAGTCAGCAAACAGCGTCCTGTCACTAACTGAATTCACAGCAGAGTGAGCGCAAAATGGCGCAAGCGACTTTTAAACTGAAGCATGACATCATTTCAGCAGCCAATCACAGCCTTGCCAGTAGTTTCATGCCCTCCATGCTGAACAGGATGTGCCCACACTTGGAATCATTCTCATTGGCTGAATTCGTGCAAATTTGTGCAGTTTGAATCCTGGGAACTTCCGATTCTGGTATCAAATACGCGGCAAGTATCGGATCTCGGTATCAGAATTCCGATACCGCTAAGTATCGGCCGATACCCGATACTTGCGGTATCGGAATGCTCAACACTACTCAGCACTTTCCTTCCCTTCTTCTGAGATGCGGTTAACTCATTGTTGGCCAGTTGTACTGTTATGATCTGGTGGCCTAAGAGCAGCATGAGACGTACTCTGGAGAAGGTGGTACCTGTACTGACCGCAGACCCTGAACTTAACACCGCAACTAGAAGTAGCCGTGGAATGTACCTAGCACTCCCTGGACATCTCGACACAGCCGGAGGACTAATTACCCCTAGAGATAGAAAAGGGAAAACTATCTTGCCTCAGAGAAAATTCCTAAAGGACAGACAGCCCCCCACAAATATTGACTGTGAGAGGAGAGGGAAAAAACATACACAGACTGAAATCAGAATTTAGCAAAGGAGGCCACTTCTAGCTAAATAGAAAGGATAGGACAGAGTACTATGTGGTCAGTATTAAAACACTAGAAAATATCCACCACAGAAAATACAAAAACTCCACAGCTAACTAAAGATATGGAGGGTATATCTGCATCTCCAGAGATACCAGCTTGGCTAAACAAATCCTTATACAGACCAAGCTGGACAAGACAAAAAACATGGAAAAGAACTGAACAATAAGGCCACAGCATGTGGACAGTAAAAAATCAAGGCCAGAACTTATCTTTGTTGAAAAGAACTGCAAAGCAGGAGAGACCAGGCAGAGATGTGAATCCTCCAGGAACAATGGACAACTGGCACTGACTAAAGGGTGAAGCAAGACGAAATAGCCCAGTCAGATTTGCAGAAAGTGAACACACCTGATAAATGCTGCGATTCAGAGACAGCAGCGCTACCACTTACAACCACCGGAGGGAGCCCAAGAGCAGAATTCACAACACTCATCCTCTCTAACAGTAGAGCTTTGTGTGGATTCTGGAGCAGAGGGGAATTTCATGTCCTCTGCTTTTGCTCTGCGCCATGCAATACCTCTTGTGATGCTCGCCAAACCGGTAACTGTTAGAGTAGTGAATGGGTCGACACTTCCATCACAAATCACACACCAGACTGTCCCTTTCACATTGTCCATATCCCCTTCCCACCAGGAGATTATTTCCCTTCTTGTCCTTCCCAAGGGAATGGACGAGATTCTGCTGGGAATACCCTGGCTCCTTTTCCACTCCCCACATATTGAGTGGACCTCTGGGAGGATATTGGGTTGGAGTGAATCATGTAAGGGCAGATGTGTGAGAGAATGCGTTCAGGTTTCTACCACCGAGATACCCGCAGATCTTTCTTCCCTTCCCAAATGCTATTGGTCCTATGCAGATGTCTTCTCCAAAAAGGCAGCGGAGACCCTTCCACCTCATTGTCCCTATGACTGTCCTATTGATCTCTTGCCTGGAGCAGAGCCTCCTCAGGGACGGGTGTATCCCCTCTCTCTCCCAGAAATGGAGGCTATGTCCCAATACATCCAGGAGAATTTGGCAAGAGGGTTCATTAGGAAGTCAGTGTCACCTGCAGAAGAAGAACGGTGAATTACGTCCTTGCATAGATTACAGGGGTCTTAACGCCATCACCGTTAAGAATAAATACCCGTTGCCCCTGATTTCTGAGCTCTTTGATAGGCTACGGGGAGCAAGGGTATTTACCAAATTAGATCTGCGGGGTGCTTATAACCTGATTTGCATCCGTGAGGGGGACGAATGGAAGACAGCGTTTAATACCAGGGATGGGCACTATGAGTATCTGGTGATGCCCTTCAGGCTCTGTAATGCCCCGGCCATTTTCCAAGACTTTGTCAACGATATCTTCCGGGATATGCACTCCACCTCGGTCGTAGTCTATCTGGATGATATTCTCATCTTTTCTCCAGATATTGACTCCCACCGGAGAGATGTTGGCAGAGTCTTCGACCTCTTACGAGCAAATTCTCTCTATGCAAAGTTGGAGAAGTGTATGTTTGAGCAGGAGTCTTTACCTTTCCTGGGCTATATCATCTCCTCCCAGGGATTGGCTATGGATCCTGCCAAACTAGAGGCTGTGATGGACTGGCAAGAACCCCATTCTCTTAAAGCGGTGCAGCGCTTTATGGGGTTCATTAATTACTATTGTCAGTTCATTCCCCACTTCTCAACTTTGGTAGCTCCCTTGGTAGCCCTCACCAAGAAGGGAGCAAATCCCAAATTGTGGTCTGAAGAGGTCTCCAGGGCATTCTCTTCTACTAAGTTTCATTTTGCTAGCGCTCCCATCCTACATCGTCCCAATGTTGATAAGCCGTTTATAATGGAGGTGGATGCCTCATCCGTTGGTGCAGGAGCAGCCCTCTTCCAAAAGGATGCTCAAGGTTGGAAGCATCCTTGCTTCTTCTTGTCCAAGACCTTCACACCAGCGGAGAGGAATTATTCCATCGGGGACAGAGAGTTGCTAGCAATGAAGTTGGCTTTCTCTGAGTGGAGACATCTTTGGAGGGGGCTCGCTTTCCCTTTCAAGTCTTCACGGACCACTAAAATCTGGTATATTTGTAAACAGCCCAGCGGCTAAATTCTCGTCAGGCCAGATGGTCCTTGTACTTCTCCAGGTTCCACTTCACCCTCCATTATCTCGCTGGGGAGAAGAACATTCGTGCTGATGCCCTCTCTCGCTCCGTTGTGTCATCTGAGGAGGAGGAAGGGGAGCCTCAGCTTATTGTCCCTTCCGAGAGCCTGAGAACCATAGCTCTGGTTTCGCTAGAGTCTGTGCCTCCGGGCAAGACTTTTGTACCCATTAATTTGCGACCGGAGGTTCTCTCTTGGGCTCATTCATCCAGGGTGGGTGGACACTTTGGGACAAAGAGGAGATCTGAACTGCTGGCAAGGACGTACTGGTGGCCACATATGGTCCGTGACATCGGAGATTATATTTGGGCGTGCGTCTCCTGCGCCAAAAATAAGCCTCCTCGACAACGGCCAGCTGGGTTACTCTATCCTTGGCCGGTGGCAAACAGGCCCTGGGAGATGGTCGGGATGGACTTTGTGGTGGGTTTGCCCAAGTCACATGGTTGTACCATCATTTGGGTTATCACCGATCATTTTTCTAAAATGGTGCATTTGGTGCCGCTTCCACGGCTACCTTCTGCACGGGCCTTGGCAGCGTTGTTTATAAAACACATCTTCCGCCTACACAGTATGCCAGACAAAATTGTCCCCAGTTTGCATCTCAATTCTGGAGAGAGCTTTGTCATCTTCTCAGCATTGAGTTGAATCTCTCTTCCACATATCATCCCGAAACGAATGGGTTGGTAGAGAGGGCCAACCAGACCTTGGTCACATATCTGCGACATTTTGTCTCAGCCAGGCAGGATGACTAGGCATCCTTGCTACCGTGGGTGGAGTTTGCGCTGAACAACGCCGTAGCCGACTCCACTGGACAAACCCCATTCCTCCTTAACTATGGTCAGCATCTGCGGGTACCTGTGCCTATGCCCGTGTCTTCTGCTGACTCCAGGCTAGCAGACTGGGCTGTGGAGGCACGGGATATTTGGGACCGCACTCAGGATGCCATTCGGGCCTCCAAAGAGAGAATGAGGTCCTCCGCCGATGCACATCGGCGCCCCGCTCCGACCTTTGCTCCTGGCGACTTGGTGTGCCTCTCCGCCCGTAACATCAGGCTGCGAGTTGAGTCCACTAAGTTTGCACCTCGCTACTTGGGCCCTTTCAAGGTCCTCGAACAGGTTAACCCTGTGGTCTACCGTTTAGCCCTTCCGCCACACCTGGGTATCACCGACACCTTTCATGTGTCCCTCTTGAAACCCGTATACATGTCACGGTTTTCCGAGTCATCTGCCGGGACATCGGGTTCATCTATGGACGATTACGAGGTGAACGCTATTTTGGGGTGCAAGGTGGTACGTGGCAAAAAATTTTATTTGGTGGACTGGAAGGGTTATGGTCCTGAGGACAGGTCCTGGGAGCCTGCTGAGCACATTCAGGCTCCGCAGCTCATTACTGCCTTCGAGCGTAGCGAGGTCCAAGGAGGGGGGGGGGCAATGTTAGGGGTCAAGTTCCTGCCTCTGCACAGGGGGAATCTCGAGCCATCTCCGCTGCAGTCTCCCATTCTTCTGCCACAGTGGAACCTGCTCAGCGGAGACATCAGTACCAGCGTCTCGCTCAGTCTGACTGTGCAAAGGGTTACTGCTGCTTTCCCAGCTTCTGCCATTGAAGCCAGTGCTGGGCAGCGGCGAGCAGACGCTTTTGGGACTAAGTCCTGCTTTTTCCCTTCTGAGCATGCCCAGGGTAAGATCTCTCATTGGAGATCGAGGGTCACATGCTTAAATACTGCAGCAAAACCCATTGGTTCTCCAGGAAGGTCCTGAAGTTGCTCAGGCTCTGTGGCAACCTCTCATTGGTCCTTCTAGGAAGGCCCTGTACTTGCTGCAGCTATAAAAGGTTCGCATGGCCGCACGGCCATGCGCTAGTATCAATTCATGTCATGAGCTTTGCGCCAATGTGGTCGCTCTTGTGTGTATTCAGGGACCTGGCTGAAATAAGCCACTTAGAATACCGGCACCTGCGGTGAGGAGATTGTGTGTATGGTTTCAGGGCCCTGGCTGAAATAAGCCACTTAGAATACTGGCTCCTCCGGTGAGGAGATTGTATGATTGCCTCCTTGACTGCGTGACCACAAGCTGCTATCTGCTCAGCAGTTACTGTGTATTCCTGTGAAGTTTAACAGTCCTTTCTTTTTAGCGACTCTGTGAAGCAACAGAGTTCGTTTCTACCGCCATATAGTGCCGCCGTTTGCCAGCAGCAGGTTCTTTTCCTGCACGGTGGACCCCGGGCTGCGAACGCACCAAATAACATCTCTATATTTACTCGGTGCATTCCGCCAGCCCTAACAACCAGTTCACAACTCACATGTTGCCCAAATGGAAGCATGCTCCTGTGGCTTTGAAATTCTACTGCATTCCCCTTATTCATCCGACCTTGCACCATCGGATTTCCACCTCTTTCCAACAATGAAGTTATTTTTGAGGGTCAAGAATTTTCCAGATGATGAGACTCTGATTTCTGAAGTCACAACCTGGTTTTTGAACAACCTGTCGACTTCTACAAGCAAGCTGCTTACAGTTGCTTAAATAGATGGGAGAAGTGTGTGTCCCTAGGTGGCACCTATGTAGTGAAGGACTAATAACTGTGCCAAGTTTCATTGCTCTCAATTCACAGGAAGTGGCTCAGGGGAAATCTTTATTGAACTCCCCTCGTATCTTGATGCGTGGTGAGCACCTTGAACCCCCAGGTGCTTCACAAAAGTTTATAACTTTGAGCCACAAAAATAAAAAAAATCTATGCAAATATGCCATATTTGGGGGTAAACTACTGTTTGGATGTACAGCAGGGCTCAGAAAAGAAGGAGTGAGGTTTTGGAACTCAGACTTTGATGGAATGGTCTGCGCGTGTCATGTCACATTTGGAGAGCCCCTGAGGTGCTTAAAAAATTTATATTTTTCCTACAAATGTTACTTTAGCCCCAATTGTTTTCATGCTTACAAGGATAACAGTAGAAAATGGACCTCAAAATTTGTTGTGCAATTTCTCCAGAGTTCGCCAATACCCCAAATGAGGTTGAAAACTACTTTTGAGCCACAGTGCAAAGCTCAAAAGGGAAGAAGTGCCATATTGGAGTTCAGATTTTCCTGAAGTGGTTTAATGGTGTCATGTCACATTGGCAGAGCCTCTGGAGTGCCTGAACAGCAGAACACACTGTAAGAGGACCCTTTTAGCAATTTAGCAATTTAGCAATTTAGGGGTGCAGTGATCAAATTGTCATTACGGGTGGGTCACAGAATTTTATACCATTATGTAGTAAAGAAAAAAAATCATTGAAAATTTTGTTTTAGCCAAAGCCGGGAAAAGCACCAGAATTGGGGCATCTAATAGATGTGCCTTTTATGGGTGGCTGCTGGCTGCTATTTTTAGGCTGGGGGGGTCAATTTCCATGGCTCCTTACCAGCCTGAGAATACCAGCCCCCAGCTGTCTACTTTAGCAAGGCTGTCAAAAATGAAAGGGACTCCATGCCATTTTTTAAATTATTTATTTAAATAATGAAAAAATACGGCCTGGGTAATCCTCTATTCTTGATAACCAGCCTTGCTGAAGCTGACAGCTGAGGTTTGCAGTCCCAAGCTGTGAGTCTTACCTTGCTGGTTATCAAAAATATAGGGGAACTCAAGCAGGTTTTTTTTTTAATTATTTATTTACAGCGCAGGAGCCAGCTGATGAATATTCCCATCAGCTGCTCCTGCTCTGACTGTTATTAGCACCAGCAAGCAGCAGCTGATAGAAGCAGTAGTCCCATCAGCTGACACCTGTGACCAGAGGTAAACTTTATACCTCTGATCACAGCTGCGCACTCGCACTGTCTTTTGACAGCGTGGGAAGAGCGGCTATCTGACCAGCGGTGATGATTTTACTGCCAATCAGAAGTGGTGTTTACCACACTGTCAAGACTTCATCTTTCCAAGTATTTGGTTTAGAGAAAGTGATCAGGTCAGTTAGAGGAGGAGATTGCACGAGACAATTGCTCACAAGTTTGGTATATTGGATGTATAATTTAGGCACCTGCCTTAACTTGCACAAAGAAATCATGTACCATTATGATACATGAAAGATATGTATCTTAGTACTGTGCTAGCCAGTGGATATAAAAATATTTAGAATTTAGAGTCCTCAGTGGTTGATACCTTTTAATGGCTAACTGAAAAGATGGTAACAAATTGCAAGCTTTCAAGACTACTCTGGTCTCTTTATCAGGCCTAGACTAATATAAATTCTGAAGAATCACATATTTATGCACAACCCAGCACAGAAAAATGCCATAGATAAGACAGGTGACGTGAAGCAGAATTACCGTTATGTGAGTGATAAACAGTTATGTCCATATATATTGGAACAGTTCGAAATGTTGAGTCCTTCTCCGTCCCTGGCTTCCTGGATGGGATCCAAATAAATAACACGCAGCACAAAGGTTGTGTGTTCATAGACAGGGATAGCCCTGGAGCCCGCGCCTCTCCTCACTGGGCGCTCCCCCTTCTTTATATAGATAAAAAGTTTAGACATTTTACAGACATGCGCACAAGCGCTCATATTTCACAATCACTTACAAAGCAAATCTTATTCTAGTGAAAAAGTTACAATTATTTGGCATGTAGATAAAAAGCTACAATATCAAGGAGGAATGTGCGCGTGATTACTAACAAAACAAAGAAAATGTCAAGTTTGCAGAAATATTTCTTGTTGTATACCAGATTTCTCAGGAAGAACACAAAATGGATTCCCCGGTTCAGTCTGATCTCCACAATTCCCCCGTTTGACATATTCTTTTTTTTTTTATTACCACAGGGCCAAAGACAAAGCCTTTATCTTTTGGTATTACACATGCACACACTTATATTATTAATAAGAGAATCAAATCTAGTATTAATTCTTCTATCGCAAATTATTTTCTTCTTTAGCAGTATACTAAAATATAAAAACAAAAATTAGTACGGTAATATTAATTAGAATCACTAGAGGATAACATAAGAATAAAGAAAAAAAAATTTATACTCTTGCATCTATTACACAAAATTTATCTGTGCATACTGAGATACCCTTGAGCACAATCTTGAATAATACATATATAATTACAATAATTATAACTATATGTATTATGCTCTGCATGATCCCAGCAACCCACCCACCGATCCCTCTGAACCAGTTGGCTGGGTTAAGAAATGAGAAGGTATCAGACCACCAGCTATCCTTATTCTGGTCATTGTCTTTGTCATACTGATCTCTGAGCCGTTGTACATCCTTTAATTTAAATGTCATACTCATAATACTATTCGGGTCTATATAATGACAACAGGTGGGTCCAATGATTTGACACATACCCCCTTGTGAGGCAGTTAAGTAATCCAATACCAGAGTATGTTGGTTGATGACTATTATAAGCTGGTTCTGTACAGCTATACTAGTGTTTAGTATATCCAATATATCCCAGATCTGATCATCTAGATAATCCGTGGCTCTAACTAATTTATCCCACATTTGTGTTAACATAGGATAAATAAAAATGGTACTAGCAATTTTGTTAGAAATTCCCATCTGTACTATATGTGGCCTTCCCGAAGGACGTGGTGAGTTGTCTGCAGCTCTTTTATACAGTGTGTGCTTGGGCACGGCTTGCATATTCACTTGTTTATTTGAAATTATGAAAGTAGCCGGGGTTAGGCGTCCTAATGTACAAGTACCCTTTATACCTACGGGAAGCCATTTATATGCTCCTTCTCCGCATATCCAAAATGTACCTTCAGGCAGATCCCATAAAGCTGAGTGCTGTAATACCAATCTATGAGCCAAATCCACAAAACTAGATACATTCTGAAGCATACACCAAGAGGGTTTTTGTCCCAAAGGGCTACAGTACCCGGCTGCGGGATTCCCACATACAGGCATTCCTTTGACATACTCATCGGATTAATTACAAATCAGGTTTCCTGGCTTACTTGTACAACTGTTTGCATCACCTTGGGGGAACAACTCAGAATGTTCCCATTTTCTATTATGTATGTATCTTTCCAATACTACAGGTTTGAAGGCATCAGAGGAAGGGACGGTTGTACTGAAACTGAGCTGTAGATTTTCTGTGGGGACCTGTCCTAAATCAGTTAATCTAGTCTTATTTCTAGGTACCCATTTTCCTCCCCTGAATGCTAAATATTGTAGATGTGTATTACTCCCTGAGAGATTACCCTGCCACCAAGGAAATTCTACCCATCCCACAATTGGTATGGCGATTGTAGTATTCCACAGCCTAGTATTACCAGTTTGGTTGTTGGCCAGTTTGTCTGAACAATTAGGCCAAGCGAATATTTCTTCTGCTAACACGGGGACTGCTAGAAAAGGTATACTTGTGGCTGATACTGGTGAATGGGTACAGATCCAACAATCTGCTAAAGGTTGCATATTATTTAACAAATCATGCACTAATTTTCTATGATGTTGTACGAATCTATTGTTCAAAGGGGTTAGAGAATTTAGTCTTTCCCATGCCTTCGTCGTGGTTAATACTATTAACATCAATATCATGAGTTTTATACTGCTCTTTTGCAATGGCTTGCATGTATCCATGATGCCTTTCCTTCAAGCTTGACTGATGTAGGTGTTGTCAACAGGACTTGAAAGGGTCCGTCAAATCTTGGTTCAAGAGCCTTTCTGGTGTGTCTTTTTACATAGACTTGATCACCTGGTTCCAACTTGTGACTTCCTTCAGTGTTGTCAGGATCTGGAAGGGAAGCAAAAACTTGTGCATGCACCTTAGTTAATTGTTTCTGAAGATTTTGCACATAAGAAGTCAATGACTCAATATTTAATACAAGTTGCTGTGGAAAATAACATCCTAAATTGGCAGTCCTGCCAAACAAAATTTCATATGGAGACAGTTTAGTCTTACCCCTTGGGGTATTGCGTATTGAGTACAGGGCCAGTGGAAGGCATTCTGTCCAAGGCTTTCCTGTTTCAGCCATGGCTTTCTGTATTTTTAATTTTAAAGTTCCATTCATGCGTTCCACCTTACCAGAACTTTGAGGATGATACGGAGTGTGTAACTGACTTTCAACACCCAACATTTTCAGTACATTTTGAAATATTTCTCCAGTGAAATGAGTACCCCTATCTGACTTGATCACTTCAGGGAGACCGTAACGGGGCACCAGTTCGGCAACTAGCTTTACAGCAGTGTTTTTAGCTGAAGCCTTCCGAACTGGATAGGCCTCTGGCCACCCTGAGAACATGTCCACACACACCAACACATACTCATACCCATTACTTTTTGGCAGCTGGATAAAGTCTATCTGTAACCGCTGAAACGGGTAGAGGGGTCGGACGTGGTGTTTCATAGAGGTCTTTGTTGTCTATCCGGGATTATGTGCCAGGCATATAGCGCATGCAGCACAATAGTCTCTTGCATAGTTGCCAAAACCTGGAGCCAACCAGACTTGCTTTGCCAGCAGTGTCATTGCATTTGCAGACACATGAGTAGGGTGGTGTAGTCCACCAACTACAATCGGGTACCAGGCTCTAGGTAGACATATTAGTCCATCTTTCTTCCAAATTCCCGCTTGTTCTTCTGCCCCTTCCTTTTTCCACCTGTCCCTCTCCTCTTCTCCTGCATCTTCCTGTGCTTGTCTCAGTCTATCTTCAGTATTTTCTGTGGGGTTTACAGTATGAACCTGTTGTAAGGGTTTAACTGCTGCTGCTTTGGCTGCTTTGTCAGCCCTATCATTTCCCCTAGATTCCCTAGTGTCGAGTCTCACATGTGCAGCTACCTTGATTACTGCTACTTCTTTTGTTTCTTGTGCAGCCTCTAAGATCTGTTTGATCAGAGAAGCATGTTTTACAGGTTGTCCTGACGCTGTCATGTAACCTCTAGCTCTCCAGATTACTCCAAAATCAAACACAATACCATGTGCATACCTAGAATCAGTGTATATATTAGCTGTCTGATTCTCAGCTATTTTTAGCGCTTCAATCAATGCTGTTAGTTCTGCTTCTTGTGCAGACTGTTTCGGTGGAAGTGGTTCTGCTTTGAGAGTTTCAGATTCTGACACAACTGCATACCCTGTATGAAAGTTACCTGTGTCATCTGCAAATCTACTACCATCTATAAACAGCTCTAAATCTGGATTTTGAAGTGGTGTTTCGGATACATTGGGTAAGCCTACCGTTTCTTGTAAAATGAGCTCTGTACAATCATGTGTGTCTGTAGGGAAAAAATTTGCGTGTGGATCAGTGTCCTTATTCCCCCCTTCAGACTCGAGAGGTAGCAGTGTTGCTAAATTAAGAGTCTGAAGCCTTGCAAATGTGATAGTAGAGGGGAGTAGCAAAGAACACTGTAGCCGCAAATGTCTGGCCATGGAAATGTGTTTTGGTTGTACCTGGTTTAATATCCCATAAACATCATGTGTGGTTTGAACTGTGAGTGGATGCTCTAGGACAATTTCTGATGCTTTGTCCAACAATAGTGAGACAGCAACAACTACACGTACACAGGTTGGCGCTGCTCTAGCTACGGGATCTAACCTTGCTGAAAGATATGCAATTGGTCTTTGTTTCCCTGCATGCTTCTGGGTAAGAACTCCTGTAGCATGGGAATCAACTTCTGCAGCCATAAGCTGAAATGGTTTTGTATAGTCTGGTAGCCCTAACGCTGGAGCTGAAACAAGGGCATCTTTTAATTGTTGGAACGAAATCTGACCTTCTTTTGTCAACAAATAAGGTTCACTTTTTACACAGTCATACAGTGGTTGCATTAGTTGACTGGCATGTATAATCCATTGTCTACAATGAGACACTATTCCTAAAAATGCTCGTAGCTGTTTATGATTTTTAGGCTCATTCATCTGTCTTATTGCTTCAGTTCTTTGAGGTGTAAGATGCTTTTTACCTTGAGAAATGCAATGACCTAGAAAGACCACTTTGGTCTGACAAACTTGTAGCTTTTGTCTATTCACTTTACACCCTTCTTTTTCTAGAAAACATAGTAAACTTACAGTGGACCTTTCTGCGGTTTCTAGATCTGGGCAGCAAAGTAGTATGTCATCCACATACTGTAAAATTACTACCTGTGGTTCAGGTTCAAACCTCTGAAGAACTGTTTGTAGAGCATTTGAATAAAGAGTAGGGGAGTGTATCATTCCCTGTGGAAGGCGTGTCCACGCCAACTGTTTGCCCTTAAATGTAAATGCAAACAAATGCCAACTATCTTGGTGTAAAGGAACCGAGAAAAATGCATTTGAAAGATCTATTACAGTAAATACATGAGAACTGGCTGGTATCTGTGATAGTAACGTATGAGGATTGGGTACAACTGGGGTGATTGGATCTAGAACTTTGTTTATTTCTCTTAGATCATGTACCATACGATATTTGGGCATAGAACTCTTATCAAGAGTTCTCTTCTTGACTGGATACAGAGGAGTGTTAGCAGGTGATTGTATCTCTACCAAAACTCCTTTCTCTCTGTATTCCTCTATCTGTTTTGTAATTGCTAGTTCCTGCTGGGCACTCACAGGGTATTGTCTGAGCTGTGGGAGAACAGTTCCTGGTTGCACAGATAGTTTTACAGGAGCTATATGCAATAGTCCTACATCAGTATCTCCCTGTGCCCACAGTGTTTCTGGGACCATTGAGAGGTCTAGATCTGTGGTGTACTCTTTTTCTTCAGTATAATCCTCAAAAGCCTGAATTCTAACATATTGTTCTAATGATTCTGCATCATCAGGGATAGTCAGCATAACTGTGCCATCTTCCCTAAAATTGATGTTAGCTTCTAATTTCTTTAGTACATCAGTTCCTAACAGACATGTTGGGGCACCTCTGGCATACAAAAATCTGGATGCAAAACATTTAGGTCCTAATGAGACCTCTAGGGGCACAGTATATGGCAATATTCGAATTACCCCATCATAACCCTCAGCAAAAGTTGTTTGTTGTGAAATATCTTCCGGGTTTGGAAGAAAATCTTGATTCAAAATTGAGGAAGTTGCACCTGTATCTATCAAAAATGGAATCTCTCTCCCCCCCACATTCACCTGTATCATAGGTCTTCTAGCTGGTAGGGAAGTTTGTAACACATCGAGTTAATCTGAATCTGGTATGGGACCATCTACGATGGTAGATTTCTGCTGGTTGTCCATTTGGGGAGGGTTATTTCTGGGAACAAATTTTCCTGACTTTATATCTGCCAACTTTTTCCTGCACTCTTTTTGGAAATGACCTGGCTTTTTGCAGTAATGACAAGGAAAATTGTGTCTTGCTCTCCCTCCTGTTGTGTTTGCTTGCGCTATTCTGACAGGCTTATGATTTTCTCTTAAATCTAACTCTATCCCTACGGCTTTTTGCCTAGCTAAGTGTGGGTCTTCCAAGGTTCTCCAATCAGGAGTTGCGGCCTTAAGTTTCTCCTTCACTTTTGGAGACAATCCATCTATGAAGGTTTTTGTAATTAACCTCATCATTCCTGGAGTGGTCAGATCTATTCCTTCATCTCTAAAGCTATTTTCTACCCCTAGATAATACTCATCTACTGATTGACCAGGTTTCTGAGCCACCACTCCCGTTGTTCCTCTCTGCCTCTGTTTCTGTCTCATGAAAATTATTAAGTGGTCTACAAACTGATTGCCTGATTCTACCGTTTGTAGGGCACCTTCTCCTGCTTGTCCTACTTGTCCTACCTGTCCTGCCTGTGGCCTATGTCCCTGTAGATATGCCAGTAATTCCTGGAAGAGACCAGGAGTCATTTTCATTCTACATAATTCCTCTCCATCCGCCCAGACTCCTGCGTGAGTCTGCATAATTTGCTGTATATATTGTGCAAATCTGACTGGAAACTGAGTGGGGTCTGGCGCGTTATGCAAGAGAGACATACCTTCAGCAGGGGACCAAGGGAAATATTGCCGAGTTTGATGATACCTAGTTCCCATTACCCCATCAGCATTTGTTTCCCTAAAAGGTCTTGGTATTACCCTAACAGGAGCAAGTACAGTGTCATGTCTAAGCGCACCACAGGCTAGACAATCATTCCTCCAATCTGGATTTTGTTGTCCACAGTGTGAACATACCCATCCTCCTACCCCACCAAGATTGGGATACAAGGCTGGAAATTGTTTTCCTCCCTCTGCTCCTCCAGATGGTACAAATGATTGGGCATTTGGATCTAGGTAAGAAGGTGGAATACATCCTTTCCTTCCTATAGACCATTTGAAAGTGTCTGGATCATATCTCCAATTTTCTTCTCTTGCTGTTTTTGAGACTTTTATCATGCAGTGCACAATATCTTCCCACCCATTATCTTTAACTATTCCTCCTCTTTCTTTATTTACTCTTTCCCATTCTGTGCTGAACATAAGTGCTTCTGAAATTCCCAATTTTTCTCTTACCCTTCTAATCTGCTTTCTGACTGTCTTTCCACATCTTTCCTGTATGATATCTGCTGCTTCCACTTGTCCTAAGACGGTTTTTGTCTGTTTATTTCCCATTTTTCTTTTCAATACTAGCTATGACTACCCTAGGTGACGTTTGGACAACCACTTCCTCTGTTGGTGGCGTCTCGTTGCCTTCTCTCCTAGGGAGCTAAAATATTGAAAGGCTCGTCTGCTCCGTTTCTTCTAATATGCAGGACGTACTTAAGTGCTATTATGCACGCAAACAGACTCAGCAACACCATACAGATCACAGAACTTTCTGTCTCAGTTAGCATACTTGTCCCAGGCTCATGAAACCGCGTCCTGGGCTCATTCTATCAAACCTTATCCAGAAATGAAGGAGGTTAAGCACTTATTGAGAGTCAAGCATGGGCGGAGGTCTCCTCGAAAGGACGCTACCACATGACCCAGTTAGGCTGACTTCCGTGTATAAGGCTTATACCCCAACTATTTTGGCTTATTTTCTACGTACTTTTGCTCTTCTTTCACAACATGCCACAACCTTCACACTGTTCACACACTGCCAGGGACAGGACTTATAAATCTATACAATATGGTAACCCGAGTTTTATAGGTATCTACTCACTACTAGACTAACCCAGCGTGACACGGCTCATAGAGATCTTTCGGATAATACAGGGCAGATAAAAGAGAACTAATAATGTCTCTTACCTGGCCAGGTTTTTTTTCCAGTTCATTTGCCGTCCATTATCCCAGATCTCCGTTGTCCGTATCCGCAGGTGAATCTCGAGCAAATACTCTCGCCTCGGGTCCCTGTTCGGGCGCCAAGAAATGTTGAGTCCTTCTCCGTCCCTGGCTTCCTGGATGGGATCCAAATAAATAACACGCAGCACAAAGGTTGTGTGTTCATAGACAGGGATAGCTGTTGTGAATTTGGATTTTGGGCTCCCCCGGTGGCCACTGGTGGAATTGAACTTGTGTCATCATCTTTCCTGTTCACCTGTTCTCATCAGATCTGGGTGTCGCTATATAATCTGGCTTCTCTGTTAGTTGCTTGCCGGTCAACAATGTTATCAGAAGCCTCTCTGTGCTTGTTCCTGCTCCCAGACATCTACTAGATAAGTTGGACTTTCGTCCATGTTTGTTTTTGCTTTTTGGTTCCAGTTCACAGCTGCAGTTTCGTTACTGTGTCTGGAAAGCTCTTGTTGATCAGGAATTGCCACTCTGGTATTATGAGTTAATGCCAGAGTCCTAAAGTAATTTCTGGATGGTGTTTGTTAGGGTTTTCTGCTGACCATGAAAGTGTTCTTTCTGTCTTCTGCTATCTAGAAAGCGGACCTCAAATTTGCTAAAACTATTTTCCTGCTGTGTTTGTTATTTCATCTAAAATCACCGCCAATATATGTGGGGGGCCTCTGTCTCCTTTTTGGGCATTTCTCTAGAGGTGAGCCAGGTCTTATATTTCCCTCTGCTAGCATTATTTAGTTCTCCGGCCGGCGCTGGGCATATAGGGATAAAAAGTAGGACATGCTACCTGGCTACTTCTAGTTGTGCGGTAGGTTTAGTTCATGGTCAGTACAGTTCCCATCTTCCAAGAGCTTGTTCCTATATAGGCTTATGCTATGTTCTCTAGCCATGGAGATCATGACAGTTTGACCGGCCCACTAAAGGGTTAATTCCTTGGCTGAGAAAGGAGTGAAATAGAAGTCTGCTGAGAGTTTTTTTTTTTTTTTGTGCTCTTAATTGGATCATTTGCCAGTCTGTCTATGCTGCAGTCTTTTTTTTTTTTTTCTCTCTCCTTCTAATCTTTGAATGGCTCTGTGTTCACCTGTTTATTATGGATCTTCAGAGTGTAACTGCAGGTTTGAATAATCTCACCACGAAAGTACAAAATTTGCAAGATTTTGTTGTTCATGCTCCGGTATCTGAACCGAGAATTCCTTTGCCGGAATTTTTCTCGGGGAATAGATCTGGTTTTCAGAATTTTAGAAATAATTGCAAGTTATTTTTGTCCCTGAAATCTCGTTCTGCCGGGGACCCTGCACAGCAGGTTCGGATTGTGATTTCTCTGCTCCGTGGCGACCCTCAAGACTGGGCTTTTTCATTGGCACCAGGGGATCCTGCGTTGCGCAGTGTAGATGCGTTTTTTCTGGCCTTGGGGTTGCTTTATGACGAACCTCATTTGGAACTTCAGGCAGAAAAAACTTTGATGTCCCTATCTCAGGGGCAAGATGAAGCTGAAATTTACTGCCAGAGATTCCGTAAATGGTCTGTGCTTACTCAGTGGAATGAGTGTGCCTTGGCGGCTACTTTCAGAGAGGGTCTCTCTGATGCCATTAAGGATGTTATGGTGGGGTTCCCTGTGCCTGCGGGTCTGAATGAGTCCATGACAATAGCTATTCAGATCGATAGGCGTCTGCGGGAGCGCAAACCAGTGCACCATCTGGCGGTGTCCACTGAGAAGACGCCAGAAAGTATGCAGTGTGATAGAATTCTGTCCAGAAGCGAGCGGCAGAATTTTAGACGGAAAAACGGGTTGTGTTTCTATTGTGGGGATTCTACTCATGTTATATCAGCATGCTCTAAGCGTACTAAAAAGCTTGATAAGTCTGTTTCCATTGGCACTTTACAGTCTAAGTTTATTTTGTCTGTGACCCTGATTTGCTCTTTGTCATCTATTACCACGGACGCCTATATCGACTCTGGCGCCGCTTTGAGTCTTATGGATTGGTCCTTTGCCAATCGTTGTGGGTATGATTTAGAGCCTTTGGAGACTCTTATTCCTCTGAAGGGGATTGACTCCACCCCATTGGCTAATAATAAACCACAATACTGGACACAAGTAACTGCGTATTAATCCGGATCACCAGGAGATTATTCGTTTTCTGGTGCTGTATAATCTACATGATGATTTGGTGCTAGGATTGCCATGGCTGCAGTCTCACAACCCAGTCCTTGACTGGAGAGCTATGTCTGTGTTGAGCTGGGGATGTAAGGGGACTCATGGGGACGTACCTTTGGTTTCCATTTCATCATCTATCCCCTCTGAAATCCCTGAGTTCCTGTCTGATTATCGTGACGTCTTTGAAGAACCCAAGCTGGGTTCACTACCTCCGCACCGTGAGTGCGATTGTGCTATAGATTTAATTCCGGGAAGTAAATACCCAAAGGGTCGTTTATTTAATCTGTCTGTGCCTGAACATGCTGCTATGCGAGAATATATAAAGGAGTCCTTGGAAAAGGGACATATTCGTCCATCGTCATCTCCCTTAGGAGCCGGCTTTTTCTTTGTGTCAAAAAAAGACGGCTCTTTGAGACCATGTATTGATTATCGGCTTTTGAATAAAATCACGGTTAAATATCAATACCCATTGCCGTTGCTGACTGATTTGTTTGCTCGCATAAAGGGGGCCAAGTGGTTCTCTAAGATTGATCTCCGTGGGGCGTATAATTTGGTGCGGATCAGGCAGGGGGATGAGTGGAAAACCGCATTTAATACGCCCGAGGGCCACTTTGAGTATTTGGTGATGCCTTTTGGTCTTTCTAATGCCCCTTCAGTCTTCCAGTCCTTTATGCATGATATTTTCCGCGATTTTTTGGATAAATTTATGATAGTGTATCTGGATGATATTCTGATTTTTTCGGATGACTGGGACTCTCATGTCCAGCAAGTCAAGAGGGTTTTTCAGGTTTTGCGGTCTAATTCTCTGTGTGTCAAGGGTTCTAAGTGCGTTTTTGGGGTTCAGAGAATTTCCTTTTTGGGATATATTTTTTCTCCCTCTTCCATTGAGATGGATCCTGTCAAGGTTCAAGCTATTTGTGATTGGACGCAGCCCTCTTCTCTTAAAAGTCTTCAGAAATTTTTGGGCTTTGCCAACTTTTATCGTCGATTTATTGCTGGTTTTTCGGATGTCGTTAAGCCATTGACCGATTTGACTAGACAGGGTGCTGATGTTGCTAATTGGTCCCCTGATGCTGTGGAGGCTTTTCAGGAGCTTAAGCGCCGTTTTTCTTCTGCCCCTGTGTTGCGTCAGCCTGATGTGGCTCTTCCTTTTCAGGTTGAGGTCGACGCTTCTGAGATCGGAGCTGGGGCAGTGTTGTCGCAGAAAAGTTCTGACTGCTCCGTGATGAGGCCTTGTGCCTTCTTTTCCCGTAAATTTTCGCCCGCTGAGCGGAATTATGATGTTGGGAATCGGGAGCTTTTGGCCATGAAGTGGGCGTTTGAGGAGTGGCGCCATTGGCTTGAGGGGTCCAGACATCAGGTGGTGGTATTGACTGACCACAAAAATTTGATTTATCTTGAGACCGCCAGGCGCCTGAATCCTAGACAGGCGCGCTGGTCATTATTTTTTTCTCGGTTTAATTTTGTGGTGTCATACCTACCGGGTTCTAAGAATGTTAAGGCGGATGCCCTTTCTAGGAGTTTTGAGCCTGATTCACCCGGCAACTCTGAGCCCACAGGTATCCTTAAGGATGGAGTTATTTTGTCAGCCGTTTCTCCAGACCTGCGGCGGGCCTTGCAGGAGTTTCAGGCGGATAGACCGGATCGTTGTCCGCCTGATAGGCTGTTTGTTCCTGATGATTGGACCAGTAGAGTCATCTCTGAGGTGCATTCTTCTGCATTGGCAGGTCATCCTGGAATTTTTGGTACCAGGGATTTGGTGGCAAGATCCTTCTGGTGGCCTTCCCTGTCACGAGATGTGCGAGGCTTTGTGCAGTCTTGTGACGTTTGTGCTCGGGCCAAGCCTTGTTGTTCTCGGGCTAGTGGATTATTGTTGCCCTTGCCTATTCCTAAGAGGCCTTGGACGCACATCTCGATGGATTTTATTTCAGATCTGCCTGTTTCCCAAAAAATGTCTGTCATCTGGGTGGTGTGTGACCGTTTTTCTAAGATGGTCCATTTGGTTCCCCTGCCCAAATTGCCTTCTTCTTCCGAGTTGGTTCCCCTGTTTTTTCAAAATGTTGTTCGTTTGCATGGTATTCCTGAGAATATCGTTTCTGACAGAGGAACCCAATTTGTGTCTAGATTTTGGCGGGCATTCTGTGCTAGGATGGGCATAGATTTGTCTTTTTCGTCTGCTTTTCACCCTCAGACTAATGGCCAGACC
This sequence comes from Ranitomeya variabilis, assembly GCF_051348905.1. Taxonomy (NCBI): domain Eukaryota; kingdom Metazoa; phylum Chordata; class Amphibia; order Anura; family Dendrobatidae; genus Ranitomeya; species Ranitomeya variabilis. The sequence goes on along the minus strand of NC_135232.1, from coordinate 997,741,781 downwards.
GAGCGGACTAATCAGACCCTGGAGACATATCTGAGGTGTTTTGTGTCTGCTGACCAGGATGATTGGGTTGCTTTTTTGCCATTGGCGGAGTTCGCCCTCAATAATCGGGCCAGCTCTGCCACCTTGGTGTCCCCGTTTTTCTGTAATTCGGGGTTCCATCCTCGATTTTCCTCCGGTCAGGTGGAGTCCTCGGATTGTCCTGGAGTGGATGCGGTGGTGGAGAGATTGCATCATATTTGGGGGCAGGTGATGGACAATTTGAAGTTGTCCCAGGAGAAGACTCAGCTTTTTGCCAACCGTTACCGTCGTGTTGGTCCTCGGCTTTGTGTTGGAGATTTGGTGTGGTTGTCTTCTCGTTTTGTCCCTATGAGGGTCTCTTCTCCTAAGTTTAAGCCTCGGTTCATCGGTCCGTATAAAATATTGGAGATTCTTAACCCTGTTTCCTTCCGTTTAGACCTCCCTGCATCCTTTTCCATTCATAACGTTTTTCATCGGTCGTTATTGCGCAGGTATGAGGTACCTGTTGTGCCTTCCGTTGAGCCTCCTGCTCCGGTGTTGGTTGAGGGTGAGTTGGAGTACGTTGTGGAGAAAATCCTAGACTCCCGTGTTTCCAGACGGAGACTCCAGTATCTGGTCAAGTGGAAGAGATACGGCCAGGAGGATAATTCTTGGGTCACTGCATCTGATGTTCATGCCTCCGATCTGGTTCGTGCCTTTCATAGGGCCCATCCTGATCGCCCTGGTGGTTCTGGTGAGGGTTCGGTGCCCCCTCCTTGAGGGGGGGGTACTGTTGTGAATTTGGATTTTGGGCTCCCCCGGTGGCCACTGGTGGAATTGAACTTGTGTCATCATCTTTCCTGTTCACCTGTTCTCATCAGATCTGGGTGTCGCTATATAATCTGGCTTCTCTGTTAGTTGCTTGCCGGTCAACAATGTTATCAGAAGCCTCTCTGTGCTTGTTCCTGCTCCCAGACATCTACTAGATAAGTTGGACTTTCGTCCATGTTTGTTTTTGCTTTTTGGTTCCAGTTCACAGCTGCAGTTTCGTTACTGTGTCTGGAAAGCTCTTGTTGATCAGGAATTGCCACTCTGGTATTATGAGTTAATGCCAGAGTCCTAAAGTAATTTCTGGATGGTGTTTGTTAGGGTTTTCTGCTGACCATGAAAGTGTTCTTTCTGTCTTCTGCTATCTAGAAAGCGGACCTCAAATTTGCTAAAACTATTTTCCTGCTGTGTTTGTTATTTCATCTAAAATCACCGCCAATATATGTGGGGGGCCTCTGTCTCCTTTTTGGGCATTTCTCTAGAGGTGAGCCAGGTCTTATATTTCCCTCTGCTAGCATTATTTAGTTCTCCGGCCGGCGCTGGGCATATAGGGATAAAAAGTAGGACATGCTACCTGGCTACTTCTAGTTGTGCGGTAGGTTTAGTTCATGGTCAGTACAGTTCCCATCTTCCAAGAGCTTGTTCCTATATAGGCTTATGCTATGTTCTCTAGCCATGGAGATCATGACAGATAGCCCTGGAGCCCGCGCCTCTCCTCACTGGGCGCTCCCCCTTCTTTATATAGATAAAAAGTTTAGACATTTTACAGACATGCGCACAAGCGCTCATATTTCACAATCACTTACAAAGCAAATCTTATTCTAGTGAAAAAGTTACAATTATTTGGCATGTAGATAAAAAGCTACAATATCAAGGAGGAATGTGCGCGTGATTACTAACAAAACAAAGAAAATGTCAAGTTTGCAGAAATATTTCTTGTTGTATACCAGATTTCTCAGGAAGAACACAAAATGGATTCCCCGGTTCAGTCTGATCTCCACAATAGATAAGGCATGTGAATGTCTTATTGTCCTCTGATTTTGGTCTGGTTCTATGTTATGATGCCCCCACACGGTCTGAGGAACAAATTCCATAATTGATGTAAAAAGACATAAATCCATGCAACACATTCATTCCTGCACTGAGAGTGTCAAAGGTCATCATCAGCTTATATTCCCAGACTCTTCTGTCTCTCTGAGATTTGAAGTTACCTTTTAATACAAGTAATTTCTTGTCCACAATGCTATGATCTGGGAGACAAAAATGTATTGCCACAGGTAGGTCCATTCTTTTTTCTCTTATTGTATGGCGATGAGAGTTCATCCTTGCTCTCAGTCTCTGCCCTGTCTCCCCTACATACAGACCCCCAATTGGACATTTGGTACAAATAATTAAGTACACCACAAAAGTGATGCAGCTGAAAGTACCTGGTATCTTGTAGTCCTGATGTGAAATGGAGATCTTTATCTTCTCCATGGTCATGATAAATGGACAGGTTTTAAATTTTTTCTGGTTGAAAGGAAAGGTTCCTGCAGCTGTTGGAGAGGACAAGGAGCTTCTGACAATGATACTGCTTAGATTTGGGGGCTGCCTAAAACACAGTAGTGGGGGGTCTGGAAAAATTTGTAAGCGGCTTTTTGTAGTAAAGGTTGCAATTTCCGTGCAGCTCCCCTTAGCACCTCCAGATTTGGATTGTAAGTGACTACTAGAGGCACCTGATTATTTTTTTGTTTAGCTTTGTAATGTAGCAGGTGATTTGCCTCAGAAAGACCTTTTTGAATCAGGGCTACCATCCAAGAACAATTCAAAACCAAATTACAAGAGTAACCAGAATATCAAGGAATCACCTGCTACATTACAAAGCTAAAGAACATTTTACTTTTTTTTCACAAAAAAATTAATTTAGACCCAAACTTTTTATTTTCACAAGGGTAACAAAAGAAAATGGACCACAAAATTTGTTGTGCAATTTCTCCTTAGTACACGATACCTTGTATGTGGGGGAAAGCCACTGTTTGGGTGCACGGCAGGGCTCACAAGTAAGGGATCACCATTTGACTTTTTGAATGCAAAATTGGCTGACATAAATGGCGGGCACAATGTCGCGTTTGGAGACCCACTGATGTGCCTAAACAGTGGACGCCCCCCAATTTTAACTCCAACCCTAACCCCAACCCTAACCCCAACATACCTCTAACCCTAATCCCAACCCTAACCGTAATATAAACCCTAACCACAACTATAATCCTAACCACCATAACCTTAACCACAACCCTAACCCCAACACTACCCTAACCCTAACCACAACCATGACCCCAACCCTAGCCCCAACCCTAACCTTAGCCCCAGTTCTAACCCCCCAATTCTAACTCCAACCCTAACACAGCCCTCACCTCAACCCTACACCCAACATACCCCTAACCCTAATCCCAACCCTAACCGTAATCCCAACCCTAACCCCAACACAACCCTAACTACAACACAACCCTAATACAAACCCCAGCCCTAACCCTAGCCCAACCCTGCCCTAGCTCTAACCCTAGCCCCAACCCTAAGCCTAGCCCCAATTCTAACCCTAGCCCCAACCCTAACCCTAGCCTAACCCTAACCCTAGCTCTAACCCTAGCCCCAACCCTAACCCTAAATCAACCCTTACCCCATCCCTAACCCCAAAATACCCCTAATCCCAACCCTAACCATAATACAAACCCTAACCACAACTGTAATCCTAACCACCATATCCCTAACCACAACCCTAACCCCAACACCACCCTAACCCTAACACCACAACCATAACCCTAACCCCAACACAAACCCAACCCTAGCCCCAACCTTAACCTTAGCCCCAGTTCTAACCCCCCAATTCTAACTCGAATCCTAACACAGCCCTAACCCCAACCCTACACCCAACATACCCCTAACACTAATCCCAACCCTAACCGTAATCCCAACCCTAACCCCAACACAACCCTAACCACAACACAACCCTAACCCAAACCCCAGCCCTCACCCAACCCTGCCCTAGCTCTAACCCTAGCCCCAACCCTAAGCCTAGCCCCAATTCTAACCCTAGCCCCAACCCTAACCCTTGCCAAACCCTAACCCTAGCTCTAACCCTAGCCCCAACCCTAACCCTAAAGCAACCCTAACCCTAGCCCTAACCCCAACCCTAACCCTAGCCATAACCCTAACCCTAGTAGAAAAATGGAAAAAATATATATATTTTATTTTATTATTTTTACCTAACTGAGGGGGTAATAAAGGGGGTTTGATTTACTATTTTTTTTATCGCTCTGACCCATGGAGCTTCCCAGGCTATTAATATCAGCCCACAGCTGTCTGCATAGCTTTTGCTGGTTATTAATTATAGGGGGACCCTGCGTCATCTTTTTTAGGGTCTCCAATTTTAATAGCCAGTAAAGGCTAAGTATACAATTGTGAGCTGATATTTATAGCCTGGAAAGCGGGAGAGAGAAAGAGCAGAATGGAAAACGCATGCTCAGTTAAAAAAAAACATAGGGTTCCATTGTAGCAAATGCCGGATGGCGACGGATCCGTCGCTGTCCGTTTTTTCGATGGACACAAAAAAAGTTACTATGTCCATTTTGTCCAGCCGCCGGAAAGCAAATTTTCTACAGATTCGGCGAAAAATGGATGAAATGTGAGGCCATCCTTCGCAAATACAAGTCTATGAGAAAAAAAGGATCCGGCGGCAAGTTTTGCCGGATCCGTTTTTTTCCAAATTCGCCGGATTGAGCCGGATGGCAAAAACCTGATGTGTGAAAGTAACCTTGCTGTTCCTTCAGGGAGAGTTTTCAGCAAGGCTCCTTATTATCAGAGGCAGGATTGCAATGACAGGTAATCTCTATATACAACTGATAACAGGATTTGACAATTACAATAGGCAACACTGTCCCTGCTTCCCCTTCCTTCACAATGACATTAGCACATGTCTATTCTTTGTGTCAAATATCCATATGTGATTTCCAGTGCCAGTGTAAAAATTGCGACAGTAGTATTTTTTATTTTTTTTTTAAGAAATATTGTGAAATGACAAAAGAAATGCCAAAAAGTTTTGAAACATGCATATAACACAAAAACCTTATCAATAAAAAGAAAACAAAGCTTTGGTATTGTGTTAGTCAGTTTCAAATAGTTTGTTTTCAGTAGGAGAAATAAAATAATTAGCTTTCATTACTATATTATAATTTTGTTTCCCCTACTGAGAGCAATCAACAAAAACCTGATTTAAACAATAAATCATTTTCAGATGATGGCTTCCCTTTAAAGCAAGCCATAAGCTTTTGATAGCTGTAGACTGACAGATTATTCATCCGACAGCTATTCTCTTTGGAGATATATTTTTTGACTCCCATGTGCTTCAGTGTTCTGTATGAGAGAATTGCTACCAGACACTTCCAGCAGCAGCTTATCACTTTGCTGACAAAAATAACCAGTGTTAAAATTCAACAGGCTGAATCTTTCACTTCTCCGACATCATCTAATAAAAAGGGAGAGTTAAAAGGCATTCGTATATAGTAAAGAGAAAGCCAGCTCACCTAGTACTTGAAGTCCAGCTTGCATGGAACCAGTTGAATCCACACCAGATAATATGCTCAAGGAAAAAAAAGTTGTTGTTCCAGCGTCTGGAAGTAGTTCTTTCTTTATTTTAAGTCCATTGAAAATGTACAAAAATTACAAAGGTTGCATAGAAAGGGCTAGGGAGCAAGACGCGTTTCGAGCGCTGACTTGCATTATTTTTCGCTGTGATAAAGAACACAAATTAGCGTTTGAAACGCGTCTTGCTCCCTTGCCCTGTCTATGCAACATTTGTAATTTGTGTAAATTTTTAATGGACTTAAAATAAAGAAAGAACTATTGTACCAGATGCTGGAACAACAACTTTTTTTCCTAGAGTTAAAAGGCCCCTATACACATTAGATAGGTGACTAATCCCAAATAAATAGGTGTTCTCAGCCAACTTTTATCTAATGGGGTTAGATGGTTTCCTCAATACATTACATTGTGAGTTATAGTTAAATTAGTGACAAAATGTACAAATGGTAGAGGAAGGTTGAGCTTGATGGGCCTAGATCTGTTTTCAACCTATGTAACTTTGTAAGTATGTAATGTATATGCGAGTCTTAGGTTCCATATAAACATTCAATGGCTGTTAGCTGAATGGTTCTTGGAACAATCATTTGGTGGTCAACCATCTCAGCCGTATCTCCCATAAATACATATTTTCCCTGTGAGAAAACCTCTGACAGACACGTCTGTAAACAGCTTATCTCTGGGAGAAGAAAGCGAACAGCAGCATGAAATAGGACATGGCCAATCAACATCTACCCAATGATCAGTTCCCTGGCACCGTCATTAGAGTGTCGGCTGAATCTGTCAATATTGGCGGGTGTGGCCGACACTAGTCTAATATATATGAGAGGCTTTATGCTCATCTTGCCATTTTTCTTCTCATTACTTTTACTCAGAACCTTCTTGTGCAGAAGTGACACTATTGTTCTCCTATACTTATCCCAGATGTGACGCTAGTCACTTCTCATGGGCAGGCCGTGAGTCAGAATAGTCAAAGCATCCAAAGTCAGAAGCCAGGAGGGTACGTCATAAACAGAAGGAAGAGATAAAACTGTGGTCAGGTAACATTTCGAGGTGAAAATACGGGGAGGATAATGGATAAGAGCAGAAGGGGTTAAACAGACGGATGGTCAGAACGAGGTCCAAGGTCAACAAAAGATCAAGCATTCAGAGCTCAAGGCACAGGGAGCACAAACCTCACTTAACTGAATGTACATCTGGCAGTGGTCTGGGAGAAGCAGCTCAGTTAAGTAGCATGACAATCACCTGGGATAATGAACACTTGAAGACAGCTGACGCATCCCAGTCGCAGATTGGACAACTGAGCTGTCAATCAACACACCAACAGCACATCCATGTACCAGGTAGAATGGCTGAGTTGTCAATCAAAGTACTAACAGCTTCAGCACGCCCCTGTACCAGATTGGATGGCTGAGCTGTCAGTAACTGCATCCCAGACACACTGACGGGTGGAACTGTGACACCAGATTTGGTATAAATGCCAGTGCATCCAAGGTGACATAGCCGATATCCAGCACTGTTCCTGTAGTGAAGCGGATAGTCATTGACTTTAGAAAAGTAAACTCATCAAATTATTATAAATTCTGAAGTTGTTTTGCAGCTTATGTAGTACAAACTGCACCAAGAGGCGTCTTTCCTTCCAATGCTCACACATTTCGCTTTCGTGCATACAAGTGACAGTATCTTATAGCAGCACTGCCATCTAATGATAACACAATGCATTTTACGCGTCTATTTTTTTGTTAAACATTTACTTCTAACGCTTGTCCATAGAGTAAAATATGTACTGAGCAAAAGCAACGTAACTGGAAAATGACACAGCCATGATTTTCATGTACAAACCTCCTGAGATTTTAATTGGCTTTTTTCATTAAAAATTATGGAGTGTGATATTATGCACATCTTGCTTTATAACGCCTTTACAGATTGAGAAATTACACCGTTATCGGTGACTCCATGCTTGCTTTTATATTTGTTTTATGGACGCTTGTTGAAACAATTATCTATTCAAGAGTAATTAGTTTTTAATGTTCAAATAGTTTGGCTGCGTTGTACTATCCCATTCACATTGAAATCCTTTCCTTTGTTTCGCTTTGAACATTTTCTAGTCCAAATTCTGCATATTCATGAGATGCACACACAAAAACAAAACATGAAAAAAAGAGAAGCTTACGGACATATTTAAATATAGATTCAATTAAAACGATACAATCTGCTAAATGCATTAAAAATGAATCCAGAGGAGATTACATTTATTGGTGGATAACCAAATGTGTAGAGCCATAAGACATAAAAGAGGCAAAGATTAGAAGCAGGTAACAAAAAAAGGATTTTTTTTTTTAGATTTGTTGAGACTCTAGCTAATTTAAAGTTTATAGTGGGATTTTATTAACAAAGCCCATGGAATATATTTACCCATATGAATGATAAAGATAAGGTGTTCCTGGGAAGGCTTTATCATTGAGAATATGAATTAACCACCGTGGAAAGTCAAAACCTAGACTAGATGGAAGATATGTCTGACATAATATAGGTTGTGTACATGAAAATGATTCATCTCAATATCAGCTCATGGTTGCAGATTCATTGTTCATGTTATTATGGTTCTGAAAATGCAAAAACAATTCAGAAGGCATGAATATTGCATATATGGTAGAGGCAGACCTATCATATGTGTAATTTGCTACTGCGAGGAAGATCTAGCAAGTTACCTGTTGATCTAGACATGGGGGTCCTAACTCCCGAAGATACCTTGCCAGATGCCGATTGGGATACAGAAAGGCAGCAAAGGTACCGCAAAATACAGGAATGCGTGGAAAGAAGTCTAGCCCAAGCCAGACAAAAACAAGAAAGGGACTACAACCAGCATGCTCCTGTGATTCCCTTGTCACCCGGTGAGCAAGTACTCAAACGGAAGAGGAGATTACACAAGCTTGACGACCAATGGGAGGCGGAACCGTATACCATCTGGCATCCAATTTTGATGATACGAAGGTCTGTCTCATCAGCAAAGATGGAGGGGAAACCTCAACTGCAATATCCAGAGACCACCTTAAAATATGCCCTGATAAGTTGAGAGAGAGGGAAACAGATCCAAGAACCTCTCCACCTGTAGAAGAGGAGAAGATGATACACACTGTTCTTGGCGATTTTCTCCAGTCCTGGACTCAAATAAATCAGGCCATTGTGGTACCTGTCTTAACGTTTCATCAACTGAAACCGCCAGAACTAAATGTGGTGCCAGATCATCCGGACCCGCAATCACAGCAGACCCCACCAGAGGATGCCATGCCAACCGTTGAATCGGCAAGTCCTCCCTCTGCTATCAGTGAATCTGCCATGCCCACCATTAGTAGCAGCAGCCCTGAGAGCTCCAGCATGCCAGTGCTACCCAGACTCACTAGAAGTGTAGCTAGAAGACAGTGCACTACACCAGCGATAGCAAGCGCAGCAGGCCCTGTTAGGCCAATAGCAACCCCTGAACTGCAGAGGTCTACACGTAGCACCAAGAATCAAACTCCACTCCGCTACAAAACTTGGAAATATTAACGATAGTTGCTATTTGGTTGAAAATGTTGGTGTAAATATCTTTGTTACAGGTTTAAAAATGGACAATGGGGTAATGGACAGTGAATTGCTCCAAAGCTTTCAAAAGGGATCCCTTTGTTTACCCGGGATCCCTGTTGCATCAAAGTTGCACCCACTGAACTGGGAGTCATGAACTGTGCATGACCAAGACTTTCGCAACGTTCAAGTGTCCTCACCTCCCATAAAGGGAAGCACTGTTGTATTTACTTGTTTATAGCATTTACTTGTTCATAGCATTTCAAAATTTTGTATGTCTTTTGCTAACGTGTATTATTGTTCTTCTTTTCCCAGTCCGGGAGTACTGGATTTAACGGGGGGGAGTGCAGCACCCCAGAGTCTGGTCGTTGCAGTAACGTCGCTCTTCCACCAGGGGGAGTGATGGTACGTCTGATTGCACTAAAAGAGTTCACCTTGCCAGGTATCACAGTCACACATTACACTTCACACTCAGGGCGCCAGGGGGAGTAAAAGGTCCTATTTACTAGGCCACTCCTCACACATGGGTAAAACTGGGGGTTGGATAGGAAGTTAGGCAGAAAGCAGCCTGGGAGAGTTCGGGAGAGGACCTGTCAGGGGTGGGATCCTGACAGCGGCCTAGCACAGACAGATCGTCTTGGAGCTGTGCCTGTACCTTATAGCGGCAGTCTCCTAAGAAAGGACACGAAGCAACGTATATTGTGGAGAAGTGAGAGACGAGATCACAGCACAAAGGCGATAGAACCAGAAGGAGTCATGCCCCAAGATCGGCAACATCCTTCTGAGGCGCGTACCCGGTGGCTGGAGCACCGAGGAAGTAATAGGCTCTACGCATTACTTTGAACTACGGCAGGGCAGTTAACTTTAGGTTGGCTGTCTCACCTTTTACACCTAATGAAGACAATGGAGGCAATTGTGGGAGAGGGGCATCTCTAGGGTCCCTATAAAATAACTCCAGGCCTACCCCGTCATACAGGTGCATCCTATCCATATCATCTGGGGGACAGAGAGAAAGAACAGAAACAAACATGACAGTTGTGAGGACTATCCCGTGGTGCTCAGCAGGGAGGTACTACAACACACAGGCGCTGGTAGGAAGGCTACTGATTTCCACCTGCAAAGGGAACTCTGGATGTGCCTTCGGACCGGCCAGTCTCAGCCAGCCCTGTTAGCAGTGCTCTGGATTGCGGATGCCGAAGCCTTCAGTAAAGAGGTAAAGAGACTGCAACCCTGTGTCCTCGTTTTGTACTGCGACCTACACCGTCACCTACATCTTTAATTGGGCGCCCCTTAGCAGGGCCACGGACCGGGTCAGGCCACCGTGACATCCCCAGAACCGAGAGACCCGGTACCGAGTTCCCCGCTGCCCTGCGTTTGGGGGCTGCTCCAACTATTTTTGGTGAAGAATCAACAAGTGGAACGCAATTGTTAAGTTGAACAAAATTTATTGGTTATTATAAATTTTTGTGGAAATTCAAAAACTGAAAAGTGGGGCGTGCAATATTATTCGGCCCCTTTAACTTAATACTTTGTTGCACCACCTTTTGCTGCGATTACTGCTGCAAGTCGCTTGGGGTATGTCTCTATCAGTTTTGTACATTGAAAGACTGAAATTCTTGACCATTCTTCCTTGGCAAACAGCTCGAGCTCAGTGAGGTTTGATGGAGATCGTTTGTGAACAGCAGTTTTCAGCTCTTTTCACAGATTCTCAATTGGATTGAGGTCTGGACTTTTACTTGGCCGTTCTAACTCCTGGATATGTTTATTTGTGAACCATTCTATTGTAGATTTTTCTTTATGTTTGGGATCATTGTCTTGTTGGAAGACAAATCTCGGTCCCAGTCTCAGGAATATTGCAGACTCCAACAGGTTTTCTTCAAGAATGGTCCTGTATTTGGCTCCATCCATCTTCCCATCAATTTTAACCATCTTCCCTGTCCCCGCTGAAGAAAAGTAGGCCCAAACCATGATGCTGCCACCACTATGTTTGACAGTGGGGATGTTTGTTCAGGGTGATGATCTGTGTTGCCTTTATGCCAAACATATCGTTTGGCATTGTTGACAAAAAGTTCGATTTTGGTTTCATCTGACCAGAGCACCTTCTTCCACATGTTTGGTGTGTCTCCCAGGTGGCTTGTTGCAAACTTTAAACAACACTTTTTATGGACATCTTTGAGAAATGGCTTTCTTCTTCCCACTCTTACAAAAAGGCCAGATTTGTGCAGTATACAACTGATTGTTGCCCTATGGACAGACTGTCCCACCTCAGCTGTAGATCTCTGCAGTTCATCCAGAGTGATCATGGGCCTCTTGGCTGCATTTCTGATCAGTCTTCTCCTTTTTTGAGATGAAAGTTTAGAGGGACGGTTGGGTCTTGGGAGATTTGCAGTGGTATGATACTCCTTCCATTTCAATATAATCACATGCACAGTGCTCCTTGGGATGTTTAAAGTTTTGGAAATCATTTTGTTTCCAAATCCAGCTTTAAACTTCTCCGCAACAGTATCACGGACCTGCCTGTTGTTTTCCTTGGGCTTCATGAGGCTCTCTGTGCTTCAAACAGAACCCTGAGACTATTACAGAGCAAGAGCATTTATACGGAGACTTGATTACACCCAGATGGATTATATTTATCATCATTAGGCATTTAGGACAACATTGGATTATTCAGAGATCCACAATGAACTTCTGGGGTGAGTTTGCTGGGCTGAAAGTAAAGGGGCCGAATAATATTGCACGCCCAACTTTTCAGTTTTTGAATTTCCACAAAAATTTAAAATAACCAATACATTTCATTCAACTTCACAATTGTGTTCCACTTGTTGTTGATTCTTCACCAAAAATTTACATTTGCTATCTTTATGTTTGAAGCATGATATGTGGGAAAAGGTTGAAAAGTTCCAGGGGGCTGAATACTTTCGCAAGGCACTGTATATAGATTCCCATTTTACCCTTCCAACATTTGCCTCTGAATCTGGTCCTTCGTATCATCTGTTTACACACCCTCCAAGCACTTAATAGCCCTCTGCCAACACATTGATTGATGGAGGAATATACAGTACAATACAAACACATTTTAGCATTTACCTTTTGTGCCTCCCCATTTCCTAATAGATTGTACACTATGTTCCAAATTATTATGCAAATGACATTTTTCTCTGATTTTCCTAAATGGTTGGTGCAAATGACAGTCAGTCTCAAAGTCATCACCCGTTAGAGTATACATCGAATTTTATTGAATAAACCTCGCAATGATAACAGTATAATCTCCAAAATGAATAAAAACTTAAAATGCACTGTTCCAAATTATTAGGCACAGTAGAATTTCTAAACATTTGATATGTTTTAAAGAACTGAAAATGCTCATTTGTGGAATTTGCAGCATTAGGAGGTCACATTCACTGAACAAAAAGCTATTTAACTCCAAAACATCCTAACAGGCCAAGTTACATGTTACCATAGGAACCTTCTTTGATATCACCTTCACAATTCCTGCATCCATTGAGTTTCTGCTTGTATTTCTTTGCATGAAGTCAGAATAGCCTCCCAGAGCTGTTTTGATGTGAACTGCCTCCCACCCTCATAGATCTTTTGCTTGATGATACTCCAAAGGTTCTCTATACGGTTGAGGTCAGGGGAAGATGGTGGCCACACCATGAGTTTATCTCCTTTTATGCCCATAGCAGCCAATGACTCAGAGGTTTTCTTTGCAGCATCAGATGGTGCATTGTCATGCATGAAGATGATTTTGCTCCTGAAGGCACATTTCTGCTTTTTATACCATGGAGGAAAGTTGTCAGTCAGAAACTCTATATACTTTGCAGAGGTCATTTTCACACCTTCAGGAACCTTAAAGGGCCCTACCAGCTGTTTCTCCATGATTCTGGCCCAAAACATGACTCCTCCACCTCCTTGCTGTTGTTGCAGCCTTGTTGGGACATGGTGGCCATACACCAACCATCCACTACTCCATCCATTTGGACCATCCAGGGTTGCTCAACACTTATCAGTAAACAAGAATGTTTGGAAATTAGTCTTCATGTATGTGTGGGCCCAATGCAACCATTTCTGCTTGTGAACACTGTTTAAGGGTGGCCGAATAGTAGGTTTATGCACCACAGCAAGCCTTTGAAGGAGCCTTGTTGTGAATTTACCTTTTGGCTCCCTCTAGTGGCTACTAGTGTTTTTACTCTGGGTATGTCTATCATCCCTTGTATGCTCACCTGGGTCGTTAGGTCAGGGGTGTTGCTATATTAGCTCCCTGGACCTTCAGTTCAATGCCTGGCAACGTTGATATCAGAGCTAATCTGTAGTGCTCTTGTCTACTGATCCTGGTTCCTGCTTGATTAAGCTAAGTCTGCTTTCTTGCTTTTTGCTATTGTGTTTGTTTGCATTTTTGTCCAGCTTGTACATAATCTGTATCCTATCCTTGCTGGAAGCTCTAGGGAGGCTGGAGTTCTCCCCCCGTGCCGTTAGACGGTTCGGGGGTTCTTGAATCTCCAGTGTGGATTTTTGTAGGGTTTTTGTTGACCATATAAGTTATCTTACTACATTCTGCTATTAGTGAGTGGGCCTCTCTTTGCTAAACCAAGTTCATCTCTGTGTTTGTCATTTCCTCTTACCTCACCGTTATTATTTGTGGGGGGCTTGTATCCAACTTTTGGGGTCTATTCTCTGGAGGCAAGAGAGGTCTTTGTTTTCCTCTTCTAGGGGTAGTTAGTCCTCCGGCTGGCGCGAGACATCTAGCGACCAACGTAGGCATGTTCCCCGGCTACTTCTAGTGTTGGCGTTAGGAGTAGATATATGGTCAACCCAGTTACCACTGCCCTATGAGCTGGATTTTTGTACTTCGCAGACTTGCTGATATCTCTGAGACCCTCGCCATTGGGGTCATAACAGTTTGCCAGGCCGGTATTAAATGTTAAATGCATTGCAGAAGCGGGATTATAAGAAAGAAAGTTCTGAGGTTTTTTTTCTCTTTCTCATTTTTTTTTCCTTTCCCCTTTACCTCTGAGTGGCTTGTGATTGCTGCAGACATGAATGTCCAGACCTTGATTACAAGTGTGGACCAGCTTGCTGCTCGTGTGCAGGGCATACAAGATTATGTTACCAGAAATCCTATGTCAGAACCTAAGATACCGATTCCTGAACTGTTTTCCGGAGACCGATTTAAGTTTAGAAATTTCAGGAATAATTGTAAATTGTTTTTGTCCCTGAGACCCTGTTCCTCTGGAGACTCCACTCAGCAAGTGAAAATTGTTATTTCCTTTTTACGGGGCGACCCTCAGGATTGGGCTTTCTCGCTGGCGCCAGGAGATCCGGCATTGGCTGATATTGATGCGTTTTTTCTGGCGCTCGGTTTGCTTTATGAGGAACCCAATCTTGAGATTCAGGCAGAAAAAGCCTTGCTGGCTATGTCTCAGGGCCAGGACGAGGCTGAGGTGTATTGCCAAAAATTTCGGAAATGGTCCGTGCTGACCCAGTGGAACGAGTGTGCATTGGCTGCAAATTTTAGAAATGGTCTTTCTGAAGCCATTAAGAATGTGATGGTGGGTTTTCCCATTCCCACAGGTCTGAATGATTCTATGGCCCTGGCTATTCAAATCGACCGGCGGTTTCGGGAGCGCAAAACCGCAAATTCCCTCATGGTGTTGTCTGAACAGGCACCTGAATTAATGCAATGTGATAGAATCCTGACTAGAAATGAGCGGAAAATTCATAGACGCCAGAATGGCTTGTGTTACTACTGTGGTGATTCTACACATGTTATCTCAGCATGCTCTAAACGTCTTACTAAGGTTGTTAGTCCGGTCATCATTGGTAATTTGCAACCTAAATTTATTCTATCTGTAACTTTGATTTGCTCACTGTCATCGTATCCTGTCATGGCGTTTGTGGACTCAGGTGCGGCTCTGAGCCTTATGGATCTGTCATTTGCCAAGCGCTGCGGATTTGTTCTTGAGCCATTGGAAAATCCTATCCCTCTTAGGGGTATTGATTCTACGCCATTGGCAAAAAATAAACCGCAGTTTTGGACACAGGTTACCATGTGCATGACTCCCGAACATCGGGAGGTAATACGTTTTCTTGTTCTGCATAAAATGCATGATTTGGTTGTTTTGGGTTTGCCATGGTTACAGACCCATAATCCAGTCTTGGACTGGAAGGCTATGTCAGTGTCAAGTTGGGGCTGCCATGGAATTCATGGAGATTCCCTGCCCTTGTCTATTGCTTCTTCTACGCCTTCGGAAGTTCCGGCGTATTTGTCTGATTATCAGGATGTCTTCAGCGAGTCTAAGTCCAGTGCACTGCCTCCTCATAGGGAATGTGACTGTGCAATAGATTTGATCCCTGGCAGTAAGTTTCCTAAGGGGAGACTGTTTAATCTGTCGGTACCTGAACATACCGCGATGCGTTCATATATCAAGGAGTCTCTTGAGAAGGGGCATATCCGTCCTTCTTCTTCCCCTCTTGGTGCGGGATTCTTTTTTGTGGCCAAAAAGGACGGATCTTTGAGGCCTTGTATTGACTATCGGCTTTTAAATAAGATCACTGTCAAATTTCAGTATCCTTTGCCGTTGTTGTCAGATTTGTTTGCCCGGATTAAAGGTGCCAAGTGGTTCACCAAGATAGACCTTCGTGGTGCGTACAACCTTGTGCGCATTAGGCAGGGCGATGAATGGAAAACCGCATTCAATACGCCCGAAGGTCATTTTGAGTACTTGGTGATGCCATTTGGGCTATCTAATGCACCCTCAGTTTTTCAGTCCTTCATGCATGACATTTTCCGGAAGTATCTGGATAAATTTTTGATTGTTTATCTGGATGATATTCTGGTTTTTTCTGATGATTGGGACTCGCATGTGGAGCAGGTCAGGATGGTTTTTGAGATTTTGCGTGAAAATTCTTTGTTTGTAAAAGGCTCAAAGTGTCTCTTTGGTGTACAGAAGGTTCCCTTCTTGGGGTTCATTTTTTCCCCTTCTGCTGTGGAGATGGATCCAGTCAAGGTCCGAGCTATTCATGATTGGACTCAACCCTCGTCAGTTAAGAGTCTTCAGAAGTTCTTGGGTTTTGCTAACTTCTACCGTCGTTTTATCGCAAATTTCTCTAGCGTTGTTAAACCGCTGACGGATATGACCAAGAAAGGCTCCGATGTAGCTAACTGGGCTCCTGCTGCCGTGGAGGCTTTCCAGGAGTTGAAACGCCGGTTTACTTCGGCGCCTGTTTTGTGCCAGCCTGATGTCTCACTTCCCTTTCAGGTTGAGGTGGATGCTTCGGAGATTGGGGCAGGGGCCGTTTTGTCGCAGAGAGGCCCTGGTTGCTCTACTATGAGACCTTGTGCCTTTTTCTCTAGGAAGTTTTCGCCGGCAGAGCGAAATTATGATGTGGGCAATCGGGAGTTATTGGCCATGAAGTGGGCATTTGAGGAGTGGCGTCATTGGCTCGAGGGTGCTAAGCATCGGGTGGTGGTCTTGACTGATCACAAAAATTTGATGTATCTCGAGTCTGCTAAACGCCTGAATCCTAGACAGGCCCGCTGGTCATTGTTTTTCTCCCGTTTTGACTTTGTGGTCTCGTATTTACCAGGTTCTAAGAATGTGAAGGCCGATGCTCTGTCTAGGAGCTTTGTGCCTGATGCTCCTGGAGTCGCTGAACCTGAGGGTATTCTTAAGGAAGGAGTTATCTTGTCAGCGATTTCTCCAGATCTGCGACGTGTGTTGCAGAGATTTCAGGCTGGTAGGCCTGACTCTTGTCCACCTGACAGATTGTTTGTGCCTGCTAAATGGACCAGCAGAGTCATTTCCGAGGTTCATTCCTCAGTGTTGGCAGGGCACCCGGGAATTTTTGGCACCAGAGATCTGGTGGCCAGGTCCTTTTGGTGGCCTTCCTTGTCAAGGGATGTGCGGTCATTTGTGCAGTCCTGCGGTACTTGTGCTCGAGCTAAGCCTTGCTGTTCTCGTGCCAGCGGGTTGCTCTTGCCCTTGCCTGTCCCGAAGAGACCTTGGACACACATCTCTATGGATTTCATTTCGGATCTCCCGGTGTCTAAAGGCATGTCTGTCATCTGGGTGATATGTGATCGTTTCTCCAAGATGGTCCATCTGGTTCCTTTGCCTAAGCTGCCTTCCTCTGCTGATCTGGTTCCTGTGTTCTTCCAGAACGTGGTTCGTTTGCATGGCATTCCTGAGAATATTGTGTCGGACAGAGGATCCCAGTTTGTTTCCAGGTTCTGGCGATCCTTTTGTGGTAGGATGGGCATTGATTTGTCGTTTTCGTCCGCTTTTCATCCACAGACTAACGGACAAACGGAACGAACTAATCAGACTCTGGAGGCGTATTTGAGGTGTTTTGTCTCTTCTGATCAGGATGATTGGGTGACCTTCTTGCCGTTGGCTGAATTTGCCCTTAATAATCGGGCTAGTTCTGCCACCTTGGTTTCGCCATTTTTCTGCAACTCCGGTTTCCATCCTCGTTTTTCCTCGGGACATGTGGAGCCTTCTGACTGACCTGGAGTGGATTCTGTGGTGGATAGGTTGCAGCAGATCTGGAATCATGTGGTGGACAACTTGAAGTTGTCACAGGAGAAGGCTCAGCGTTTTGCCAATCGCCGCCGCGGTGTGGGTCCCCGACTTCGTGTTGGGGATTTGGTATGGCTGTCTTCTCGATTTGTTCCTATGAAGGTCTCCTCTCCCAAATTTAAGCCTCGATTCATTGGTCCTTACAAGATATTGGAGATCCTTAATCCTGTATCCTTTCGCCTGGATCTTCCGGTGTCGTTTGCCATTCACAACATGTTTCATAGGTCCTTGTTGCGGCGGTACGTTGTGCCTGTGGTTCCTTCTGCTGAGCCTCCTGCTCCGGTGTTGGTTGAGGGCGAGTTGGAGTACGTGGTGGAGAAGATCTTAGATTCTCGTCTCTCCAGGCGGAGGCTTCAGTACCTGGTCAAGTGGAAGGGCTATGGTCAGGAGGATAATTCCTGGGTGGTCGCCTCTGATGTGCATGCGGCCGATTTAGTTCGCGCCTTTCACGCCGCTCATCCTGATCGCCCTGGTGGTCTTGGTGAGGGTTCGGTGACCCCTCACTAAGGGGGGGGTACTGTTGTGAATTTACCTTTTGGCTCCCTCTAGTGGCTACTAGTGTTTTTACTCTGGGTATGTCTATCATCCCTTGTATGCTCACCTGGGTCGTTAGGTCAGGGGTGTTGCTATATTAGCTCCCTGGACCTTCAGTTCAATGCCTGGCAACGTTGATATCAGAGCTAATCTGTAGTGCTCTTGTCTACTGATCCTGGTTCCTGCTTGATTAAGCTAAGTCTGCTTTCTTGCTTTTTGCTATTGTTTTTGTTTGCATTTTTGTCCAGCTTGTACATAATCTGTATCCTATCCTTGCTGGAAGCTCTAGGGAGGCTGGAGTTCTCCCCCCGTGCCGTTAGACGGTTCGGGGGTTCTTGAATCTCCAGTGTGGATTTTTGTAGGGTTTTTGTTGACCATATAAGTTATCTTACTACATTCTGCTATTAGTGAGTGGGCCTCTCTTTGCTAAACCTAGTTCATCTCTGTGTTTGTCATTTCCTCTTACCTCACCGTTATTATTTGTGGGGGGCTTGTATCCAACTTTTGGGGTCTATTCTCTGGAGGCAAGAGAGGTCTTTGTTTTCCTCTTCTAGGGGTAGTTAGTCCTCCGGCTGGCGCGAGACATCTAGCGACCAACGTAGGCATGTTCCCCGGCTACTTCTAGTGTTGGCGTTAGGAGTAGATATATGGTCAACCCAGTTACCACTGCCCTATGAGCTGGATTTTTGTACTTCGCAGACTTGCTGATATCTCTGAGACCCTCGCCATTGGGGTCATAACAGAGCCTACACCTTGAGGTTCGAGGGACTCCAGAGGAACCAGCAGCTTCAAATATCTGTTTGCTGCTTTGTAATGGCTTTTTAGCAGCTGCTCTCTTAATCCGATGAACTTGCCTGGCAGAAATCTTCCTCGTTATGCCTTTATCAGCACAAACACATCTGTGCTCAGATACAGCCACAAATCTCTTAACAGTACGATGATCATGCTTAAGTTTTCGGGAAATTTCTAATGTTTTCAACCCTTCACCAAGGCATTGCACTATTTGATGCTTTTCAGCAGCAGAGAGATCCTTTTTCTGTCCCATGTTACTTGAAAACTGTGACCTGCTTAATAATGTGGAACATAATTTTTAAGTAGTTTTCCTTTAATGAGAATCACCTGGAAAACCAATTATCCCATGTGTTTAAGATTGATTTCAGTGATCCATTGAGCCCTGAGAAACAATACAATCCACGAGTTTATTTGAAAAACAAAACAATTAAATCTTTATCACACTTAAATCCAATTTGCATAATAATTTGGAACACAGTGTAAGCTTGTGAGCAGGGCACTTAAGGCTCCGTCTCACATAGCGAGATCGCTAGCGAGATCGCTGCTGAGTCACAAGTTTTGTGACGCAACAGCGACCTCAGTAGCGATCTCGCTATGTGTGACACGTACCAGCGACCCGGCCCCTGCTGCGAGATCGCTGGTCATGTCAGAATGGCCTGGACCTTTTTTTGGTCGTTGAGGTCCCGCTGACATCGCTGAATCGGTGTGTGTGACATCGATCCAGCGATGTCTTCACTGGTAACCAGGGTAAACATCGGGTTACTAAGCGCAGGGCCGCGCTTAGTAACCCGATGTTTACCCTGGTTACCAGCGTAAATGTAAAAAAAAAAAAACAGTACATACTCACCATCTGATGTCCATCAGGTCCCTTGCCGTCCGCTTCCTGCTCTGACTGAGTGCCGCCGTACAGTGAGAGCAGATCACAGCAGTGACGTCACCGCTGCGCTCTGCTCTCACTGTACGGCGGCACTCAGTCAGAGCAGGAAGTAGACGGCAAGGGACCTGACGGACACCAAAAGGCGAGTATGTACTGTTTGGTTTTTTTGGTAACCAGGGTAAACATCGGGTTACTAAGCGCAGCCCTGCACTTAGTAACCCGATGTTTACCCTGGTTACCCGGGTGCTGCAGGGGGACTTCGGCATCGTTGAAGACAGTTTCAACGATGCCGAAGTCATTCCCCTGATCGTTGGTCGCTGTAGAGAGCTGTCTGTGTGACAGCTCCCCAGCGACCACACAACGACTTACCAACGATCACGGCCAGGTCGTATCGCTGGTCGTGATCGTTGGTAAATCGCTATGTGAGACGGGGCCTTTACTCCTCTTGATATCTGTTAAAATATTTGTTACTCTGTACAAGTCCGCTCTGAATTGTAAAGTCCTGCAGAATATGTTGGCGCTAGATATTGTATAGGATTTTAGCATTGGGCAATATAGCTTTCTCAGCCTTAGGCTGGGGTTACAAGGCCGTTAGTGTTTGATCGAAGTGTCGCATCTTATGAGAAAATCATGTCACAGGTGCAGAGAAGAGGGAGAACTTAATTTCCCCATCTTCTCCATTGTCTCTGTCCGCGGATGTCAGACTGCACTCGGATAACTCGGATAACTTATATTGGTGCGTGTGCTCCGGTTTGCAGAGCCACCCGCAGCATGCTGCAATTATTTTCTCACGGTGGATCAACTTGAGAAAAAAATTTCAGATCTGCACTGCTCCATAGTGTAACATTGGGCTGAGTGCTCTTTGATAAACAGCGCATAGCATTTGGCCGTGTTATACGTTCGTGAGAGCGAGCCTGTAGGAAGATGCGGGTACCTTCATTGCACTGGTTCCAGAAATGTCAGGGCTATCACCATTGTTGCCCAGGGCAAAGTTTTCTGATCTGGACCGACATTTGCACTGTTCTACAGGGGACATGTCTGATATAAAAGGGGTTGTGCAGGGGAAGAGAGCAGGAGACTTGGTGGGAAGACAGTGAGCGCAGCAGGGCAAGGTTGGTGCTCGATCCTTAGAGCAATGTGACAGGCCCACGCTATAGACCCTGACTGTCAAGTACAGTGACTGTGAGCAGAAACCTGCATGGTGTCCACTGGCTCCTGCATCCGAAAGTGCCAGACTCTCAGGGACGGTTTTTGCTGCGCGCGTGCCACCTGAGACAGGGTGACTTGCATAGAGCTGTGTCCTACCTCACCGGTAGTGTTCTGCCAAGCTGAACCATTCTCGGGCAGCATCATAGACTATTCTTCATTCCTCACGGAGAATCCAGACCCAGACCCTGCTCGAGACAGCGAGGACTCGTCCCCACCATTAGGAACCGGATCTTCAACTTCTTAAGGACTACCCCGGGATCATCACGCCCCAGTTGCGAAGGCGCCACCATTGAGCATTAGGACTCTGCCGCTAAGAAGCCGTCAGACTGATAAGTTTAACCCCTCATGAACAGTTGCTTTATCTATTGCCATTGTTACTTTAACCCACCCTTATACTGGGCCTTTTCCTCCTGCCATACCCCTGTTTACCCATCACCTCCCTGCGAGGAGTAATCCCTTTGTTAATAAACATGTTAACTCTTGTTCTGCCTCCTGTCCGTCACTGCATCCTGCAACCTGCTCACAAGCCCTTACAATTAAAAATGTTGAAAAACGTGTCATCATTCTACACTGGTGATCAACTTGAAGAATAATTGGATTAAATGGAAATTCTATCAACAAAATATATGTGTAGAGGCGTTGAGTAGGGTTGAGCGAAACGGGTCGTTCATTTTCAAAAGTCGCCGACTTTTGGCTAAGTCGGCGTCTCATGAAACCCGATCCGACCCCTGTGCTTGTCGGCCATGCGGTACGCGACTTCAATGACGCGAAAAGTGCCATTTCTCAGCCAATGAAGGTGAACGCAGAGTGTGGGCAGCGTGATGACATAGGTCCTGGTCCCCACCATCTTAGAGAAGGGCATTGCAGTGATTGGCTTGCTGTCTGCGGCGTCACAGGGGCTATAAAGGGGCGTTCCCGCCGACCGCCATCTTACTGCTGCTGATCTGAGCTTAGGGAGAGGTTGCTGCCGCTTCGTCAGAAGCAGGGATAGCGTTAGGCAGGGTCCACTAACCACCAAACCGCTTGTGCTGTAGCGATTTCCACTGTCCAACACCACCTTCGGTGTGCAGGGACAGTGGAAGCTATTTTTTTTTTTTCCCTCAGCGCTGTAGCTTATTGGGCTGCCCTAGAAGGCTCCGTGATAGCTGTATTGCTGTGTGTACGCCACTGTGGAAACCAACTGCTTTTTTCAAAGCACATATCCTCTTGTTCCTTCCTTTCTGCACAGCTATCTTTTTTGTTTGTCCACACTTTTTATTTAATTTGTGCATCAGTCCACTCCTATTGCTGCCTGCCATACCTGGCTTACATTACTGCAGGGAGATAGTAATTGTAGGACAGCCCTGTTTTTTTTTTTTTTGTGGAAGATTAAGATTGGCATTTCTGCTACAGTGCCATCCCTGTGTGTGCCATCTCTCACTGAGTGGGCCATAGAAAGCCTATTTATTTTTTTCCTTGATTTGTGTTCTAAAATCTACCTCAACACAAAAACACTACATCAATCAGTGGGAGAAAAATATTGGCCTCAGTCAGGGCTTGTGTGCCACTCCTGTGTGTGCCATCTCTCATTCAGTGGGCCATACAAAGCCTATTTATTTTTTTGTTTTTTTTAATATTATTGGGTTTCTAAAGTCTCCGTGAAAAAAAAAAAAAATACATAAAAAAACAGTGGGAGAGTAATATTGCCCTTTCAGCTTGTGTGCCAGTCTTGACTCCTGGGTGTGCCACCTCTCTCTCTCTAATTGTGGGCCATAGAAAGCCTATTTATTTTTTTGCTTTTTTTAATATTATTTGGTTTCTAAAGTCTCCCTGAAAAAAAAAAAAAAACATAAAAAAACAGTGGGAGAGTAATATTGCCCTTTCAGCTTGTGTGCCAGTCTTGACTCCTGGGTGTGCCACCTCTCTCTCTCTAATTGTGGGCCATAGAAAGCCTATTTATTTTTTTCCTAGATTTGTGTTCTAAAATCTACCTCAACACAAAAACACTACATCAATCAGTGGGAGAAAAATAATGGCCTCAGTCAGGGCTTGTGTGCCACTCCTGTGTGTGCCATCTCTCATTCAGTGGGCCATACAAAGCCTATTTATTTTTTTGTTTTTTTTAATATTATTGGGTTTCTAAAGTCTCCCTGAAAAAAAAAAATACATAAAAAAACAGTGGGAGAGTAATATTGCCCTTTCAGCTTGTGTGCCAGTCTTGACTCCTGGGTGTGCCACCTCTCTCTCTCTAATTGTGGGCCATAGAAAGCCTATTTATTTTTTTGCTTTTTTTAATATTATTGGGTTTCTAAAGTCTCCCTGAAAAAAAAAAATACATAAAAAAACAGTGGGAGAGTAATATTCCCCTTTCAGCTTGTGTGCCAGTCTTGACTCCTGGGTGTGCCACCTCTCTCTCTCTCTAATTGTGGGCCATAGAAAGCCTATTTTTTTTTTGTTTTTTTTAATATTATTGGGTTTCTAAAGTCTCCGTGAAAAAAAAAAAATACATAAAAAAACAGTGGGAGAGTAATATTGCCCTTTCAGCTTGTGTGCCAGTCTTGACTCCTGGGTGTGCCACCTCTCTCTCTCTAATTGTGGGCCATAGAAAGCCTATTTATTTTTTTTGCTTTTTTTAATATTATTGGGTTTCTAAAGTCTCCCTGAAAAAAAAAAAATACATAAAAAAACAGTGGGAGAGTAATATTGCCCTTTCAGCTTGTGTGCCAGTCTTGACTCCTGGGTGTGCCACCTCTCTCTCTCTAATTGTGGGCCATAGAAAGCCTATTTATTTTTTTGTTTTTTTTAATATTATTGGGTTTCTAAAGTCTCCCTGAAAAAAAAAAATACATAAAAAAACAGTGGGAGAGTAATATTCCCCTTTCAGCTTGTGTGCCAGTCTTGACTCCTGGGTGTGCCACCTCTCTCTCTCTCTAATTGTGGGCCATAGAAAGCCTATTTTTTTTTTGTTTTTTTTAATATTATTGGGTTTCTAAAGTCTCCGTGAAAAAAAAAAAATACATAAAAAAACAGTGGGAGAGTAATATTGCCCTTTCAGCTTGTGTGCCAGTCTTGACTCCTGGGTGTGCCACCTCTCTCTCTCTAATTGTGGGCCATAGAAAGCCTATTTATTTTTTTTGCTTTTTTTAATATTATTGGGTTTCTAAAGTCTCCCTGAAAAAAAAAAATACATAAAAAAACAGTGGGAGAGTAATATTGCCCTTTCAGCTTGTGTGCCAGTCTTGACTCCTGGGTGTGCCACCTCTCTCTCTCTAATTGTGGGCCATAGAAAGCCTATTTATTTTTTTGTTTTTTTTAATATTATTGGGTTTCTAAAGTCTCCCTGAAAAAAAAAAATACATAAAAAAACAGTGGGAGAGTAATATTGCCCTTTCAGCTTGTGTGCCAGTCTTGACTCCTGGGTGTGCCACCTCTCTCTCTCTAATTGTGGGCCATAGAAAGCCTATTTATTTTTTTGTTTTTTTTAATATTATTGGGTTTCTAAAGTCTCCGTGAAAAAAAAAAACATAAAAAAACAGTGGGAGAGTAATATTGCCCTTTCAGCTTGTGTGCCAGTCTTGACTCCTGGGTGTGCCACCTCTCTCTCTCTCTAATTGTGGGCCATAGAAAGCCTATTTATTTTTTTGCTTTTTTTAATATTATTTGGTTTCTAAAGTCTCCCTGAAAAAAAAAAAAAACATAAAAAAACAGTGGGAGAGTAATATTGCCCTTTCAGCTTGTGTGCCAGTCTTGACTCCTGGGTGTGCCACCTCTCTCTCTCTAATTGTGGGCCATAGAAAGCCTATTTATTTTTTTCCTAGATTTGTGTTCTAAAATCTACCTCAACACAAAAACACTACATCAATCAGTGGGAGAAAAATATTGGCCTCAGTCAGGGCTTGTGTGCCACTCCTGTGTGTGCCATCTCTCATTCAGTGGCCCATACAAAGCCTATTTATTTTTTTGTTTTTTTTAATATTATTGGGTTTCTAAAGTCTCCCTGAAAAAAAAAAAATACATAAAAAAACAGTGGGAGAGTAATATTGCCCTTTCAGCTTGTGTGCCAGTCTTGACTCCTGGGTGTGCCACCTCTCTCTCTCTAATTGTGGGCCATAGAAAGCCTATTTATTTTTTTTGCTTTTTTTAATATTATTGGGTTTCTAAAGTCTCCCTGAAAAAAAAAAAATACATAAAAAAACAGTGGGAGAGTAATATTGCCCTTTCAGCTTGTGTGCCAGTCTTGACTCCTGGGTGTGCCACCTCTCTCTCTCTAATTGTGGGCCATAGAAAGCCTATTTATTTTTTTGTTTTTTTTAATATTATTGGGTTTCTAAAGTCTCCGTGAAAAAAAAAAAAATACATAAAAAAACAGTGGGAGAGTAATATTGCCCTTTCAGCTTGTGTGCCAGTCTTGACTCCTGGGTGTGCCACCTCTCTCTCTCTAATTGTGGGCCATAGAAAGCCTATTTATTTTTTTGCTTTTTTTAATATTATTTGGTTTCTAAAGTCTCCCTGAAAAAAAAAATACATAAAAAAACAGTGGGAGAGTAATATTGCCCTTTCAGCTTGTGTGCCAGTCTTGACTCCTGGGTGTGCCACCTCTCTCTCTCTAATTGTGGGCCATAGAAAGCCTATTTATTTTTTTCCTAGATTTGTGTTCTAAAATCTACCTCAACACAAAAACACTACATCAATCAGTGGGAGAAAAATATTGGCCTCAGTCAGGGCTTGTGTGCCACTCCTGTGTGTGCCATCTCTCATTCAGTGGGCCATACAAAGCCTATTTATTTTTTTGTTTTTTTTAATATTATTGGGTTTCTAAAGTCTCCGTGAAAAAAAAAAAAAAAACATAAAAAAACAGTGGGAGAGTAATATTGCCCTTTCAGCTTGTGTGCCAGTCTTGACTCCTGGGTGTGCCACCTCTCTCTCTCTAATTGTGGGCCATAGAAAGCCTATTTATTTTTTTCCTAGATTTGTGTTCTAAAATCTACCTCAACACAAAAACACTACATCAATCAGTGGGAGAAAAATATTGGCCTCAGTCAGGGCTTGTGTGCCACTCCTGTGTGTGCCATCTCTCATTCAGTGGCCCATACAAAGCCTATTTATTTTTTTGTTTTTTTTAATATTATTGGGTTTCTAAAGTCTCCCTGAAAAAAAAAAAAATACATAAAAAAACAGTGGGAGAGTAATATTGCCCTTTCAGCTTGTGTGCCAGTCTTGACTCCTGGGTGTGCCACCTCTCTCTCTCTAATTGTGGGCCATAGAAAGGCTATTTTTTTTTTTTATTAGTATTTGGTTTCTAAATTGTCCCTGAAAAAAACATTTTATCTTATTTGGTTTCTAAAGTCTCCCTGAGGAAAAAAAAAAAAAAATTAGGTGGGAGAATAATATTGACATTAGTGCTTGAGTGACAGTCCTGCGTGTGTGTCATCTCTGTGATTTTGTGCCACAGAAAACAGAGTGTGTAACATTGTGCCTGATTTTCCTTGTGGTCTCACCAACCTGTTAAGGGATATAGAAATCATACTGAAGTTATAGCTCACCGTGTAAGTTGTTTGACAGCAACAAATAAAGTTACTTTGGTTAATTTTTTAAAACAATGAGGAAGTCTGGTGCAAGAGGTCCTGGCCGTGGGCGTTCATTGTCAGCTGGTAATGATGGTAGTGGTAGTGGAGCATCAGGTGGTTGTGGGGATAAAAATATTCCACCTAAGTCTGGAGCTGTGGAGCCAGTTTCGTCGTCTGGCTACACAAGGCCTCGAACGCTCTCTTTTCTGGGAGTAGGAAAAACGCTTTTAAAGCCGGAGCAGCAACAGCAAGTTTTGGCTTACATTCCAGACTCAGCCTCTAGCTCTTTTGCCTCCTCTTCTGAAACTGGTAAATGTAAAAGCAGCGCGTCGCTTGTGGATGTTCACGGTCAGGGACAAGTCGCTTCCTTGTCCTCCTCAGCAAAAACTACAACAAGAGAGAAGGATGCAGCAGGCGACACAACGGGTCACTCCATGGAGCTCTTTACACATACCGTCCCTGGCTTAGAAAGTGAAACACTTAACAGGCCATGCCCATTACAAGTAGATTCTGACATGGAGTGCACTGATGCACAGCCACAGCCAGAGTACTATGCTGCTCCTTTGACTCAGACCACCACATTGCCCTCTCAGGGTACAGATCCACAATCAGACCCTGATGAGACTATGTTGCCCCGCCACGAACGCTATACCACAGACCGACACAGTGACACAGACGAAGTTGCACACGAGCTCGAAGAGGAGGTAATAGATGACCCGGTTGTTGACCCCGATTGGCAGCCATTGGGGGAACAGGGTGCAGGCAGCAGTGGTTCAGAAGCGGAGGTGGAGGAGGGGCCGCAGCAGGCATCAACATCGCAACAGGTTCCATCTGCCGGGCCCCTATCTGGCCCAAAACGCGTGTCAAAGCCAAAACCTGTTGGAGCACAGCGTTGCCATCCGGTTAAAGCTCAGTCTGCAATCCCTGAAAAGGGATCCGATGCTAGGAAGAGTGCAGTCTGGCATTTTTTTAAACAACATCCAATTGATCAGCGCAAAGTCATCTGTCAAAAATGTTCTACTAGCTTAAGCAGAGGTCAGAATCTGAAAAGTCTCAATACTAGTTGCATGCATAGACACTTAACCACCATGCATTTTCAAGCCTGGACTAACTACCAAACGTCCCTTAAGGTTGTAGCACCCTCGGCCAATGAAGCTAGTCATCAACGCAACATCCCTTCCGTCACTGTAAGGCCACCATTTTCCGCACCACCGGCAGTATCTGTGCAGGTTTCTTTGCCAGCCAAAAGCAGTCAGGGTCAGGGAATCACCAGTTTTGTAGGCGGAAATATTGCATCTAGGGCACCGGCGGAAACAATACCGTCTCCAACCGTCTCTCAGTCTGCCATGTCCACCGGCACACCCGCAAGTTCCACGATCTCCATCTTTCCAGTTCAGCTCACACTACATGAGACTCTGGTTAGAAAAAGGAAGTACTTATCCTCGCATCCGCGTACACAGGGTTTTAACGCCCACATAGCTAGACTAATCTCGTTAGAGATGATGCCCTACCAGTTAGTTGAAAGCGAAGCTTTCAAAGCCCTGATGGAGTACGCTGAACCACGATACGAGCTACCCAGTCGACACTTTTTTTCCAGAAAAGCCATCCCAGCCCTGCACCAGCATGTTAAACAGCGCATCGTCCATGCACTCAGGCAATCTGTGAGTACAAAGGTGCACCTGACTACAGATGCATGGACCAGTAGGCATGGCCAGGGACGTTATGTGTCCATCACGGCACACTGGGTGAATGTGGTGGATGCAGGGTCCACAGGGGACATCAATTTAGGGACAGTTGTGCCTAGCCCATGGTCTAGGAAACAGTTGGCTGTAGGCGTTCGCACCCCCTCCTCCTCCTCCTCCTCGTCCTCCTGCAGAAGCTACAGCTCTTCCACAGACCGCAGTCGGCCAACCACTCCATCGGCAGATGACACTGTTGCACACCAGTTGTCCCATTATGGGCCAGCTACTGGCAAGCGTCAGCAGGCTGTATTGGCTATGAAGTGTTTGGGCGACAACAGACACACCGCGGAAGTTCTGTCCGAGTTCTTGCAACAAGAAACGCAGTCGTGGCTGGGCACAGTAGATCTTGAGGCAGGCAAGGTAGTTAGTGATAATGGAAGGAATTTCATGGCTGCCATCTCCCTTTCCCAACTGAAACACATTCCTTGCCTGGCTCACACCTTAAACCTGGTGGTGCAGTGCTTATTGAAAACTTATCCTGGGTTCTCCGACCTGCTCCTCAAAGTGCGTGGACTTTGCTCACATATCCGACGTTCGCCTGTACACGCCAGCCGTATGCAGACCTATCAGCGGTCTTTGAACCTTCCCCAGCATCGCCTAATCATAGACGTTGCAACAAGGTGGAACTCAACACTGCACATGCTTCAGAGACTGTGCCAACAGAGGCGGGCTGTTATGTTTTTGTGGGAGGATACACATACACGGGCAGGCAGTAGGATGGCAGACATGGAGTTGTCAGGTGTGCAGTGGTCGAAGATACAAGACATGTGTCAAGTCCTTCAGTGTTTTGAGGAATGCACACGGCTGGTTAGTGCAGACAACGCCGTAATAAGCATGAGCATCCCCCTAATGCGTCTGCTGATGCAAAGTTTGACGCACATAAAGGAGCAGGCGTCTGCACCAGAGGAAGAGGAAAGCCTTGATGACAGTCAGCCATTGTCTGGTCAGGGCAGTGTACAGGACAAGGTAGCGGGCGAAGAGGAGGTGGAGGACGAGGAGGATGATGGGGATGAGTATATTTTTAATGCGGAACCTTTCCCGGGGGCACTGGAAATTGGTTGCTTGTCAAGGCCGGGTTCTGGTTTTTTGAGGGACACAAGTGACGTAGATTTGCCTGCAACTGCCCCACACCCAATCACAACCGGAGATTTGACAACTGGAACTTTGGCCCACATGGCGGATTATGCCTTACGTAT
This sequence comes from Ranitomeya variabilis, assembly GCF_051348905.1. NCBI lineage: Eukaryota > Metazoa > Chordata > Amphibia > Anura > Dendrobatidae > Ranitomeya > Ranitomeya variabilis. Next base: position 997,712,303 of record NC_135232.1, on the reverse strand, counting down.
CCTAAAAAGGGACACACGCATTACGAAAATGATGAACGATGACGATTACTGGTTGGCCTGCCTCCTTGATCCACGCTATAAAGGCAAATTGCAAAATATTATGCCACATGAGAACTTGGAACTAATATTAGCAACCAAACAATCAACTCTTGTTGACCGTTTGCTTCAGGCATTCCCAGCACACAGCGCACGTGATCGTTCTCACACGAGCTCAAGGGGGCAATAGACTAGGAGTGTTAGGGGTGCACACATCAGAAATGGCGTTGGACAGAGGGGTTTTCTGACCAGGTTGTGGAGTGATTTTGCTATGACCGCAGACAGGACAGGTACTGCTGCATCAATTGAAAGTGACAGGAGACAACATTTGTCCAGTATGGTTACTAACTATTTTTCATCCCTTATCGATGTTCTCCCTCAACCGTCATTCCCATTTGATTACTGGGCATCAAAATTAGACACCTGGCCAGAATTGGCAGAATATGCATTGCAGGAGCTTGCTTGCCCGGCAGCAAGTGTCCTATCAGAAAGAGTATTCAGTGCTGCAGGTTCAATATTAACCGAAAAAAGGACTCGTCTGGCTACCCAAAATGTTGACGATCTAACATTCATTAAAATGAACCACAACTGGATTTCGAAATCTTTTGCCCCACCTTGCCCGGCCTAGCTTTCCTATGAAAAGCTCTTGCCTGTGGACTACTGTGAATTACTTTTCTAATGTCTAATTTGCTGCAGCTGATTGTCCAGCATACGACATGTTTACACCTCCCTAAATGGCAAAACTCCCCACACGGGGCCGTGGTATCGCGACTTGGCGCAAGCACCCGTGAGACTGCTGTTTGTCTGAAGAGGTGGGTGTACTCGCTTTTGGTCGACGGCATTGCTACTGGGTTCCTCATAGTACAATAAAGTGTCTCTGGCAGTGGTGGTGCGCACCCAACGTCAGACACACTGTTGTAACATGAGGGGCCTTGGGCCTGTAACGCCGGCCACAAGAGAGTTCACCCACCCCCAGGTCAAACATTGCTCTACCACTTCCACAGTTATCTCTCACACTTCCACCAATGTTAAGTCTATGCGCTGACATCCTTCCATACCTGCCACTGACAATACCATTGTGTTGACATGTATGATGGTACTTAACATAGTCAGGGGCAGTGTCCTCTATTTACCACAGTAAATACTTTGCGCAAAATTAGTAGGTCTGAAACAACGCAAAGGATCCCACCCCTGAACCTAATGATTGCACCCTTTAGTGTTTTTGTTTTGTTTTAATGCGAGACATTCACATTTAGTTGTTGTTTTGGACTACTAACTGGCAGACACTCATTACAATCGGCCTCCGTTGACCAGACCACTGCTGCCCGTGTACCCCTGTAACTAATAATAAAGTGCCTACAGCCAGCCCAATTTAATTATGTTAGGCCTTCGAAGCCTGTCTGCGGTCCCTCCTTCCACTAGGCCTCCACTGACCAGACCACTGCTGCCCGTGTACCCCTGTAACTAATAATAAAGTGCCTACAGCCAGCCCAATTTAATTATATTAGGCCTTCGAAGCCTGTCTGCGGTCCCTCCTTCCACTAGGCCTCCACTGACCAGACCACTGCTGCCCGTGTACCCCTGTAGCTAATAATAAAGTGCCTACAGCCAGCCCAATTTAATTATGTTAGGCCTTCGAAGCCTGTCTGCGGTCCCTCCTTCCACTAGGCCTCCACTGACCAGACCACTGCTGCCCGTGTACCCCTGTAACTAATAATAAAGTGCCTACAGCCAGCCCAATTTAATTATATTAGGCCTTCGAAGCCTGTCTGCGGTCCCTCCTTCCACTAGGCCTCCACTGACCAGACCACTGCTGCCCGTGTACCCCTGTAACTAATAATAAAGTGCCTACAGCCAGCCCAATTTAATTATGTTAGGCCTTTGAAGCCTGTCTGCGGTCCCTCCTTCCACTAGGCCTCCACTGACCAGACCACTGCTGCCCGTGTACCCCTGTAACTAATAATAAAGTGCCTACAGCCAGCCCAATTTAATTATATTAGGCCTTCGAAGCCTGTCTGCGGTCCCTCCTTCCACTAGGCCTCCACTGACCAGACCACTGCTGCCCGTGTACCCCTGTAACTAATAATAAAGTGCCTACAGCCAGCCCAATTTAATTATGTTAGGCCTTTGAAGCCTGTCTGCGGTCCCTCCTTCCACTAGGCCTCCACTGACCAGACCACTGCTGCCCGTGTACCCCTGTAACTAATAATAAAGTGCCTACAGCCAGCCCAATTTAATTATATTAGGCCTTCGAAGCCTGTCTGCGGTCCCTCCTTCCACTAGGCCTCCACTGACCAGACCACTGCTGCCCGTGTACCCCTGTAACTAATAATAAAGTGCCTACAGCCAGCCCAATTTAATTATGTTAGGCCTTTGAAGCCTGTCTGCGGTCCCTCCTTCCACTAGGCCTCCACTGACCAGACCACTGCTGCCCGTGTACCCCTGTAACTAATAATAAAGTGCCTACAGCCAGCCCAATTTAATTATATTAGGCCTTCGAAGCCTGTCTGCGGTCCCTCCTTCCACTAGGCCTCCACTGACCAGACCACTGCTGCCCGTGTACCCCTGTAACTAATAATAAAGTGCCTACAGCCAGCCCAATTTAATTATGTTAGGCCTTCGAAGCCTTTCTGCGCTCCCTCCTTCCACTAGGCCTCCACTGACCAGACCACTGCTGCCCGTGTACCCCTGTAACTAATAATAAAGTGCCTACAGCCAGCCCAATTTAATTATGTTAGGCCTTCGAAGCCTGTCTGCGGTCCCTCCTTCCACTAGGCCTCCACTGACCAGACCACTGCTGCCCGTGTACCCCTGTAACTAATAATAAAGTGCCTACAGCCAGCCCAATTTAATTATATTAGGCCTTCGAAGCCTGTCTGCGGTCCCTCCTTCCACTAGGCCTCCACTGACCAGACCACTGCTGCCCGTGTACCCCTGTAACTAATAATAAAGTGCCTACAGCCAGCCCAATTTAATTATGTTAGGCCTTTGAAGCCTGTCTGCGGTCCCTCCTTCCACTAGGCCTCCACTGACCAGACCACTGCTGCCCGTGTACCCCTGTAACTAATAATAAAGTGCCTACAGCCAGCCCAATTTAATTATATTAGGCCTTCGAAGCCTGTCTGCGGTCCCTCCTTCCACTAGGCCTCCACTGACCAGACCACTGCTGCCCGTGTACCCCTGTAACTAATAATAAAGTGCCTACAGCCAGCCCAATTTAATTATGTTAGGCCTTTGAAGCCTGTCTGCGGTCCCTCCTTCCACTAGGCCTCCACTGACCAGACCACTGCTGCCCGTGTACCCCTGTAACTAATAATAAAGTGCCTACAGCCAGCCCAATTTAATTATATTAGACCTTCAAAGCCTGTCTGCGGTCCCTCCTTCCACTAGGCCTCCACTGACCAGACCACTGCTGCCCGTGTACCCCTGTAACTAATAATAAAGTGCCTACAGCCAGCCCAATTTAATTATGTTAGGCCTTCGAAGCCTTTCTGCGCTCCCTCCTTCCACTAGGCCTCCACTGACCAGACCACTGCTGCCCGTGTACCCCTGTAACTAATAATAAAGTGCCTACAGCCAGCCCAATTTAATTATGTTAGGCCTTCGAAGCCTGTCTGCGGTCCCTCCTTCCACTAGGCCTCCACTGACCAGACCACTGCTGCCCGTGTACCCCTGTAACTAATAATAAAGTGCCTACAGCCAGCCCAATTTAATTATATTAGGCCTTCGAAGCCTGTCTGCGGTCCCTCCTTCCACTAGGCCTCCACTGACCAGACCACTGCTGCCCATGTACCCCTGTAACTAATAATAAAGTGCCTACAGCCAGCCCAATTTAATTATGTTAGGCCTTTGAAGCCTGTCTGCGGTCCCTCCTTCCACTAGGCCTCCACTGACCAGACCACTGCTGCCCGTGTACCCCTGTAACTAATAATAAAGTGCCTACAGCCAGCCCAATTTAATTATGTTAGGCCTTCGAAGCCTTTCTGCGCTCCCTCCTTCCACTAGGCCTCCACTGACCAGACCACTACTGCCCGTGTACCCCTGTAACTAATAATAAAGTGCCTACAGCCAGCCCAATTTAATTATGTTAGGCCTTCGAAGCCTGTCTGCGGTCCCTCCTTCCACTAGGCCTCCACTGACCAGACCACTGCTGCCCGTGTACCTCTGTAACTAATAATAAAGTGCCTACAGCCAGCCCAATTTAATTATATTAGGCCTTCGAAGCCTGTCTGCGGTCCCTCCTTCCACTAGGCCTCCACTGACCAGACCACTGCTGCCCGTGTACCCCTGTAGCTAATAATAAAGTGCCTACAGCCAGCCCAATTTAATTATGTTAGGCCTTCGAAGCCTTTCTGCGCTCCCTCCTTCCACTAGGCCTCCACTGACCAGACCACTGCTGCCCGTGTATCCCTGGAACCAATTATAAAGTGCATAGAGCCTATTTTTTAATTTAATTTAATATTAATAAAGCCAGGATGAACTACGATATACCACGCTATGAGCTACCCAGTTGACAATTCTTTTGCGAGAAAAGCCATCCCACCCCTCCACCTGCATGTTAAAGACCGCATTGTCCTTGCATTCTGTCAATTTGTCAGTCCAAAGGTATACCTGACAACAGACACATGGACCTGTAGGCCTGGCCACGGAAGGTTACGTGTCCTTTGTGGCTCAATGGGTTAATGTATTGGATGCATGGTCCACACAGGGGACAGCCTGCAAAGTCTGTCTGCAGTCCCTAATTCAAGTTGGCCTCAACTGAATAAAGCTGAGCTTCTACCTTCTGGCTCTGATTAACTGCTGTTTTTAAAAAAATTGGCTTTTCCGTCCTTCTAAAGGTGTCTGCCCCTGCCTGGTGTTGTCCTCAACTGAATAAAGCTGAGCTTCAACCTTCAGTTCCAAACATACAACAAAAAACTGGTACAATACAAAAAGTGGCCTCCAGCTACAAAAACTTTCTCCTACAAGTAGTTAACTGACAGTTTTTTTTCCAGTGAAAACACAGATATGGCATCCAACGAGTGTTGTCCTGTCTCGTCTTCTTTATATTATTGCCAAGAAGCTGCAACTGAATAAAGCTGTGCTTCAACCTTCTGTTCCAAATTACCATTTTTAAAAATGCAATTGGCTGTTCCGGCCTACTAAAGGGGTCTGTCTGCCCCTGCCTGGTGTTGTCCTCAACTGAATAAAGCTGAGCTTCAACCTTCAGTTCCAAATTACCATTTTTAAAAATGCAATTGGCTGTTCCGGCCTACTAAAGGTGTCTGTCTGCCCCTGCCTGGTGTTGTCCTCAACTGAATAAAGCTGTGCTTCAACCTTCAGTTCCAAACATACAACAAAAAACTGGTACAATACAAAAAGTGGCCTCCAGCTACAAAAACTTTCTCCTACAAGTAGTTAACTGACAGTTTTTTTTCCAGTGAAAACACAGATATGGCATCCAACGAGTGTTGTCCTGTCTCGTCTTCTTTATATTATTGCCAAGAAGCTGCAACTGAATAAAGCTGTGCTTCAACCTTCTGTTCCAAATTACCATTTGTAAAAATGCAATTGGCTGTTCCGGCCTACTAAAGGGGTCTGTCTGCCCCTGCCTGGTGTTGTCCTCAACTGAATAAAGCTGAGCTTCAACCTTCAGTTCCAAATTACCATTTTTAAAAATGCAATTGGCTGTTCCGGCCTACTAAAGGTGTCTGTCTGCCCCTGCCTGGTGTTGTCCTCAACTGAATAAAGCTGAGCTTCAACCTTCAGTTCCAAATTACCATTTTTAAAAATGCAATTGGCTGTTCCGGCCTACTAAAGGTGTCTGTCTGCCCCTGCCTGGTGTTGTCCTCAACTGAATAAAGCTGAGCTTCAACCTTCAGTTCCAAATTACCATTTTTAAAAATGCAATTGGCTGTTCCGGCCTACTAAAGGTGTCTGTCTGCCCCTGCCTGGTGTTGTCCTCAACTGAATAAAGCTGAGCTTCAACCTTCAGTTCCAAATTACCATTTTTAAAAATGCAATTGGCTGTTCCGGCCTACTAAAGGGGTCTGCCCCTGCCTGGTGTTGTCCTCAACTGAATAAAGCTGAGCTTCAACCTTCAGTTCCAAACATACAACAAAAAACTGGTACAATACAAAAAGTGGCCTCCAGCTACAAAAACTTTCTCCTACAAGTAGTTAACTGACAGTTTTTTTTCCAGTGAAAACACAGATATGGCATCCAACGAGTGTTGTCCTGTCTCGTCTTCTTTATATTATTGCCAAGAAGCTGCAACTGAATAAAGCTGTGCTTCAACCTTCAGTTCCAAATTACCATTTTTAAAAATGCAATTGGCTGTTCCGGCCTACTAAAGATGTCTGTCTGCCCCTGCCTGGTGTTGTCCTCAACTGAATAAAGCTGAGCTTCAACCTTCAGTTCCAAACATACAACAAAAAACTGGTACAATACAAAAAGTGGCCTCCAGCTACAAAAACTTTCTCCTACAAGTAGTTAACTGACAGTTTTTTTTCCAGTGAAAACACAGATATGGCATCCAACGAGTGTTGTCCTGTCTCGTCTTCTTTATATTATTGCCAAGAAGCTGCAACTGAATAAAGCTGTGCTTCAACCTTCAGTTCCAAATTACCATTTTTAAAAATGCAATTGGCTGTTCCGGCCTACTAAAGATGTCTGTCTGCCCCTGCCTGGTGTTGTCCTCAACTGAATAAAGCTGAGCTTCAACCTTCAGTTCCAAACAAACAACAAAAAACTGGTACAATACAAAAAGTGGCCTCCAGCTACAAAAACTTTCTCCTACAAGTAGTTAACTGACAGTTTTTTTTCCAGTGAAAACACAGATATGGCATCCAACGAGTGTTGTCCTGTCTCGTCTTCTTTATATTATTGCCAAGAAGCTGCAACTGAATAAAGCTGTGCTTCAACCTTCTGTTCCAAATTACCATTTTTAAAAATGCAATTGGCTGTTCCGGCCTACTAAAGGGGTCTGTCTGCCCCTGCCTGGTGTTGTCCTCAACTGAATAAAGCTGAGCTTCAACCTTCAGTTCCAAATTACCATTTTTAAAAATGCAATTGGCTGTTCCGGCCTACTAAAGATGTCTGTCTGCCCCTGCCTGGTGTTGTCCTCAACTGAATAAAGCTGAGCTTCAACCTTCAGTTCCAAACATACAACAAAAAACTGGTACAATACAAAAAGTGGCCTCCAGCTACAAAAACTTTCTCCTACAAGTAGTTAACTGACAGTTTTTTTTCCAGTGAAAACACAGATATGGCATCCAACGAGTGTTGTCCTGTCTCGTCTTCTTTATATTATTGCCAAGAAGCTGCAACTGAATAAAGCTGTGCTTCAACCTTCAGTTCCAAATTACCATTTTTAAAAATGCAATTGGCTGTTCCGGCCTACTAAAGATGTCTGTCTGCCCCTGCCTGGTGTTGTCCTCAACTGAATAAAGCTGAGCTTCAACCTTCAGTTCCAAACAAACAACAAAAAACTGGTACAATACAAAAAGTGGCCTCCAGCTACAAAAACTTTCTCCTACAAGTAGTTAACTGACAGTTTTTTTTCCAGTGAAAACACAGATATGGCATCCAACGAGTGTTGTCCTGTCTCGTCTTCTTTATATTATTGCCAAGAAGCTGCAACTGAATAAAGCTGTGCTTCAACCTTCTGTTCCAAATTACCATTTTTAAAAATGCAATTGGCTGTTCCGGCCTACTAAAGGGGTCTGTCTGCCCCTGCCTGGTGTTGTCCTCAACTGAATAAAGCTGAGCTTCAACCTTCAGTTCCAAATTACCATTTTTAAAAATGCAATTGGCTGTTCCGGCCTACTAAAGGGGTCTGCCCCTGCCTGGTGTTGTCCTCAACTGAATAAAGCTGAGCTTCAACCTTCAGTTCCAAACATACAACAAAAAACTGGTACAATACAAAAAGTGGCCTCCAGCTACAAAAACTTTCTCCTACAAGTAGTTAACTGACAGTTTTTTTTCCAGTGAAAACACAGATATGGCATCCAACGAGTGTTGTCCTGTCTCGTCTTCTTTATATTATTGCCAAGAAGCTGCAACTGAATAAAGCTGTGCTTCAACCTTCAGTTCCAAATTACCATTTTTAAAAATGCAATTGGCTGTTCCGGCCTACTAAAGATGTCTGTCTGCCCCTGCCTGGTGTTGTCCTCAACTGAATAAAGCTGAGCTTCAACCTTCAGTTCCAAACATACAACAAAAAACTGGTACAATACAAAAAGTGGCCTCCAGCTACAAAAACTTTCTCCTACAAGTAGTTAACTGACAGTTTTTTTTCCAGTGAAAACACAGATATGGCATCCAACGAGTGTTGTCCTGTCTCGTCTTCTTTATATTATTGCCAAGAAGCTGCAACTGAATAAAGCTGTGCTTCAACCTTCAGTTCCAAATTACCATTTTTAAAAATGCAATTGGCTGTTCCGGCCTACTAAAGATGTCTGTCTGCCCCTGCCTGGTGTTGTCCTCAACTGAATAAAGCTGAGCTTCAACCTTCAGTTCCAAACATACAACAAAAAACTGGTACAATACAAAAAGTGGCCTCCAGCTACAAAAACTTTCTCCTACAAGTAGTTAACTGACAGTTTTTTTTCCAGTGAAAACACAGATATGGCATCCAACGAGTGTTGTCCTGTCTCGTCTTCTTTATATTATTGCCAAGAAGCTGCAACTGAATAAAGCTGTGCTTCAACCTTCTGTTCCAAATTACCATTTTTAAAAATGCAATTGGCTGTTCCGGCCTACTAAAGGGGTCTGTCTGCCCCTGCCTGGTGTTGTCCTCAACTGAATAAAGCTGAGCTTCAACCTTCAGTTCCAAATTACCATTTTTAAAAATGCAATTGGCTGTTCCGGCCTACTAAAGGTGTCTGTCTGCCCCTGCCTGGTGTTGTCCTCAACTGAATAAAGCTGTGCTTCAACCTTCAGTTCCAAACATACAACAAAAAACTGGTACAATACAAAAAGTGGCCTCCAGCTACAAAAACTTTCTCCTACAAGTAGTTAACTGACAGTTTTTTTTCCAGTGAAAACACAGATATGGCATCCAACGAGTGTTGTCCTGTCTCGTCTTCTTTATATTATTGCCAAGAAGCTGCAACTGAATAAAGCTGTGCTTCAACCTTCTGTTCCAAATTACCATTTTTAAAAATGCAATTGGCTGTTCCGGCCTACTAAAGGGGTCTGTCTGCCCCTGCCTGGTGTTGTCCTCAACTGAATAAAGCTGAGCTTCAACCTTCAGTTCCAAATTACCATTTTTAAAAATGCAATTGGCTGTTCCGGCCTACTAAAGGTGTCTGTCTGCCCCTGCCTGGTGTTGTCCTCAACTGAATAAAGCTGAGCTTCAACCTTCAGTTCCAAATTACCATTTTTAAAAATGCAATTGGCTGTTCCGGCCTACTAAAGGTGTCTGTCTGCCCCTGCCTGGTGTTGTCCTCAACTGAATAAAGCTGAGCTTCAACCTTCAGTTCCAAATTACCATTTTTAAAAATGCAATTGGCTGTTCCGGCCTACTAAAGGTGTCTGTCTGCCCCTGCCTGGTGTTGTCCTCAACTGAATAAAGCTGAGCTTCAACCTTCAGTTCCAAATTACCATTTTTAAAAATGCAATTGGCTGTTCCGGCCTACTAAAGGGGTCTGCCCCTGCCTGGTGTTGTCCTCAACTGAATAAAGCTGAGCTTCAACCTTCAGTTCCAAACATACAACAAAAAACTGGTACAATACAAAAAGTGGCCTCCAGCTACAAAAACTTTCTCCTACAAGTAGTTAACTGACAGTTTTTTTTCCAGTGAAAACACAGATATGGCATCCAACGAGTGTTGTCCTGTCTCGTCTTCTTTATATTATTGCCAAGAAGCTGCAACTGAATAAAGCTGTGCTTCAACCTTCTGTTCCAAATTACCATTTTTAAAAATGCAATTGGCTGTTCCGGCCTACTAAAGGTGTCTGTCTGCCCCTGCCTGGTGTTGTCCTCAACTGAATAAAGCTGAGCTTCAACCTTCAGTTCCAAACATACAACAAAAAACTGGTACAATACAAAAAGTGGCCTCCAGCTACAAAAACTTTCTCCTACAAGTAGTTAACTGACAGTTTTTTTTCCAGTGAAAACACAGGTATGGCATCCAACGAGTGTTGTCCTGTCTCGTCTTCTTTATATTATTGCCAAGAAGCTGCAACTGAATAAAGCTGTGCTTCAACCTTCTGTTCCAAATTACCATTTTTAAAAATGCAATTGGCTGTTCCGGCCTACTAAAGGGGTCTGTCTGCCCCTGCCTGGTGTTGTCCTCAACTGAATAAAGCTGAGCTTCAACCTTCAGTTCCAAATTACCATTTTTAAAAATGCAATTGGCTGTTCCGGCCTACTAAAGGGGTCTGCCCCTGCCTGGTGTTGTCCTCAACTGAATAAAGCTGAGCTTCAACCTTCAGTTCCAAACATACAACAAAAAACTGGTACAATACAAAAAGTGGCCTCCAGCTACAAAAACTTTCTCCTACAAGTAGTTAACTGACAGTTTTTTTTCCAGTGAAAACACAGATATGGCATCCAACGAGTGTTGTCCTGTCTCGTCTTCTTTATATTATTGCCAAGAAGCTGCAACTGAATAAAGCTGTGCTTCAACCTTCAGTTCCAAATTACCATTTTTAAAAATGCAATTGGCTGTTCCGGCCTACTAAAGATGTCTGTCTGCCCCTGCCTGGTGTTGTCCTCAACTGAATAAAGCTGAGCTTCAACCTTCAGTTCCAAACATACAACAAAAAACTGGTACAATACAAAAAGTGGCCTCCAGCTACAAAAACTTTCTCCTACAAGTAGTTAACTGACAGTTTTTTTTCCAGTGAAAACACAGATATGGCATCCAACGAGTGTTGTCCTGTCTCGTCTTCTTTATATTATTGCCAAGAAGCTGCAACTGAATAAAGCTGTGCTTCAACCTTCAGTTCCAAATTACCATTTTTAAAAATGCAATTGGCTGTTCCGGCCTACTAAAGATGTCTGTCTGCCCCTGCCTGGTGTTGTCCTCAACTGAATAAAGCTGAGCTTCAACCTTCAGTTCCAAACATACAACAAAAAACTGGTACAATACAAAAAGTGGCCTCCAGCTACAAAAACTTTCTCCTACAAGTAGTTAACTGACAGTTTTTTTTCCAGTGAAAACACAGATATGGCATCCAACGAGTGTTGTCCTGTCTCGTCTTCTTTATATTATTGCCAAGAAGCTGCAACTGAATAAAGCTGTGCTTCAACCTTCTGTTCCAAATTACCATTTTTAAAAATGCAATTGGCTGTTCCGGCCTACTAAAGGGGTCTGTCTGCCCCTGCCTGGTGTTGTCCTCAACTGAATAAAGCTGAGCTTCAACCTTCAGTTCCAAATTACCATTTTTAAAAATGCAATTGGCTGTTCCGGCCTACTAAAGGTGTCTGTCTGCCCCTGCCTGGTGTTGTCCTCAACTGAATAAAGCTGTGCTTCAACCTTCAGTTCCAAACATACAACAAAAAACTGGTACAATACAAAAAGTGGCCTCCAGCTACAAAAACTTTCTCCTACAAGTAGTTAACTGACAGTTTTTTTTCCAGTGAAAACACAGATATGGCATCCAACGAGTGTTGTCCTGTCTCGTCTTCTTTATATTATTGCCAAGAAGCTGCAACTGAATAAAGCTGTGCTTCAACCTTCTGTTCCAAATTACCATTTTTAAAAATGCAATTGGCTGTTCCGGCCTACTAAAGGGGTCTGTCTGCCCCTGCCTGGTGTTGTCCTCAACTGAATAAAGCTGAGCTTCAACCTTCAGTTCCAAATTACCATTTTTAAAAATGCAATTGGCTGTTCCGGCCTACTAAAAGTGTCTGTCTGCCCCTGCCTGGTGTTGTCCTCAACTGAATAAAGCTGAGCTTCAACCTTCAGTTCCAAATTACCATTTTTAAAAATGCAATTGGCTGTTCCGGCCTACTAAAGGTGTCTGTCTGCCCCTGCCTGGTGTTGTCCTCAACTGAATAAAGCTGAGCTTCAACCTTCAGTTCCAAATTACCATTTTTAAAAATGCAATTGGCTGTTCCGGCCTACTAAAGGTGTCTGTCTGCCCCTGCCTGGTGTTGTCCTCAACTGAATAAAGCTGAGCTTCAACCTTCAGTTCCAAATTACCATTTTTAAAAATGCAATTGGCTGTTCCGGCCTACTAAAGGGGTCTGCCCCTGCCTGGTGTTGTCCTCAACTGAATAAAGCTGAGCTTCAACCTTCAGTTCCAAACATACAACAAAAAACTGGTACAATACAAAAAGTGGCCTCCAGCTACAAAAACTTTCTCCTACAAGTAGTTAACTGACAGTTTTTTTTCCAGTGAAAACACAGATATGGCATCCAACGAGTGTTGTCCTGTCTCGTCTTCTTTATATTATTGCCAAGAAGCTGCAACTGAATAAAGCTGTGCTTCAACCTTCAGTTCCAAATTACCATTTTTAAAAATGCAATTGGCTGTTCCGGCCTACTAAAGATGTCTGTCTGCCCCTGCCTGGTGTTGTCCTCAACTGAATAAAGCTGAGCTTCAACCTTCAGTTCCAAACATACAACAAAAAACTGGTACAATACAAAAAGTGGCCTCCAGCTACAAAAACTTTCTCCTACAAGTAGTTAACTGACAGTTTTTTTTCCAGTGAAAACACAGATATGGCATCCAACGAGTGTTGTCCTGTCTCGTCTTCTTTATATTATTGCCAAGAAGCTGCAACTGAATAAAGCTGTGCTTCAACCTTCAGTTCCAAATTACCATTTTTAAAAATGCAATTGGCTGTTCCGGCCTACTAAAGATGTCTGTCTGCCCCTGCCTGGTGTTGTCCTCAACTGAATAAAGCTGAGCTTCAACCTTCAGTTCCAAACAAACAACAAAAAACTGGTACAATACAAAAAGTGGCCTCCAGCTACAAAAACTTTCTCCTACAAGTAGTTAACTGACAGTTTTTTTTCCAGTGAAAACACAGATATGGCATCCAACGAGTGTTGTCCTGTCTCGTCTTCTTTATATTATTGCCAAGAAGCTGCAACTGAATAAAGCTGTGCTTCAACCTTCTGTTCCAAATTACCATTTTTAAAAATGCAATTGGCTGTTCCGGCCTACTAAAGGGGTCTGTCTGCCCCTGCCTGGTGTTGTCCTCAACTGAATAAAGCTGAGCTTCAACCTTCAGTTCCAAATTACCATTTTTAAAAATGCAATTGGCTGTTCCGGCCTACTAAAGGTGTCTGTCTGCCCCTGCCTGGTGTTGTCCTCAACTGAATAAAGCTGTGCTTCAACCTTCAGTTCCAAACATACAACAAAAAACTGGTACAATACAAAAAGTGGCCTCCAGCTACAAAAACTTTCTCCTACAAGTAGTTAACTGACAGTTTTTTTTCCAGTGAAAACACAGATATGGCATCCAACGAGTGTTGTCCTGTCTCGTCTTCTTTATATTATTGCCAAGAAGCTGCAACTGAATAAAGCTGTGCTTCAACCTTCTGTTCCAAATTACCATTTTTAAAAATGCAATTGGCTGTTCCGGCCTACTAAAGGGGTCTGTCTGCCCCTGCCTGGTGTTGTCCTCAACTGAATAAAGCTGAGCTTCAACCTTCAGTTCCAAATTACCATTTTTAAAAATGCAATTGGCTGTTCCGGCCTACTAAAGGTGTCTGTCTGCCCCTGCCTGGTGTTGTCCTCAACTGAATAAAGCTGAGCTTCAACCTTCAGTTCCAAATTACCATTTTTAAAAATGCAATTGGCTGTTCCGGCCTACTAAAGGTGTCTGTCTGCCCCTGCCTGGTGTTGTCCTCAACTGAATAAAGCTGAGCTTCAACCTTCAGTTCCAAATTACCATTTTTAAAAATGCAATTGGCTGTTCCGGCCTACTAAAGGTGTCTGTCTGCCCCTGCCTGGTGTTGTCCTCAACTGAATAAAGCTGAGCTTCAACCTTCAGTTCCAAATTACCATTTTTAAAAATGCAATTGGCTGTTCCGGCCTACTAAAGGGGTCTGCCCCTGCCTGGTGTTGTCCTCAACTGAATAAAGCTGAGCTTCAACCTTCAGTTCCAAACATACAACAAAAAACTGGTACAATACAAAAAGTGGCCTCCAGCTACAAAAACTTTCTCCTACAAGTAGTTAACTGACAGTTTTTTTTCCAGTGAAAACACAGATATGGCATCCAACGAGTGTTGTCCTGTCTCGTCTTCTTTATATTATTGCCAAGAAGCTGCAACTGAATAAAGCTGTGCTTCAACCTTCAGTTCCAAATTACCATTTTTAAAAATGCAATTGGCTGTTCCGGCCTACTAAAGATGTCTGTCTGCCCCTGCCTGGTGTTGTCCTCAACTGAATAAAGCTGAGCTTCAACCTTCAGTTCCAAACATACAACAAAAAACTGGTACAATACAAAAAGTGGCCTCCAGCTACAAAAACTTTCTCCTACAAGTAGTTAACTGACAGTTTTTTTTCCAGTGAAAACACAGATATGGCATCCAACGAGTGTTGTCCTGTCTCGTCTTCTTTATATTATTGCCAAGAAGCTGCAACTGAATAAAGCTGTGCTTCAACCTTCAGTTCCAAATTACCATTTTTAAAAATGCAATTGGCTGTTCCGGCCTACTAAAGATGTCTGTCTGCCCCTGCCTGGTGTTGTCCTCAACTGAATAAAGCTGAGCTTCAACCTTCAGTTCCAAACAAACAACAAAAAACTGGTACAATACAAAAAGTGGCCTCCAGCTACAAAAACTTTCTCCTACAAGTAGTTAACTGACAGTTTTTTTTCCAGTGAAAACACAGATATGGCATCCAACGAGTGTTGTCCTGTCTCGTCTTCTTTATATTATTGCCAAGAAGCTGCAACTGAATAAAGCTGTGCTTCAACCTTCTGTTCCAAATTACCATTTTTAAAAATGCAATTGGCTGTTCCGGCCTACTAAAGGGGTCTGTCTGCCCCTGCCTGGTGTTGTCCTCAACTGAATAAAGCTGAGCTTCAACCTTCAGTTCCAAATTACCATTTTTAAAAATGCAATTGGCTGTTCCGGCCTACTAAAGGTGTCTGTCTGCCCCTGCCTGGTGTTGTCCTCAACTGAATAAAGCTGTGCTTCAACCTTCAGTTCCAAACATACAACAAAAAACTGGTACAATACAAAAAGTGGCCTCCAGCTACAAAAACTTTCTCCTACAAGTAGTTAACTGACAGTTTTTTTTCCAGTGAAAACACAGATATGGCATCCAACGAGTGTTGTCCTGTCTCGTCTTCTTTATATTATTGCCAAGAAGCTGCAACTGAATAAAGCTGTGCTTCAACCTTCTGTTCCAAATTACCATTTTTAAAAATGCAATTGGCTGTTCCGGCCTACTAAAGGGGTCTGTCTGCCCCTGCCTGGTGTTGTCCTCAACTGAATAAAGCTGAGCTTCAACCTTCAGTTCCAAATTACCATTTTTAAAAATGCAATTGGCTGTTCCGGCCTACTAAAGGTGTCTGTCTGCCCCTGCCTGGTGTTGTCCTCAACTGAATAAAGCTGAGCTTCAACCTTCAGTTCCAAATTACCATTTTTAAAAATGCAATTGGCTGTTCCGGCCTACTAAAGGTGTCTGTCTGCCCCTGCCTGGTGTTGTCCTCAACTGAATAAAGCTGAGCTTCAACCTTCAGTTCCAAATTACCATTTTTAAAAATGCAATTGGCTGTTCCGGCCTACTAAAGGTGTCTGTCTGCCCCTGCCTGGTGTTGTCCTCAACTGAATAAAGCTGAGCTTCAACCTTCAGTTCCAAATTACCATTTTTAAAAATGCAATTGGCTGTTCCGGCCTACTAAAGGGGTCTGTCTGCCCCTGCCTGGTGTTGTCCTCAACTGAATAAAGCTGAGCTTCAACCTTCAGTTCCAAATTACCATTTTTAAAAATGCAATTGGCTGTTCCGGCCTACTAAAGGTGTCTGTCTGCCCCTGCCTGGTGTTGTCCTCAACTGAATAAAGCTGTGCTTCAACCTTCAGTTCCAAACATACAACAAAAAACTGGTACAATACAAAAAGTGGCCTCCAGCTACAAAAACTTTCTCCTACAAGTAGTTAACTGACAGTTTTTTTTCCAGTGAAAACACAGATATGGCATCCAACGAGTGTTGTCCTGTCTCGTCTTCTTTATATTATTGCCAAGAAGCTGCAACTGAATAAAGCTGTGCTTCAACCTTCTGTTCCAAATTACCATTTGTAAAAATGCAATTGGCTGTTCCGGCCTACTAAAGGGGTCTGTCTGCCCCTGCCTGGTGTTGTCCTCAACTGAATAAAGCTGAGCTTCAACCTTCAGTTCCAAATTACCATTTTTAAAAATGCAATTGGCTGTTCCGGCCTACTAAAGGTGTCTGTCTGCCCCTGCCTGGTGTTGTCCTCAACTGAATAAAGCTGAGCTTCAACCTTCAGTTCCAAATTACCATTTTTAAAAATGCAATTGGCTGTTCCGGCCTACTAAAGGTGTCTGTCTGCCCCTGCCTGGTGTTGTCCTCAACTGAATAAAGCTGAGCTTCAACCTTCAGTTCCAAATTACCATTTTTAAAAATGCAATTGGCTGTTCCGGCCTACTAAAGGTGTCTGTCTGCCCCTGCCTGGTGTTGTCCTCAACTGAATAAAGCTGAGCTTCAACCTTCAGTTCCAAATTACCATTTTTAAAAATGCAATTGGCTGTTCCGGCCTACTAAAGGGGTCTGCCCCTGCCTGGTGTTGTCCTCAACTGAATAAAGCTGAGCTTCAACCTTCAGTTCCAAACATACAACAAAAAACTGGTACAATACAAAAAGTGGCCTCCAGCTACAAAAACTTTCTCCTACAAGTAGTTAACTGACAGTTTTTTTTCCAGTGAAAACACAGATATGGCATCCAACGAGTGTTGTCCTGTCTCGTCTTCTTTATATTATTGCCAAGAAGCTGCAACTGAATAAAGCTGTGCTTCAACCTTCTGTTCCAAATTACCATTTTTAAAAATGCAATTGGCTGTTCCGGCCTACTAAAGGGGTCTGTCTGCCCCTGCCTGGTGTTGTCCTCAACTGAATAAAGCTGAGCTTCAACCTTCAGTTCCAAATTACCATTTTTAAAAATGCAATTGGCTGTTCCGGCCTACTAAAGGGGTCTGCCCCTGCCTGGTGTTGTCCTCAACTGAATAAAGCTGAGCTTCAACCTTCAGTTCCAAACATACAACAAAAAACTGGTACAATACAAAAAGTGGCCTCCAGCTACAAAAACTTTCTCCTACAAGTAGTTAACTGACAGTTTTTTTTCCAGTGAAAACACAGATATGGCATCCAACGAGTGTTGTCCTGTCTCGTCTTCTTTATATTATTGCCAAGAAGCTGCAACTGAATAAAGCTGTGCTTCAACCTTCAGTTCCAAATTACCATTTTTAAAAATGCAATTGGCTGTTCCGGCCTACTAAAGATGTCTGTCTGCCCCTGCCTGGTGTTGTCCTCAACTGAATAAAGCTGAGCTTCAACCTTCAGTTCCAAACATACAACAAAAAACTGGTACAATACAAAAAGTGGCCTCCAGCTACAAAAACTTTCTCCTACAAGTAGTTAACTGACAGTTTTTTTTCCAGTGAAAACACAGATATGGCATCCAACGAGTGTTGTCCTGTCTCGTCTTCTTTATATTATTGCCAAGAAGCTGCAACTGAATAAAGCTGTGCTTCAACCTTCAGTTCCAAATTACCATTTTTAAAAATGCAATTGGCTGTTCCGGCCTACTAAAGATGTCTGTCTGCCCCTGCCTGGTGTTGTCCTCAACTGAATAAAGCTGAGCTTCAACCTTCAGTTCCAAACATACAACAAAAAACTGGTACAATACAAAAAGTGGCCTCCAGCTACAAAAACTTTCTCCTACAAGTAGTTAACTGACAGTTTTTTTTCCAGTGAAAACACAGATATGGCATCCAACGAGTGTTGTCCTGTCTCGTCTTCTTTATATTATTGCCAAGAAGCTGCAACTGAATAAAGCTGTGCTTCAACCTTCTGTTCCAAATTACCATTTTTAAAAATGCAATTGGCTGTTCCGGCCTACTAAAGGGGTCTGTCTGCCCCTGCCTGGTGTTGTCCTCAACTGAATAAAGCTGAGCTTCAACCTTCAGTTCCAAATTACCATTTTTAAAAATGCAATTGGCTGTTCCGGCCTACTAAAGGTGTCTGTCTGCCCCTGCCTGGTGTTGTCCTCAACTGAATAAAGCTGTGCTTCAACCTTCAGTTCCAAACATACAACAAAAAACTGGTACAATACAAAAAGTGGCCTCCAGCTACAAAAACTTTCTCCTACAAGTAGTTAACTGACAGTTTTTTTTCCAGTGAAAACACAGATATGGCATCCAACGAGTGTTGTCCTGTCTCGTCTTCTTTATATTATTGCCAAGAAGCTGCAACTGAATAAAGCTGTGCTTCAACCTTCTGTTCCAAATTACCATTTTTAAAAATGCAATTGGCTGTTCCGGCCTACTAAAGGGGTCTGTCTGCCCCTGCCTGGTGTTGTCCTCAACTGAATAAAGCTGAGCTTCAACCTTCAGTTCCAAATTACCATTTTTAAAAATGCAATTGGCTGTTCCGGCCTACTAAAGGTGTCTGTCTGCCCCTGCCTGGTGTTGTCCTCAACTGAATAAAGCTGAGCTTCAACCTTCAGTTCCAAATTACCATTTTTAAAAATGCAATTGGCTGTTCCGGCCTACTAAAGGTGTCTGTCTGCCCCTGCCTGGTGTTGTCCTCAACTGAATAAAGCTGAGCTTCAACCTTCAGTTCCAAATTACCATTTTTAAAAATGCAATTGGCTGTTCCGGCCTACTAAAGGTGTCTGTCTGCCCCTGCCTGGTGTTGTCCTCAACTGAATAAAGCTGAGCTTCAACCTTCAGTTCCAAATTACCATTTTTAAAAATGCAATTGGCTGTTCCGGCCTACTAAAGGGGTCTGCCCCTGCCTGGTGTTGTCCTCAACTGAATAAAGCTGAGCTTCAACCTTCAGTTCCAAACATACAACAAAAAACTGGTACAATACAAAAAGTGGCCTCCAGCTACAAAAACTTTCTCCTACAAGTAGTTAACTGACAGTTTTTTTTCCAGTGAAAACACAGATATGGCATCCAACGAGTGTTGTCCTGTCTCGTCTTCTTTATATTATTGCCAAGAAGCTGCAACTGAATAAAGCTGTGCTTCAACCTTCAGTTCCAAATTACCATTTTTAAAAATGCAATTGGCTGTTCCGGCCTACTAAAGATGTCTGTCTGCCCCTGCCTGGTGTTGTCCTCAACTGAATAAAGCTGAGCTTCAACCTTCAGTTCCAAACATACAACAAAAAACTGGTACAATACAAAAAGTGGCCTCCAGCTACAAAAACTTTCTCCTACAAGTAGTTAACTGACAGTTTTTTTTCCAGTGAAAACACAGATATGGCATCCAACGAGTGTTGTCCTGTCTCGTCTTCTTTATATTATTGCCAAGAAGCTGCAACTGAATAAAGCTGTGCTTCAACCTTCAGTTCCAAATTACCATTTTTAAAAATGCAATTGGCTGTTCCGGCCTACTAAAGATGTCTGTCTGCCCCTGCCTGGTGTTGTCCTCAACTGAATAAAGCTGAGCTTCAACCTTCAGTTCCAAACAAACAACAAAAAACTGGTACAATACAAAAAGTGGCCTCCAGCTACAAAAACTTTCTCCTACAAGTAGTTAACTGACAGTTTTTTTTCCAGTGAAAACACAGATATGGCATCCAACGAGTGTTGTCCTGTCTCGTCTTCTTTATATTATTGCCAAGAAGCTGCAACTGAATAAAGCTGTGCTTCAACCTTCTGTTCCAAATTACCATTTTTAAAAATGCAATTGGCTGTTCCGGCCTACTAAAGGGGTCTGTCTGCCCCTGCCTGGTGTTGTCCTCAACTGAATAAAGCTGAGCTTCAACCTTCAGTTCCAAATTACCATTTTTAAAAATGCAATTGGCTGTTCCGGCCTACTAAAGGTGTCTGTCTGCCCCTGCCTGGTGTTGTCCTCAACTGAATAAAGCTGTGCTTCAACCTTCAGTTCCAAACATACAACAAAAAACTGGTACAATACAAAAAGTGGCCTCCAGCTACAAAAACTTTCTCCTACAAGTAGTTAACTGACAGTTTTTTTTCCAGTGAAAACACAGATATGGCATCCAACGAGTGTTGTCCTGTCTCGTCTTCTTTATATTATTGCCAAGAAGCTGCAACTGAATAAAGCTGTGCTTCAACCTTCTGTTCCAAATTACCATTTTTAAAAATGCAATTGGCTGTTCCGGCCTACTAAAGGGGTCTGTCTGCCCCTGCCTGGTGTTGTCCTCAACTGAATAAAGCTGAGCTTCAACCTTCAGTTCCAAATTACCATTTTTAAAAATGCAATTGGCTGTTCCGGCCTACTAAAGGTGTCTGTCTGCCCCTGCCTGGTGTTGTCCTCAACTGAATAAAGCTGAGCTTCAACCTTCAGTTCCAAATTACCATTTTTAAAAATGCAATTGGCTGTTCCGGCCTACTAAAGGTGTCTGTCTGCCCCTGCCTGGTGTTGTCCTCAACTGAATAAAGCTGAGCTTCAACCTTCAGTTCCAAATTACCATTTTTAAAAATGCAATTGGCTGTTCCGGCCTACTAAAGGTGTCTGTCTGCCCCTGCCTGGTGTTGTCCTCAACTGAATAAAGCTGAGCTTCAACCTTCAGTTCCAAATTACCATTTTTAAAAATGCAATTGGCTGTTCCGGCCTACTAAAGGGGTCTGCCCCTGCCTGGTGTTGTCCTCAACTGAATAAAGCTGAGCTTCAACCTTCAGTTCCAAACATACAACAAAAAACTGGTACAATACAAAAAGTGGCCTCCAGCTACAAAAACTTTCTCCTACAAGTAGTTAACTGACAGTTTTTTTTCCAGTGAAAACACAGATATGGCATCCAACGAGTGTTGTCCTGTCTCGTCTTCTTTATATTATTGCCAAGAAGCTGCAACTGAATAAAGCTGTGCTTCAACCTTCAGTTCCAAATTACCATTTTTAAAAATGCAATTGGCTGTTCCGGCCTACTAAAGATGTCTGTCTGCCCCTGCCTGGTGTTGTCCTCAACTGAATAAAGCTGAGCTTCAACCTTCAGTTCCAAACATACAACAAAAAACTGGTACAATACAAAAAGTGGCCTCCAGCTACAAAAACTTTCTCCTACAAGTAGTTAACTGACAGTTTTTTTTCCAGTGAAAACACAGATATGGCATCCAACGAGTGTTGTCCTGTCTCGTCTTCTTTATATTATTGCCAAGAAGCTGCAACTGAATAAAGCTGTGCTTCAACCTTCAGTTCCAAATTACCATTTTTAAAAATGCAATTGGCTGTTCCGGCCTACTAAAGATGTCTGTCTGCCCCTGCCTGGTGTTGTCCTCAACTGAATAAAGCTGAGCTTCAACCTTCAGTTCCAAACAAACAACAAAAAACTGGTACAATACAAAAAGTGGCCTCCAGCTACAAAAACTTTCTCCTACAAGTAGTTAACTGACAGTTTTTTTTCCAGTGAAAACACAGATATGGCATCCAACGAGTGTTGTCCTGTCTCGTCTTCTTTATATTATTGCCAAGAAGCTGCAACTGAATAAAGCTGTGCTTCAACCTTCTGTTCCAAATTACCATTTTTAAAAATGCAATTGGCTGTTCCGGCCTACTAAAGGGGTCTGTCTGCCCCTGCCTGGTGTTGTCCTCAACTGAATAAAGCTGAGCTTCAACCTTCAGTTCCAAATTACCATTTTTAAAAATGCAATTGGCTGTTCCGGCCTACTAAAGGTGTCTGTCTGCCCCTGCCTGGTGTTGTCCTCAACTGAATAAAGCTGTGCTTCAACCTTCAGTTCCAAACATACAACAAAAAACTGGTACAATACAAAAAGTGGCCTCCAGCTACAAAAACTTTCTCCTACAAGTAGTTAACTGACAGTTTTTTTTCCAGTGAAAACACAGATATGGCATCCAACGAGTGTTGTCCTGTCTCGTCTTCTTTATATTATTGCCAAGAAGCTGCAACTGAATAAAGCTGTGCTTCAACCTTCTGTTCCAAATTACCATTTTTAAAAATGCAATTGGCTGTTCCGGCCTACTAAAGGGGTCTGTCTGCCCCTGCCTGGTGTTGTCCTCAACTGAATAAAGCTGAGCTTCAACCTTCAGTTCCAAATTACCATTTTTAAAAATGCAATTGGCTGTTCCGGCCTACTAAAGGTGTCTGTCTGCCCCTGCCTGGTGTTGTCCTCAACTGAATAAAGCTGAGCTTCAACCTTCAGTTCCAAATTACCATTTTTAAAAATGCAATTGGCTGTTCCGGCCTACTAAAGGTGTCTGTCTGCCCCTGCCTGGTGTTGTCCTCAACTGAATAAAGCTGAGCTTCAACCTTCAGTTCCAAATTACCATTTTTAAAAATGCAATTGGCTGTTCCGGCCTACTAAAGGTGTCTGTCTGCCCCTGCCTGGTGTTGTCCTCAACTGAATAAAGCTGAGCTTCAACCTTCAGTTCCAAATTACCATTTTTAAAAATGCAATTGGCTGTTCCGGCCTACTAAAGGGGTCTGTCTGCCCCTGCCT
The DNA here is from genome assembly GCF_051348905.1 of Ranitomeya variabilis. NCBI lineage: Eukaryota > Metazoa > Chordata > Amphibia > Anura > Dendrobatidae > Ranitomeya > Ranitomeya variabilis. The sequence continues at coordinate 997,689,709 of NC_135232.1, read as the reverse complement.
GGTGTTGTCCTCAACTGAATAAAGCTGAGCTTCAACCTTCAGTTCCAAATTACCATTTTTAAAAATGCAATTGGCTGTTCCGGCCTACTAAAGGTGTCTGTCTGCCCCTGCCTGGTGTTGTCCTCAACTGAATAAAGCTGTGCTTCAACCTTCAGTTCCAAACATACAACAAAAAACTGGTACAATACAAAAAGTGGCCTCCAGCTACAAAAACTTTCTCCTACAAGTAGTTAACTGACAGTTTTTTTTCCAGTGAAAACACAGATATGGCATCCAACGAGTGTTGTCCTGTCTCGTCTTCTTTATATTATTGCCAAGAAGCTGCAACTGAATAAAGCTGTGCTTCAACCTTCTGTTCCAAATTACCATTTGTAAAAATGCAATTGGCTGTTCCGGCCTACTAAAGGGGTCTGTCTGCCCCTGCCTGGTGTTGTCCTCAACTGAATAAAGCTGAGCTTCAACCTTCAGTTCCAAATTACCATTTTTAAAAATGCAATTGGCTGTTCCGGCCTACTAAAGGTGTCTGTCTGCCCCTGCCTGGTGTTGTCCTCAACTGAATAAAGCTGAGCTTCAACCTTCAGTTCCAAATTACCATTTTTAAAAATGCAATTGGCTGTTCCGGCCTACTAAAGGTGTCTGTCTGCCCCTGCCTGGTGTTGTCCTCAACTGAATAAAGCTGAGCTTCAACCTTCAGTTCCAAATTACCATTTTTAAAAATGCAATTGGCTGTTCCGGCCTACTAAAGGTGTCTGTCTGCCCCTGCCTGGTGTTGTCCTCAACTGAATAAAGCTGAGCTTCAACCTTCAGTTCCAAATTACCATTTTTAAAAATGCAATTGGCTGTTCCGGCCTACTAAAGGGGTCTGCCCCTGCCTGGTGTTGTCCTCAACTGAATAAAGCTGAGCTTCAACCTTCAGTTCCAAACATACAACAAAAAACTGGTACAATACAAAAAGTGGCCTCCAGCTACAAAAACTTTCTCCTACAAGTAGTTAACTGACAGTTTTTTTTCCAGTGAAAACACAGATATGGCATCCAACGAGTGTTGTCCTGTCTCGTCTTCTTTATATTATTGCCAAGAAGCTGCAACTGAATAAAGCTGTGCTTCAACCTTCAGTTCCAAATTACCATTTTTAAAAATGCAATTGGCTGTTCCGGCCTACTAAAGATGTCTGTCTGCCCCTGCCTGGTGTTGTCCTCAACTGAATAAAGCTGAGCTTCAACCTTCAGTTCCAAACATACAACAAAAAACTGGTACAATACAAAAAGTGGCCTCCAGCTACAAAAACTTTCTCCTACAAGTAGTTAACTGACAGTTTTTTTTCCAGTGAAAACACAGATATGGCATCCAACGAGTGTTGTCCTGTCTCGTCTTCTTTATATTATTGCCAAGAAGCTGCAACTGAATAAAGCTGTGCTTCAACCTTCAGTTCCAAATTACCATTTTTAAAAATGCAATTGGCTGTTCCGGCCTACTAAAGATGTCTGTCTGCCCCTGCCTGGTGTTGTCCTCAACTGAATAAAGCTGAGCTTCAACCTTCAGTTCCAAACATACAACAAAAAACTGGTACAATACAAAAAGTGGCCTCCAGCTACAAAAACTTTCTCCTACAAGTAGTTAACTGACAGTTTTTTTTCCAGTGAAAACACAGATATGGCATCCAACGAGTGTTGTCCTGTCTCGTCTTCTTTATATTATTGCCAAGAAGCTGCAACTGAATAAAGCTGTGCTTCAACCTTCTGTTCCAAATTACCATTTTTAAAAATGCAATTGGCTGTTCCGGCCTACTAAAGGGGTCTGTCTGCCCCTGCCTGGTGTTGTCCTCAACTGAATAAAGCTGAGCTTCAACCTTCAGTTCCAAATTACCATTTTTAAAAATGCAATTGGCTGTTCCGGCCTACTAAAGGTGTCTGTCTGCCCCTGCCTGGTGTTGTCCTCAACTGAATAAAGCTGTGCTTCAACCTTCAGTTCTAAACATACAACAAAAAACTGGTACAATACAAAAAGTGGCCTCCAGCTACAAAAACTTTCTCCTACAAGTAGTTAACTGACAGTTTTTTTTCCAGTGAAAACACAGATATGGCATCCAACGAGTGTTGTCCTGTCTCGTCTTCTTTATATTATTGCCAAGAAGCTGCAACTGAATAAAGCTGTGCTTCAACCTTCTGTTCCAAATTACCATTTTTAAAAATGCAATTGGCTATTCCGGCCTACTAAAGGGGTCTGTCTGCCCCTGCCTGGTGTTGTCCTCAACTGAATAAAGCTGAGCTTCAACCTTCAGTTCCAAATTACCATTTTTAAAAATGCAATTGGCTGTTCCGGCCTACTAAAGGTGTCTGTCTGCCCCTGCCTGGTGTTGTCCTCAACTGAATAAAGCTGAGCTTCAACCTTCAGTTCCAAATTACCATTTTTAAAAATGCAATTGGCTGTTCCGGCCTACTAAAGGTGTCTGTCTGCCCCTGCCTGGTGTTGTCCTCAACTGAATAAAGCTGAGCTTCAACCTTCAGTTCCAAATTACCATTTTTAAAAATGCAATTGGCTGTTCCGGCCTACTAAAGGTGTCTGTCTGCCCCTGCCTGGTGTTGTCCTCAACTGAATAAAGCTGAGCTTCAACCTTCAGTTCCAAATTACCATTTTTAAAAATGCAATTGGCTGTTCCGGCCTACTAAAGGGGTCTGCCCCTGCCTGGTGTTGTCCTCAACTGAATAAAGCTGAGCTTCAACCTTCAGTTCCAAACATACAACAAAAAACTGGTACAATACAAAAAGTGGCCTCCAGCTACAAAAACTTTCTCCTACAAGTAGTTAACTGACAGTTTTTTTTCCAGTGAAAACACAGATATGGCATCCAACGAGTGTTGTCCTGTCTCGTCTTCTTTATATTATTGCCAAGAAGCTGCAACTGAATAAAGCTGTGCTTCAACCTTCAGTTCCAAATTACCATTTTTAAAAATGCAATTGGCTGTTCCGGCCTACTAAAGATGTCTGTCTGCCCCTGCCTGGTGTTGTCCTCAACTGAATAAAGCTGAGCTTCAACCTTCAGTTCCAAACATACAACAAAAAACTGGTACAATACAAAAAGTGGCCTCCAGCTACAAAAACTTTCTCCTACAAGTAGTTAACTGACAGTTTTTTTTCCAGTGAAAACACAGATATGGCATCCAACGAGTGTTGTCCTGTCTCGTCTTCTTTATATTATTGCCAAGAAGCTGCAACTGAATAAAGCTGTGCTTCAACCTTCTGTTCCAAATTACCATTTTTAAAAATGCAATTGGCTGTTCCGGCCTACTAAAGGGGTCTGTCTGCCCCTGCCTGGTGTTGTCCTCAACTGAATAAAGCTGAGCTTCAACCTTCAGTTCCAAATTACCATTTTTAAAAATGCAATTGGCTGTTCCGGCCTACTAAAGGGGTCTGTCTGCCCCTGCCTGGTGTTGTCCTCAACTGAATAAAGCTGAGCTTCAACCTTCAGTTCCAAATTACCATTTTTAAAAATGCAATTGGCTGTTCCGGCCTACTAAAGGTGTCTGTCTGCCCCTGCCTGGTGTTGTCCTCAACTGAATAAAGCTGTGCTTCAACCTTCAGTTCCAAACATACAACAAAAAACTGGTACAATACAAAAAGTGGCCTCCAGCTACAAAAACTTTCTCCTACAAGTAGTTAACTGACAGTTTTTTTTCCAGTGAAAACACAGATATGGCATCCAACGAGTGTTGTCCTGTCTCGTCTTCTTTATATTATTGCCAAGAAGCTGCAACTGAATAAAGCTGTGCTTCAACCTTCAGTTCCAAATTACCATTTTTAAAAATGCAATTGGCTGTTCCGGCCTACTAAAGATGTCTGTCTGCCCCTGCCTGGTGTTGTCCTCAACTGAATAAAGCTGAGCTTCAACCTTCAGTTCCAAACAAACAACAAAAAACTGGTACAATACAAAAAGTGGCCTCCAGCTACAAAAACTTTCTCCTACAAGTAGTTAACTGACAGTTTTTTTTCCAGTGAAAACACAGATATGGCATCCAACGAGTGTTGTCCTGTCTCGTCTTCTTTATATTATTGCCAAGAAGCTGCAACTGAATAAAGCTGTGCTTCAACCTTCTGTTCCAAATTACCATTTTTAAAAATGCAATTGGCTGTTCCGGCCTACTAAAGGGGTCTGTCTGCCCCTGCCTGGTGTTGTCCTCAACTGAATAAAGCTGAGCTTCAACCTTCAGTTCCAAATTACCATTTTTAAAAATGCAATTGGCTGTTCCGGCCTACTAAAGGTGTCTGTCTGCCCCTGCCTGGTGTTGTCCTCAACTGAATAAAGCTGTGCTTCAACCTTCAGTTCCAAACATACAACAAAAAACTGGTACAATACAAAAAGTGGCCTCCAGCTACAAAAACTTTCTCCTACAAGTAGTTAACTGACAGTTTTTTTTCCAGTGAAAACACAGATATGGCATCCTGTTATGACCCCAATGGCGAGGGTCTCAGAGGAACGTGGAAGTCTGCAGAATACAAAAATCCAGCTCATAGGGCAGTGGTAGCTGGGTTGACCATATATCTACTCCTAACGCCAACACTAGAAGTAGCCGGGGATCATTCCTACGTTGATTCTAGATGACACGCTCCAGCCGGAGAATCTAGCTACCCCTAGTAGAGGAAAACAAAAGACCTTTCTTGCCTCCAGAGAAGGGGACCCCAAAGCTGGATAGAAGCCCCCCACAAATAATAACGGTGAGGTAAGAGGAAATGACAAACACAGAAATGAACCAGGTTTAGCACAGAGAGGCCCGCTAACTGATAGCAGAATAAAGAAAGGTAACTTATATGGTCAACAAAAACCCTATCAAAATCCACACTGGAAATTCAAGAACCCCCGAACCGTCTAACGGTCCGGGGGGAGAACACCAGCCCCCTAGAGCTTCCAGCAAAGGTCAGAATATATATTTGGAACAAGCTGGACAAAAATACAAAACCAAAACAAAATAGCAAAAAGCAAAAAGCGGACTTAGCTGATATAACTGGAACCAGGATCAGTAGACAAGAGCACAGCAGACTAGCTCTGATAACTACGTTGCCAAGCATAGAACTGAAGGTCCAGGGAGCTTAAATAGCAACACCCTTAACTAACGACCCAGGTGCGGATAAAAGGAATGACAGAAAAACCAGAGTCAAAAAACTAGTAACCACTAGAGGGAGCAAAAAGTAAATTCACAACAGTACCCCCCCCTTAGTGAGGGGTCACCGAACCCTCACCACGACCACCAGGGCGATCAGGATGAGCGGCATGAAAGGCACGAACTAAATCGGCCGCATGAACATCAGAGGCGACCACCCAGGAATTATCCTCCTGACCATAGCCCTTCCACTTGACCAGGTACTGAAGCCTCCGCCTGGAGAGGCGAGAATCCAAGATCTTCTCCACCACGTACTCCAACTCGCCCTCAACCAACACCGGAGCAGGAGGCTCAGCAGAAGGAACTATAGGCACAATGTACCGCCGCAACAAGGACCTATGAAATACATTGTGAATAGCAAACGACACAGGAAGATCCAGACGAAAAGATACAGGATTAAGGATTTCCAATATCTTGTAAGGCCCAATAAAACGAGGTTTAAATTTGGGAGAGGAGACCTTCATAGGAACAAAGCGGGAAGAAAGCCATACCAAATCCCCAACGCGTAGTCGGGGACCCACACCGCGGCGGCGGTTGGCAAAGCGCTGAGCCCTCTCCTGTGACAACTTCAAGTTGTCCACCACATGATTCCAGATCCGCTGCAACCTATCCACCACAGAATCCACCCCAGGACAGTCAGAAGGCTCCACATGACCCGAAGAAAAGCGAGGATGGAAACCAGAGTTGCAGAAAAAAGGCGAAACCAAGGTGGCGGAACTAGCCCGATTATTAAGGGCAAACTCAGCCAACGGCAAGAATGTCACCCAATCGTCCTGATCAGCAGAGACAAAACACCTCAAATAAGCCTCCAAAGTCTGATTGGTTCGCTCCGTCTGTCCATTAGTCTGAGGATGGAAAGCAGACGAAAACGACAAATCAATGCCCATCCTACTACAAAAGGATCGCCAGAATCTGGAAACGAACTGGGATCCTCTGTCTGACACAATATTCTCAGGGATGCCGTGCAAACGAACCACGTTCTGGAAAAACACAGGAACCAGATCGGAAGAGGAAGGCAGCTTAGGCAAAGGAACCAAATGGACCATCTTTGAGAAGCGATCACATATCACCCAGATAACGGACATGCCCTGGGATAGCGGAAGATCAGAAATGAAATCCATGGAGATATGTGTCCAAGGTCTCTTCGGGACAGGCAAGGGCAAGAGCAAACCGCTGGCACGAGAACAGCAAGGCTTGGCTCGAGCACAAGTCCCACAGGACTGCACAAATGACCGCACATCCCTTGACAAGGAAGGCCACCAAAAGGACCTGGCCACCAGATCTCTGGTGCCAAAAATTCCCGGGTGACCTGCCAACACCGAGGAATGAACCTCGGAAATGACTCTGCTGGTCCACTTATCCGGGACAAACAGTCTGTCAGGTGGACAAGACTCAGGCCTATCAGCCTGAAATCTCTGCAACACACGTCGCAGATCCGGAGAAATAGCTGACAAGATAACTCCATCTTTAAGAATACCAACAGGATCAGCGACTCCAGGAGCATCAGGCACAAAGCTCCTAGAAAGAGCATCGGCCTTCACATTCTTTGAACCTGGTAAATACGAGACAACAAAATCAAAGCGGGAGAAAAACAATGACCAGCGGGCCTGTCTCGGATTAAGGCGTTTAGCAGACTCGAGATACATCAGATTTTTGTGATCAGTCAAGACCACCACACGATGCTTAGCACCCTCGAGCCAATGACGCCACTCCTCAAATGCCCATTTCATGGCCAACAACTCCCGATTGCCCACATCATAATTTCGCTCGGCAGGCGAAAACTTCCTAGAGAAAAAGGCACAAGGTTTCATAACAGAGCAACCAGGGCCTCTCTGCGACAAAACGGCCCCTGCTCCAATCTCTGAAGCATCCACCTCAACCTGAAAGGGAAGTGAGACATCGGGCTGGCACAAAACAGGCGCCGAAGTAAACCGGCGTTTCAACTCCTGGAAAGCCTCCACGGCAGCAGGAGCCCAGTTAGCTACATCGGAGCCCTTCTTGGTCATATCCGTCAAAGGTTTCACAATGCTAGAAAAATTAGCGATAAAACGACGGTAGAAGTTAGCGAAACCCAAGAACTTCTGTAGACTCTTAACTGACGAGGGCTGAGTCCAATCAAGAATAGCTCGGACCTTGACTGGGTCCATCTCCACAGCAGAAGGGGAAAAAATGAACCCCAAAAAGGGAACTTTCTGTACACCAAAGAGACACTTTGAGCCCTTGACAAACAAAGAATTTTCACGCAAAATTTTAAAGACCAACCTGACCTGCTCCACATGCGAATCCCAATTATCAGAAAAAACCAAAATATCATCCAGATAAACAATCAAAAATTTATCCAGATACTTCCGGAAAATGTCATGCATAAAGGACTGAAAAACTGAAGGCGCATTGGAGAGCCCAAAAGGCATCACCAAGTACTCAAAATGACCTTCGGGCGTATTGAATGCGGTTTTCCATTCATCACCTTGCTTAATGCGCACAAGGTTGTACGCACCACGAAGATCTACCTTGGTGAACCACTTGGCACCTTTAATCCGGGCAAACAAGTCAGACAACAGCGGTAAAGGATACTGAAATTTGACAGTGATCTTATTTAAAAGCCGATAATCAATACAAGGTCTCAAAGATCCGTCCTTTTTTGCCACAAAAAAGAATCCCGCACCAAGAGGGGAAGAAGACGGACGAATATGTCCTTTCTCTAGAGACTCCTTGATATATGAACGCATAGCGGTATGTTCAGGTACCGACAGATTAAACAGTCTTCCCTTAGGAAATTTACTGCCTGGGATCAAATCTATAGCACAGTCACAGTCCCTATGAGGAGGCAGTGCACTGGACTCAGACTCACTGAAGACATCCTGATAATCAGACAAATACTCCGGAACTTCCGAAGGCGTAGAAGAAGCAATAGACACAGGCAGGGAATCCCCATGAATACCACGACAGCCCCAACTTGAGACTGACATAGCCTTCCAGTCCAGGACTGGATTATGGGTCTGTAACCATGGCAGCCCTAAAACAACCAAATCATGCATTTTATGTAAAACCAGGAAACGTATCACCTCGCGGTGTTCAGGAGTCATGCACATGGTAACCTGTGTCCAATACTGCGGTTTATTTGCTGCCAATGGCGTAGCATCAATACCCCTAAGAGGAATAGGATTTTCTAATGGTTCAAGAGTAAAACCACAGTGCTTAGCAAATGACAGATCCATAAGACTCAGGGCAGCACCTGAATCTACAAACGCCATGACAGGAAAAGACGACAGTGAGCAAATCAAAGTTACAGACAGAATAAATTTAGGTTGCAAATTACCAACGGTGACAGGACTAACAACCTTAGCTATACGTTTAGAGCATGCTGAGATAATATGTGTAGAATCACCACAGTAGTAGCACAAGCCATTCCGGCGTCTATGAATTTTCCGCTCATTTCTAGTCAGGATTCTATCACATTGCATTAAATCAGGTGTCTGTTCAGACAACACCATGAGGGAATTTGCGATTTTTCTATCACATTGCACCGAATTAGGTGTCTGTTCAGACAACACCATGAGGGAATTTGCGGTTTTGCGCTCCCGCAACCGCCGGTCAATTTGAATAGCCAGTGCCATAGTATCATTCAGACCTGTGGGAATGGGAAAACCCACCATAACATTCTTAATGGCTTCAGAAAGGCCATTTCTAAAATTAGCGGCCAGTGCACACTCGTTCCAATGTGTCAGCACGGACCATTTCCGAAATTTTTGGCAGTACACTTCAGCCTCGTCCTGCCCCTGAGACATAGCCAGCAAGGCCTTTTCTGCCTGAATCTCAAGATTGGGTTCCTCATAAAGTAAACCGAGCGCCAGAAAAAACGCATTAATATCAGCCAATGCCGGATCTCCTGGCGCCAGCGAAAAAGCCCAATCCTGAGGGTCGCCCCGTAAGAACGAAATAACAATTTTTACTTGCTGAGCAGAGTCTCCAGATGAACAGGGTCTCAGGGACAAAAACAATTTACAATTATTCACAAAATTCCTAAACTTAAACCTGTCTCCGGAAAACAGTTCAGGAATCGGTATTTTAGGTTCTGACCTAGGATTACTGATAACATAGTCTTGTATGCCCTGCACACGAGTAGCCAGCTGGTCCACACTTGTAATCAAGGTCTGGACATTCATGTCTGCAGCAAGCATAGCCACTCTGAGGTAAAGGGGAAGAAGAAAAAAAAAAAAAAAAACTCAGAATCTTCTTTCTTATAATCCCTCTTCTGCAATGCATTAAACATTTAATACTGGCCTGGCAAACTGTTATGACCCCAATGGCGAGGGTCTCAGAGGAACGTGGAAGTCTGCAGAATACAAAAATCCAGCTCATAGGGCAGTGGTAGCTGGGTTGACCATATATCTACTCCTAACGCCAACACTAGAAGTAGCCGGGGATCATTCCTACGTTGATTCTAGATGACACGCTCCAGCCGGAGAATCTAGCTACCCCTAGTAGAGGAAAACAAAAGACCTTTCTTGCCTCCAGAGAAGGGGACCCCAAAGCTGGATAGAAGCCCCCCACAAATAATAACGGTGAGGTAAGAGGAAATGACAAACACAGAAATGAACCAGGTTTAGCACAGAGAGGCCCGCTAACTGATAGCAGAATAAAGAAAGGTAACTTATATGGTCAACAAAAACCCTATCAAAATCCACACTGGAAATTCAAGAACCCCCGAACCGTCTAACGGTCCGGGGGGAGAACACCAGCCCCCTAGAGCTTCCAGCAAAGGTCAGAATATATATTTGGAACAAGCTGGACAAAAATACAAAACCAAAACAAAATAGCAAAAAGCAAAAAGCGGACTTAGCTGATATAACTGGAACCAGGATCAGTAGACAAGAGCACAGCAGACTAGCTCTGATAACTACGTTGCCAAGCATAGAACTGAAGGTCCAGGGAGCTTAAATAGCAACACCCTTAACTAACGACCCAGGTGCGGATAAAAGGAATGACAGAAAAACCAGAGTCAAAAAACTAGTAACCACTAGAGGGAGCAAAAAGTAAATTCACAACAGCATCCAACGAGTGTTGTCCTGTCTCGTCTTCTTTATATTATTGCCAAGAACCTGCAACTGAATAAAGCTGTGCTTCAACCTTCTGTTCCAAATTACCATTTTTAAAAATGCAATTGGCTGTTCCGGCCTACTAAAGGGGTCTGTCTGCCCCTGCCTGGTGTTGTCCTCAACTGAATAAAGCTGAGCTTCAACCTTCAGTTCCAAATTACCATTTTTAAAAATGCAATTGGCTGTTCCGGCCTACTAAAGGTGTCTGTCTGCCCCTGCCTGGTGTTGTCCTCAACTGAATAAAGCTGAGCTTCAACCTTCAGTTCCAAATTACCATTTTTAAAAATGCAATTGGCTGTTCCGGCCTACTAAAGGTGTCTGTCTGCCCCTGCCTGGTGTTGTCCTCAACTGAATAAAGCTGAGCTTCAACCTTCAGTTCCAAATTACCATTTTTAAAAATGCAATTGGCTGTTCCGGCCTACTAAAGGTGTCTGTCTGCCCCTGCCTGGTGTTGTCCTCAACTGAATAAAGCTGAGCTTCAACCTTCAGTTCCAAATTACCATTTTTAAAAATGCAATTGGCTGTTCCGGCCTACTAAAGGGGTCTGCCCCTGCCTGGTGTTGTCCTCAACTGAATAAAGCTGAGCTTCAACCTTCAGTTCCAAACATACAACAAAAAACTGGTACAATACAAAAAGTGGCCTCCAGCTACAAAAACTTTCTCCTACAAGTAGTTAACTGACAGTTTTTTTTCCAGTGAAAACACAGATATGGCATCCAACGAGTGTTGTCCTGTCTCGTCTTCTTTATATTATTGCCAAGAAGCTGCAACTGAATAAAGCTGTGCTTCAACCTTCAGTTCCAAATTACCATTTTTAAAAATGCAATTGGCTGTTCCGGCCTACTAAAGATGTCTGTCTGCCCCTGCCTGGTGTTGTCCTCAACTGAATAAAGCTGAGCTTCAACCTTCAGTTCCAAACATACAACAAAAAACTGGTACAATACAAAAAGTGGCCTCCAGCTACAAAAACTTTCTCCTACAAGTAGTTAACTGACAGTTTTTTTTCCAGTGAAAACACAGATATGGCATCCAACGAGTGTTGTCCTGTCTCGTCTTCTTTATATTATTGCCAAGAAGCTGCAACTGAATAAAGCTGTGCTTCAACCTTCAGTTCCAAATTACCATTTTTAAAAATGCAATTGGCTGTTCCGGCCTACTAAAGATGTCTGTCTGCCCCTGCCTGGTGTTGTCCTCAACTGAATAAAGCTGAGCTTCAACCTTCAGTTCCAAACAAACAACAAAAAACTGGTACAATACAAAAAGTGGCCTCCAGCTACAAAAACTTTCTCCTACAAGTAGTTAACTGACAGTTTTTTTTCCAGTGAAAACACAGATATGGCATCCAACGAGTGTTGTCCTGTCTCGTCTTCTTTATATTATTGCCAAGAAGCTGCAACTGAATAAAGCTGTGCTTCAACCTTCTGTTCCAAATTACCATTTTTAAAAATGCAATTGGCTGTTCCGGCCTACTAAAGGGGTCTGTCTGCCCCTGCCTGGTGTTGTCCTCAACTGAATAAAGCTGAGCTTCAACCTTCAGTTCCAAATTACCATTTTTAAAAATGCAATTGGCTGTTCCGGCCTACTAAAGGTGTCTGTCTGCCCCTGCCTGGTGTTGTCCTCAACTGAATAAAGCTGTGCTTCAACCTTCAGTTCCAAACATACAACAAAAAACTGGTACAATACAAAAAGTGGCCTCCAGCTACAAAAACTTTCTCCTACAAGTAGTTAACTGACAGTTTTTTTTCCAGTGAAAACACAGATATGGCATCCAACGAGTGTTGTCCTGTCTCGTCTTCTTTATATTATTGCCAAGAAGCTGCAACTGAATAAAGCTGTGCTTCAACCTTCTGTTCCAAATTACCATTTTTAAAAATGCAATTGGCTGTTCCGGCCTACTAAAGGGGTCTGTCTGCCCCTGCCTGGTGTTGTCCTCAACTGAATAAAGCTGAGCTTCAACCTTCAGTTCCAAATTACCATTTTTAAAAATGCAATTGGCTGTTCCGGCCTACTAAAGGTGTCTGTCTGCCCCTGCCTGGTGTTGTCCTCAACTGAATAAAGCTGAGCTTCAACCTTCAGTTCCAAATTACCATTTTTAAAAATGCAATTGGCTGTTCCGGCCTACTAAAGGTGTCTGTCTGCCCCTGCCTGGTGTTGTCCTCAACTGAATAAAGCTGAGCTTCAACCTTCAGTTCCAAATTACCATTTTTAAAAATGCAATTGGCTGTTCCGGCCTACTAAAGGTGTCTGTCTGCCCCTGCCTGGTGTTGTCCTCAACTGAATAAAGCTGAGCTTCAACCTTCAGTTCCAAATTACCATTTTTAAAAATGCAATTGGCTGTTCCGGCCTACTAAAGGGGTCTGTCTGCCCCTGCCTGGTGTTGTCCTCAACTGAATAAAGCTGAGCTTCAACCTTCAGTTCCAAATTACCATTTTTAAAAATGCAATTGGCTGTTCCGGCCTACTAAAGGTGTCTGTCTGCCCCTGCCTGGTGTTGTCCTCAACTGAATAAAGCTGTGCTTCAACCTTCAGTTCCAAACATACAACAAAAAACTGGTACAATACAAAAAGTGGCCTCCAGCTACAAAAACTTTCTCCTACAAGTAGTTAACTGACAGTTTTTTTTCCAGTGAAAACACAGATATGGCATCCAACGAGTGTTGTCCTGTCTCGTCTTCTTTATATTATTGCCAAGAAGCTGCAACTGAATAAAGCTGTGCTTCAACCTTCTGTTCCAAATTACCATTTTTAAAAATGCAATTGGCTGTTCCGGCCTACTAAAGGGGTCTGTCTGCCCCTGCCTGGTGTTGTCCTCAACTGAATAAAGCTGAGCTTCAACCTTCAGTTCCAAATTACCATTTTTAAAAATGCAATTGGCTGTTCCGGCCTACTAAAGGTGTCTGTCTGCCCCTGCCTGGTGTTGTCCTCAACTGAATAAAGCTGAGCTTCAACCTTCAGTTCCAAATTACCATTTTTAAAAATGCAATTGGCTGTTCCGGCCTACTAAAGGTGTCTGTCTGCCCCTGCCTGGTGTTGTCCTCAACTGAATAAAGCTGAGCTTCAACCTTCAGTTCCAAATTACCATTTTTAAAAATGCAATTGGCTGTTCCGGCCTACTAAAGGTGTCTGTCTGCCCCTGCCTGGTGTTGTCCTCAACTGAATAAAGCTGAGCTTCAACCTTCAGTTCCAAATTACCATTTTTAAAAATGCAATTGGCTGTTCCGGCCTACTAAAGGGGTCTGTCTGCCCCTGCCTGGTGTTGTCCTCAACTGAATAAAGCTGAGCTTCAACCTTCAGTTCCAAATTACCATTTTTAAAAATGCAATTGGCTGTTCCGGCCTACTAAAGGTGTCTGTCTGCCCCTGCCTGGTGTTGTCCTCAACTGAATAAAGCTGTGCTTCAACCTTCAGTTCCAAACATACAACAAAAAACTGGTACAATACAAAAAGTGGCCTCCAGCTACAAAAACTTTCTCCTACAAGTAGTTAACTGACAGTTTTTTTTCCAGTGAAAACACAGATATGGCATCCAACGAGTGTTGTCCTGTCTCGTCTTCTTTATATTATTGCCAAGAAGCTGCAACTGAATAAAGCTGTGCTTCAACCTTCTGTTCCAAATTACCATTTTTAAAAATGCAATTGGCTGTTCCGGCCTACTAAAGGGGTCTGTCTGCCCCTGCCTGGTGTTGTCCTCAACTGAATAAAGCTGAGCTTCAACCTTCAGTTCCAAATTACCATTTTTAAAAATGCAATTGGCTGTTCCGGCCTACTAAAGGGGTCTGTCTGCCCCTGCCTGGTGTTGTCCTCAACTGAATAAAGCTGAGCTTCAACCTTCAGTTCCAAATTACCATTTTTAAAAATGCAATTGGCTGTTCCGGCCTACTAAAGGTGTCTGTCTGCCCCTGCCTGGTGTTGTCCTCAACTGAATAAAGCTGTGCTTCAACCTTCAGTTCCAAACATACAACAAAAAACTGGTACAATACAAAAAGTGGCCTCCAGCTACAAAAACTTTCTCCTACAAGTAGTTAACTGACAGTTTTTTTTCCAGTGAAAACACAGATATGGCATCCAACGAGTGTTGTCCTGTCTCGTCTTCTTTATATTATTGCCAAGAAGCTGCAACTGAATAAAGCTGTGCTTCAACCTTCAGTTCCAAATTACCATTTTTAAAAATGCAATTGGCTGTTCCGGCCTACTAAAGATGTCTGTCTGCCCCTGCCTGGTGTTGTCCTCAACTGAATAAAGCTGAGCTTCAACCTTCAGTTCCAAACAAACAACAAAAAACTGGTACAATACAAAAAGTGGCCTCCAGCTACAAAAACTTTCTCCTACAAGTAGTTAACTGACAGTTTTTTTTCCAGTGAAAACACAGATATGGCATCCAACGAGTGTTGTCCTGTCTCGTCTTCTTTATATTATTGCCAAGAAGCTGCAACTAAATAAAGCTGTGCTTCAACCTTCTGTTCCAAATTACCATTTTTAAAAATGCAATTGGCTGTTCCGGCCTACTAAAGGGGTCTGTCTGCCCCTGCCTGGTGTTGTCCTCAACTGAATAAAGCTGAGCTTCAACCTTCAGTTCCAAATTACCATTTTTAAAAATGCAATTGGCTGTTCCGGCCTACTAAAGGTGTCTGTCTGCCCCTGCCTGGTGTTGTCCTCAACTGAATAAAGCTGTGCTTCAACCTTCAGTTCCAAACATACAACAAAAAACTGGTACAATACAAAAAGTGGCCTCCAGCTACAAAACCTTTCTCCTACAAGTAGTTAACTGACAGTTTTTTTTCCAGTGAAAACACAGATATGGCATCCAACGAGTGTTGTCCTGTCTCGTCTTCTTTATATTATTGCCAAGAAGCTGCAACTGAATAAAGCTGTGCTTCAACCTTCTGTTCCAAATTACCATTTTTAAAAATGCAATTGGCTGTTCCGGCCTACTAAAGGGGTCTGTCTGCCCCTGCCTGGTGTTGTCCTCAACTGAATAAAGCTGAGCTTCAACCTTCAGTTCCAAATTACCATTTTTAAAAATGCAATTGGCTGTTCCGGCCTACTAAAGGTGTCTGTCTGCCCCTGCCTGGTGTTGTCCTCAACTGAATAAAGCTGAGCTTCAACCTTCAGTTCCAAATTACCATTTTTAAAAATGCAATTGGCTGTTCCGGCCTACTAAAGGTGTCTGTCTGCCCCTGCCTGGTGTTGTCCTCAACTGAATAAAGCTGAGCTTCAACCTTCAGTTCCAAATTACCATTTTTAAAAATGCAATTGGCTGTTCCGGCCTACTAAAGGTGTCTGTCTGCCCCTGCCTGGTGTTGTCCTCAACTGAATAAAGCTGAGCTTCAACCTTCAGTTCCAAATTACCATTTTTAAAAATGCAATTGGCTGTTCCGGCCTACTAAAGGGGTCTGCCCCTGCCTGGTGTTGTCCTCAACTGAATAAAGCTGAGCTTCAACCTTCAGTTCCAAACATACAACAAAAAACTGGTACAATACAAAAAGTGGCCTCCAGCTACAAAAACTTTCTCCTACAAGTAGTTAACTGACAGTTTTTTTTCCAGTGAAAACACAGATATGGCATCCAACGAGTGTTGTCCTGTCTCGTCTTCTTTATATTATTGCCAAGAAGCTGCAACTGAATAAAGCTGTGCTTCAACCTTCAGTTCCAAATTACCATTTTTAAAAATGCAATTGGCTGTTCCGGCCTACTAAAGATGTCTGTCTGCCCCTGCCTGGTGTTGTCCTCAACTGAATAAAGCTGAGCTTCAACCTTCAGTTCCAAACATACAACAAAAAACTGGTACAATACAAAAAGTGGCCTCCAGCTACAAAAACTTTCTCCTACAAGTAGTTAACTGACAGTTTTTTTTCCAGTGAAAACACAGATATGGCATCCAACGAGTGTTGTCCTGTCTCGTCTTCTTTATATTATTGCCAAGAAGCTGCAACTGAATAAAGCTGTGCTTCAACCTTCAGTTCCAAATTACCATTTTTAAAAATGCAATTGGCTGTTCCGGCCTACTAAAGATGTCTGTCTGCCCCTGCCTGGTGTTGTCCTCAACTGAATAAAGCTGAGCTTCAACCTTCAGTTCCAAACAAACAACAAAAAACTGGTACAATACAAAAAGTGGCCTCCAGCTACAAAAACTTTCTCCTACAAGTAGTTAACTGACAGTTTTTTTTCCAGTGAAAACACAGATATGGCATCCAACGAGTGTTGTCCTGTCTCGTCTTCTTTATATTATTGCCAAGAAGCTGCAACTGAATAAAGCTGTGCTTCAACCTTCTGTTCCAAATTACCATTTTTAAAAATGCAATTGGCTGTTCCGGCCTACTAAAGGGGTCTGTCTGCCCCTGCCTGGTGTTGTCCTCAACTGAATAAAGCTGAGCTTCAACCTTCAGTTCCAAATTACCATTTTTAAAAATGCAATTGGCTGTTCCGGCCTACTAAAGGTGTCTGTCTGCCCCTGCCTGGTGTTGTCCTCAACTGAATAAAGCTGTGCTTCAACCTTCAGTTCCAAACATACAACAAAAAACTGGTACAATACAAAAAGTGGCCTCCAGCTACAAAAACTTTCTCCTACAAGTAGTTAACTGACAGTTTTTTTTCCAGTGAAAACACAGATATGGCATCCAACGAGTGTTGTCCTGTCTCGTCTTCTTTATATTATTGCCAAGAAGCTGCAACTGAATAAAGCTGTGCTTCAACCTTCTGTTCCAAATTACCATTTTTAAAAATGCAATTGGCTGTTCCGGCCTACTAAAGGGGTCTGTCTGCCCCTGCCTGGTGTTGTCCTCAACTGAATAAAGCTGAGCTTCAACCTTCAGTTCCAAATTACCATTTTTAAAAATGCAATTGGCTGTTCCGGCCTACTAAAGGTGTCTGTCTGCCCCTGCCTGGTGTTGTCCTCAACTGAATAAAGCTGAGCTTCAACCTTCAGTTCCAAATTACCATTTTTAAAAATGCAATTGGCTGTTCCGGCCTACTAAAGGTGTCTGTCTGCCCCTGCCTGGTGTTGTCCTCAACTGAATAAAGCTGAGCTTCAACCTTCAGTTCCAAATTACCATTTTTAAAAATGCAATTGGCTGTTCCGGCCTACTAAAGGTGTCTGTCTGCCCCTGCCTGGTGTTGTCCTCAACTGAATAAAGCTGAGCTTCAACCTTCATTTCCAAATTACCATTTTTAAAAATGCAATTGGCTGTTCCGGCCTACTAAAGGGGTCTGTCTGCCCCTGCCTGGTGTTGTCCTCAACTGAATAAAGCTGAGCTTCAACCTTCAGTTCCAAATTACCATTTTTAAAAATGCAATTGGCTGTTCCGGCCTACTAAAGGTGTCTGTCTGCCCCTGCCTGGTGTTGTCCTCAACTGAATAAAGCTGTGCTTCAACCTTCAGTTCCAAACATACAACAAAAAACTGGTACAATACAAAAAGTGGCCTCCAGCTACAAAAACTTTCTCCTACAAGTAGTTAACTGACAGTTTTTTTTCCAGTGAAAACACAGATATGGCATCCAACGAGTGTTGTCCTGTCTCGTCTTCTTTATATTATTGCCAAGAAGCTGCAACTGAATAAAGCTGTGCTTCAACCTTCTGTTCCAAATTACCATTTTTAAAAATGCAATTGGCTGTTCCGGCCTACTAAAGGGGTCTGTCTGCCCCTGCCTGGTGTTGTCCTCAACTGAATAAAGCTGAGCTTCAACCTTCAGTTCCAAATTACCATTTTTAAAAATGCAATTGGCTGTTCCGGCCTACTAAAGGTGTCTGTCTGCCCCTGCCTGGTGTTGTCCTCAACTGAATAAAGCTGAGCTTCAACCTTCAGTTCCAAATTACCATTTTTAAAAATGCAATTGGCTGTTCCGGCCTACTAAAG
This sequence comes from Ranitomeya variabilis, assembly GCF_051348905.1. Lineage (NCBI taxonomy): Eukaryota > Metazoa > Chordata > Amphibia > Anura > Dendrobatidae > Ranitomeya > Ranitomeya variabilis. The sequence continues at coordinate 997,671,603 of NC_135232.1, read as the reverse complement.
GTGTCTGTCTGCCCCTGCCTGGTGTTGTCCTCAACTGAATAAAGCTGAGCTTCAACCTTCAGTTCCAAATTACCATTTTTAAAAATGCAATTGGCTGTTCCGGCCTACTAAAGGTGTCTGTCTGCCCCTGCCTGGTGTTGTCCTCAACTGAATAAAGCTGAGCTTCAACATTCATTTCCAAATTACCATTTTTAAAAATGCAATTGGCTGTTCCGGCCTACTAAAGGGGTCTGTCTGCCCCTGCCTGGTGTTGTCCTCAACTGAATAAAGCTGAGCTTCAACCTTCAGTTCCAAATTACCATTTTTAAAAATGCAATTGGCTGTTCCGGCCTACTAAAGGTGTCTGTCTGCCCCTGCCTGGTGTTGTCCTCAACTGAATAAAGCTGTGCTTCAACCTTCAGTTCCAAACATACAACAAAAAACTGGTACAATACAAAAAGTGGCCTCCAGCTACAAAAACTTTCTCCTACAAGTAGTTAACTGACAGTTTTTTTTCCAGTGAAAACACAGATATGGCATCCAAGGAGTGTTGTCCTGTCTCGTCTTCTTTATATTATTGCCAAGAAGCTGCAACTGAATAAAGCTGTGCTTCAACCTTCTGTTCCAAATTACCATTTTTAAAAATGCAATTGGCTGTTCCGGCCTACTAAAGGGGTCTGTCTGCCCCTGCCTGGTGTTGTCCTCAACTGAATAAAGCTGAGCTTCAACCTTCAGTTCCAAATTACCATTTTTAAAAATGCAATTGGCTGTTCCGGCCTACTAAAGGTGTCTGTCTGCCCCTGCCTGGTGTTGTCCTCAACTGAATAAAGCTGAGCTTCAACCTTCAGTTCCAAATTACCATTTTTAAAAATGCAATTGGCTGTTCCGGCCTACTAAAGGTGTCTGTCTGCCCCTGCCTGGTGTTGTCCTCAACTGAATAAAGCTGAGCTTCAACCTTCAGTTCCAAATTACCATTTTTAAAAATGCAATTGGCTGTTCCGGCCTACTAAAGGTGTCTGTCTGCCCCTGCCTGGTGTTGTCCTCAACTGAATAAAGCTGAGCTTCAACCTTCAGTTCCAAATTACCATTTTTAAAAATGCAATTGGCTGTTCCGGCCTACTAAAGGGGTCTGCCCCTGCCTGGTGTTGTCCTCAACTGAATAAAGCTGAGCTTCAACCTTCAGTTCCAAACATACAACAAAAAACTGGTACAATACAAAAAGTGGCCTCCAGCTACAAAAACTTTCTCCTACAAGTAGTTAACTGACAGTTTTTTTTCCAGTGAAAACACAGATATGGCATCCAACGAGTGTTGTCCTGTCTCGTCTTCTTTATATTATTGCCAAGAAGCTGCAACTGAATAAAGCTGTGCTTCAACCTTCAGTTCCAAATTACCATTTTTAAAAATGCAATTGGCTGTTCCGGCCTACTAAAGATGTCTGTCTGCCCCTGCCTGGTGTTGTCCTCAACTGAATAAAGCTGAGCTTCAACCTTCAGTTCCAAACATACAACAAAAAACTGGTACAATACAAAAAGTGGCCTCCAGCTACAAAAACTTTCTCCTACAAGTAGTTAACTGACAGTTTTTTTTCCAGTGAAAACACAGATATGGCATCCAACGAGTGTTGTCCTGTCTCGTCTTCTTTATATTATTGCCAAGAAGCTGCAACTGAATAAAGCTGTGCTTCAACCTTCAGTTCCAAATTACCATTTTTAAAAATGCAATTGGCTGTTCCGGCCTACTAAAGATGTCTGTCTGCCCCTGCCTGGTGTTGTCCTCAACTGAATAAAGCTGAGCTTCAACCTTCAGTTCCAAACATACAACAAAAAACTGGTACAATACAAAAAGTGGCCTCCAGCTACAAAAACTTTCTCCTACAAGTAGTTAACTGACAGTTTTTTTTCCAGTGAAAACACAGATATGGCATCCAACGAGTGTTGTCCTGTCTCGTCTTCTTTATATTATTGCCAAGAAGCTGCAACTGAATAAAGCTGTGCTTCAACCTTCTGTTCCAAATTACCATTTTTAAAAATGCAATTGGCTGTTCCGGCCTACTAAAGGGGTCTGTCTGCCCCTGCCTGGTGTTGTCCTCAACTGAATAAAGCTGAGCTTCAACCTTCAGTTCCAAATTACCATTTTTAAAAATGCAATTGGCTGTTCCGGCCTACTAAAGGTGTCTGTCTGCCCCTGCCTGGTGTTGTCCTCAACTGAATAAAGCTGTGCTTCAACCTTCAGTTCTAAACATACAACAAAAAACTGGTACAATACAAAAAGTGGCCTCCAGCTACAAAAACTTTCTCCTACAAGTAGTTAACTGACAGTTTTTTTTCCAGTGAAAACACAGATATGGCATCCAACGAGTGTTGTCCTGTCTCGTCTTCTTTATATTATTGCCAAGAAGCTGCAACTGAATAAAGCTGTGCTTCAACCTTCTGTTCCAAATTACCATTTTTAAAAATGCAATTGGCTATTCCGGCCTACTAAAGGGGTCTGTCTGCCCCTGCCTGGTGTTGTCCTCAACTGAATAAAGCTGAGCTTCAACCTTCAGTTCCAAATTACCATTTTTAAAAATGCAATTGGCTGTTCCGGCCTACTAAAGGTGTCTGTCTGCCCCTGCCTGGTGTTGTCCTCAACTGAATAAAGCTGAGCTTCAACCTTCAGTTCCAAATTACCATTTTTAAAAATGCAATTGGCTGTTCCGGCCTACTAAAGGTGTCTGTCTGCCCCTGCCTGGTGTTGTCCTCAACTGAATAAAGCTGAGCTTCAACCTTCAGTTCCAAATTACCATTTTTAAAAATGCAATTGGCTGTTCCGGCCTACTAAAGGTGTCTGTCTGCCCCTGCCTGGTGTTGTCCTCAACTGAATAAAGCTGAGCTTCAACCTTCAGTTCCAAATTACCATTTTTAAAAATGCAATTGGCTGTTCCGGCCTACTAAAGGGGTCTGCCCCTGCCTGGTGTTGTCCTCAACTGAATAAAGCTGAGCTTCAACCTTCAGTTCCAAACATACAACAAAAAACTGGTACAATACAAAAAGTGGCCTCCAGCTACAAAAACTTTCTCCTACAAGTAGTTAACTGACAGTTTTTTTTCCAGTGAAAACACAGATATGGCATCCAACGAGTGTTGTCCTGTCTCGTCTTCTTTATATTATTGCCAAGAAGCTGCAACTGAATAAAGCTGTGCTTCAACCTTCAGTTCCAAATTACCATTTTTAAAAATGCAATTGGCTGTTCCGGCCTACTAAAGATGTCTGTCTGCCCCTGCCTGGTGTTGTCCTCAACTGAATAAAGCTGAGCTTCAACCTTCAGTTCCAAACATACAACAAAAAACTGGTACAATACAAAAAGTGGCCTCCAGCTACAAAAACTTTCTCCTACAAGTAGTTAACTGACAGTTTTTTTTCCAGTGAAAACACAGATATGGCATCCAACGAGTGTTGTCCTGTCTCGTCTTCTTTATATTATTGCCAAGAAGCTGCAACTGAATAAAGCTGTGCTTCAACCTTCAGTTCCAAATTACCATTTTTAAAAATGCAATTGGCTGTTCCGGCCTACTAAAGATGTCTGTCTGCCCCTGCCTGGTGTTGTCCTCAACTGAATAAAGCTGAGCTTCAACCTTCAGTTCCAAACAAACAACAAAAAACTGGTACAATACAAAAAGTGGCCTCCAGCTACAAAAACTTTCTCCTACAAGTAGTTAACTGACAGTTTTTTTTCCAGTGAAAACACAGATATGGCATCCAACGAGTGTTGTCCTGTCTCGTCTTCTTTATATTATTGCCAAGAAGCTGCAACTGAATAAAGCTGTGCTTCAACCTTCTGTTCCAAATTACCATTTTTAAAAATGCAATTGGCTGTTCCGGCCTACTAAAGGGGTCTGTCTGCCCCTGCCTGGTGTTGTCCTCAACTGAATGAAGCTGAGCTTCAACCTTCAGTTCCAAATTACCATTTTTAAAAATGCAATTGGCTGTTCCGGCCTACTAAAGGTGTCTGTCTGCCCCTGCCTGGTGTTGTCCTCAACTGAATAAAGCTGTGCTTCAACCTTCAGTTCCAAACATACAACAAAAAACTGGTACAATACAAAAAGTGGCCTCCAGCTACAAAAACTTTCTCCTACAAGTAGTTAACTGACAGTTTTTTTTCCAGTGAAAACACAGATATGGCATCCAACGAGTGTTGTCCTGTCTCGTCTTCTTTATATTATTGCCAAGAAGCTGCAACTGAATAAAGCTGTGCTTCAACCTTCTGTTCCAAATTACCATTTTTAATAATGCAATTGGCTGTTCCGGCCTACTAAAGGGGTCTGTCTGCCCCTGCCTGGTGTTGTCCTCAACTGAATAAAGCTGAGCTTCAACCTTCAGTTCCAAATTACCATTTTTAAAAATGCAATTGGCTGTTCCGGCCTACTAAAGGTGTCTGTCTGCCCCTGCCTGGTGTTGTCCTCAACTGAATAAAGCTGAGCTTCAACCTTCAGTTCCAAATTACCATTTTTAAAAATGCAATTGGCTGTTCCGGCCTACTAAAGGGGTCTGCCCCTGCCTGGTGTTGTCCTCAACTGAATAAAGCTGAGCTTCAACCTTCAGTTCCAAACATACAACAAAAAACTGGTACAATAAAAAAAGTGGCCTCCAGCTACAAAAACTTTCTCCTACAAGTAGTTAACTGACAGTTTTTTTTCCAGTGAAAACACAGATATGGCATCCAACGAGTGTTGTCCTGTCTCGTCTTCTTTATATTATTGCCAAGAAGCTGCAACTGAATAAAGCTGTGCTTCAACCTTCAGTTCCAAATTACCATTTTTAAAAATGCAATTGGCTGTTCCGGCCTACTAAAGATGTCTGTCTGCCCCTGCCTGGTGTTGTCCTCAACTGAATAAAGCTGAGCTTCAACCTTCAGTTCCAAACATACAACAAAAAACTGGTACAATACAAAAAGTGGCCTCCAGCTACAAAAACTTTCTCCTACAAGTAGTTAACTGACAGTTTTTTTTCCAGTGAAAACACAGATATGGCATCCAACGAGTGTTGTCCTGTCTCGTCTTCTTTATATTATTGCCAAGAAGCTGCAACTGAATAAAGCTGTGCTTCAACCTTCAGTTCCAAATTACCATTTTTAAAAATGCAATTGGCTGTTCCGGCCTACTAAAGATGTCTGTCTGCCCCTGCCTGGTGTTGTCCTCAACTGAATAAAGCTGAGCTTCAACCTTCAGTTCCAAACATACAACAAAAAACTGGTACAATACAAAAAGTGGCCTCCAGCTACAAAAACTTTCTCCTACAAGTAGTTAACTGACAGTTTTTTTTCCAGTGAAAACACAGATATGGCATCCAACGAGTGTTGTCCTGTCTCGTCTTCTTTATATTATTGCCAAGAAGCTGCAACTGAATAAAGCTGTGCTTCAACCTTCTGTTCCAAATTACCATTTTTAAAAATGCAATTGGCTGTTCCGGCCTACTAAAGGGGTCTGTCTGCCCCTGCCTGGTGTTGTCCTCAACTGAATAAAGCTGAGCTTCAACCTTCAGTTCCAAATTACCATTTTTAAAAATGCAATTGGCTGTTCCGGCCTACTAAAGGTGTCTGTCTGCCCCTGCCTGGTGTTGTCCTCAACTGAATAAAGCTGTGCTTCAACCTTCAGTTCCAAACATACAACAAAAAACTGGTACAATACAAAAAGTGGCCTCCAGCTACAAAAACTTTCTCCTACAAGTAGTTAACTGACAGTTTTGTTTCCAGTGAAAACACAGATATGGCATCCAACGAGTGTTGTCCTGTCTCGTCTTCTTTATATTATTGCCAAGAAGCTGCAACTGAATAAAGCTGTGCTTCAACCTTCTGTTCCAAATTACCATTTTTAAAAATGCAATTGGCTGTTCCGGCCTACTAAAGGGGTCTGTCTGCCCCTGCCTGGTGTTGTCCTCAACTGAATAAAGCTGAGCTTCAACCTTCAGTTCCAAATTACCATTTTTAAAAATGCAATTGGCTGTTCCGGCCTACTAAAGGTGTCTGTCTGCCCCTGCCTGGTGTTGTCCTCAACTGAATAAAGCTGAGCTTCAACCTTCAGTTCCAAATTACCATTTTTAAAAATGCAATTGGCTGTTCCGGCCTACTAAAGGTGTCTGTCTGCCCCTGCCTGGTGTTGTCCTCAACTGAATAAAGCTGAGCTTCAACCTTCAGTTCCAAATTACCATTTTTAAAAATGCAATTGGCTGTTCCGGCCTACTAAAGGTGTCTGTCTGCCCCTGCCTGGTGTTGTCCTCAACTGAATAAAGCTGAGCTTCAACCTTCAGTTCCAAATTACCATTTTTAAAAATGCAATTGGCTGTTCCGGCCTACTAAAGGGGTCTGCCCCTGCCTGGTGTTGTCCTCAACTGAATAAAGCTGAGCTTCAACCTTCAGTTCCAAACATACAACAAAAAACTGGTACAATACAAAAAGTGGCCTCCAGCTACAAAAACTTTCTCCTACAAGTAGTTAACTGACAGTTTTTTTTCCAGTGAAAACACAGATATGGCATCCAACGAGTGTTGTCCTGTCTCGTCTTCTTTATATTATTGCCAAGAAGCTGCAACTGAATAAAGCTGTGCTTCAACCTTCAGTTCCAAATTACCATTTTTAAAAATGCAATTGGCTGTTCCGGCCTACTAAAGATGTCTGTCTGCCCCTGCCTGGTGTTGTCCTCAACTGAATAAAGCTGAGCTTCAACCTTCAGTTCCAAACATACAACAAAAAACTGGTACAATACAAAAAGTGGCCTCCAGCTACAAAAACTTTCTCCTACAAGTAGTTAACTGACAGTTTTTTTTCCAGTGAAAACACAGATATGGCATCCAACGAGTGTTGTCCTGTCTCGTCTTCTTTATATTATTGCCAAGAAGCTGCAACTGAATAAAGCTGTGCTTCAACCTTCTGTTCCAAATTACCATTTTTAAAAATGCAATTGGCTGTTCCGGCCTACTAAAGGGGTCTGTCTGCCCCTGCCTGGTGTTGTCCTCAACTGAATAAAGCTGAGCTTCAACCTTCAGTTCCAAATTACCATTTTTAAAAATGCAATTGGCTGTTCCGGCCTACTAAAGGTGTCTGTCTGCCCCTGCCTGGTGTTGTCCTCAACTGAATAAAGCTGAGCTTCAACCTTCAGTTCCAAATTACCATTTTTAAAAATGCAATTGGCTGTTCCGGCCTACTAAAGGTGTCTGTCTGCCCCTGCCTGGTGTTGTCCTCAACTGAATAAAGCTGAGCTTCAACCTTCAGTTCCAAATTACCATTTTTAAAAATGCAATTGGCTGTTCCGGCCTACTAAAGGGGTCTGCCCCTGCCTGGTGTTGTCCTCAACTGAATAAAGCTGAGCTTCAACCTTCAGTTCCAAACATACAACAAAAAACTGGTACAATACAAAAAGTGGCCTCCAGCTACAAAAACTTTCTCCTACAAGTAGTTAACTGACAGTTTTTTTTCCAGTGAAAACACAGATATGGCATCCAACGAGTGTTGTCCTGTCTCGTCTTCTTTATATTATTGCCAAGAAGCTGCAACTGAATAAAGCTGTGCTTCAACCTTCTGTTCCAAATTACCATTTTTAAAAATGCAATTGGCTGTTCCGGCCTACTAAAGGTGTCTGTCTGCCCCTGCCTGGTGTTGTCCTCAACTGAACATAGCTGAGCTTCCACATTCTGGCTTTCGCCCTATACTATCAGATATTAAACTGCATTTGGCCTACTAGTGTGGTTAGGCCCTTGAAACAGTGTCTGCTGCTCTTGGGTTTGCTACTCCACTGAACAAAGCAATGCCACCTGTTTAGTCCTGTTACCAATTTTGAACTGCATTTAGCCTACTTTATTCTTTGGCCCTATATCTGTTTCCTCCTCATCCTGCCCATTGCCCAGCCACTGCTAGATGAGTCTGCTGGTACATTGACCTAGACCACTACATTCCCCTTATACTCTACACAGCCAGAATCTGACCCTGCTGAAAGTAAGGTTCCCCTTCCCGCATGTTATATCACCTTACACAGGGACAGAGAGGAAGGTGCAGATGAAAGTGCAGGTTCCTTCATCAGGTGGGGGGGCATACTCGTTGGCGACGTCACTGGCACAGGGCCCCTCAGAGTACGCAAAAGTGTCGCTGCTGGTGGGAGGCGCCCCCGCCATGCAAACACACCGCCGTACTTTGAGGGGCCCTGTGCCAGTGCCAATGCGAACGAGTGGGCCCCCCCTGCTTGCTCAGGATCACAGCACTTGCAACGTTGAAATACTTACCTTTCCCTGCAACACCGCCGTGACATAGTCCGCATTTCCTGGGCCCACGAAAAACTTGAGCCAGCCCTACTCCCCCCACAACTTTTGCCAAATGACCCCCAATTCCCTATGCCCAACTATTATTATAAAGTTAATTAAGATTGACAAGCTTCAGAAACAAGAATGGATGTTTTTGGCATTAAAATGGGCACTGTAGGTGTTTTCCTGGCCTCCACTCACTGCCGACTATGCTTCCCCATTGACTTGCATTGGGTTTCGTGTTTCGGTCGATCCCCGACTTTTAGCGATAATCGGCCGACTGCACTCGACTCGACTCTGGACAAAATCGGGTTTCACAAAACCCGACTCGATCTTAAAAAAATGAAAGTCGCTCAACTCTAGCGTTGAGTGCTAGTACAACAAGGCATGGAGGCATGTAGACCCACTCTGTATGCCTGGATCAAGCCTATGGCAGCACCTATCTCTCCATATTCGCATTCACTTTTTTCATTTCTGCATCATGTTTGTAAGTGAAACAGCTTCTTAGCTAGTGATGATAGTGGGTCATGGGTGGCTATGATAAAGTTTGCTGGCCTGGCTGATAGCTGGCTGTGTGTCCCGAAAACGTTGCTGTTGGAGATCCCTGCCTGAAAAACCAACTGACTCGAGCAATAAAAGCTTGTTGCTGACTGTCAAGTTTCTGGAGAATATACAGAGGTGAAGGCATGAGAAAGAGAGCATAGGAAGTATTTTCCCTGTAATCAATCACATTAATTAAAGAGACCGTTCACCAGTGTAAGTATGTTTTACTGGCCACATCATGGAATAATGGCTGTGGAGCTGAGCAATGAAGCTGAGCAAAAAATAGTTCTTATCTTTTTAATTTTTCCTTTTCTGTTACAAATATATTAACTTGTAAAGTTTAGGTTATAATTTGTGTTATAGTTAAACTTGGTGTTACCAACAGAGCGGAGAAATTAAAAAATCAAAACTACATTTTACTCAGCCCTGGAGCCATTATTCCATGATGTGGCCCTGATGTTTAATATGCTCAAACTGGGAAAATTTACTAAAAGGGAATAGAAAATTTTAAAAAGATATCTTTTATTTTCTGAAGGAGGAAGGGCAAAAATTAATTTAAAAAAGTCACATAGATGTAAGAAGGTGGCGAGGATTAATTCATAACCTTAATAGGATTAATTCTGGTTGAGCATAGATAGAATAAGAGTTTGATAGTTTTAAGACTGAAAGAAAACGCAGATCCAGCGAGTTCACCTTATAACCTGACATGTTATCTTGAAGAAGGAGAACACCCCATAAGGCAGAGGCTAGTTGCTCCATATTAGAGGAAAAAATAATTTTGGACTCCACATACGGCAATTAGACTTGTTCCCAGGATCATCGTCCCAACACAGAATCTAGCCATAACCTGTAATATTATATTTTTCAAGGAAGACACACCAGTTCCCCCTTGAATTTTATTTATGAATCAACCATTGTAACATCATGTGGCAAAGAGTTCCATAATCTCACTGCTCTGACAGTAAAGAATCAGAGCCTTTTTTCCTCTAAATATAGATGTAAAAAGATCATTACAAAGATCTCTGACCTGTCCCTTCATGTATTTGTACATTGTAATAAGACAGTCCCAAGCCTTTGTTTTTCCAAATAGAATAATCCCACATTTGATAACTTGGTTCTGTATTGCAGGCCACCCATTCCCTTAAAGCCGTTGGCCACTAGTTTACATATCCTTTTCATGTGAACTAACTGCCACAGAAAAGAACTTCATTTAATACGTTACTTTCTGAAATTGGACTGCTCTCCTGGTCACATGATATCACATGATATCAGGTTAAGAATCCTCTGATTTCCTGTGATGTCACATGAGATTCTTCCTGAATTCCTGGTCCTGAAAACTGAGGCCTCCAGTTTCGCTAAATACATATCTACCATTATTTTTCCCCCTTCTGTATTTAATAACTTGCAGAGTTTAGTATCATCTGCAAATATTGAATTTTTACTTTTAGAACATAAAGTGTGGATTGCTCAAACTTTTAAAGTCTACGGGTGGTATGAAACTAATTAATAACCTCTGTTTCTTTCCTGTCATTTAGCCTATTGTTAGTCCACATACCCTTATTTTTCCCTAGTCCCTTTATTCTCATTTTATGTACCAAACTTTTATGTGGCACTGTAACAAATGCCTTTGAAAAACTTAGAGAGGGAACATCCACTGCATTACCCTGGTACAGTCTGGAACTTAGTTCCTCAAGGAAGCCAACAAAATTAGTTTGAGAGGACCAATCTCTCATACATCCATGTTGATTTTGGGTCATGAGGTTATTCTTATAGAGATACTCCAGGATAGCGTCTCTTAGAAAACCGTCAAAGGTTTTGCCCACAGGAGAGGTTAAGCTTGCTAGCCTATAATTTCCAGGCTCAAATTTTGTCCCTCTTGTCTATGACAGTTTTTAATTCCTGCAGTACTCAGGAGTGGGTGCCATTTTGTCTAGTGTTTTTCAGGTGATGCCGTACTTTCTACTGGACTAAGCAGCTAACAATTACCATATTTTGCAGATTATAAGACGCACCGGTTTATAAGACGCACCCCAAATTTTGGGTAGGAAAATAGGAAAAAAATATTTTTTTAATAACATGGTGCATAATATAATCTTCTTACCTGGGAGGCAGCGTTGGTGGAGCGGGGTCCCAAGGTCGCTGCTAGTGGAGGGAGGAGATGCTGCGGGCTCCAGGCTGGTATGACGAGGTGTTCAGTGGTGGGGGAACGCTGCCGACATTTTGTGGAAGCCCAGAGCCCCGCACCTTCTATACTTTCTAATGTTGTGGACTCTGGGAAAATGGCCACCTTAACTGAGATCTTGGGAGATGAAATCTTGGTGCCAAGATCTTAATTTGCGCATGCACCACCTCCAGTGGCCTTTTTCCCTTGAGTCCACCCCATTAGAAGTATAGAAGGTGGAGGGCTCTGGGCTTTCACAAAATGTCGGCAGAGACCCCACACCACTGAACACCTCGTCATAACAGCCTGAAGCCCACAGTCAATGCCTGACTCCTGCCTCTCCTGCCATCAGAAGCTTCCAGCAGCAGTGACCGCAGCTACAATTCATATTATAAGACGCACCCCCATTGTCCGGCAAAAAAAGTGCATCTTATAATACGACAAATACAGTAATTGAGAACTTCTGGTATCCCTGATCATGATGTCTGTCATGGGATTTTCTTATTTACATACTGTAGAGAAGAAGGTGCTTAGTAGATTGGCTTTTCCCTCATCTTCTTCCACCATTTCTCCTAGATTATTTTGATGGGTCCGACAGTATCATTTTTGAGTTTCTTACTGTTTATGTAGTGGAAAAATATTTTTGAATTATTTTACTTTCTTTGGCAATTAGTCTCTCTGTCTCAATATTTGCTGCTCTGATTTTTTAGTTTTACACAATTTATTTTTCTCTATACAATTAGCTAATGCCTCATCACTACCCTATTTCTTTAGTTTTCTGAACATTTTACTTTGGCCATTTATTTGAACCCTTTCAGCTCTAGTTAGCCATACTGGTTTCCTCCTATTTCTAACTTGTTTATTCCCATAGAATACATATTGGTGTGGGACCTATACAGAATGCTTATAAAAGTGTCCCACTTGCTTTGTGTACTTTTATTTTTAAGTTAATTGTCCCAGTTCTCATCTCCTAATTAAAGACCCCCCCCCCCCATGATGATGACTTCTCTGTCATGATTCTCAATGGCGAGAGAACATAGCCCAGCATATATGAGAACTAGCTCTTGGAAGATGGAAACTATACTGACCATGAACTAAACCTGCCGCACAACTAGAAGTGGCCGGGTAGCATGCCTACGTTTTTTTATCCCTAGATGCCCAGCGCCAGCTGGAGAACTACCTAATCCTAGCAGAGGAAAAGACAGTCCTGGCTCACCTCTAGAGAAATTTTCCCAAAAGGCAGACAGAGGCCCCCACATATATTGGCGGTGATTTTAGATGAAATGACAAACGTAGTATGAAAATAGGTTTAGCAAAAATCGAGGTCCGCTTACTAGATAGAAAGAAGACAGAAAGGGCACTTTCATGGTCAGCAGAAAACCCTATCAAAACACCATCCAGAAATTACTTTAAGACTCTAGCATTAACTCATAACACCAGAGTGGCAATTTCCGCTCACAAGAGCTTTCCAGACACAGAAACGAAACAGCAGCTGTGAACAGGAACAAAATGCAAAAACACACAAGGACAAAAGTCCAACTTAGCTGGGAGTTGTCTAGTAGCAGGAACATGCACAGAAAGGCTTCTGATTACATTGTTGACCGGCATGAAACTGACAGAGGAGCAAGGTAATATAGCGACTCCCACATCCTGATAGGAGCAGGTGAACAGAGGGGATGATGCACACAAGTACAATTCCACAAGTGGCCACCGGGGGAGCCCAGAATCCAATTTCACAACAGTACCCCCCCCTCAAGGAGGGGGCACCGAACCCTCACCAGAACCACCAGGGCGATCAGGATGAGCCCTATGAAAGGCACGGACAAGATCGGAGGCATGAACATCAGAGGCAGTGACCCAAGAATTATCCTCCTGACCGTATCCCTTCCATTTGACCAGATACTGGAGTTTCCGTCTGGAAACACGAGAGTCCAAGATCTTTTCCACAACGTACTCCAACTCACCCTCAACCAACACCGGAGCAGGAGGCTCAACGGAAGGCACAGCCGGTACCTCATACCTGCGCAACAATGACCGATGAAAAACATTATGAATCGAAAAGGATGCAGGGAGGTCCAAACGGAAGGACACAGGGTTAAGAATCTCCAATATCTTGTACGGGCCGATGAACCGAGGCTTAAACTTAGGAGAAGAAACCCTCATAGGGACAAAACGAGAAGACAACCACACCAAGTCCCCAACACAAAGCCGAGGACCAACACGACGACGGCGGTTGGCAAAAAGCTGAGTCTTCTCCTGGGACAACTTCAAATTGTCCACCACCTGCCCCCAAATCTGATGCAACCTCTCCACCACAGCATCCACTCCAGGACAATCCGAAGATTCCACTTGACCGGAGGAAAATCGAGGATGAAACCCCGAATTACAGAAAAACGGGGACACCAAGGTGGCAGAGCTGGCCCGATTATTGAGGGCGAACTCCGCCAAAGGCAAAAAAGCAACCCAATCATCCTGATCCGCAGACACAAAACACCTCAAATATGTCTCCAAGGTCTGATTAGTCCGCTCGGTCTGGCCATTAGTCTGAGGATGGAAAGCAGACGAAAAAGACAAATCTATGCCCATCCTAGCACAGAATGCCCGCCAAAATCTAGACACGAATTGGGTCCCTCTGTCAGAAACGATATTCTCCGGAATACCATGCAAACGAACAACATTTTGAAAAAACAGAGGAACCAACTCGGAAGAAGAAGGCAACTTAGGCAAGGGAACCAGATGGACCATCTTAGAGAAACGGTCACACACCACCCAGATGACAGACATCTTATGAGAAACAGGCAGATCCGAAATAAAATCCATCGAGATGTGCGTCCAAGGCCTCTTCGGGATAGGCAAGGGTAACAACAATCCACTAGCCCGAGAACAACAAGGCTTGGCCCGAGCACAAACGTCACAAGACTGCACAAAGCCTCGCACATCTCGTGACAGGGAAGGCCACCAGAAGGACCTTGCCACCAAATCCCTGGTACCAAAGATTCCAGGATGACCTGCCAACGCAGAAGAATGAACCTCAGAGATGACTCTACTGGTCCAATCATCAGGAACAAACAGTCTACCAGGTGGGCAACGATCAGGTCTATCCGCCTGAAACTCCTGCAAGGCCCGCCGCAGGTCTGGAGAAACGGCAGACAATATCACTCCATCTTTAAGGATACCTGTGGGCTCAGAATTACCAGGGGAGTCAGGCTCAAAACTCCTAGAAAGGGCATCCGCCTTAACATTCTTAGAACCCGGTAGGTAAGACACCACAAAATTAAACCGAGAGAAAAACAACGACCAGCGCGCCTGTCTAGGATTCAGGCGCCTGGCAGACTCAAGGTAAATTAAATTTTTTGTGGTCAGTCAATACCACCACCTGATGTCTGGCCCCCTCAAGCCAGTGACGCCACTCCTCAAAAGCCCACTTCATGGCCAAAAGCTCCCGATTCCCAATATCATAATTCCGCTCGGCGGGCGAAAATTTACGGGAAAAAAAAGCACAAGGTCTCATCACGGAGCAGTCGGAACTTCTCTGCGACAACACCGCCCCAGCTCCGATTTCAGAAGCGTCGACCTCAACCTGAAAAGGAAGAGCAACATCAGGCTGACGCAACACTGGGGCGGAAGAAAAGCGGCGCTTGAGCTCCCGAAAGGCCTCCACAGCATCCGGGGACCAATCAGCAACATCAGCACCCTTCTTAGTCAAATCAGTCAATGGTTTTACAACATCAGAAAAACCAGCAATAAATCGACGATAAAAGTTAGCAAAGCCCAAAAATTTCTGAAGACTCTTAAGAGAAGAGGGTTGCGTCCAATCACCAATAGCCTGAACCTTGACAGGATCCATCTCGATGGAAGAGGGGGAAAAAATGTATCCCAAGAAGGAAATCTTTTGAACCCCAAAAACACACTTAGAACCCTTCACACACAAGGAATTAGACCGCAAAACCTGAAAAACCCTCCTGACCTGCTGGACATGAGAGTCCCAGTCATCCGAAAAAATCAGAATATCATCCAGATACACAATCATAAATTTGTCCAAATAATCGCGGAAAATGTCATGCATAAAGGACTGGAAGACTGAAGGGGCATTTGAAAGACCAAAAGGCATCACCAAATACTCAAAATGGCCCTCGGGCGTATTAAATGCGGTTTTCCACTCATCCCCCTGCTTGATTCGCACCAAATTATACGCCCCACGGAGATCAATCTTAGAGAACCACTTGGCCCCCTTTATACGAGCAAACAAATCAGTAAGCAGTGGTAACGGATATTGATATTTAACCGTGATTTTATTCAAAAGTCGATAATCAATACACGGCCTCAAAGAGCCGTCTTTCTTAGACACAAAGAAAAAACCGGCTCCTAAGGGAGATGACGAAGGACGAATATGTCCCTTTTCCAAGGACTCCTTTATATATTCTCGCATAGCCACGTGTTCAGGCACAGACAGATTAAATAAACGACCCTTAGGGTATTTACTACCCGGGATCAAGTCTATGGCACAATCGCACTCCCGGTGCGGAGGTAGTGAACCAACCTTGGGTTCTTCAAAAACGTCACGAAAGTCAGACAAGAATTCAGGAATCTCAGAGGGAATAGATGATGAAATGGAAACCAAAGGTACGTCCCCATGAGTTCCTTTACATCCCCAGCTTAACACAGACATAGCTCTCCAGTCGAGGACTGGGTTATGAGATTGCAGCCATGGCAATCCCAGCACCAAAACATCATGTAGATTATACAGCACCAGAAAGCGAATAACCTCCTGGTGATCCGGATTAACACGCATAGTCACTTGTGTCCAGTATTGTGGTTTATTACTAGCCAATGGGGTGGAGTCAATCCCTTTCAGAGGTATCGGAGCCTCCAATGGCTCCAAATCATACCCACAGCGTTTGGCAAAGGACCAATCCATAAGACTCAAAGCAGCGCCAGAGTCGACATAGGCGTCCGCGGTAATAGATGACAAAGAACAAATCAGGGTCACAGATAGAATAAACTTAGACTGTAAAGTGCTAATTGAAACAGACTTGTCAGGCTTCTTAGTACGCTTAAAGCATGCTGATATAACATGAGCTGAATCACCACAATAGAAGCACAACCCATTTTTTCGTCTAAAATTCTGCCGCTCGCTTCTGGACAGAATTCTATCACATTGCATATTTTCTGGCGTTTTCTCAGTAGACACCGCCAAATGGTGCACAGGTTTGCGCTCCCGCAGACGCCTATCGATCTGAATAGCCATCGTCATGGACTCATTCAGACTCGCAGGCACAGGGAACCCCACCATAACATCCTTAATGGCATCAGAGAGACCTTCTCTGAAAATCGCCGCCAGGGCGCACTCATTCCACTGAGTAAGCACAGACCATTTGCGGAATTTTTGGCAGTATATTTCAGCTTCATCTTGCCCCTGAGACAAGGACATCAAGGCCTTTTCCGCCTGAAGCTCTAAATGAGGTTCCTCATAAAGCAACCCCAAGGCCAGAAAAAACGCATCCACATTGAGCAACGCAGGATCCCCTGGTGCCAATGCAAAAGCCCAGTCTTGAGGGTCGCCCCGGAGCAAGGAAATTACAATCCTGACCTGCTGTGCAGGGTCTCCGGCAGAGCGAGACTTCAGGGACAAAAACAATTTGCAATTATTTTTAAAATTTTGAAAGTGAGATCTATTCCCCGAGAAGAATTCAGGCAAAGGAATTCTAGGCTCAGACATAGGTGCATGAACAACGAAATCTTGCAAATTTTGTACCTTTGTGGCGAGATTATTCAAACCTGTAGCTACACTCTGAAGATCCATTTGAAACAGGTGAACACAGAGCCATTCAAGGATAAGAAGGAGAGAAAGAGAGGAAGGCTGCAGTATAGGCAGACTAGCAAGTGATTCAATTAAGAGCACACTCAGAACTAGAGGAAAAAAAAAAAAAATTGTAGCAGACTTCTTTTTTCTCTCCTTTCTCAGCCAGTAATTTAACCCTTTTTTTGGGGCCGGTCAAACTGTCATGATTCTCAATGGCGAGAGAACATAGCCCAGCATATATGAGAACTAGCTCTTGGAAGATGGAAACTATACTGACCATGAACTAAACCTGCCGCACAACTAGAAGTGGCCGGGTAGCATGCCTACGTTTTTTTATCCCTAGATGCCCAGCGCCAGCCGGAGAACTACCTAATCCTAGCAGAGGAAAAGACAGTCCTGGCTCACCTCTAGAGAAATTTTCCCAAAAGGCAGACAGAGGCCCCCACATATATTGGCGGTGATTTTAGATGAAATGACAAACGTAGTATGAAAATAGGTTTAGCAAAAATCGAGGTCCGCTTACTAGATAGAAAGAAGACAGAAAGGGCACTTTCATGGTCAGCAGAAAACCCTATCAAAACACCATCCAGAAATTACTTTAAGACTCTAGCATTAACTCATAACACCAGAGTGGCAATTTCCGCTCACAAGAGCTTTCCAGACACAGAAACGAAACAGCAGCTGTGAACAGGAACAAAATGCAAAAACACACAAGGACAAAAGTCCAACTTAGCTGGGAGTTGTCTAGTAGCAGGAACATGCACAGAAAGGCTTCTGATTACATTGTTGACCGGCATGAAACTGACAGAGGAGCAAGGTAATATAGCGACTCCCACATCCTGATAGGAGCAGGTGAACAGAGGGGATGATGCACACAAGTACAATTCCACAAGTGGCCACCGGGGGAGCCCAGAATCCAATTTCACAACACTTCTCCCTGATTTGATGACTTATCTATTTACTTCATGAGAATATTTTTTGCTGCTTCCATTATACTTGGAGAATTATAAAAACCATCTATCATTAGTTTATTATTTTTTCTCCCCTTGTTTCCACCCATAAGGACTCTATATTTTCATTGGTCTCATATATATTATCATGAGCAAACCCCTCCCCCTTGCTTATGTGTAAAATCAATCCTGAACAGATTATATTCCTGTAAATTAACAAAAAGTCATGGAATTATGGAAGTCACATGATCAATAGACATGCTAATGATATGCAAATTGGATAAGTGGAAAAAAAAATTCAAAACATCTTGACCTATTAAGTATCTAGTATGAGTGCCAGGCAAAGAAATCATGTTCTTAACATGCATTTGTGTTGTGAAATTGGATTTTGGGCTCCCCCGGTGGCCACTGGTGGAATTGAACTGGTGTGCATCATCCTCTCTGTTCACCTGTTTCCATCAGGATGTGGGAGTCGCTATTTAGCCTTGCTCCTCTGTCACTTCCATGCCGGTCAACATTGTAATCAGAAGCCTTTCTGTGCATGTTCCTGCTGCTAGACAACTCCCAGCTAAGTTGGACTTTTGTCCTTGTTTGTTTTTGCATTTTGTTCCAGTTCACAGCTGTAGTTTCGTTTCTGTGTCTGGAAAGCTCTTGTGATCTGAAATTGCCACTCTGATGTTATGAGTTAATACCAGAGTCTTAAAGTAATTTCAGGATGGTGTTTTGATAGGGTTTTCAGCTGACCATGAAAGTGCCCTTTCTGTCTTCCTGCTATCTAGTAAGCGGACCTCAATTTTGCTAAACCTATTTTCATACTACGTTTGTCATTTCATCTAAAATCACCGCCAATATTTGTGGGGGCCTCTGTCTGCCTTTCGGGGAAATTTCTCTAGAGGTGAGCCAGGACTATATTTTCCTCTGCCAGGATTAGTTAGTCCTCCGGCCGGCGCTGGGCGTCTAGGGATAAAACGCAGGCTACGCTACCCGGCTACTGTTAGTTGTGCGGCAGGTTTAGTTCATGGTCAGTTTAGTTTCCATCCTTCCAAGAGCTAGTTCTTATGTTTGCTGGGCTATGTTCTCTTGCCATTGAGAACCATAACAGTTTGACCGGCCACAAAGGGTTAAATTAATTGACAGAGAAAGGAGAAAAAAGAGAAGTCTGCTGAAGATTTTTTTTTTTCCTTCAGTTCTGAGTGTGCTTGTAATTGAATTTCTTGCAAGTCTGCCTATATTGCAGCCTTTCTCTCTCTCTCTCCTTCTAATCCTGGAATGGCTCTGTGTTCACCTGTTTAAAATGGATATTCAGAGTTTAGCTGCAGGTTTGAATAATCTCACCACGAAAGTTCAAAATTTACAAGATTTTGTTGTTCATGTTCCTATATCTGAACCTAGAATTCCTTTGCCTGAATTTTTCTCGGGGAATAGATCTTGCTTTCAAAATTTCAAGAATAATTGCAAGTTGTTTTTGTCCCTGAAATCTCGCTCTGCTGGAGATCCTGCTCAGCAGGTCAGGATTGTGATTTCCTTGCTCCGGGGCGACCCTCAGGATTGGGCTTTTGCATTGGCTCCAGGGGATCCTGCGTTGCTCAATCTGGATGCGTTTTTTCTGGCCTTGGGGTTGCTTTATGAGGAACCTCAGTTAGAACTTCAGGCGGAAAAGGCCTTGATGTCCCTATCTCAGGGGCAAGACGAAGCTGAAATATACTGCCAGAAGTTCTGTAAATGGGCTGTGCTTACTCAGTGGAATGAGTGCGCCCTGGCGGCGAATTTCAGAGAGGGTCTCTCTGATGCCATTAAGGATGTTATGGTGGGGTTCCCTGTGCCTGCGGGTCTGAATGAGTCCATGACAATGGCTATCCAGATCGATAGGCGTCTGCGGGAGCGCAAACCTGTGCACCATTTGGCGGTGTCTACTGAGAAGACGCCAGAGAATATGCAATGTGATAGAATTCTGTCCAGAAGTGAACGGCAGAATTTTAGACGAAAAAATGGGTTGTGCTTCTATTGCGGTGATTCAGCTCATGTTATATCAGCATGCTCTAAGCGTACTAAGAAGCTTGATAAGTCTGTTTCAATTGGCACTTTACAGTCTAAGTTTATTCTATCTGTGACCCTGATTTGTTCTTTATCATCTATTACCGCGGATGCCTATGTCGACTCCGGCGCCGCTTTGAGTCTTATGGATTGGTCCTTTGCCAAACGCTGTGGGTATGATTTGGAGCCTCTTGAAACTCCTATACCCCTGAAGGGGATTGACTCCACCCCATTGGCTAGCAATAAACCACAATACTGGACACAAGTAACTATGCGGATTAATCCGGATCACCAGGAGATTATTCGCTTTCTTGTGCTGTATAACCTACATGATGTGTTGGTGCTTGGATTGCCATGGCTGCAATCTCATAACCCAGTCCTTGACTGGAAAGCTATGTCTGTGTTAAGCTGGGGATGTAAGGGGACGCATGGGGACGTACCTGTGGTTTCCATTTCATCATCTATTCCCTCTGAGATTCCTGAATTCTTGACTGAATATCGTGACGTTTTTGAAGAACCTAAGCTTGGTTCATTACCTCCGCACCGGGAGTGCGATTGTGCCATAGATTTGATTCCGGGTAGTAAATACCCTAAGGGTCGTTTATTTAATCTGTCTGTGCCTGAACATGCTGCTATGCGAGAATATATAAAGGAGTCCTTGGAAAAGGGACATATTCGTCCTTCGTCATCTCCCTTAGGAGCCGGTTTTTTCTTTGTGGCTAAGAAAGATGGCTCTTTGCGGCCGTGCATTGATTATCGGCTTTTGAATAAAATCACGGTTAAATATCAATATCCGTTGCCACTGCTGACTGATTTGTTTGCTCGCATAAAGGGGGCCAAGTGGTTCTCTAAGATAGATCTCCGTGGGGCGTATAATTTGGTGCGAATTAAGCAGGGGGATGAGTGGAAAACCGCATTTAATACGCCCGAGGGCCACTTTGAGTATTTGGTGATGCCTTTTGGTCTTTCAAATGCCCCTTCAGTCTTTCAGTCCTTTATGCATGACATTTTCCGTGATTATTTGGATAAATTTATGATTGTGTATCTGGATGATATTTTGATTTTTTCGGATGACTGGGACTCTCATGTCCAGCAGGTCAGGAGGGTTTTTCAGGTTTTGCGGTCTAATTCCTTGTGTGTGAAGGGTTCTAAGTGCGTTTTTGGGGTTCAAAAGATTTCCTTTTTGGGATATATTTTTTCCCCCTCTTCCATCGAGATGGATCCTGTCAAGGTTCAGGCTATTTGTGATTGGACGCAGCCCTCTTCTCTTAAGAGTCTTCAGAAATTTTTGGGCTTTGCTAACTTTTATCGTCGATTTATTGCTGGTTTTTCTGATGTTGTTAAACCATTGACTGATTTGACTAAGAAGGGTGCTGATGTTGCTGATTGGTCCCCTGCTGCTGTGGAGGCCTTTCGGGAGCTTAAGCGCTGCTTTTCTTCCGCCCCTATGTTGCGTCAGCCTGATGTTGCTCTTCCTTTTCAGGTTGAGGTCGACGCTTCTGAAATCGGAGCTGGGGCGGTTTTGTCGCAGAGAAGTTCCGATTGCTCCGTGATGAGACCTTGTGCTTTTTTCTCGCGTAAATTTTCGCCCGCCGAGTGGAATTATGATGTTGGGAATCGGGAGCTTTTGGCCATGAAGTGGGCTTTTGAGGAGTGGCGTCATTGGCTTGAGGGGGCTAGACATCAGGTGGTGGTATTGACTGACCACAAGAATCTAATTTATCTTGAGTCCGCCAGACGCCTGAATCCTAGACAGGCGCGCTGTTGTGAATTTGGATTCTGGGCTCCCCCGGTGGCTACTGGTGGAATTGAACTGGTGTCTTCATCTTCTCTGTTCACCTGTTCCCATCAAGATGTGGGAGTCGCTATATATACCTTGCTGCTCTGTTAGTTGCTTGCCGGTCAACAATGTTATCAGAAGCCTCTCTGTGCTTGTTCCTGCTTCTAGACAACTACTAGATAAGTTGGACTCTTGTCCATGTTTGTTTTTGCATTTTGTTCCAGTTCACAGCTGTAGTTTCGTTACTGTGTCTGGAAAGCTCTTGTGAACGGGAATTGCCACTCTGGTGTTATGAGTTAATGCCAGAGTTTTAAAGTAATTTCTGGATGGTGTTTTTGATAGGGTTTTCAGCTGACCATGAAAGTGTCCTTTCTGTCTTCTGCTATGTAGTAAGTGGACCTCAAATTTGCTAAACCTATTTTCATACTACGTTTGTTATTTCAACTCAACTCACCGCCAATACATGTGGGGGGCCTCTGTCTCCTTTCGGGGTATTTCTCTAGAGGTGAGCTAGGACTAATATTTTCCTCTGCTAGCTTTATTTAGTCCTCCGGCTGGGCTGGGCATCTAGAATCAACGTAGGCATGCTACCCGGCCACTGCTAGTTGTGCGTTAGGTTTAGTTCATGGTCAGCTCAGTTCCCATCTTCCAAGAGCTAGTTCCTATATATGCTTATGCTATGTTCTCTTGCCATTGAGATCATGACAGTTTGACCGGCCCGCAAAGTGTTAATTGTTTGGGCTGAAGCAGGAGAAAAAGAAGTGTTGAAGGGAAATTTTTTTTTTTTTTTCCCCTCAGAGTTTTGCTGCCTAGCCCTTAATTGCTGTCTAGCTGCTTCTTTCCTCCTCTTAACCCTTGAATGGCTCTGTGTCCACCTGTTTGTAATGGATCTTCAGAGTGTAACTGCAGGTTTGAATAATCTCGCCACGAAGGTACAAAATTTGCAAGATTTTGTTTGTCATGCACCTGTATCTGAGCCGAGAATTCCTTTGCCGGAATTTTTCTCGGGGAATAGATCCGGGTTTCAGAATTTTCGAAATAATTGCAAATTATTTTTGTCTCTGAAATCTCGCTCTGCCGGAGACCCTGCACAGCAGGTCAGGATTGTGATTTCCTTGCTCCGGGGCGACCCTCAGGACTGGGCTTTTTCATTGACACCAGGGGATCCTGCGTTGCTCAATGTGGATGCGTTTTTTCTGGCCTTGGGGTTGCTTTATGACGAACCTCATTTGGAGCTTCAGGCAGAAAAAACTTTGATGTCCCTATCTCAGGGGCAAGATGAAGCGGAAATTTACTGCCAAAGATTCCGTAAATGGTCTGTGCTTACTCAGTGGAATGAGTGCGCCCTGGCGGCGACTTTCAGAGAGGGTCTCTCTGATGCCATTAAGGATGTTATGGTGGGGTTCCCTGTGCCTGCGGGTCTGAATGAGTCCATGACAATGGCTATTCAGATCGATAGGCGTTTGCGGGAGCGCAAACCAGTGCACCATCTGGCGGTGTCCACTGAGAAGTCGCCAGAGAGTATGCAGTGTGATAGAATTCTGTCCCGAAGCGAGCGGCAGAATTTTAGACAGAAAAATGGGTTGTGTTTCTATTGTGGTGATTCTACTCATGTTATATCAGCATGCTCTAAGCGCACTAAAAAGCTTGGTAAATCTGTTTCCATTTGCACCTTACCGTCTAAATTTATTCTATCTGTGACCCTGATTTGCTCTTTGTCATCTATTACCACGGACGCCTATGTCGACTCTGGCGCCGCTTTGAGTCTTATGGATTGGTCCTTTGCCAAACGCTGTGGGTATGATTTAGAGCCTTTGGAGACTTCTATTCCTCTGAAGGGGATTGACTCCACCCCATTGGCTAATAATAAACCACAATACTGGACACAAGTAACTATGCGTATTAATCCGGATCACCAGGAGATTATTCGCTTTCTGGTGCTGTATAATCTACATGATGATTTGGTGCTAGGATTGCCTTGGCTGCAATCTCACAACCCAGTCCTCGACTGGAGAGCTATGTCTGTGTTGAGCTGGGGATGTAAGGGGGCTCATGGGGATGTACCTGTGGTTTCCATTTCATCATCCATTCCCTCTGAAATTCCTGAGTTCCTGTCTGACTATCGTGACGTCTTTGAAGAATCCAAGCTTGGTTCGTTACCTCCGCACCGAGAGTGCGATTGTGCCATAGATTTAATCCCGGGTAGTAAATACCCAAAGGGTCGTTTATTTAATCTGTCTGTGCCTGAACATGCTGCTATGCGAGAATATATAAAGGAGTCCTTGGAAAAGGGACATATTCGTCCATCGTCATCTCCCTTAGGAGCCGGTTTTTTCTTTGTGTCAAAAAAAGACGGCTCTTTGAGACCATGTATTGATTATCGGCTTTTGAATAAAATCACTGTTAAATATCAATACCCATTGCCGTTGCTGACTGATTTGTTTGCTCGCATAAAGGGGGCCAAGTGGTTCTCTAAGATTGACCTTCGTGGGGCGTATAATTTGGTGCGAATCAGGCAGGGGGATGAGTGGAAAACCGCATTTAATACGCCCGAGGGCCACTTTGAGTATTTAGTGATGCCTTTTGGTCTTTCTAATGCTCCGTCAGTTTTCCAGTCCTTTATGCATGATATTTTTCGCGATTATTTGGATAAATTTATGATTGTGTATCTGGATGATATTCTGATTTTTTCGGATGACTGGGACTCTCATGTCCAGCAAGTCAGGAGGGTTTTTCAGGTTTTGCGGTCTAATTCTTTGTGTGTGAAGGGTTCTAAGTGTGTTTTTGGGGTACAGAGGATTTCCTTTTTGGGATATATTTTTTCCCCCTCTTCCATTGAAATGGATCCTGTCAAGGTTCAAGCTATTTGTGATTGGACGCAGCCCTCTTCTCTTAAGAGTCTTCAGAAATTTTTGGGCTTTGCTAACTTTTATCGTCGATTTATTGCTGGTTTTTCGGATATTGCTAAGCCATTGACCGATTTGACTAAGAAGGGTGCTGATGTTGCTGATTGGTCCCCTGATGCTGTGGAGGCCTTTCGGGAGCTTAAGCGCCGTTTTTCCTCTGCCCCTGTGTTGCGTCAGCCTGATGTTGCTCTACCTTTTCAGGTTGAGGTCGACGCTTCTGAGATCGGAGCTGGGGCAGTGTTGTCGCAGAAAAGTTCTGACTGCTCCGTGATGAGGCCTTGTACCTTCTTTTCCCGTAAATTTTCGCCCGCTGAGCGGAATTATGATGTTGGGAATCGGGAGCTTTTGGCCATGAAGTGGGCTTTTGAGGAGTGGCGCCATTGGCTTGAGGGGGCCAGACATCAGGTGGTGGTATTGACTGACCACAAAAATTTGATTTATCTTGAGACCGCCAGGCGCCTGAATCCTAGACAGGCGCGCTGGTCATTATTTTTCTCTCGGTTTAATTTTGTGGTGTCATACCTACCGGGTTCTAAGAATGTTAAGGCGGATGCCCTTTCTAGGAGTTTTGAGCCTGACTCGCCTGGTAACTCTGAGCCCACAGGTATCCTTAAGGATGGAGTGGTATTGTCAGCCGTTTCTCCAGACCTGCGGCGGGCCTTGCAGGAGTTTCAGGCGGAGAGACCTGATCGTTGCCCACCTGATAAACTGTTTGTTCCTGATGATTGGACCAGTAGAGTCATCTCTGAGGTTCATTCTTCTGCGTTGGCAGGTCATCCTGGCATTTTTGGTACCAGGGATTTGGTGGCAAGGTCCTTCTGGTGGCCTTCCCTGTCACGAGATGTGCGAGGCTTTGTGCAGTCTTGTGACGTTTGTGCTCGGGCCAAGCCTTGTTGTTCTCGGGCTAGTGGATTATTGTTGCCCTTGCCTATTCCTAAGAGGCCTTGGACGCACATCTCGATGGATTTTATTTCAGATCTGCCTGTTTCTCAGAAGATGTCTGTCATCTGGGTGGTGTGTGACCGTTTTTCTAAGATGGTCCATTTGGTTCCTCTGCCCAAGTTGCCTTCTTCTTCCGAGTTGGTTCCTCTGTTTTTTCAAAATGTTGTTCGTTTGCATGGTATTCCTGAGAATATCGTTTCTGACAGAGGGACCCAGTTCGTGTCTAGATTTTGGCGGGCATTCTGTGCTAGGATGGGCATAGATTTATCTTTTTCGTCCGCTTTCCATCCTCAGACGAATGGCCAGACCGAGCGGATTAATCAGACCCTGGAGACATATCTGAGGTGTTTTGTGTCTGCTGACCAGGATGATTGGGTTGCTTTTTTGCCATTGGCGGAGTTCGCTCTCAATAATCGGGCCAGCTCTGCCACTTTGGTGTCCCCGTTTTTCTGTAATTCGGGGTTTCATCCTCGATTTTCCTCTGGTCAGGTGGAATCTTCGGATTGTCCTGGAGTGGATGCTGTGGTGGAGAGATTGCATCAGATCTGGGGGCAGGTGGTGGACAATTTGAGGTTGTCCCAGGAGAAGACTCAGCTTTTTGCCAACCGCCACCGTCGTGTTGGTCCTCGGCTTTCTGTTGGGGATTTGGTGTGGTTGTCTTCTCGTTTTGTCCCTATGAGGGTCTCTTCTCCTAAGTTTAAGCCTCGGTTTATCGGCCCGTATAAGATATTGGAGATTCTTAACCCTGTTTCCTTCCGTTTGGACCTCCCTGCATCCTTTTCTATTCATAACGTTTTTCATCGGTCATTATTGCGCAGGTATGAGGTACCGGTTGTGCCTTCCGTTGAGCCTCCTGCTCCGGTGTTGGTTGAGGGTGAGTTGGAGTACGTTGTGGAGAAAATCTTGGACTCTCGTGTTTCCAGACGGAGACTCCAGTATCTGGTCAAGTGGAAGGGATACGGCCAGGAGGATAATTCTTGGGTGAATGCATCTGATGTTCATGCCTCCGATCTGGTTCGTGCCTTTCATAGGGCCCATCCTGATCGCCCTGGTGGTTCTGGTGAGGGTTCGGTGCCCCCTCCTTGAGGGGGGGGTACTCTTGTGAATTTGGATTCTGGGCTCCCCCGGTGGCTACTGGTGGAATTGAACTGGTGTCTTCATCTTCTCTGTTCACCTGTTCCCATCAAGATGTGGGAGTCGCTATATAACCTTGCTGCTCTGTTAGTTGCTTGCCGGTCAACAATGTTATCAGAAGCCTCTCTGTGCTTGTTCCTGCTTCTAGACAACTACTAGATAAGTTGGACTCTTGTCCATGTTTGTTTTTGCATTTTGTTCCAGTTCACAGCTGTAGTTTCGTTACTGTGTCTGGAAAGCTCTTGTGAACGGGAATTGCCACTCTGGTGTTATGAGTTAATGCCAGAGTTTTAAAGTAATTTCTGGATGGTGTTTTTGATAGGGTTTTCAGCTGACCATGAAAGTGTCCTTTCTGTCTTCTGCTATGTAGTAAGTGGACCTCAAATTTGCTAAACCTATTTTCATACTACGTTTGTTATTTCAACTCAACTCACCGCCAATACATGTGGGGGGCCTCTGTCTCCTTTCGGGGTATTTCTCTAGAGGTGAGCTAGGACTAATATTTTCCTCTGCTAGCTTTATTTAGTCCTCCGGCTGGGCTGGGCATCTAGAATCAACGTAGGCATGCTACCCGGCCACTGCTAGTTGTGCGTTAGGTTTAGTTCATGGTCAGCTCAGTTCCCATCTTCCAAGAGCTAGTTCCTATATATGCTTATGCTATGTTCTCTTGCCATTGAGATCATGACAGCGCGCTGGTCGTTGTTTTTCTCTCGGTTTAATTTTGTGGTGTCCTACCTGCCGGGTTCTAAGAATGTTAAGGCGGATGCCCTTTCTAGGAGTTTTGAGCCTGACTCCCCTGGTAATTCTGAACCTACAGGTATCCTTAAGGATGGAGTGATATTGTCTGCCGTTTCTCCAGACCTGCGGCGGGCCTTGCAGGAGTTTCAGGCGGATAGACCTGATCGTTGCCCACCTGGTAGACTGTTTGTTCCTGATGATTGGACCAGTAAAGTCATTTCTGAGGTTCATTCTTCTGCGTTGGCAGGTCATCCTGGAATCTTTGGTACCAGGGATTTGGTGGCAAGGTCCTTCTGGTGGCCTTCCCTGTCTCGAGATGTGCGAGGCTTCGTGCAGTCTTGTGACGTTTGTGCTCGGGCCAAGCCTTGTTCTCGGGCTAGTGGATTGTTGTTGCCCTTGCCTATCCCGAAGAGGCCCTGGACGCACATCTCGATGGATTTTATTTCGGATCTTCCTGTTTCTCAGAAGATGTCTGTCATCTGGGTGGTGTGTGATCGTTTCTCTAAGATGGTCCATTTGGTTCCCCTGCCTAAGTTGCCTTCTTCTTCCGAGTTGGTTCCTCTGTTTTTTCAAAATGTGGTCCGTTTGCATGGTATTCCGGAGAATATCGTTTCTGACAGAGGTACCCAATTCGTGTCTAGATTTTGGCGAGCATTCTGTGCTAGGATGGGCATAGATTTGTCTTTCTCGTCTGCTTTCCATCCTCAGACTAATGGCCAGACCGAGCGGACGAATCAGACCTTGGAGACATATTTGAGGTGTTTTGTGTCTGCAGATCAGGATGATTGGGTTGCTTTTTTGCCTTTAGCGGAGTTTGCCCTCAATAATCGGGCCAGCTCTGCCACCTTGGTGTCTCCCTTTTTCTGTAATTCGGGGTTTCATCCTCGATTTTCTTCTGGTCAGGTGGAATCTTCGGATTGTCCTGGAGTGGATGCTGTGGTGGAGAGGTTGCATCAGATTTGGGGGCAGGTAGTGGACAATTTGAAGTTGTCCCAGGAGAAGACTCAGCTTTTTGCCAACCGCCGGCGTCGGGTTGGTCCTCGGCTTTGTGTTGGGG
The DNA here is from genome assembly GCF_051348905.1 of Ranitomeya variabilis. Taxonomy (NCBI): domain Eukaryota; kingdom Metazoa; phylum Chordata; class Amphibia; order Anura; family Dendrobatidae; genus Ranitomeya; species Ranitomeya variabilis. The sequence goes on along the minus strand of NC_135232.1, from coordinate 997,643,306 downwards.
ACTTGGTGTGGTTGTCTTCTCGTTTTGTCCCTATGAGGGTTTCTTCTCCCAAGTTTAAGCCTCGGTTCATCGGCCCGTACAAGATATTGGAGATTCTTAACCCTGTGTCCTTCCGTTTGGACCTCCCTGCATCTTTTTCTATTCATAATGTTTTTCATCGGTCATTATTGCGCAGGTATGAGGTACCGGTTGTGCCTTCCGTTGAGCCTCCTGCTCCGGTGTTGGTTGAGGGCGAGTTGGAGTACGTTGTGGAAAAAATCTTGGACTCCCGTGTTTCCAGACGGAAACTCCAGTATCTGGTCAAATGGAAGGGATACGGTCAGGAGGATAATTCTTGGGTGACTGCCTCTGATGTTCATGCCTCCGATTTGGTCCGTGCCTTTCATAGGGCTCATCCTGATCGCCCTGGTGGTTCTGGTGAGGGTTCGGTGCCCCCTCCTTGAGGGGGGGTACTGTTGTGAAATTGGATTTTGGGCTCCCCCGGTGGCCACTGGTGGAATTGAACTGGTGTGCATCATCCTCTCTGTTCACCTGTTTCCATCAGGATGTGGGAGTCGCTATTTAGCCTTGCTCCTCTGTCACTTCCATGCCGGTCAACATTGTAATCAGAAGCCTTTCTGTGCATGTTCCTGCTGCTAGACAACTCCCAGCTAAGTTGGACTTTTGTCCTTGTTTGTTTTTGCATTTTGTTCCAGTTCACAGCTGTAGTTTCGTTTCTGTGTCTGGAAAGCTCTTGTGATCTGAAATTGCCACTCTGATGTTATGAGTTAATACCAGAGTCTTAAAGTAATTTCAGGATGGTGTTTTGATAGGGTTTTCAGCTGACCATGAAAGTGCCCTTTCTGTCTTCCTGCTATCTAGTAAGCGGACCTCAATTTTGCTAAACCTATTTTCATACTACGTTTGTCATTTCATCTAAAATCACCGCCAATATTTGTGGGGGCCTCTGTCTGCCTTTCGGGGAAATTTCTCTAGAGGTGAGCCAGGACTATATTTTCCTCTGCCAGGATTAGTTAGTCCTCCGGCCGGCGCTGGGCGTCTAGGGATAAAACGCAGGCTACGCTACCCGGCTACTGTTAGTTGTGCGGCAGGTTTAGTTCATGGTCAGTTTAGTTTCCATCCTTCCAAGAGCTAGTTCTTATGTTTGCTGGGCTATGTTCTCTTGCCATTGAGAACCATAACACATTTGCATCCTATCAATGAGGTTATTAATGGTTGTCTGAGGAAAGTTTTATTACTCTGAATACACTTGGGCATGCAAAAAAAAGTCTGGAGACCCTGCAGGCTAGGGTAGCACATTTAGGACATGCAAGCTACTCACAGTAGCATGAGCACTATGTCACCTATTGAAAAATGTCAATTGGGACACTTTCACATTCTTTTGTGAATTCCTCATTTTGCCATTGCCAAGGTGGTCTCCAGACCAATCTCCAGCCATTGTTGCATCAAAGGCAAAAGTGGGACTCATCGCTGAAGAGGATAGAAGTCCATTCCACCCTCCATTGCCATCTTGTTCTGCACAATCATAGCCTTTGAAAGAAGGTGTGAGGTCAATGGAACAACTGTAGCTGGATTTCTGGTTCGTAGCTCAATGTTGTGCAGTTATCTTCTGATGGCTTGTGTATACAGTATTTGACACCATAGGCTTGAAAGACTTGCAGTTCAGACTGGATCACTATGTGCCATTCTTCGAATGAGACAATGTGGGCAACACCATGAGGTAATGGCGCCCCCCCACCTGGGCAACGGGGTACTCGGTACCCGGGTCCGGTCTTAAAGGGGATGTCACGGTGGCTGCGACCTGGTCCGTGGCCCTGGGTGTCCAATTAAAGGGAAAGGTCTTTAAGGGGATTTGTAATGTCTATGTTCATGATGCCACCTGTGGTGTTCGGTCAGTAGGGACCAATGCTGCTTAAAGGGGTCCTCTGGGGCGATGTTGTTGCAGCAAGATGGTAACGCTTCCCACAGGTGAAGCGGGGTCCCCAGGGCTTCCCAGGTGTATGGCAAGATTGTGTAAGCCAATAAATGCACAAAGAACAAGGACACAGGTTTGCAAGTCTTTACCTGGTTTACTGATGGTAGTAGTAGTCCTCAGTCCAGGGTACCAAGTACAGGGTAGCTGTAGTCCGGCCGGCTTGGAGGCAATAAGAGATCCCTTTACCAGGTGAGGTCCATTAGCCTTTCCTGCTAGCACGGTTTAGTTAATTAGGTCCCTGCTGCTTGAAGCTCAGTGCAAGTCCCCTCTCTCCTGTCCTAAGACAGATGTCTGTACAATAGGCAGTTTGAGCCTGTTTATAGGATCTCTTAGATGACCCGGCTCTCACGGTCACTGCTTCACCTCAGACTTGTTACGGGCAATTGACATATAGTGCTTTGCCCTGTGGCTCTGTCGCGCGTCCTGAAGAACAACACGACCTCGGGCTCCCGGTACCAGGCTTCTGCGCTCTGACTCTGAGGGTGTCCTTCTGCTGTTCCCCTCCTGAGCCCTTTCCTCCTATGTGCTTCTTTCCTCTAAGCTCCTCCACAATTCAACTCTCCTTCTGCTTCTATTTCCAGGGGTAGTAGCTCCCTCATAGCTGCTCGGCCCCCACGTCTGCTCCAGACGTCCTTCAGCTACGGGAGACGTTTGGTCTCCCTCCACTGTCTCTCTCAGACTCCCTGAGACTGACCGGCTCCTCCTCCAGACCAGAATACATAAAGTGTAAGGGAGCTCCCCTGAATCCGGGTCCTGAGCTCCCCCTCCTGACCTAGATTCAGATTGTGTTTAATGTGAGTGCCTTACCTAATAGATAGGATCCCCTTTGCCTTCAAGCGAGACATCACCCTCCCTGAAGGGAAGGCAACATCACTGCAGCAATTGGTTACCTGGGGGTGCTACATCACCCCCCCCCCCCTCCGTTGACTCCAGTACTCTCGGACTGGGAAAGGAAAACATAAACAAACAGGTGTTAAAAGACATGCAGAACATTTTTGAGTGCTTAATAACAGGTATAAAACAAATTAATAGTAACTGTGGCTTCCCTATTCGGGAGGAATTAGTTTCTTTAACGTTATCAAACATATTTACACTAATGAAAACAACTCCTATGCTATACATGGTAACTACCCTTACGGGTATTCTATCTTTAAGTCTTCAAAGTGCATTATCATTAACTTTCTCTGTACTACAGTGCAATTACCCTCTAAGGCTATACTATATTCACAATTAGAGTGCATAACTACTCTCATAACTAACAACTAACTTTTCAGGTATGCTACATCACACAAATATATATATTTTATTCAAAAGTGCAATACTTTAACTGGTCAAACAGTGCATAATTTAATCTACACAACTCTCTTGCACATCAAAATCAATTCTAACTTTCTAATTTTTCTCAACTCTGAGGTAGTGCAATTTTATCATTTAAATCAATATTCAAGTCCAACAATCACATTCTTGAACAGCAGTGAGGATGCGAGGGACCCGTTATCAACCCTCAACGTAGGGATTGGGCGTGCTGCAAGGCGTGTATCCAGACCCAATGTTCTGCCGCGCCAACGGGTTTTGCTTCAGGTCTTCATGTAAACAATCAACAATTAAAGGCAACTTTGGAACTGTCCCTTTAAGGGTTCCACGTAAAACTAGTAGAAAGCACATTAAGAAGTGCCAGCTATATACAGTACAGTTTGTGAACCATTCACTGTTCATGATTCGATTGTCTTTTTAAACAAATGAACTCCATAACTGGAAACCTGATCTGGTTTACTGAAACTTCCAAACTGGAACAACAAAGGTAGAACTTTCTGTAGTCATATTTAAATTCAAATTAGAGAACAAACTGTTTATTTCCTTTCCCAGGGTAGTGGGGTAGGATTGTCACTACCTGGCAGGAAATGCTCTGGATCATATTTCTCCATGGGTACTGCACACCAAGGTCTGCTGGCTAGTTCCACTACTGTGTGGATTGATCGCATTTGGGCATTGGCCTGGCCTGCTGTTGCTGATATTATGCAATGGAGCATCTTATAGGGCCATCAACCTTTATGGAGCTGCGTATGGGGCATATTATGCTATGGAGCATCTTATGGGGTCATCAACCTTTATGGAGCATTATATGGGACACATTATGCTATGGAGCATCTTATGGGGGCCATCAACCTTTATGGAGCAGCATATGGGGCATATTATGCTATGGAGCATCTTATGGGGTCATCAACCTTTATGGAGCAGCATGTGGGGCATATTATGCTATGGAGCGTCTTATGGGGGCCATCAACCTTCATGGAGCAGCATACGGGGCATATTATGCTATGGAACATCTTATGGGGCCATCAACCTTTATGGAGCAGCATACAGAGCATATTACGCTATGGAGTGTCTTTTGGGGGCCATCAACCTTTGTGGAGCAGCATGTGGGGCATATTATGCTATGGAGCGTCTTATGGGGGCCATCAACCTTCATGGAGCAGCATACGGGGCATATTATGCTATGGAGCATCTTATGGGGCCATCAACCTTTATGGAGCAGCATACGGGGCATATTATGCTATGGAGTGTCTTTTGGGGGCCATCAACCTTTATGGAGCAGCATACAGGGCATATTATGCTATGGAGAATCTTATGGGGCCATCAACCTTTATGGAACATTATATGGGGCACATTATGCTATGGAGCGTCTTATGGGGGCCATCAACCTTTATGGAGCAGCATATGGGGCATATTATGCTAAGGAGCATCTTATGGGGTCATCAACCTTTGTGGAGCAGCATGTGGGGCATATTATGCTATGGAGCATCTTATGGGGGCCATCAACCTTCATGGAGCAGCATACGGGGCATGTTATGCTATGGAGCATCTTATGGGGCCATCAACCTTTATGGAGCAGCATGCGGGGCATATTATGCTATGGAGTGTCTTTTGGGGGCCATCAACCTTTATGGAGCAGCATACAGGGCATATTATGCTATGGAGAATCTTATGGGGCCATCAACCTTTACGGAGCATTATATGGGGCATATTATGCTATGGACTTTCTTATGGGGCCATCAACCTTTATGGAGCAGCATGTAGGGCATATTATGCTATGGAGCATCTTTTGGGGCCATCAACCTTTATGGAGCAGCATATGGGGCATATTATGACATGGAGCATCTTATGGGGCCATCATCCTTTATGGAGCAGCATATGGGGCATATTATTCTATGGATCATCTTATGGGGCCATCATTAACCTTTGTGCATCATTTTATGGGGTATATTTTTGTATGGAGCATTTTATGGGGCCCATCATGAACTTTATGGAGCATTATATGCAGCGTATTTTGTATGGAGCATCTTATGGGGCCCATCATGAACTATATGGAGCATTATATGGGGTGTATTTTGCATGGAGCAACTTATGGGTCTCATGATTCAATATACTGTAGATACTCAAAAACATTTAACCTACTGAAGTCTCAGTGAATTTCATTTTTATTGGTATCTATTTTTATTTTTGAAATTTACCAGTAGCTGCAGCATTTCCCACTCTAGGCTTATACTCGAGTCAATAAGTTTTCACAGTATTTTTATGCAAAATTAGGGGTCTCGGCTTTTACTCGGGCCAGCTTATACTCGAGTATATATGGCACCTATCCGGTATTGCCACGGGGTCTCTTCGGGCCGGAGGCCGGGACATGAATCCTCCGTCGGAAATGGCTCATGCGTGAAGCGCACTTGAGGTGCCATTTTGTAAAGTATGCTTCCGGGGATGAGGATTGTGGCCCATGAGGGTTGTGGCACCGTAATCGGTACCTGCGCAGTCTGCACTTTCCGGTGCCATTTTTATATACTGAATCTATATATGAAATACGTCAGCGGAGCAATCCAGCCACTTTCTACTGAATATATATAGAAAATACATCAGTGCAGCAAGCCAGTGACTTTTTACTGCCCATGACAGAATGGGGGCGCAGGATGGGAGCAGCACATGACAGAATGGGGGTGCAGGATGGGAGCAGCGCATGACAGAATGGGGGTGCAGGATGGGAGCAGCACATGACAGAATGGGGGCGCAGGATGGAAGCAGCACATGACAGGATGGGGGCGCAGGATGGGAGCAGCACATGACAGGATGGGGGCGTAGGATGGGAGCAGCACATGACAGGATGGGGTGCAGGATGGGAGCAGCACATGGCAGAATGGGGGCACAGGATGGGAGCAGTACATGACAGAATGGGGGTGCAGGATGGGAGCAGCACATGACTGAATGGGGGCGCAGGATGGGATCAGCACATGATAGAATGGGGTCGCAGGATGGAAGCAGCACATGACAGGATGACAGGATGGGGTGCAGGAAGGGAGCAGCACATGACAGGATGGGGGCGTAGGATGGGAGCAGCACATGACAGGATGGGGTGCAGGATGGGAGCAGCACATGACAGGATGTGAGCACCACATGACAGGATGGGGGCGCAGGATGAGAGCACCACATGACAGGATGGGGCGCAGGATGAGAGCGTCACATGACAAGATGGGGGCGCAGGATTGGAGTAGCACATACCAGGATGGGGGCAGCATATACCAGGATGGGGACGCAGCATGAGAGCAGCACATGACAGGATGGGGGCACAGAATTGGAGTAGCACATACCAGGATGGGGGCAGCACATTCCAGAATGGGGGCACAGGATGGGAGCAGTACATGACAGCATGGAGTGCAGGATGGGAGCACCACATGACAGGATGGGGGCGCAGGATGGAAGCACCACATGACAGGATTGGGGCGCAGGATGGAAGCACAATGCAGGATTGGGGCGTAGGATGGGAGAACATGTCAGGATGAGGGCACATGAAGAGAGTAGCACATGACAAGATGGAGGCGCACAAAACAGGATCAGGGTTGCACATGACAGGAAGGGGGCACAGGATGGGAGCAGCATATGACAGGATGGGGTGCAAGATTGTAGCACCACATGACAGGATTAGGGCGCACCATGGAGGCAGCACATACCAGGATGGAGACCATATACCAATGTAAATACTCGTCACGTAGAACGGGTTCAATAGCTAGTTGAATTATATTGCTCTATTTTGTTGGCATTTGGAAATGTATGCTTTATATATACTGTCTACGGTTATGTTCTAGGAATACATAGAACCACTATGTATAGACAAAGCAATGTTATTCTATGTTGAATGCAGCAGTATGAATTGGCACTAATCCCCCGTACCTTTTTTCTTGTTCAGGCTTGCCAAAGAATGTAGCACATCGTTTAAGTTATGCTGCACCGATCTTTTCACTACCATCAGCACTCCTTCCTATGCACAATCCGTCTTGTATCTGCACAGTGTCTGTGTTGCATAGTAACTTGTCTCCACAACAGATAAGCAGGAGACCGCCTCCTTCTACCAACCCCTCCCACATCAGAACACCAGTGCTCACACTATATATGTGGCACCCCAGGAGTTCGGGTACCACAGTAGTGCTGCCTTCCTCTCGGGTAGGGTAGTGCTATGTCTGGAGACAAGTGAGATTTCCTTTGGCAGGTTATCACACACACAACACCTTCCAAATCCAGGCCAGGAGGGGGAGCTCAAAACCCTGTTTTAGGACAGCTTCCCTGGATAAAGATCCTGGTTTGGAGGCGGAGTTAGTTCAGTTAGTTTAGGGAGTACAGACAGTCTGTGTGCCAAGACAGACAGGAACAGAGCACAGTGGAGATACAGAACTCCAGGAGGGGACTAGAAAGGCACATGTTAACCTATGGAAAATAAAAACCGCTGTGCACATGCTACAGAAAAAAACACGCGGAAGCGCAGCGGTTTATTTTCTGCAGCATGTCAATTCTTTGTGCGGATTCCGCAGCGGTTTTACACCTGCTCTATATTAGAAAACCGCAGGTGTAAAACCGCTGTAGAATCTGCACAAAAACTGCAGTAAATCCGCGATAAATCCGTGATAAATCCGCAGGAAAAATGCAGTGTTTTTGCCCTGCGGATTTATCAAAATCAGTGCGGAAAAATCCGCACACCAGTCTGCAACGTGTGCACATACCCTAAGTCTACCTCAATACATCTGTATTCCTAGCAATTGGTAACAAAGGTAACCATCCCTTTCTCATATGTAGAAACTCCAAAAAGCTAGAGATCGTTATCTTAAATCCTTCACTTACCCTTTGTCTAAGGCTTCTTTCACACTAGCGTCGGCACGGGGCCGTCGCTATGCGTCGGCCCGACGTGCCGACGCGCGTTGTGAAAGTGATGCCCGACGTGGGCAGCGGAAGCAGTCTTACGACGCTTCCGCTGCCCCCATTGTAAGGTCCGGGGAGGAGGGGGCAGAGTTTCGGCCGCGCATGCGCGGTCGAAAATGGCGGACACGACGCGCAAAAAAAGTTACATGTTACATGTGCAACGGTTGCGGCGTGTGGCCATACGTCGCAATGCGCTGCTAATGTAAATCTGTGGGGAAAAACGCATTCTGCGGACAACTTTGCAGGATGCGTTTTTTCTCCTAAACGAAGCATTGCGACGTACAGTAAACAACGCTAGTGTGAAAGTAGCCTAACAGGATAGTCCACTATGGGTGTGAACAGTTTCATTTAATACCATTCTGCTGGCCAATCAAGGAAGTTATGAGGTCAATGTAAATAATGGAAGATAAATAAATGGATAGGTAACCTCCTTTATTTCTTATAGACCAGTTTTGACAGACTTCCATAAGACAATCTGAGAGCCCTACAAACGATATAACTACCATACGGTGGACCATACTATGTATTCCCTTACCTCTATTTATGTGCTTTTCTATCTACTCCATTATAATACCATTTCTTATAATCTATGACCTTTTTTTTTTATTTTCCATCCTCTTGTTTCCCCACCCAATCACTACAACACCATCTCACTTTCACAAGCGGTTTCAGCATGCACACCAGATAACGTTATTTAGTAATATCATATGTAGAATACGTGAGATAAGTAAAACATGTACCTATGTATTCTTTTGTTTATTATTCTTTTGATTTTGATAGTAATATATGCTTTTTTTGTTATTACGTATGAACAGATTGTCTTCCTGATGAAGGCTCGTGCCTGAGCCAAAACGTTGGAAACCTTACTCTTTTGCACTAGATAAATTTAAAAAACTTTGAAAGCAACAGATCTGTCTTCACGTTTTTGGAGTGTGTCGGGGTTAGATCTTTTGCAATGTATTAAAGGAAGCACAAATACATATCAGAATGTGCAGAGCTGAGTAGCTCTTCAGTATTGAATTGAAGCTACAATGTCAGATCACCATTTTGCGTATAGTATTGTCTGCAACCATAACAATACCTCAAAATAGACAACATGAAGAGGATACACTTAAACACATTTACATGGGTGCTACAAATAGATTTTGCCATCATTGTTTGTGGATTTTCCAAGGGCTTTGGAATGTTGAACACATTTTCAGAAAGAAAGCTCTTAATTATAAAAAAGTGGAGCAGTTTGCAAGGTGCTTATCCTCCATGACATTCCCCGGCAGACAGCTGAAGGCCTTGCAATGCATCTTTCTGACACAGTAATCCTGCCGGGGAAAAGACTGCGTTTTACCACCAGTTAGAAGCACTTTACTGACTTCAGGCATTTTCCGTTCTTCATAAATTTCTATTAACAAGCCTCTGTTTACTGTTTGCTTTTATTGGTATTTGTAGTGTCTCATGTAACATTTTAAAAGCTCTTTGAAGTGAAGAAAGAAAGATGTATTTTTTCCAGAGAGCTCAGGGCTCACGGTTTATTTACCAGAGCAGAACTGGTCAGACACCTGACGAAATTTATTTGCTCTTTTCCCTTAATTTATAATGTTTTTGCACTGTGTAAGTATTTTTGATGTGTTTTTTTCTCTATGCTTTATAGGACCAGTAAAAGGCCTATTACTAATGACTGTCTGCATTGTATCTCTTTATATAATGGACTGCCTTTGGACAATGAAAGCAAATCTACCAGTATTTATTGTTTTTAGTATGTTTGTAGTATGATATATTTTATTACACTACATTTGTTGGACTAATTGTAACTTATCATTCTTTTTGTGCTTATAGAAAACAACCTCAGGGACAGTGCTGCAAAGAAATTAGTCTTATTTTCAGTATCAGTGTAAAGGGCTTGGTGGTGGAACCACTGTGCCAGAGCCCAAGGAAAACCTGGAGGGGCGTGATTAGAAGCCTCACCCAATCTGACCACAGGTAAGCAGCAGCGTATGACACCAAGATCCAAGGAGAGACAAGGGAAGTGGTCTAGGTGCTAATCCAGGACTGACCTTGGGTAGATGGCAGCTGACCCCCTAGGAAGGGGTAGCTGGGCTGGCCTGAGGGAATGTTTGATAGATGTAGGCAGGCGGAGTAAGATGACAGGTACCACGGATGCAGACGGGACCGGCTGATGGACAGCTGAGCAGTAGCAAGTGCAACAGGACTAGGTGACGTATAGATGAGTAATAGTAGGTGCTGCGGGACTGGCTAACATTGAGATGATAACTGGTAGGTGCAACGGGACCAGTTGACGTTGAGATGAGAACTGGCAGGTGCAGAAGGACATGCTGGCATTGAGATGAGAACTGGCTTGTGCAGCATGACCGGCTGGCATTGAGATGAGCACTTGCAGGTGCAACGGGACCTGCAGACATTGAGATGGTCGCTGGCGGGGCAGCAGGACTGGCTGATGTTGAGATGAGCACTGACAGGTGCAACGGGACCGCCTGACGTTGAGATGAGTAATGGCAGGTGCAGCAACCTCAGAACTCACAAGAGTGTTAGATGTTATGACCTGGTGGTTAGGAGCACCCGAAGTGACCTGATGGTTAAAACAGAAAACCTGGGACGAGCTCTGAGGGAGTGGTAACTCTACTGACCGCAATCCCTAATCCCATCACACACACTAGAAATAGCCGTGGAGGGTACCTAACTCTCCCTAGACGCCTCTTCACAGCCTAAGAGCTAACTACCCCTAAAGATAGAAATAATAGCCTACCTTGCCTCAGAGAAACTCCCCAAAGAAAAGGTAGCCCCCCACAAATATTAACTGTGAGTTAAGAGGGAAGTGACAAACACAGGAATGAAACAGATTTTAGCAAAGGAGGCCGAATCTTCTCTAGAAAGACAGAGGATAGGAAAGGGAACTATGCGGTCAGTATAAAAACTACAAAAACCACGCAGAGTGTGCAAAAGGACCTCCACACCGACTCATGGTGTGGAGGTGCAGCTCTGCACCCCCAGAGCTTCCAGCTAGCAAGGAAATATCATAATAGCAGGCTGGACTGAAACATAACATGTACTGAAAAATATATTCAAAAAACCAATGAACAGCAAATGATTAGCAAGGACTTAGCTTCTGCTGGAGTAGTCAGGTCATCTGAGAATTCCAAGAGAGATCTGAACCAGTACTGAGACATTGACAGCTGGCATGGACTAACGACCTGGGCAGAATTAAATAGGGAAGCGAGCAGAAGCAATAAACGAGGGCAGCTGAGAAAGCCAACCTCAAAGATCAGCAGTTCCACTCAAAGCCACCAGAGGGTGTCCAAGGACAGAACTCACCAAAGTACCATTCACGACCACAGGAGGGAGCCCGAGAACGTAATTCACAACAGTACCCCCCCTTGAGGAGGGGTCACCGAACCCTCACCAGAGACCCCAGGCCGATCAGGACGAGCCAAATGAAAGGCACGAACCAAATCGGCAGCATGGACATTGGAGGCAACAACCCAGGAATTATCCTCCTGACCATAGCCCTTCCATTTAACCAGGTACTGCAGCTTCCGTCTCGAAATACGAGAATCTAAAATCTTCTCCACCACATACTCCAACTCCCCCTCAACCAACACCGGAGCAGGAGGATCAACGGAAGGAACCATAGGCGCCACATATCTCCGCAACAACGACCTATGGAACACATTATGGATGGCAAAAGAAGTTGGAAGGGCCAAACGAAACGACACAGGATTAATAATTTCAGAAATCTTATAAGGACCAATGAAACGAGGCTTGAACTTAGGAGAAGAAACCTTCATAGGAACATAACGAGAAGACAACCAAACCAAATCCCCAACACGAAGTCGGGGACCAACACAGCGACGGCGGTTCGCAAAACGTTGCGCCTTCTCCTGAGACAACGTCAAATTGTCCACCACGTGAGTCCAAATTTGTTGCAACCTGTCCACCACAGAATCCACACCAGGACAGTCAGAAGACTCAACCTGCCCCGAAGAAAAACGAGGATGAAAACCATAATTACAAAAAAAAGGCAAAACCAAAGTAGCAGAACTAGCCCGATTATTAAGGGCGAACTCGGCCAATGGCAAGAAGGTCACCCAATCATCCTGATCAGCAGAAACAAAGCATCTCAGATAGGTTTCCAAGGTCTGATTGGTTCGTTCGGTTGGCCATTTGTCTGAGGATGGAACGCTGAAGAAAAAGACAAATCAATGCCCATCTTAGCACAAAAGGACCGCCAAAACCTAGAAACAAATTGGGAACCTCTGTCCGACACAATGTTCTCCGGAATGCCATGTGTTGTGAATTTGGATTCTGGGCTCCCCCGGTGGCTACTGGTGGAATTGAACTTGTGACATCATCTTCCCTGTTCACCTGTTCTGATTAGATCTGGGTGTCGCTATATAACCTGGCTTCTCTGTTAGATGCTTGCCGGTCAACAATGTTATCAGAAGCCTCTCTGTGCTTGTTCCTGCTCCCAGACATCTACTAGATAAGTTGGACATTCGTCCATGTTTTGTTTTTGTATTTTGGTTCCAGTTCACAGCTGCAGTTTCGTTACTGTGTCTGGAAAGCTCTTGTTGATCAGGAATTGCCACTCTGGTATTATGAGTTAATGCCAGAGTCCTAAAGTAATTTCTGGATGTGTTTTGTTAGGGTTTTCTACTGACCATGAAAGTATGCTTTCTGTCTTCTGCTATCTAGAAAGCGGACCTCAAATTTGCTAAAACTATTTTCCTGCTGCGTTTGTTGTTTCATCTCATATCACCGCCAATATATGTGGGGGGCTTCTGTCTCCTTTTTTTTTTGGGCATTTCTCTAGAGGTGAGTCAGGTCTTATATTTCCCTCTGCTAGCATTATTTAGTTCTCCGGCCGGCGCTGGGCATATAGGGATAAAAAGTAGGACATGCTACCTGGCTACTTCTAGATGATGCGGTAGGTTTAGTTCATGGTCAGTATAGTTACATCTTCCAAGAGCTTGTTCCTATAGAGGCTTATGCTAGTTCTCTGGCCATGGAGATCATGACAGTTTGACCGGCCCACTAAAGGGTTAAAATCCTTGGCTGAGAAAGGAGAGAAATAAGAAGTCTGCTGAGAGTTTTTTTTTTTTTTTTTTTTTTTTTTTTCTGTGCTCTTAATTGGATCACTTGCCAGTCTGTCTATGCTGCAGTCTTTCTTTTTTTTCTCTCTCCTTATAATCTTTGAATGGCTTTGTGTTCACCTGTTAATAATGGATCTTCAGAGTGTAACTGCAGGTTTGAATAATCTCACCACGAAAGTACAAAATTTGCAAGATTTTATTATTCATGCTCCGGTATCTGAGCCGAGAATTCCTTTGCCGGAATTCTTCTCAGGGAATAGATCTAGCTTTCAGAATTTTAGAAATAATTGTAAGCTATTTTTGTCCCTGAAATCTCGTTCTGCTGGAGACCCTGCACAGCAGGTTGGGATTGTGATTTCCTTGCTCCGCGGCGACCCTCAAGACTGGGCTTTTGCATTGGCACCAGGGGATCCTGCGTTGCGCAATGTGGATGCGTTTTTTTTGGCCTTGGGCTTGCTGTATGAGGAACCTCATTTGGAACTTCAGGCAGAAAAAACTTTGATGTCCCTATCGCAGGGGCAAGATGAAGCTGAAATTTACTGCCAAAGATTCCGTAAATGGTCTGTGCTTACTCAGTGGAATGAGTGTGCCTTGGCGGCTACTTTCAGAGAGGGTCTCTCTGATGCCATTAAGGATGTTATGGTGGGGTTCCCTGTGCCTGCGGGTCTGAATGAGTCCATGACAATGGCCATTCAGATCGATAGGCGTCTGCGGGAGCGCAAACCAGTGCACCATCTGGCGGTGTCCACTGAGAAGACGCCAGAAAGCATGCAGTGTGATAGAATTCTGTCCAGAAGCGAGCGGCAGAATTTTAGACGGAAAAATGGGTTGTGTTTCTATTGTGGGGATTCTACTCATGTTATATCAGCATGCTCTAAACGTACTAAAAAGCTTGATAAATCTGTTTCCATTGGCACTTTACAGTCTAAATTTATTTTGTCTGTGACCCTGATTTGCTCTTTGTCATCTATTACTACTGACGCCTATATCGACTCTGGCGCCGCTTTGAGTCTTATGGATTGGTCCTTTGCCAATCGTTGTGGGTATGATTTAGAGCCTTTGGAAACTCTTATTCCTCTGAAGGGGATTGACTCCACCCCATTGGCTAATAATAAACCACAATACTGGACACAAGTGACTATGTGTATTAATCCGGATCACCAGGAGACTATTCGTTTTCTAGTGCTGTATAATCTACATGAGGATTTGGTGCTGGGATTGCCATGGCTGCAGTCTCACAACCCAGTCCTTGACTGGAGAGCTATGTCTGTGTTGAGCTGGGGATGTAAGGGGACTCATGGGGACGTACCTTTGGTGTCCATTTCATCATCTATCCCCTCTGAAATCCCTGAGTTCCTGTCTGACTATCGTGACGTCTTTGAAGAACCCAAGCTTGGTTCACTACCTCCGCACCGTGAGTGCGATTGTGCTATAGATTTAATTCCGGGTAGTAAATACCCAAAGGGTCGTTTATTTAATCTGTCTGTGCCTGAACATACTGCTATGCGAGAATATATAAAGGAGTCCTTGGAAAAGGGACATATTCGTCCATCGTCATCTCCCTTAGGAGCCGGTTTTTTCTTTGTGTCAAAAAAAGACGGCTCTTTGAGACCATGTATTGATTATCGGCTTTTGAATAAAATCACGGTTAAATATCAATACCCATTGCCGTTGCTGACTGATTTGTTTGCTCGCATAAAGGGGGCCAAGTGGTTCTCTAAGATTGATCTCCGTGGGGCGTATAATTTGGTGCGGATCAGGCAGGGGGATGAGTGGAAAACCGCATTTAATACGCCCGAGGGCCACTTTGAGTATTTGGTGATGCCTTTTGGTCTTTCTAATGCCCCTTCAGTCTTCCAGTCCTTTATGCATGATATTTTCCGCGATTTTTTGGATAAATTTATGATAGTGTATCTGGATGATATTCTGATTTTTTCGGATGACTGGGACTCTCATGTCCGGCAAGTTAAGAGGGTTTTTCAGGTTTTGCGGTCTAATTCTCTGTGTGTCAAGGGTTCTAAGTGCGTTTTTGGGGTTCAGAGAATTTCCTTTTTGGGATATATTTTTTCTCCCTCTTCCATTGAGATGGATCCTGTCAAGGTTCAAGCTATTTGTGATTGGACGCAGCCCTCTTCTCTTAAAAGTCTTCAGAAATTTTTGGGCTTTGCCAACTTTTATCGTCGATTTATTTCTGGTTTTTCGGATGTCGTTAAGCCATTGACCGATTTGACTAGACAGGGTGCTGATGTTGCTAATTGGTCCCCTGATGCTGTGGAGGCCTTTCAGGAGCTTAAGCGCTGTTTTTCTTCTGCCCCTGTGTTGCGTCAGCCTGATGTGACTCTTCCTTTTCAGGTTGAGGTCGACGCTTCTGAGATCGGAGCTGGGGCAGTGTTGTCGCAGAAAAGTTCTGACTGCGCCGTGATGAGGCCTTGTGCCTTCTTTTCCCGTAAATTTTCGCCCGCTGAGCGGAATTATGATGTTGGGAATCGGGAGCTTTTGTCCATGAAGTGGGCGTTTGAGGAGTGGCGCCATTGGCTCGAGGGGGCCAGACATCAGGTGGTGGTATTGACTGACCACAAAAATTTGATTTATCTTGAGACCGCCAGGCGCCTGAATCCTAGACAGGCGCGCTGGTCATTATTTTTTTCTCGGTTTAATTTTGTGGTATCGTACCTACCAGGTTCTAAGAATGTTAAGGCGGATGCCCTTTCTAGGAGTTTTGAGCCTGATTCACCTGGCAACTCTGACCCCACAGGTATTCTTAAGGAGGGAGTTATCTTGTCAGCCGTTTCTCCAGACCTGCGGCGGGCCTTGCAGGAGTTTCAGGCGGATAGACCGGATCGTTGTCCGCCTGATAGGCTGTTTGTTCCTGATGATTGGACCAGTAAAGTCATCTCTGAGGTGCATTCTTCTGCGTTGGCAGGTCATCCTGGAATTTTTGGTACCAGGGATTTGGTGGCAAGATCCTTCTGGTGGCCTTCCCTGTCACGAGATGTGCGAGGCTTTGTGCAGTCTTGTGACGTTTGTGCTCGGGCCAAGCCTTGTTGTTCTCGGGCTAGTGGATTATTGTTGCCCTTGCCTATTCCTAAGAGGCCTTGGACACACATCTCGATGGATTTTATTTCAGATCTGCCTGTTTCTCAGAAGATGTCTGTCATCTGGGTGGTGTGTGACCGTTTTTCTAAGATGGTTCATTTGGTTCCCCTGCCCAAATTGCCTTCTTCTTCCGAGTTGGTGCCCCTGTTTTTTCAAAATGTTGTTCGTTTGCATGGTATTCCTGAGAATATCGTTTCTGACAGAGGAACCCAATTTGTGTCTAGATTTTGGCGGGCATTTTGTGCTAGGATGGGCATAGATTTGTCTTTTTCGTCTGCTTTTCACCCTCAGACTAATGGCCAGACCGAGCGGACTAATCAGACCCTGGAGACATATCTGAGGTGTTTTGTGTCTGCTGACCAGGATGATTGGGTTGCTTTTTTGCCATTGGCGGAGTTCGCCCTCAATAATCGGGCCAGCTCTGCCACCTTGGTTTCCCCGTTTTTCTGTAATTCGGGGTTCCATCCTCGATTTTCCTCCGGTCAGATGGAATCCTCGGATTGTCCTGGAGTGGATGCGGTGGTGGAGAGATTGCATCATATCTGGGGGCAGGTGATGGACAATTTAAAGTTGTCCCAGGAGAAGACTCAGCTTTTTGCCAACCGTCACCGTCGTGTTGGTCCTCGGCTTTGTGTTGGAGATTTGGTGTGGTTGTCTTCTCGTTTTGTCCCTATGAGGGTCTCATCTCCTAAGTTTAAGCCTCGGTTCATCGGTCCGTATAAAATATTGGAGATTCTTAACCCTGTTTCCTTCCGTTTGGACCTCCCTGCATCCTTTTCTATTCATAACGTTTTTCATCGGTCGTTATTGCGCAGGTATGAGGCACCGGTTGTGCCTTCCGTTGAGCCTCCTGCTCCGGTGTTGGTTGAGGGTGAGTTGGAGTACGTTGTGGAAAAAATCCTAGACTCCCGTGTTTCCAGACGGAGACTCCAGTATCTGGTCAAGTGGAAGGGATATGGCCAGGAGGATAATTCTTGGGTCACTGCATCTGATGTTCATGCCTCTGATCTGGTTCGTGCCTTTCATAGGGCCCATCCTGATCGCCCTGGTGGTTCTGGTGAGGGTTCGGTGCCCCCTCCTTGAGGGGGGGGTACTGTTGTGAATTTGGATTCTGGGCTCCCCCGGTGGCTACTGGTGGAATTGAACTTGTGACATCATCTTCCCTGTTCACCTGTTCTGATTAGATCTGGGTGTCGCTATATAACCTGGCTTCTCTGTTAGATGCTTGCCGGTCAACAATGTTATCAGAAGCCTCTCTGTGCTTGTTCCTGCTCCCAGACATCTACTAGATAAGTTGGACATTCGTCCATGTTTTGTTTTTGTATTTTGGTTCCAGTTCACAGCTGCAGTTTCGTTACTGTGTCTGGAAAGCTCTTGTTGATCAGGAATTGCCACTCTGGTATTATGAGTTAATGCCAGAGTCCTAAAGTAATTTCTGGATGTGTTTTGTTAGGGTTTTCTACTGACCATGAAAGTATGCTTTCTGTCTTCTGCTATCTAGAAAGCGGACCTCAAATTTGCTAAAACTATTTTCCTGCTGCGTTTGTTGTTTCATCTCATATCACCGCCAATATATGTGGGGGGCTTCTGTCTCCTTTTTTTTTTGGGCATTTCTCTAGAGGTGAGTCAGGTCTTATATTTCCCTCTGCTAGCATTATTTAGTTCTCCGGCCGGCGCTGGGCATATAGGGATAAAAAGTAGGACATGCTACCTGGCTACTTCTAGATGATGCGGTAGGTTTAGTTCATGGTCAGTATAGTTACATCTTCCAAGAGCTTGTTCCTATAGAGGCTTATGCTAGTTCTCTGGCCATGGAGATCATGACAGCCATGCAAACGAACCACATGCTGAAAAAATAATGGAACCAAATCAGAGGAGGAAGGCAATTTAGGCAAGGGTACCAAATGGACCATCTTAGAAAACCGGTCACAAACCACCCAGATGACAGACATCCTTTGAGAGACAGGAAGATCAGAAATAAAATCCATGGAAATATGTGTCCAGGGCCTCTTCGGGACAGGCAAAGGCAAAAGCAACCCACTGGCACGAGAACAGCAAGGTTTGGCCCGAGCACAAGTCCCACAGGACTGCACAAAAGAACGCACATCCCGTGACAAGGAAGGCCACCAAAAGGACCTGGCAACCAAATCTCTGGTACCAAAAATCCCAGGATGACCAGCCAACACTGAACAATGAACCTCAGAGATAACCCTACTAGTCCATCTATCAGGGACAAACAGTTTCTCCACTGGGCAGCGGTCTGAAACTCCTGCAGCACCCGCCGCAAATCAGGGGAGATGGCAGACAGAATCACCCCCTCTTTAAGAATACCAGCCGGCTCAGGGACTCCCGGAGAATCAGATAAAAAACTCCTAGAAAGGGCATCAGCCTTCACATTCTTAGATCCCGGAAGGTATGAGACCACAAAATCGAAACGGGAGAAAAACAGTGACCATCGAGCCTGTCTAGGGTTCAACCGCTTGGCGGACTCGAGGTAAGTCAGATTCTTGTGATCAGTCAGGACCACCACGCGATGTTTGGCTCCCTCAAGCCAATGTCGCCACTCCTCAAATGCCCACTTCATAGCCAACAACTCCCGATTGCCGACATCATAATTACGCTCGGCAGGCGAAAACTTTCGAGAAAAGAAAGCACACGGCTTCATCAAGGAGCCATCAGAACTTCTCTGAGACAAAACAGCCCCTGCCCCAATCTCAGAAGCATCAACCTCGACCTGAAAAGGGAGCAAAACATCTGGCTGACGCAACACAGGGGCCGAAGTGAAACGACGTTTAAGCTCCTGAAAGGCCTCAATGGCCGCAGGGGACCAATTCACCACATCAGCGCCTTTCTTCGTCAAATCAGTCAAAGGCTTAACCACACTAGAAAAATTAGCGATGAAGCGACGGTAAAAATTAGCAAAGCCCAGGAACTTCTGAAGACTCTTCACAGATGTAGGTTGAGTCAAATCATAAATGGCCTGAACTTTGACAGGATCCATCTCGATAGTAGAAGGGGAAAAAATGAAGCCCAAAAAGGAAACCTTCTGAACTCCAAAGAGGCATTTAGAGCCCTTCACAAACAACGCATTAGCACGAAGGACCTGGAACACCATCCTGACCTGCCTCACATGAGACTCCCAATCATCCGAAAAGACCAAAATATCATCCAAATATACGATCATGAACCTATCCAGATACTTCCGGAAGATGTCGTGCATAAAGGACTGAAACACAGATGGAGCATTAGAAAGCCCGAATGGCATCACCAGGTACTCAAAATGGCCCTCGGGCGTATTAAATGCTGTTTTCCATTCATCGCCCTGTTTAATACGCACAAGATTATACGCCCCTCGAAGGTCAATCTTGGTAAACCAACTAGCCCCCCTAATCTGAGCAAACAAATGAGACAACAGAGGCAAAGGGTACTGAAATTTGACCGTGATTTTATTGAGAAGGCGGTAATCTATACAGGGTCTCAGAGAGCCATCCTTCTTGGCCAAAAAAAAGAACCCTGCTCCCAACGGCGACGAAGACGGGCGAATATGCCCTTTCTCCAAGGACTCCTTTACATAACTCCGCATAGCGGCATGTTCTGGCACAGATAAATTGAACAGTCGGCCCTTAGGGAACTTACTACCAGGAATCAAATTAATAGCGCAATCACAGTCCCTATGAGGAGGTAGGGCACTGGACTTGGGCTCATCAAATACATCCTGGTAATCCGACAAAAACTCAGGGACTTCAGAAGGAGTGGAAGAAGAAATTGACATCAAAGGAACATCACCATGTATCCCTTGACAACCCCAACTAGACACAGACATTGATTTCCAATCCAGTACTGGATTATGAACCTGTAACCATGGCAAACCCAACACGACAACATCATGCAAATTATGCAACACCAAAAAGCGGATATTTTCCTGATGTGCGGGAGCCATGTACATGGTCAGCTGAGTCCAGTACTGAGGTTTATTCTTGGCCAATGGCGTAGCATCAATCCCCCTTAAGGGAATAGGACTCTGCAAAGGCTCCAAGAAAAAAACACAGCGCCTGGAAAACTCCAAGTCCATCAAGTTCAGGGCAGCGCCTGAATCCACAAATGCCATAACAGAGTAGGACGACATTGAGCAAATCAGGGTAACAGATAAGAGAAATTTAGGCTGCAAAGTACTAATGGTGACAGACCTAGCGAACCTCTTAGTGCGCTTAGGACAATCAGAGATAGCATGAGAGGAGTCACCACAGTAAAAACACAGCCCATTCTGACGTCTGTGTTCTTGCCGTTCAGCTCTGGTCAAAGTCCTATCACATTGCATAGGCTCAGGCCTCCGCTCAGAGGACACTGCCAAATGGTGCACAACTTTGCGCTCGCGCAAACGCCGATCAACCTGAATGGCCAAAGACATAGACTCATTCAGACCAGCAGGCGTGGGGAACCCCACCATAACATCCTTAAGGGCTTCAGAAAGACCCTTTTTGAAAATTGCTGCCAGGGCACACTCATTCCATTGAGTAAGCACAGACCACTTTCTAAACTTCTGGCAATATACTTCTGCCTCATCCTGACCCTGACATAGAGTCAGCAAGATCTTTTCTGCCTGATCCACAGAATTAGGTTCGTCATAAAGCAATCCAAGCGCTAGAAAAAATGCATCCACATTAAGCAATGCAGGATTTCCTGGCTCAAGGGAGAATGCCCAGTCTTGCGGGTCACCACGCAACAAAGAAATAATAATCTTTACTTGCTGAATGGGATCACCAGAGGAGCGGGGTTTCAGAGCAAGAAACAGTCTGCAATTATTTTTGAAATTCAAAAATTTAGATCTATCCCCAGAAAACAAATCAGGAATTGGAATTCTAGGCTCTAACATCGGATTCTGACCTACATAATCTTGAATACTCTGTACCCTAGCAGTGAGTTGATCCACACAAGAGGACAAACCTTGAATATCCATATCTACACCTGAGTCCTGAACCACCCAGAGGTTAAGGGGAAAAGAAAGACAAAACAGGCTGCAAAGAAAAAAAAATTGACTCAGAACTTCTCTTATCCCTCTTTTGAGATGCATTAACACTTTGTTGGCCAGCTGTACTGTTATGACCTGGTGGTTAGGAGCACCCGAAGTGACCTGATGGTTAAAACAGAAAACCTGGGATGAGCTCTGAGGGAGTGGTAACTCTACTGACTGCAATCCCTAATCCTATTACACACACTAGAAATAGCCGTGGAGGGTACCTAACTCTCCCTAGACGCCTCTTCACAGCCTAAGAGTTAACTACCCCTAAAGATAGAAATAATAGCCTACCTTGCCTCAGAGAAACTCCCCAAAGTAAAGGTAGCCCCCCACAAATATTAACTGTGAGTTAAGAGGGAAGTGACAAACACAGGAATGAAACAGATTTTAGCAAAGGAGGCCGAATCTTCTCTAGAAAGACAGAGGATAGGAAAGGGAACTATGCGGTCAGTATAAAAACTACAAAAACCACGCAGAGTGTGCAAAAGGACCTCCACACCGACTCATGGTGTGGAGGTGCAGCTCTGCACCCCCAGAGCTTCCAGCTAGCAAGGAAATATCATAATAGCAGGCTGGACTGAAACATAACATGTACTGAAAAATATATTCAAAAAACCAATGAACAGCAAATGATTAGCAAGGACTTAGCTTCTGCTGGAGTAGTCAGGTCATCTGAGAATTCCAAGAGAGATCTGAACCAGTACTGAGACATTGACAGCTGGCATGGACTAACGACCTGGGCAGAATTAAATAGGGAAGCGAGCAGAAGCAATAAACGAGGGCAGCTGAGAAAGCCAACCTCAAAGATCAGCAGTTCCACTCAAAGCCACCAGAGGGTGTCCAAGGACAGAACTCACCAAAGTACCATTCACGACCACAGGAGGGAGCCCGAGAACGTAATTCACAACAGTACCCCCCCTTGAGGAGGGGTCACCGAACCCTCACCAGAGACCCCAGGCCGATCAGGACGAGCCAAATGAAAGGCACGAACCAAATCGGCAGCATGGACATTGGAGGCAACAACCCAGGAATTATCCTCCTGACCATAGCCCTTCCATTTAACCAGGTACTGCAGCTTCCGTCTCGAAATACGAGAATCTAAAATCTTCTCCACCACATACTCCAACTCCCCCTCAACCAACACCGGAGCAGGAGGATCAACGGAAGGAACCATAGGCGCCACATATCTCCGCAACAACGACCTATGGAACACATTATGGATGGCAAAAGAAGTTGGAAGGGCCAAACGAAACGACACAGGATTAATAATTTCAGAAATCTTATAAGGACCAATGAAACGAGGCTTGAACTTAGGAGAAGAAACCTTCATAGGAACATAACGAGAAGACAACCAAACCAAATCCCCAACACGAAGTCGGGGACCAACACAGCGACGGCGGTTCGCAAAACGTTGCGCCTTCTCCTGAGACAACGTCAAATTGTCCACCACGTGAGTCCAAATTTGTTGCAACCTGTCCACCACAGAATCCACACCAGGACAGTCAGAAGACTCAACCTGCCCCGAAGAAAAACGAGGATGAAAACCATAATTACAAAAAAAAGGCAAAACCAAAGTAGCAGAACTAGCCCGATTATTAAGGGCGAACTCGGCCAATGGCAAGAAGGTCACCCAATCATCCTGATCAGCAGAAACAAAGCATCTCAGATAGGTTTCCAAGGTCTGATTGGTTCGTTCGGTTGGCCATTTGTCTGAGGATGGAACGCTGAAGAAAAAGACAAATCAATGCCCATCTTAGCACAAAAGGACCGCCAAAACCTAGAAACAAATTGGGAACCTCTGTCCGACACAATGTTCTCCGGAATGCCATGCAAACGAACCACATGCTGAAAAAATAATGGAACCAAATCAGAGGAGGAAGGCAATTTAGGCAAGGGTACCAAATGGACCATCTTAGAAAACCGGTCACAAACCACCCAGATGACAGACATCCTTTGAGAGACAGGAAGATCAGAAATAAAATCCATGGAAATATGTGTCCAGGGCCTCTTCGGGACAGGCAAAGGCAAAAGCAACCCACTGGCACGAGAACAGCAAGGTTTGGCCCGAGCACAAGTCCCACAGGACTGCACAAAAGAACGCACATCCCGTGACAAGGAAGGCCACCAAAAGGACCTGGCAACCAAATCTCTGGTACCAAAAATCCCAGGATGACCAGCCAACACTGAACAATGAACCTCAGAGATAACCCTACTAGTCCATCTATCAGGGACAAACAGTTTCTCCACTGGGCAGCGGTCTGAAACTCCTGCAGTACCCGCCGCAAATCAGGGGAGATGGCAGACAGAATCACCCCCTCTTTAAGAATACCAGCCGGCTCAGGGACTCCCGGAGAATCAGATAAAAAACTCCTAGAAAGGGCATCAGCCTTCACATTCTTAGATCCCGGAAGGTATGAGACCACAAAATCGAAACGGGAGAAAAACAGTGACCATCGAGCCTGTCTAGGGTTCAACCGCTTGGCGGACTCGAGGTAAGTCAGATTCTTGTGATCAGTCAGGACCACCACGCGATGTTTGGCTCCCTCAAGCCAATGTCGCCACTCCTCAAATGCCCACTTCATAGCCAACAACTCCCGATTGCCGACATCATAATTACGCTCGGCAGGCGAAAACTTTCGAGAAAAGAAAGCACACGGCTTCATCAAGGAGCCATCAGAACTTCTCTGAGACAAAACAGCCCCTGCCCCAATCTCAGAAGCATCAACCTCGACCTGAAAAGGGAGCAAAACATCTGGCTGACGCAACACAGGGGCCGAAGTGAAACGACGTTTAAGCTCCTGAAAGGCCTCAATGGCCGCAGGGGACCAATTCACCACATCAGCGCCTTTCTTCGTCAAATCAGTCAAAGGCTTAACCACACTAGAAAAATTAGCGATGAAGCGATGGTAAAAATTAGCAAAGCCCAGGAACTTCTGAAGACTCTTCACAGATGTAGGTTGAGTCCAATCATAAATGGCCTGAACTTTGACAGGATCCATCTCGATAGTAGAAGGGGAAAAAATGAAGCCCAAAAAGGAAACCTTCTGAACTCCAAAGAGGCATTTAGAGCCCTTCACAAACAACGCATTAGCACGAAGGACCTGGAACACCATCCTGACCTGCCTCACATGAGACTCCCAATCATCCGAAAAGACCAAAATATCATCCAAATATACGATCATGAACCTATCCAGATACTTCCGGAAGATGTCGTGCATAAAGGACTGAAACACAGATGGAGCATTAGAAAGCCCGAATGGCATCACCAGGTACTCAAAATGGCCCTCGGGCATATTAAATGCTGTTTTCCATTCATCGCCCTGTTTAATACGCACAAGATTATACGCCCCTCGAAGGTCAATCTTGGTAAACCAACTAGCCCCCCTAATCCGAGCAAACAAATGAGACAACAGAGGCAAAGGGTACTGAAATTTGACCGTGATTTTATTGAGAAGGCGGTAATCTATACAGGGTCTCAGAGAGCCATCCTTCTTGGCCAAAAAAAAGAACCCTGCTCCCAACGGCGACGAAGACGGGCGAATATGCCCTTTCTCCAAGGACTCCTTTACATAACTCCGCATAGCGGCATGTTCTGGCACAGATAAATTGAACAGTCGGCCCTTAGGGAACTTACTACCAGGAATCAAATTAATAGCGCAATCACAGTCCCTATGAGGAGGTAGGGCACTGGACTTGGGCTCATCAAATACATCCTGGTAATCCGACAAAAACTCAGGGACTTCAGAAGGAGTGGAAGAAGAAATTGACATCAAAGGAACATCACCATGTATCCCTTGACAACCCCAACTAGACACAGACATTGATTTCCAATCCAGTACTGGATTATGAACCTGTAACCATGGCAAACCCAACACGACAACATCATGCAAATTATGCAACACCAAAAAGCGGATATTTTCCTGATGTGCGGGAGCCATGTACATGGTCAGCTGAGTCCAGTACTGAGGTTTATTCTTGGCCAATGGCGTAGCATCAATCCCCCTTAAGGGAATAGGACTCTGCAAAGGCTCCAAGAAAAAAACACAGCGCCTGGCAAACTCCAAGTCCATCAAGTTCAGGGCAGCGCCTGAATCCACAAATGCCATAACAGAGTAGGACGACAGTGAGCAAATCAGGGTAACAGATAAGAGAAATTTAGGCTGCAAAGTACTAATGGTGACAGACCTAGCGAACCTCTTAGTGCGCTTAGGACAATCAGAGATAGCATGAGAGGAGTCACCACAGTAAAAACACAGCCCATTCTGACGTCTGTGTTCTTGCCGTTCAGCTCTGGTCAAAGTCCTATCACATTGCATAGGCTCAGGCCTCCGCTCAGAGGACACTGCCAAATGGTGCACAACTTTGCGCTCGCGCAAACGCCGATCAACCTGAATGGCCAAAGACATAGACTCATTCAGACCAGCAGGCGTGGGGAACCCCACCATAACATCCTTAAGGGCTTCAGAAAGACCCTTTTTGAAAATTGCTGCCAGGGCACACTCATTCCATTGAGTAAGCACAGACCACTTTCTAAACTTCTGGCAATATACTTCTGCCTCATCCTGACCCTGACATAGAGTCAGCAAGATCTTTTCTGCCTGATCCACAGAATTAGGTTCGTCATAAAGCAATCCAAGCGCTAGAAAAAATGCATCCACATTAAGCAATGCAGGATTTCCTGGCTCAAGGGAGAATGCCCAGTCTTGCGGGTCACCACGCAACAAAGAAATAATAATCTTTACTTGCTGAATGGGATCACCAGAGGAGCGGGGTTTCAGAGCAAGAAACAGTCTGCAATTATTTTTGAAATTCAAAAATTTAGATCTATTCCCAGAAAACAAATCAGGAATTGGAATTCTAGGCTCTAACATCGGATTCTGACCTACATAATCTTGAATACTCTGTACCCTAGCAGTGAGTTGATCCACACAAGAGGACAAACCTTGAATATCCATATCTACACCTGAGTCCTGAACCACCCAGAGGTTAAGGGGAAAAGAAAGACAAAACAGGCTGCAAAGAAAAAAAAATTGACTCAGAACTTCTCTTATCCCTCTTTTGAGATGCATTAACACTTTGTTGGCCAGCTGTACTGTTATGACCTGGTGGTTAGGAGCACCCGAAGTGACCTGATGGTTAAAACAGAAAACCTGGGATGAGCTCTGAGGGAGTGGTAACTCTACTGACCGCAATCCCTAATCCTATTACACACACTAGAAATAGCCGTGGAGGGTACCTAACTCTCCCTAGACGCCTCTTCACAGCCTAAGAGTTCACTACCCCTAAAGATAAATAATAGCCTACCTTGCCTCAGAGAAACTCCCCAAAGTAAAGGTAGCCCCCCA
The DNA here is from genome assembly GCF_051348905.1 of Ranitomeya variabilis. Taxonomy (NCBI): domain Eukaryota; kingdom Metazoa; phylum Chordata; class Amphibia; order Anura; family Dendrobatidae; genus Ranitomeya; species Ranitomeya variabilis. The sequence continues at coordinate 997,616,534 of NC_135232.1, read as the reverse complement.
CAAATATTAACTGTGAGTTAAGAGGGAAGTGACAAACACAGGAATGAAACAGATTTTAGCAAAGGAGGCCGAATCTTCTCTAGAAAGACAGAGGATAGGAAAGGGAACTATGCGGTCAGTATAAAAACTACAAAAACCACGCAGAGCGTGCAAAAGGACCTCCACACCGAATCACGGTGTGGAGGTGCAGCTCTGCACCCCCAGAGCTTCCAGCTAGCAAGGAAATATCATAATAGCAGGCTGGACTGAAACATAACATGTACTGAAAAATATATTAAAAAAACCAATGAACAGCAAATGATTAGCAAGGACTTAGCTTCTGCTGGAGTAGTCAGGTCATCTGAGAATTCCAAGAGAGATCTGAACCAGTACTGAGACATTGACAGCTGGCATGGACTAACGACCTGGGCAGAGTTAAATAGGGAAGCGAGCAGAAGCAATAAACGAGGGCAGCTGAGAAAGCCAACCTCAAAGATCAGCAGTTCCACTCAAAGCCACCAGAGGGTGTCCAAGGACAGAACTCACCAAAGTACCATTCACGACCACAGGAGGGAGCCCGAGAACGGAATTCACAACAGTTAGGAAAAATACTCATTGCACAGGCACCTCCATGCTGGAGGAGGTGCTTAAAATAGTAAATGTCCTCCAGCTATTAGCTGGGGACACTTTAGGGGAATGTATACAGTCCCTTTAAGAAAGGGGAAGTGTGCGTGCCCTAAGCACAGTGTCCCGAGATGCACGCACCGCAGGCAGCAACAGGCTCGGAAGGAAGAGACAAAGCAGGATGGGGGTCAGTCACAGCAGTGAGAACGCTGGTGTCTCTGCAGGGGGAGATGGGCTGCAGAGACGCTGACACTACAGTACCCCATTCCTCATTACGCCCCCTCTTTTTCAAGCCTGCTACAAATTTCTCCAGGAGGAGAGGGGCAGGGATATTCCTCCCTGGGCTCCCAAGACCAATCCACAAGAAAGAAGGTCTTTCCTTTTACTCTCTTGGTGGCTAGAATGTTCTCTACATTGAGAATGTCCTCAGTGCTGACAGGAGCCAGAGTGATACCGGGAACATTGAAGAAAGAACTGAAAACAATGGGTTTGAGGAGAGACACATGTAAGGAATTGGGGATTTGCAAAGAGGCCGGGAGTTTGTAGGCTACTGGATTAATTTGTTTCAACACCTAGAAGCGAGTACCCAATTTATAGAATGGTATCTTGAGATGGACATACTTAAGGTACCGTCGCATTAAGCGACGCTGCAGCGATATAGACAACGATGCCGATCGCTGCAGCGTCGCTGTTTCGTCGTTGTGTGGTCGCTGGAGAGCTGTCACACAGACAGCTCTCCAGCGACCAACGATGCCGAAGTCCCCGGGTAACCAGGGTAAACATCGGGTTACTAAGCGCAGGGCCGCGCTTAGTAACCCGATGTTTACCCTGGTTACCAGTGTAAATGTAAAAAAAAAAACACTACATACTTACATTTCGGTGTCTGTCGCGTCCCCCAGCGTCAGCTTCCCTGCACTGTGTAAGCGCCGGCCCTAAAGCAGAGCGGTGACGTCACCGCTGTGCTCTGCTTTACGGCCGGCACTGACACATTCAGTGCAGGAAGCTCTGAGCAGCAGCGCAGACGCCGAGGGACGTGACAGACATCAGAAGGTGAGTATGTACTGTTTTTTTTTTACTTTTACAATGGTAACCAGGGTAAATATCGGGTTACTAAGCGCGGCCCTGCGCTTAGTAACCCGATATTTACCCTGGTTACCATTGTAAAACATTGCTGGCTTCGTTGCTTTTGCTGTCAAACACAACGATACACGCCGATCTGACGACCAAATAAAGTTCTGGACTTCTAGCTCCGACCAGCGATATCACAGCAGGATCCAGATCGCTGCTGCGTATCAAACACAACGATATCACTATCCAGGACGCTGCAACGTCACGGATCGCTATCCTTATCGTTGTTAAGTTGTTCAGTGTAAAGGTACCTTTAGACGAAAGCCAGACCTTATCTCTGGGAAGAAACAGAGACAAATCCAGACGTCTCTTGTCTGCATGTCTTTTCATCCGCTTGGAGGATTTTACTAAGGATGCCTTGGCATCCTCCCAAATTTGGGAAAAAGTTCCTGACGAGGAAATCGGCAGCAGGAATATTGGAAGTGACAGCCACAGAAAACTGGACTTTGGGGTGTTGGTCGTGGACCACAAAAAACTTGGCAGAAGACTCGCTCACATGGTTATTGTATGAGAATTTGGCCCAAGGCAGGACTTCAGCCTAGTCGCTGTGGTGAGCATTGAAAAAGTGCTGGAGGAAATTAGTTAGGATCTGACTGACTATTTCCACTTGACCATTGGACTGAGGATGGTAGGATGATGAGAAGTCCAAAGTAGCATCCAGTAGCTTACAGGTGGCCCTCCAGAAACGAGAGGTAAACAGAACACCTCTATCAGAGACTATGTGAAGCGCTAGGCCATGGACACAAAAAATATGAAGAATAAATTATTTTGCCAGCACTGGTACAGATGGAAGGCCGGATAGCACGGTGAAGTGGGCCATCTTGGAGAAACAATCCACAACCTCCCAGATAACAGTACTCCCATCCTATCATAGCAGACCCGTAATAAAATTCATGGAAATTTGCTGCCAGGGAGCAGATGGCACGGGAAGCAGCCGACTGGTTGGAAGCTGTTTAGGAGTCTTATTTTGAGCACATGAGGGACAGACAGAGATGAAATTCGCAATATCTTTGCGCAGGGTCGGCCACCAATAGTGTTGATCGGTAAGAAGAGTTGTCTTCTTCTGTTCAGCATGGCTCGCTACCTTGGACAAATGGCCCCAAAGAAGAACCTGCTTCCTATCAGGTTCAGCCAAGTAAGTCTTACAGAAGGAAAGACAAGACAAGTCCAGTAGAGCATCCGTGATTATTTTGGAGGGCTCGATGATGTGTTTAGAAAAAAATGTGTGACCCGGCGATGAAGAATCCACTGCACCTTCAAAGGTCTTATTTGTATCAAACTTCCATTTTATTGAGAAATAGTTGAAAAATGTAAAAAAGCACAGTTACATGCAGTCAGATCAAACCAGTGGACATCTAGAACAACATGTTTCGGCCTATAACAAGGCCTTAGTCATGGTCCTGGAGGATGTGTTTAAGCTCCTCCTCCTGGTCAGAGGCCTGGAAGGACCTGGAGAGAACGTCTGTCATGACGTCTTTATCAGCTGGCTGAAAATGTAGAGTGAAGTTGAAGTGAGGAAAAAACAAAGACCACCTGGCTTGTTGAGGGTTATGCCACTGTGAGGAAAGAACAAAGACCACCTGGCTTGTTGAGGGTTAGGCCACTGTGCGGATTGCAAATAAGCAAGATTCTTGTGGTCAGTGTAAATAACCACAGGGTGCAACTCTCCTTCCAAGTATTGCCACTCCTCCAGAGCCAGCTTGATTGTGAGTAGTTCTCTATCGCCAATAGATTAATTGCATTCCAGTGCAGAGCAGTGCTTAGGGAAGCCGCAGGACACCATGCGACCAGATGAAGACTTTTGAGTAAGAATGACACCAGCCCCTGAGGAAGATGCATCCACCTCCAGAAAGAACTACTGTTATGGGTTGGACGATGCAGCACAGGAGCCAAGGAGAATGCCTGCTTGAGGGATAGAAAGGTGTCTTCTGCCTCTGGAGTTGTGGAATAAATTGGAGATAATAACTGCAAACCCGAGAAACCACTGGATAGCCGTAAGACCATCCTGGCGAGGCTACTTCAGTACGGCGGATACCTTCTTGGGATCCATCTTCAGACATATTTCGGAAACTATGTAACCAAGAAACGGAAGGGAAGTCTGTTCGAAGACACATTTTTCATATTTTGTATATATTTGGATAGTTCTTAACTTTAGCAGAATCTGGCGAATTTCAAGGTGTCATTTAATAATAATCTCTTTATTTATATCGCACCAACATTATCATCACTGTCCCTGATGGGGCTCACAATCTAAATTCCCTACCATTATGTCTTTGGAATGTGGGAGGAAACCGGAGTACCTGGGGGAAACTCACGCAAATACGAGAACATACAAACTCCTTGCAGATGTTCTTGGTGGGATTTGAACCCAGGACTCCAGCGCTACAGTGCTAACCACTGAGCCAACATGCTGTCTAGGGATACTATCACACACGTATAGAGCAGGACCCTGAAGATGTAATTTACCAGTTCATGGAAGATGGCTGGGGCATTACAGAGTCCAAATGGCATACTCGTGTTAAAGGCCGTCTTCCATTCATCTCCCTGGCGAATCCGAATCAGTTGTAAGCACCTCGTAGGTCAAGCTTCGTGAAGACTATGGAACCCTTCAGGTGATCAGACAGCTTGGAGATGAGAGATAGGGGATACTTACTTTTAGCTGTGATTTGTTTAAGGCCTCTACAGTCAATGCAGGGTCACAGAGAACCGTCCTTCTCCACAAAGAAAAACCCAGCTCCAGCCGGAGAAAAAGATTTTTGGATAACTCCCCTAGCAAGGTCCTCATCAATATACGACAATAAAATGTAGAAAAACCAAATAAAGTGCAAGGTGCTAGGACAAACAAAACAAATGTGATGGAAACACACAAAAAACAAGGAAAATCAGTAGCCTATAGAAGACTCCCAGTCCATTCCCTATGTGGTACAATAAAGCAGTTGTTGATGTCCTCAGGTAGCAATACCCAACATGAAATGTAAACTAGGTTTGGCTTAAGAACAGAGTACAGATATTCAACCAGGTTGTGTATTTATGCCACAGTATGCAATTGTATAGGATCACAGCGTTGCAGGTGATATGGACCGGCTCCCATAAAGCATTCCTCTAGGTCCAAATGAAGTCCTGCTCTGGTTAAAAAATATTTGTGTATACATAGACAGATAGCAGGTGCTACATAAAAATGGCTTACCACGCAAAGCACCTGCTCGCCACCGATCAGACCTTATACTTTATACTTTCTGGTATGTCCCACATCCTTCTGATGGGCTACGATATACCACATGCATGTACAAAGGCTGCAAACTGATTTACGCAAATCCTAAGGAGGTCTCACTTAATATTGGGAGTTGTTCTGCACTCTACAACCAAATCCCCTTAACACATACTGTAGTGATCAACACTCCCATTACAGATCCTTCATAGCATCAATGGCAAGGATCAATAAAACATGTTGGCAAATAGCATAGAAGGAGAGGTCTCACCCGATACAGAGGGAGTACTTCAATGGTTACTGCATTCCTCTTCCCAGATCTATCTGGAATGTTGGGTATTGCTACCTGAGGATATCAGCAACTGCCTTATTGTACCACATATTGAACGGACTGGGAGTCCGTAAGAGTCTTCTATAGGCTACTGATTTTCCTTGTTTTTTTATGTGTTTTCACCACATTTGTTTTGTTTGTCCTAGCATATTGCACTTTATTTGGTTTTTCTACATTTTATTGACGTACTTATTAAAAGTTATATTTTATCCACTACGCTACTTACAATTGATACTAGTTGGATACAACCATCTGCTACATACCTCTCCTCAATATACTCAGACATGGCACAATTCTCAGCCTGGGACAGGGGATAGATTTGGCCTCATGGAGGTGATGCACCAGGCAGAAAGTCAATCGGGCAGTCATACAGTCTTTGAGGTGGCAAGGTCTCAGTCTCTTTCTTGTCAAAGACGTCCGCACATGTCCAATATGCCGGAGGCTGGCTAGGCAAACTAGCAGGAGAAGTAGGAGACCGGACAGGATGAATGGGAGCAAGGTAACTCTCATGACAAACTGAACCCCAACGGAGTACCTCTCCATATCTTCAATCCAGAACTGGCTCATGTCTTTGCAGCCATGGGAGACCTAGAAGCAGAGGGTAAGATAGACCAGACTGCACATAGAGAGAAATCTTCTCAGAATGTAGCATCCCCATCTGAAGTTCCAAGGGCTCCATTATGAACTGGACGGTCTTGGGAAGAGGCTTTCCATCCACCAAAGAAATCACCAATGGATCCAGAAGACATAGGATCAGAATTTTATACCACCCGACCATAGCCTGTTGAAAGAAATTACTCAGAAGCTGGAGTCCAGGTGGGTGGACCAATTCAATAAAAGACCTTTTGCCACAGGAGACGGATACAATCAGGGTCAATGATGGAGAGGAGGAAGTCTTGCCCAAGGTAACCTCTCGCACTGGCATTTCTTTTCTCTCGGGGCAGGATAGGATAAAGTGTTCTGAACTACCACGATAGAAGCATGTTCCTTCAGTGCGATGAACCTCCTGATGACCTGGTCAATCTGCATGGGTTTAAGGAAAGATGTCTCAGCAGGAATATGCCTAGTGTTCGGCCATTGAAAGGTGGAAGCCAAGCACACCAATCTCTTTTTGCAGTTCACCTCTTTGGACCACTGCTGGAACCTGATGTCAATCCTGGTTGCAAGGGACTCCACTTCATCCAGAGAGGTGGGCATCTCTCAACCAGTCAGTTCATCCTTGATACTCCTGGAGAGGCACTCTCAGAAGGTTGCCACCAGTGCATCATTATTCCACAGTTCGGAGGACAAGGTGTGAAAGAGGACCCCATATTGGCCCACGGAGAGGTTACCTTGGTGTAACTGGAGCAAACAAGAAGCTGCAGAAGAAACGGGGCCAGACTCATAAAAGACTTTACAGAAGGCTTCCAAGAAGGACTGTAGGTTCAACACCAAAGAACTCCTCTCTCCCACAGATGATTGAGCGATGTTAGGGCTCCACCAGATGGGACATGATGAAGGCCACTTTGGCTCGGTCTGAGATGAACTGATAAGCCAGGAGATCAAAGTGCAGCGTTCACTTGTTAATTAACTCCCGACACAGGGCAAGATCTCTGCCAAAGCGTGGAGGAGCCAACAAACAAGGTAACCTGGTACATAACTGGCAGCCTGGTGGGTCATCATCGTGGTAACTGCCACCTGAGAGGATGTGAAAGCAGCCAGTACTGCCAGAGTGTCTAGATGGGTATTCACAGTCTGTAGATGGGATAAAATCTTATCCTGTTGATCCTTCTGGCAAGAGACCTACTAGTATAGGTCCGAGATGGAAGATGCCTGGGAGCCAGCGGATTCCATGGCCTGTGCAAACTGTAATGGGCTGGGTGATGGAACCACTGTGACGGAGCTCAAGGATGTCCTGGAGGGGCATGACTAGAAGCCTCACCCAATCTGACCACAGATACGCAGCAGCGTATGACACCAAGATCCGTGGAGAGAAAAAAGAGGTGGTCCAGGTGCTACTCCAGGACTGACCTTGGGTAGATGGCAGCTAACCTCCTAGGTATGGGTAGCTGAGATGACCCAAGGGAATGTCCAATAGATGCAGGCAGGTGGAGTACGATGACAGGTACCATGGATACAGACCGGACCGGCTGATGGAGAGATGAGCGCTGGCAAGTGCAACTGGACCAGGTGATGTAGAGATGACCACTGGCAGGTGCAGTGGGACCGTCTAACGTTGAGAAGAGCACTGGCAGGTGCAGCATGTTGGCGAAGGTGCTTAAAATAGAAGGAGGAGGGCCGCGACGATGAGTACGCTGGCATCTCTGCAGGGAAAAATGAGACGCCGGTGCTACAATAAGAATACCAGTTTGTGATAATATATGTTTATACCTATATCCAGCTCCTTTATGCTGATCATCATCACAACAATCATTGGTAAGAAGCATGGTGACCAATTATTGAAATAGGCATTTCTGTGGCTAGGCTTCAAAGGAGACTGTGATTTCTGCAATATCCGGCTATGCTGATGCATCGTTTCATATAGCAGATATAGGTCCTTTTTATACCGACATCTGTGGTTCAGGACATCATCCATAGGTCAGGGGGGAAGGTGGGGTGAGAGTAACTCTCATTGTTTGAGTATTTAATCAATCTGCATAGTATGTCCTTCACTGTTTGCAAGTCAACAAGCTACATAGACTTATACAATAGGTAATCAACATATTAGCAAACATCAATTGTTCAATGACCCTGCATCCCTGTTCACCAAGGATGGCACCAAGAAGCTTATATAATAGGTAAACATCAGCCATTCAATAATTAGCAAACATCAATCCAATAGTCAATGTTCAGACTTATTTGAACAATAGTCTTTGTCTTTTGGCCTACTGAAAATATACATCTGGTATAATTAAGATTAAATGTTGTGTCATCACAGCAAGGTTTCTGTTATCTTTGATTCTAGGAGTTACGGATTACTTTGAGTCTATCACTGCCTCTAATCCATCTACTCATCTTACATCTTTGCCAAAGGTAAGCCTCATTCAGACGTCCATGAATCATGTACATTTTCTACCTATGTTTTTCACTTATAGAAAACAAAACTATTATAACCAATGGAGCTGTTCACATGTACTTTTTTGTGGATAATCTATCCAATTTTTATCCGATTTGTTGATTAAAATCCCCCATTCCAATCACTTTGGAAAAACTGCCATCTGTGTGTCATCAATGTACTGTGTACATTTTATACTTCAAGAAGAAACTTGAAGGTTTTTTTACAAACAAGAAAAATAGATGACAATACTGATAATATGAGCAGATGCATAAACCAAAAGTGAATGAAAATAGTACTTCCACCTTCTTAACTTTCCTCTCTACTCAATAACTATTCCATGCAGAAAAAAACAATCTTATCTTATTTCACAAAATGTTTTAAACTCCTGGAAGTATTTTCAGACTACTCTTCCCCCCTCCCCCTCGGAAAAAAAATATTTCAGTATATGTTCTTTTTTTTCCTACACTTATAGTTGAAGACTGACACAATCATTGTGAAGAATTTATTTACTAAACTGAAAATTGGATTTTTCTGTACTTTTCCATTCAAATTCTTCAATTAAATGTAATAATTTTCAGAATATTCCACATGGACCACTACTTTCTATGTATTCTAAAAATCCTGATACAGTATTTCAGCCTTATAATAAAATAAAAATGTTCATTTAATATCCGGATGAAGTTTTATTTCTACAAAGTTTGTAAATTGCCAAAATGAATTTCCCAGATATAGATATATAAAGACTGCCATATATTTTATCTGATTTATTTGGTTCATTTAGTGGCTGAAGAGTATACTGACAAATTGAAATCAAGGACACATTCACAGATTTGTCACAGCAAAACAAAAATTAAATGAATCATAGACAAGCAAAATACAACTTGACAACACAAAGTCACAATGTTGGGGCTTTATTTACACAGGGACAGAAGCAGATTTTTTTTAGAAACCTGTTTGTTTTTCTTTCTTTTTATTTTTGTTTGTGTCTGAAATGGGCTCTGAAATTAAAAACTTAGTACGAAATTTAAGAAAACATAACCCAAAATTCCATTGCTAAAACAAGGCGTCTATATATATAAGAGGCATCGTGATTACTCGCTAATCCCGTCCCCTGCACAGTAGCTCTGCCCACCACCTCAGCACCACACACAATCCGCACCACATCACTACATACAATCCCGCCCCCCACTATATTACCACACAATCCCACCCCCACCACAGTACCACAAAAAATCCCGCCCCACCACATTACCACATACAATCCTGCCCCCACCACATTACCACACACAATCTCGCCCCCCCCACATCACCACACATAATCCCGCCCCCCCACCACATTATCACACACAATCCCGCCCCCCACAATACCACAGATAATCCCGCCCCCACCACATCACCACACTTAATTCCGCCCCCCTACATTACCAAACGAGGCTCCATCCCCACACATTACCACATGAGGCTCCGTCCCCACACATTACCACATGAGGCTCCGTCCCCACACATTACCACATGAGGCTCCGTCCCCACACATTACCACACGAGGCTCCATCCCCACACATTACCACACGAGGCTCCATCCCCACACATTACCACACGAGACTCCATCCCCACACATTACCACACGAGGCTCCGTTCCCCCTCATTACCACACGAGGCTCTGTCCCCACACATTACCACACGAGGCTCCGTCCCCACACATTACCACATGAGGCTCCGTCCTCCCTCATTACCACATGAGGCTCCATCCACACACATTACCACACGAGGCTCTGTTCCCCCACATTACCACATGAGGCTCCGTCCCCACACATTATCACACGAGGCTCCATCCCCACACATTACCACACGAGGCTCCATTCCCCCACATTACCACACGAGGCTCCGTTCCCCCACATTACCACAGGAGGCTCCGTCCCCACACATTACCACACGAGGCTCCATTCCCCCACATTACCACACGATGCTCCGTCCCCCCACATTAACACACGAACCTTCGTCCCCACACATTACCACACGAGGCTCCGTCCTCCCTCATTACCACATGAGGCTCCATCCACACACATTACCACACGAGGCTCTGTTCCCCCACATTACCACATGAGGCTCCGTCCCCACACATTACCACACGAGGCTCCATCCCCACACATTACCACATGAGGCTCCGTCCGCCCTCATTACCACACAAGGCTCCATCCACACACATTACCACACGAGGCTCTGTTCCCCCACATTACCACATGAGGCTCCGTCCCCACACATTATCACACGAGGCTCCGTCCCCACACATTACCACACGAAGCTCCATTCCCCCACATTACCACACGAGGCTCCGTCCCCACACATTACCACACGAGGCTCCATTCCCCCACATTACCACACGATGCTCCGTCCCCCCACATTAACACACGAACCTCCGTCCCCACACATTACCACACGAGGCTCCGTCCCCGCACATTACCACATGAGGCTCCTGAGCATGCCGAGCGTTAGCTGGCTGGAAACAGCTAGTTAAAATCATAAGGAGTAAAAAGACTTCTATTGGAACCTTCCGTAACTTCTCCATGGATACTTGACTTTGACCTTGTGTTTGTTTTCTAAAGGCTAAATGGATGTAGGACAACCCTTTTATGTACAGTATTTCATCTTCACTGACCCTAACATTTTTGATTCTCCCATGTTTTGGCTGTTATAATATTGCGTTATTGTAACTTAATTATTCTTATGTTTGATGTAGAGTATCTTATGCACATTATATATATATATATATATATATATATATATATATATGTCTGACTTGACATGCTAAAGATTTTGGCTTGCTCCAAGTTTTGCCTCTTTAAATACATCAGTTGTGCAGAAGCAATCACATCATTTGTTGTGTTATATGTTCTTGCAAAAGCGGACAACATTCATCCAAATTATGTAATTAACTCTTTCAGAAATTAGGTGTCTGGTAGAGAAAAAAATACATCAAACATACAGACTGGCATGTCATATGGTGGGACTGTAGCCAAATAGTGTGTGCTATTGAGCCACCATGAAGTTTGTACTATCCAGGTTAATGAAGTCACATGAAGGTAGAGCTCCACAGTCTAATGTAGTCACATAAAGATAGAGCTCCGCAGGCTAATACAACATGATGATAGATTCTAATGTAGTCGCATGAAGGTAGGGTCCCCGTCTAATGTAGTCACGTGAAGGTTGAGCTCCCCTGTCTAATGCAGTCATATGAAGGTAGAAGTCTCCTGCCTAATGTTAGCACATGAAGATAGACTTCCACAGTCTAATGTAGTCTGGCTCACGTAGGGAACATCAGTTATTTCATACTAAAGATATATTCTCTTTGCATCCAGCTGATTTTATTCTACACAATGATTAATCTGTTGATCACAGATGACATTCAGCTATCAGCGCAGTTAGTGAAACTGTGGTATATTTGTTTCTGGTCTACTGCTGCTGAGTAGAATAGTTGTCGTGTGGCAGTGGATTTGTTCCAGTGTGTCAGAACTATTTTGGGCACTGTGAGTTAAGAGATGTAATACATTGCCTGTGCGTACACTGACGATTCATAAACGTGCATTGTCATTTGTACTTTGCTGCCATCTTCAGGTCAATGTATATGTATAAAATTAGGTAATTAATTTGCTCACAAGAAGCTTCCATAGAAATGGCTGGGAGACTCACAGCTAAGGGCACACATGCCCTGTGTGCGGGTACAAACCAGTTTAGTTCAGTCCTGTCTAGTCAAGGCAGAGGAAGGAAACTCCACTGCTCCCTGAATCCATTCCAGTCCACGCTGAGGGGACATGGTTCTCCAAATAATTGCCCCCATAAAGGTATGAAGCCTCATACAGTCAGGAGAGATAAGGCAGAGAAAGTGCCCTTCTGTATACTAGTTCTTCCAATGTGCTTCCAGCCATGTCACAAACTTTGTCCAACCTACCCACTGCAATAGAGAATGGTACTACATGTTGACCCCCATGAAAGTGTACACAATAACAAAATCCTGATAGTCCACTTTTTAGAGGGGGCATGTTCTGACCTGTTGCAGAACCAACTCTGCATGCTTTCTGCCTAACCCACCAGCCACACCTTTGCAAAATTCAAGACCCTTGCTATTCGTGTCCTGGCAAATGAACATTCTCAGGAAAACTCTAACTTTTACTCCCTCAGCTGAGTCTATCCCTGTTAAGCTTCTAGCTTTCCTGATGACATCACCGGGTACCAAGCAAGCTACACAAGCTGCGCTTACTCCTGCTGCAGACTCCAAGGCATTTATTGAGGCCTGTTTAAATGACATTACAAGAGGACTCCAGGAATTCTCCAAGCAGATGAAAAACCTAAGAGTCCACCTTCATGCTTCAGCTTCATGGTCACAGGGTGGAGAGTGTATAGACCTGGAAGGTTCAGAGTGTGAGTCTTGGAATAGCCTCGGTGTTGGAATGTCCTGGGATGGACTGGATTCCTGAAAGCACCTGCTGAGGCTATGGAGTGAATGGTCAATGTGTTGGATTGTTCTGGGGTGGACTAGGATCATGTAAGCACCTTATGAGAGTGTGAGTTCTGGAATGGTCAGAGTGTTGGATTGTCCTGGAGTCCTGGAAGCACCTGGTGAGACCATGGACTGATGGCCTGTGTGTTGGATGTGCCTGGGACTGGACTTCTTGGAAAGTGCACAGAGAGGCTGCAACTGCAGAGCCTGGGACGGCTACTGTGTTGGGGAAGCTACAGTTCCTACTGCGGGTCTGGACTATCTGAGGTGCCCTGGTCACAAGGACGGGGATCCCAGTGAGGCAGCTTTCCCCTGGGAACCAACACTTACAGGAGTTAGTGTGTGGAGCTGGAGCTCCTGTAAGGTAACTCCAGATAACGGGGTTATGGGCAGAGATGTCTCTGCCATTGGAACAGACTGTCGGTGGTTAATGTGTTCTGTTCATGTATATAATGAACTGTAATGAACTGTTTGTGATGCGGATTATGACGTTTAATAAACCGGAATAGTCTGTCTATGTGGAGAAACCGTGCCTGATTGCTTTAATCCCGTGCCAATCGAGCGTCCCCCAACCCACTCAGGTAGTGCTATCATCACACTATATATATGCCATCACAATGGTGGACCATTACGCAAAGTTTGCCTCTATTGCTCCTGCCAAAGATATCACAGCCAAAACTACAGCTGATGTCTTCTATACAGAGTTCATCCAACACTATGGATGTCCGTACCACATCCTCACTAATCGTTGACCTGCCTTTGAATCTCAACTTTTCCATGAGCTGTGCAAGTACACAGATGGCAAGAAACTAAATATGATGTGATGGACTGTGCGAGAGAGAGAACCAACTCATCATTGGTATGCTGTGCACTGCTTCTGCCAACAAGGGAACTAAGTGTCCTATAAGTCTGAAAGATCTTGTCCACATCTCTATTAACACCACCCATAGCGCAACTGGTAATCCTCTGTTTTATTTGATATTCTGCTGACAAGATTTTACCTGGCTATAGGTGTACCAATACTTGACACCATTAACAATTTTCCACAAACAGATTGTCTAATTTAACACCACAGGAAACCAAGGAAATTGTTGAGTGGTACACGGAGGAAGCACGAAGAGGATAACAAGACTAAATGCAATGTGCCCATGCAAAGCCCTTACAAATTGGAAAGTGAGTTTGGCACTGGAAAACTGGATCCACTTTGGGATGTGGAACCATACACAATAACTGCTATACCCATTCCATCATCTGACGTGTATGAGATATCAAAGATTAGTTGAAAACCTCACACGGTACACAGGAACCGACTAAAACTTTGTCTAAAGGAAAACTACTGAGTGAGTCACCACTTCTATAGTTACCCTATCAGGGTTTTGTTTGGGATAGCCATTGAGGAGCCATTTCCATCATTTTATCTAATAGGGTGCCAACCTCCACTGTGAGGCAGGGTCAGGACAGGGTCAGTAAGTCATCGGCCCTTTGTCTCTAGTATAGACTACAGTTGTCATCTTTATCCCTCCTCCCTCATCCCATATCTAACCATTTGGTTATAGGTTTTTTCATCCCCTCCCTATACAGTTTTTGAGAGATAGAAGGGACAGTCGACGGTGAGCGGGGGCGCCATTGCGCAGGAATAGGGTGCCAACCTCCGCTGCTAGGTAGGGTGTTCTTGAGTTTTAGAGTAAGGCCAGGTACCTCCCTTGCCCTTTTCTATTAGGTATTTTCTTGTTTTTTGGTGATGGTGTTGTGTTTTGTGTGCACCAGTATTTTAGCATATATTAATAAGGTTAAATTTTTAACATAGTATACTGGAGTCTTTTTCTGTGAATTAGTTGATATTCGTACTCCAATTACCATTTTGTACTGTGATTCATACTCATGACAGCACGGCAAACACCCGGTGTTTGGGAGGCCACACCTGAAGTGAAGTCCGTGTTTGGTGTCCGTACCAGAACAGTAGGTGTTCGGTACAGATGCAGAACATTACTGTTCTGGTTTGCCCATCTATAATATTTGACCCTAGTCATGAGAAGTGCAGAGTATAAAAAAATAACTGCTCTTAATGCTCAGTTTTCCCCGACATTGAGCTCTACTTGCTATATTTTATTACCTAGTTTTCTCCTTCTTTTTATGGAAATGTTTCCTTCTAATAAACATGCTGGTGGCTTCTTCTCTCGGAACCATACAGAGATTGAACTCAGCAGACTTGTGTCTTGCTTTCAGGATTATCTATTATGTATGTCAATCAATATCCCTTGTTCTATGCAATCAGTATGGAAATGTTCTAAACAGCTTTTTTCTGACAGCGGGGAAGATTTTGCATCACTTTCCAACATAGCATGTGCAACTTAACTTTGCATGGTAAACACAAATAACTTTTAATGTACTGATCAGATCTTGTATATGATTTCTATTTGCATATTATTTAAATTATTTCTGTTTACAGTAAACAACATCAGGTGAGGAAAAATGTATCAAGCTGACATTCATTATATCATATAATACTGCATCTTTATATAAATATTGGGAGAAAGTCTTTTTGCCATAGGAGTAGATCACTCACATGCTCAGCAGGCATGCTTAACACTGGAGAAAGCAATTTGCATACAGAATAAAAACTCTGGCCTATTTTAATTTAAAATGACAGCAGCGCTACTTTCCCAGCACTTTCCATTTACTGATTGTTTGAGAAAAGCCTTGTATATTTCAATGTATCAGCCTAATATAGTATTGATTTTGGTGTTCAATTCAATCGCTGCTTCCTCAACAAGAAAATGTAAAGTAGCTTCCTCAATGTCTTCCTTATACTCAGTAACAAAATGTAGAACAATGGGCTTATTGGTGCATAGACGCCAGTGGCTACTGTATTTTCAGCTAAACCTTCTTACAATCTGCCACTCTTTAAGAGACTGTTATATTTTTTGTTATTCAAGGAAGAAATGAACTATTATTACTGGAGGAACATGGTGGCAATGCCTTTCCAGATCAAAAAAGCAAAAAAACTATCACAACCGAGGAAGGGTTAATGCAATATTACTGGTGTGAGTGTATGGTTATCCCTGAATTTGCTGAGGAACATATTCATACAGACCCCATAATTATTAGTGGGACCCCTCTGCTTCCCATTACATTAGTTATGCATCAGATTCATGTTATGCATGAATTACGATTGCCTGTTTCCAAGAAGGAAATCGACAAACGAACATGTAAATACAGCCTTACATAATAGACAAATACAGCACACACACACCACTTACATATTATACAAATACAGCACACACACCACTTACATATTATACAAATACAGCACACACACCACTTACATATTATACAAATACAGCACACACACCGCTTACATATTATACAAATACAGCACAAACACCACTTACATATTAGTCAAATACAGCGCACACACACCGCTTACATATTATATAAATACAGCACACACACCACTTACACATTATACAAATACAGCACACACACCGCTTACATATTAGACAAATACAGCACACACACACCACTTACATATTATACAAATACAGCGCACACACACCACTTAAATATTATACAAATACAGCGCACACACCACTTACATATTATACAAATACAGCGCACACACACCACTTAGGCCAGTTTCACATTTGCGGTAGAATCCGCAGCGTTTATGCCGCAACCTGAAACGCACGATAAACACATACGCGTGCAAACGCAGCGTTTTTTAGGCGCATAAGTTTATGCATGCGGTCCAAAAAACGCAACGTTTACATGTTTTTTTCATGTGTTTTGCACGCGTTTTTTGTGCGCATGGTGGAAAATTTTACAGGGGAAAAAATCTAGATAAACAGACCCCGCCAATGGGACAACAGTGGGCGTGTGTTATGGGATATCTTTATATAGACCCTTGGACAGCAGAAATCTTCACAGTTTGCTACTGTATCCTGTGTCACGATGGATCTTCGCATGGAGAGATTTTATTTCAACCTGGATTTAAGTATAAAGCTGTTTCTTGCCTATGCGTTTGCTTGTGAGCAACAAAGAAATCGAGAAAGACAGAGAAGAACACGGCGTTGGCGTTATTGGAGACACCCCATTATTGAAGTCCGGGAGAGCCGTGGAGCCTACCACACGCTATATGGCAAGCTTAATGCCAACCTGGATAAATTCCCGGAATATACCAGGATGTCACAAGAGACCTTTCGGGATTTGCTTGGTCATGTCCAAGAAGCCATCCGGAGACAGGACACCCAGCTCCGTAGAGCGATTCCTGCAGAGGAACGTCTCCTGGTCACACTAAGGTACGTAATTATTCTAAACAAATGCCTGTCATAATTATTATTGTTCTGCCATGTATTATTTGTATTTTCCTTTATGTGTTTAGCAAAACCCCACCATAAATAGAATTGTTGGTCATTTTTTTATTTCTTTTTTTTTTCAGATCCCTGGCTACCGGAGAGAGCTTATCATTGCTCCATTTTCAGTACCGGCTTGGAATTTCCACCTTGTCTGGAATAGTTGCGGACACCTGCCGGGCTTTGTGGAACGTTCTCCATGATTAATTTATCCCCCTACCCACCGCGGACATGTGGATGGAAATTGCCAACAAATTCTGGAGAGTGTGTAATTTCCGCAACTGTTTGGGAGCAGTGGATGGAAAGCACATACGGATTACCAAACCCGCCAGATCTGGATCGGAATACTTTAACTACAAGAAATATTTTTCTGTAGTGCTCATGGCAATAGCAGATGCGGACTGTCATTTTATCGAAGTGGACATTGGAGCTTTTGGCCGTTTTTCCCCTGCCATGAACTCTCCCCAACACTCAAGGCCTACCGATGCCATTTGCTATGGATGGGGATGAGGCCTTTCAGATGTGTGAAAACCTACTGAAGCCATATTCCAGTTGGGACTTGAACCACACTAAAAGGATTTAGAGCTACAGACTGACCAGGGCCCGAAGAACAGTTGAGTGTACCTTTGGGATTCTTGTCTCAAAATGGCACATTCTTGGGACAGCCATTAATCTAAAAATGTAGACAGTAGATGAGGTTGTCAAAGCCTGTGTGGTTCTCCAAAATTCCATAATAATTTTTATAACAATAATAATTTTTTATTTATATAGCGCCAACATATTCCGCAGCACTTTACAATTAAGCGGGGACATGTACAGACAATAAATTCAGTACAAGTTAAGACAATTTAAACAGTGACATTAGGGATGAGGTCCCTGCTCGCAAGCTTACACTCTACAAGGAAATGGGGGGACACAATAGGTGAAAAGTGCTTGTTATTTCAGGTCTGGCAATTATAATAAATAGGGATTTTCATATAAAGCTGCATGATCAGGTCATCAGCCCGTGTGTTTAAGTGCAATGGTCAAGTATCAAGTGCAGTTATCATGTGCATGGAGGGTGTGGAGACAGATGAATAGTAGGGTGCAGATTCAGAATAATATTTGAAAGGAGGGAACAGGGCAAAGTTAGTTTACTGAGTAGTTGATGTGGTAGGCTTGTTTGAAGAGATGGGTTTTTAAAGCGCGCTTGAATGGGTCGGGGCTAGGTATCAGTCTGATCGTCTGGGGAAGTGCATTCCATGAGAGAAGTCTTGGAGACGGAGGTGCGAGGTTCAGATTACGGGGAATGTTAGTCTTAGGTAATTTGTAGAACGGAGGGCACGTGTAGGGCGATAGACAGATGAGAGAGGAGATATAAGGCGGTGCAGAACTGTGGAGAGCTTTGTGGGTGAGAGAGATGAGTTTATACTGGACCCTGTAGTGAATGGGTAGCCAGTGTAATGACTGGCACAAGATGGAGGCATCGGTGAAGCGGCTGGACAGAAATATGACTCTGGCTGCTGCATTCAAGATGGATTGGAGAGGGGAAAGTTTGGTAAGAGGGAGACCAATCAGAAGGGAGTTGCAGTAGTCCAGACGAGAAAGAATAAGAGCGACAGTAAGAGTCTTAGCAGTTTTAAAGGTGAGAAAAGGTCGGATTCTGGAGATGTTTTTAAGATGCAGGTGACAAGAGAGAGCGAGTGAGTGATCGGATATAGGGAGTAAAGGAAAGTTCGATGTCGAATATGACCCCAAGACAGCGGGCATGCTGCTTGGGAGTTATGGTTGAACCTTCCAGGGTAACTTCGATGTTTGGTAGAGTGAGGTTAGTAGAAGGGAGAAACACAAGAAGTGCCGTTTTGGAGAGATTTAGTTTCAAATAGAGGGAGGACATGATGTTAGAAACAGCAGACGATGTCAAGGGAAGAAGTGTATAATTGGGTGTCATCAGCATAAAGATGATACTGGAACGCAAATCTGCTGATTGTTTGTCCACTAGGGGCAGTGTATAGAGAGAACAGGAGGGGGCCTAGGATTGAGCCCTGCGGAACCCCGATAGTAAGGGGACGAGGAGAGGAAGAGGAGCCGGCAAAAGATACAGCGGTCAGAGAGGTAGGAGGATAACCAGGAGAGGGCTGTGTCCTTGAGGCCTATAGAGCAGAGCATAGTGAGAAGGAGCTGGTGATCCACAGTGTCAAATGCGGCAGAGAGATCCAGGAGAATCAGCAGAGAGCAATGACCTTTGGATTTAGCTGTTATTAGATCATTAGAGACTTTAGTGAGGGCAGTTTCAGTGGACAAAGCGTTCCAGGAGTTAAAGGAAAGGATAGAGACAGGTCTGTGCAGTTCTTGTCCAGGGATGGCTTTTTAAGTAAAGGAGTTACGATGGCATGTTTAAATGAGGAGGGAAAGATACCTAAAGAAAGAGAGAGGTTAAATATTTTAGTCAGGTGAGTGGTGACCACTGGTGAGAGAGACTGCAGGAGATGTGAAGGAATGGGGTCACTGTTGCAGGTTGTAGGCCGAGCAGAAGTAAGAAGCTTGGAAACTTCTTCTTCTGAAACAGGCTCAAAGATCTCTAGTGAGCTTGAGGTGTGGCCGGGAAGGGGATCCAGGCACTGAGGAGATTGGACTGAGATATCCTGATGGATGTGGTTGATTTTTTTCTAGGAAATAAGTGGCCAGATCCTCACCACTGAGATTGGTGATGGGGGCCTGTACTTTAGGTTTCAGGAAGGAGTTTAAGTTTTCAAAAAGTTGTTTTGGGTTGTTGGATAGTGAGGTGATGAGGGTGGTGAAGTAGGATTGTTTGGCCAGATAAAGGGCAGAGTTATAGGTTTTGAGCATGAACTTATAGTGGATGAAGTCTTCTGCTAAGAGAGATTTTCTCCACTGCCGCTCTGCACACCTTGAGCAACGCTGAAGAAAGCATGTTTGCATAGTGTGCCAGGGCTGCCATTGTCTGTGTCGGGTCTTTCTGTGTGTAGAAGGTGCTGCTTCATCTAGGGCATTCTTCAGTGTATTATTGAAGTGTGACAATGCTAAGTCTGGACAGGAGAGGGAGGAGATGAGGGCTAAAGATGTGTGGAGATTGTCCATAAGCTGCTGGGTATTAATGGTACATGTATTCCGATAAGTGTGGTAAGTGGGGGTGTCCTGGGTGAGGAGACAATTATTGACAGAGAAGGAAAGAAGGTTGTGGTCCGAGAGCAGGAGAGGGGAGTTAGTAAAGTCGTGCAGCGATCAGGGACGAGAGAAAAGTATTCCCATCCTCATGCGTAGGAGAATTAGTAAACTGTGAGAGGCCGAATGAAGAAGTTAGAGAAAGAAGATGAGAGGCAGATTGGGAGAGGGGATCATTGATGGGGATGTTAAAGTCTCCCATGATGAGGGTGGGGATGTCACAGGATAGAAAAAGTGAATAAACCAGGTGGCAAAGTGGTCTAGAAACAGGCAGGAGGAGCCTGGAGGGCGATAAACAACCGCCACTCACAAGGAGAAGGGCTTAAAGCGTCTGACAGCATGGACTTCAAAAGAAGGAAATGTAAGTGAGGGAACCGGGGGATGACCTGGAAAGCACATTGTGATGAAAGGAGCAAACCAACACCTCCACCCTGTCTGTTCTCAGGTCTGGTGGTATGTGAAAATTTCAGCCCATCAAACAAGAGAGCGGCAGCTCTGGTGTCTGAGTGCTGGATCCAGGTTTCTGTAATAGCCAGAAGGTTAAGGTAATTAGAGAGGAAAAGATCGTGAATGTAAGTTAGTTTGTTACACACAGACCGTGCATTCCAGAGAGCACAGTGGAAAGCGATAGAAGTCATGCACTGAATGTTAATATGATTAGCAGGGTTTCTATATGCAGCTGGAGGAGAGTAATTTATGCTGGTGGAGGGAGGCCCAGGGTTGGGGGAGATGTCTCCTGCAACTAGTAGAAGGAGAAAAAACAGAAAGAGCAGGTGGTGGGATGATTTGTATGAACATTTTGAGTGCTGCATGGAGGTAGTGGCTGGACTGGAGTGGGTAAGAAATGTCAGTAGAACCTCAGAGTTATACATGGGAGAGGGGAGAAGGCAGCGGTGGTATAGAGAGAGTGCCTAGAATGTGTTAAAGGGCAGGTGAACTGTGAGAAAGCAGAAGTAAAAACTAATAAGAAGCAGATTGTTATGATCAATGCATAATGTAGTATGACTGACCAAGAAGCATGATTGTTTGAAAAACTTATGCACCTTAGGCTACTTTCACACTAGCGTCGTACAATGCACGTCTCAATGCAACGTGCAGACGTACCGAGTGAAAAAAAAAAACGCAACGGGGCAGCGAATGCAGTTTTTCAACACATCCGCTGCCCCATTGTGATGTCCGGGGAGGCGGGGGCGGAGTTCCGGCCGCCCATGCGCGGTTGGAAATGGCGGACACGACGCACAAAAAAGTTGCATGCAACTTTTTTGTGCCGATGGTCGGCCACAACGCACGTCGGATGCAATGTGTGGCAATCCGTCGCAATGTGTTGCTAATGCAAGTGTATGGAGAAAAAACACATCCTGCAGGCAATTTTGCAGGATGCGTTTTTCTCCAAAACGTCGCATTGCGATGTGCGAATGTACGACGCTAGTGTGAAAGCACCCTTACCTGTCTCCTGCCCTGTCCAACTGCCATTGTCTAACTGCCAAGCACTTGATCCTGTTGCACTTAATATTTTTTGCACACGGGACCCCGCGCGCGTGCTATCCCAGTCAGACTAAATATATATGAAATTAAATGACTGCTAGCATCAGGAACCAAATGGCCACAATCAGCAATTAACCAATTAGCATAAGGCCAGAGCAGGCATTACTATGCAGGGTAAACAACCAATGCTGAACAAGGCCATAAAACAGTGGGAAAAAAAGATAGCTTTGAACACTTTAAATCAGAAACCAAAAACAGAGAGAAAAAAAAGCAACACAGGAGTGATGGATAAATTACCATGAGCAAAGCTTGCTAGATATGGTTCTGTTCATAATGGCTAAGGAGCGACCCAACATTGAACTGGATGAACCAGTTGCAAACCCATTGCCAGATTACCAGCAGCACCCTCTGCTGTCAACTGTTGAAGTTGCCCACATGTGGAACCAATTTGCTGCCTACTTTGTTTCTGACATCGGACGTGTGGCATGGCAAGATGATATTGTGTGAAATGTTCTGTTGGGTTTGGGTCTGTACCAGTCATGTTTTAAATGTTACTAATGTTTGTTGTTAATAAACAGCGTGTTTTGATACCTGTACCGAGTCTCCTATATTTTTCCTATAAAAACCACTTATGATGTTAGTGGTATGGTAGTTGACGTCATGACATCCTGCATCTCTTCTGCATTTTATCTATTGAACACAGACTGAGGAGAAGATGGAGGTATAATATAAAGCAGATCTATACTCACCAGGTCAGGTGTCAGAAATAATGATTTCATGATGCACAAAACCCAGCATCATGAACTCATTATTTCTGACACCTGTCCAGGTGAGTATAGATATGTCTTGTATGACCTCCATTGTCTCTTCAGTTTCTGTGAAATAATTACATAGACTGAAGAGAAAATGGAGGTTATACAAGGCAGATCTATACTCACTAGGTCAGGTGTCAGAAATAATGAATTCATGATACTGGGTTTTCTGCGTCATGAACTCACTATTTCTCACACATGACCTGTTGAGTATAGATCTGCTTTGTATTACCTCCATTGTCTCTTCATTCTGCGTCACATACATTAAGCAGACTGAAGAGATTCTGGAGAAAATACAAGTCATATTAGTTTTTAACAAATCATAGCTCCATACCAAACACAAGCAGCAAAGCTGCAGTGTTCTACTTGTCTCACTCCTG